>NC_140497.1:60505532-61236157 GCF_964271855.1 Acomys minous
TAACCTTGTCCCAACTTGTGGTGTGAGAGAACTTGGGTTCTGACACCAGGGGAGATTGATGAAAGTGGTGTTTCCGGAACTTGCTTCACTGCAAATGTCATCACAGAGGGCTGCATAAAAACAAAGTCCTGGCCTTCTCTCGAGCATCCTGCTGCAGATCTGAAGCAGCGGATCTGATGTGCTTCCAGCCAGTGCCCCAGGCCATCCTGGGCCTTCTTGACATTTAGAGAAATGCTAGATAGGAGTTTGTTCTGTCTTCTCAGACTTGGTGATTGAACCATTAGCTCTTTGGAGAAGGCTCAACACTTTTGTCCCACGCAACTCCCTGTAGCTCCAACCCCAGGGATCCTGGATCCTACTCCCTTTGTCCTACTCCTGAGGGCATCTTTTAGCAGGGGTCACTCTTATGGTGACATTCCTTGAATTCAGAAGTTTCCCTGAGCCAAGATTCTCTTACGTGCTTAGCAGTACAAATCCTACTTTGCCGGCCTTGGGACAATCCCTGTGGTGTTGCCTTCCATATCAGAATGGAATTTCCCACTCCACGGACACAGAGATCTCCCTCTCTGAGTCTCTTTGAGAGGTACCAGCACTTTGTCCCATTAGTTTGTTTTTGCTCTTGCTGTCAGCCTCCTCTGTGATAAGTAGCCTATGATGTAATCAGCCCCCTTACGATAATTCTAGCTCTCAAAACAAGACTTCACTACATAGTTATGCATGTATCTATCTCTCAAGAACTGGTACTAGTTATTAAATATATAGTAGTCCACACTTACCCACAGGAAACATGAAGCTGGGGACAGTATCACATCCTGTACATCCTATGGTATTTCCTATACTTGCTTATGATAAAATTTATAAACTAGTCACACTAGAGAAATTCATAATAGCTAGCATCAAAAGAGATATGATATACTGAAATAAAAGCTATATAAACACAGTCTCTCCAATTTTTTGTGGAATTTTCCATTTAGTGTGAAACCATATGCAAGAGAAGAATTCTATGCATAAAATTTGCCTCTCTATTTTAACCACAAACCCCATTAACTGTAACAATAAAAACTTCTGTAATACCCTTTCTTATACAGGCAATTTTCTAAGCATGAAAATACAATTATATGTAATGTTTGTTTGGAAAGTATATGTAATGTATAAATGTATATTATATTTGTTATGATATAATAATTTAAATATAGTAAGTGCATTTCCACCTTTCATTATTTTTCTTTTCACCTTTGAGGACAGGTTCCACTTCCTCAGCTCTTCATCCTTACTTATGCTTCACGGTCTCAAATGTACATACACGAAGCAGGCAATCTGTAGCTGATAAAACCAGCTGTTAAGTGAAGGATTCAAGGTGGCCCACAACTGAGTGACAGTAAGGACTCATGATCATAATGTTTGGGAAATACCTGCTAGAGAAACTTCACAGATCACTTTGGATATTTCAAAAGAAAAAGGGAGAGGAGGAGGAAGAGGAAAGGGAGGAAGGGAGGAGGAGAGGGCATCTGTATTTTCGGGTGCCTTGGTCCTTTGAGATATTCAAGTAGCCTATATACCAACCAACTTGACAAGTGCCAAGTGGAATCAGACAAAACTGTAACCGAACCCACTTACTTCCTGCCAGCAAATTACAAACATGAAAATGGATAGAAATCTACAAATAAATAAATAAACGAACATCGTTTTGTGTCTCTGTTGGCACGGATCCTACATGAAGGTGACAGGTGGATTAGTGGATTACACTGAGGACTACAGAGATGCTGACTCCATTTCCCGGGAATTCCTAGGCTATGGAACTATGAGGCTCTTAGAAGTAAATTATCATAGTTTTCCCTGGAAATATTTCCTTTGAATCAGCTGCCTTTGGGGAAACAGAAGGTTCTACAGTCAGAAGAATGAAGGATGAAGCAACAGTCACGGATTAAGCAGGAAGCATACCCAAGACTGTGCTCTGTGCTCTGTGCTCTGTGCTCCATGCTCTGTGCTCCGTGCTCTGTGCTCCGTGCTCTGTGCTCCGTGCTCTGTGCTCTGTGCTCTGTGCATAGTCAATGAAGCCACAAAAGATGAGCGCAAGTGTCCTGATTTGTTTCCTATTACCATGACAAAAGCCAAAGCCACAATAGCTTGTGGAGAAGGTGGTCCAAACTTCTAATCACAGTCCATCCTTGAGAGAAGCCAAGGTAGGAACTCAAAGTAGGACAGAAACCCCGAGGTAGGACCTGAAGTGGAGGCAGTGGAGGAGTGCCGCTTACTGGCTTGCTCCACATGGCTTGCTCACCTCACTTTCTTGTACCACCAGGACCACCTGCTCAGGGGTGGCACCACTCACAGTGGGCTGGGACCTCTCACATCCATCATTAATCAAGAAATGCCACAGAGGCTTGCCAATATGCCAATCTGCTAGAGGCGCTTTATCAATTGAAGTTTCTTTTTCCTAGACAACCCTAAACCTGTGTCAAGTTGACAAAAAAAAGCGAAGCATTAGAGTAGGGAACTTGCTTCAGAGCATCAAGTGACACATCCAAGATTCTAAAACAGACTAAGTCCTTCTCATGATCAAGTTTTCAACATGACTCAACAAAAGGCGTCAGGCATTGCGCTAGTCCTGGGGACTTGGCTGTGGTCATGGACAAAACCACTGTCTCCGGGATCTGCATGCCAGAGAGTCCTAGATCATTTGAGATATTTAAAGTACTTAAAATCCTTTTCAATATCTTCTAAATGACTAAAATAAAATTGAGAAAGGAGTAATGAAGCTATATAGAGTCCCAAATCAGCAAGACACATCCAGAAGGTTTTTTTCCTGTTTATTTTCTAAAGTTCGCTAGAACCAGGGCATTTTTCTAAGTCAATCAAGGTAGAGAGGACATACAGGCATGGAATGACATTATGAAAAGTCTGATTAATGCCTAATAACTGTTATTTTAATAACTTAGGTGCTCCTACTCCCCCACAATGTTAGACACACATTATACACCAACTGATCATGGGGTCTGCACAGCTGCTTGCATTATAGTTAATAGAAATCATTGTATTTTTGCCTCCCAAGCGAAAACTCCACTCCATGGAGCCACAGTGTCATTCTTGCTTTGACCTCAGAACTACTACAGGCTTTCTGACTAGAGCAGCCTAAACTATAAAGGAATTACAAATTCATAAGGCAGTCAGGAGACTCTTCACAGCCCATTTATGTGACTGAACAATATAGAATAATTGTTAAATATACATAAACTTTTGGACACATACATATTTCCTCCTATGTAAAGAATAAGAAACAAATAGGGATTGATGTATCATCCAGTAGACTTAGATAAAAATAAATAAATAACTAGCCATGAGTACATCTTTGTGTTGTCATGGTTTTGGCTAGGCAGGTGTTGTAGAATTATAGCCTTATTTCATGTTTTCTCAGATGCTTCCTGAAGAATGCTTCTAAATGTGAGGTATCTGACAACATTGAAATCATCTGGAGGTGCCTTGATTCTTTGTAGCTATGCTTTAAAAATCTTTTTGCTGGACAAAGATATAATTCAGACATTTAAATGCCATCCTCTCTACAGAAATATGCATATATTCACACAGAGTAGTGACCAGACTTGGAACTATAAATGGAAAATACTGCCATGCATTCTGGTCTTATGGGGATAAAAAGAGATGGCATTATGTGCAAGGAAGAGAAGACAACTGGAAAGAAGAAAAGCAGGGAAGAGTGGCATATCATAAAGGAACAAAGTTGTGTGTCAGGAGACTGGGAGGAAGTGACTTACATGGGTGAGACACTGACACTAAACGAAACACGGGGGGTGGGGATGGTGGTCAGTGGTACAATGCTTGCGTAGAGAGTGTGAGGCCTTGCATTGCTTCCCAACACTGCAAAACAAAACACCATGAAACCATTGTTATGGAAAGTAATTATTGAAAACCTTTCCTTCTTCCCATAAAACATTTAATGCTCTTGCTCATATAAATGCTCAAAGGTATACATTCTGACATTTAAATGTATGTATATATATTTATTATATATTTGTAATATAATATATATATTTGTTATATATATATATTTACTTCTTTGAATTGACTTTTTGAAAATAACTTGTATTTTTGAAATAATTTCTCAGAAGAGATTGGAAAAAAAAACAGTACAGAAAATTATCCTTTACCCAGATTCTCCTGGTAATATTATAAAACCACAGAACACAAAATCAAAATGAGAAAATTAATGTTGTTAAATCATCTCAGGAACTAACAAACTATCAAACCAACTCAGGGCTATACCCCAATCAGAATAGACAGTTTTACCTCCACAGCTTTCATTCTCTCCTCCTCCTCCTCCTCCTCCTCCTCTTCATCATCATCATCATCATCATCCTCATCATCCTCATCCTCATCCTCCTCTTTCTTCTTTCTATAGCTTTGTGTTATTTACCTCCTGCATGTGTAAAGTAGAGCCACTCTATCTCTGGAAAGAAACGTCAGTGTCACTTTTTAGTAGTCCAACCTTCCCCCGGTTCTGGCTTTGGGTGTCCATTGATGTGCCAACTCACTAGCTGTGTATGACCTTCGAAGATGGCTTCCACCCCCAACTCTTTTTGTGTGTAGTTTCTAGGTGTGTATGTGCATGTCTGCATAAATGTAGGCATATATGCTGTGTGGATGCATGTTCATGTGTGTATGTGTGTGGAGGTTTGAGGTTGATGTTGGAATCTTTTTCAGTCATTCTTCCACTTTATTTTGAGTCAGAGTCTTTCAATCAAACCCAAATTTTATTGGCATTGCTAGTCTGACTAGCCAGCTTCCTCCAGGGACTTCCCCTGTTCTCCACATGCCAAGGATGAAATTATATGTGTGTTGCCAAACCCATCTGGAATTTATGAGGATGCTCAGAGTCCAAACTCAAGCCTTCTTGCTTGTACTGATGGCTTGAGCCATCTCCCTAGCCCAAAGGCTGAAGTAAAACTAATTTCCCTATTATTAAGAACTATTTCTTGTGTTCGATGAGTGTGTTGTTGTTGCTGCTGCTGCTTCAGTTTTTGAAGGGAAGTAAGAAGCATTCTGTTCTGACGTCCATGCACACTGTAACATCAAGACCTCTGAGACCATGACAATTTTGTTCCATCAGTCAAAGAGCCATAGCTACTTTTGAGAGCAGAGTCCCACTTTGTAAGTGGAATACACATTAAGAATCATTTTCCCAGAACCCCAAATCTGACCAAATGCTAATAACTACATTTCTGTGTCTGCAACTATAAACACTGTCTACACAAGGCAGCAGGTTTTCATGGCGATTTCTGTCCCTGATAAAACGAGGGCACATGCAAGCTTCTATTAAAATACAGTTATTACTCAGAACATAGAATTTTCTATTTAAAATGTGAAGCTAAATTTTAATAAGAGTTTCAGTTCTCCACACAAGAAGAGGCATTTGTGATTTACAGACGTTCAGAGAGTAAAAATAATAATTCAGAAGTGGGCAGTTATCTGGGAATAGAGAGTGGCTAACTAGGCAGAAAGCATGGGGGTCTCACTGGGCAGGGAGCACGGTGGGAATAGCCAGAGAGCATGCTGTAGGGCTTGCAACCATTTGAGGAGAGCAACTGGCCACCGATGGGGGCTGAAAGCCACGTCAGGTAGTTAGCCTGACAGCATGGCACGGTATGAAGCTGGAAGAAGTGAGGTCATATGTGCTCTGGTTGGAGGCAATTGGAGCCTTGTATTTGGAGCTTTGTCTCTGTACTCATGTTTTTCTTCAGCTATTTTGTTTGGGCTCTTTTATCTACCATCCTTCTCTACCCCAATCCCTTCCAGCCCCTTAACACTAAGTAGGTGAGAAAAAAAAGGTTAGAGGGCAAAGGGGATGTAGACCTCTTTAAACTACTTCCTGCTGATCAGGGTCACTGAGTTCCTAGGGGCCAGTCCAGTCTTCTTTGTCAGAATATCCAGCAATCAAGCAAAACAGCAATCAAGCAATAGCAACACAGCAGCAGGAATCAACAACAACAGGGAGCGGCAGTCGCGGGAGCAGCAGCTGCCACAGGCCCTCTTGGTACTCCCCCATTTATACCCTCTCAAGAGTTCCCATAAATAAACTACAAGCAGCTGGCAAAAGTCACGCCCCTGCCAGAGCACCAGACACATTACAGTCAGCTGCTGTGGACAATCTGAAACAGCCCTCATATCCCACACTTGGGATTAAAACAAAAAATATTCACATAACAGAATTGGGTTTCTTTAAAAACCAAAATTCTCCCTACAGGTCTCTAGAATGGTAAAGTGGTTGGGTAGGGCGGGTGATGGGATCTCTCACTGGGAGAGCATCATAGGAATTTCTTATGTGACTACATGCGTGCACTTATTTGGAAAGGAATATTGGCTTTTGGGAGTGAGCGTTCTCAAGCGTGAGTTGTGATAAAGAGCCCGAGCCTGGCTTTCAAGTCTCCCTCTGGTTTCCCCCTTAGGGGTAGATTTGCTCCCACTATGCTTCTGTCATGATGTAATACCAACTGCCACTAGGCCCTCACCTGAACCAATGGAACTTTCTGTTCTTGGGCTCAACCTTCAGATGTAAACTCTTTTATTTAGCCTCAATTGGGTATTCTGTTATAAACAATGAAAAATTAACCATCTTAGTTTTTTTCCTGCTGCTATAATAAAACATACTGACCAAAGCAACTGAAGGGTAAAGGGATTATTTTAGCTCACTGACTTAATTAAGGTTTTATTGCTGTGAAGAGATGCCATGACCATGGTTTAGTGCATTATCATCATGGTGAGAAGCATGGTGGCGTACAGGCAGACATGGTGCTAGAGAAGGAGCCAAGAGCTCTCCATCTGTATTCACAGGCGAGAGAGAGGGGTGGGGGAGGGGACTGGGCCTGGCTTAAGCTTCTGAAACCTCAAAGCACACCCTCAGTGACACATTTCCTCCAACTAGGCCACACCTCCTTCAACTAGGCCACACCTCCTTCAACTAGGCCACACCTCCTTCAACTAGGCCACACCTCCCAAGAGTACCACTCGCTATGGGCCTATGGGGGCCATTTCTATTCACACTCCAAGTTTACAATCCACTATTTGAGGGACGTCAGAGCAGTAGCCTTTGAAGCAGCTGGCCATGTTATGTTCAGTTAGAAGAGATCACTGAAGGCATGCTAGTGTTCGGCTCGCTTTCTCCACTTACATAACCCAGGTATTGCCCACAGTTAATATGACCCTTTACATATTAGTTAATGTAATCAAGATGACCCCCATAGGTATGCCCAGAGACCCGTTTCTCAGGCAGTTCTAGATTTTTTTTCCAGTTGATAATTGACACTAGCCATCATACTGGCCAATACAGTAGAGATAAAGGTGTGTTCAGGGAGAAACACGGAAGCAGAGTGTGAGGTAGGTGTGACACCTGGGTGCATCCGTTGCTGGAGAACAAGTCAAATCACATGAATAAGGAAGAAAAGCAGAAGGTCACGGACACTGGTGGGTGGTCTGACAACTGAGATGCTCCAAGCATGTGCATGTCACTCAAACCCCACAACAACCATGCGAAGTGGGCACTATCACATCCCATAGGAGAGCACACCGAAGCGCACAGGTGCCACTTAGCTTTACCCAAATCACAGCAGTGACACTCAGAGCAGCCTGAACTTGAACTCAAGACAGTTTGACTCCAAAGATACTGGCCCTGCGTTCACGCGGCCACTCTTATAATTATGATTTATTTAATGCCACCTCCTTCAGAGCCCAGCCCTGCGTGCGTTTCTCCTTCTGTTCTCTTCAGGTGGATGGAAGGAAGCAGCCACGCCTGTCTGTGAGTACTACGTCAAGAAGGGCAAGAAGAAAACGGGGTGCTGGGTGAATGGGCAGTGCCACAGCGCCACAGCCTCAGAGGGACCCACTGAGGATGAAGTCGAATCAAAAACAGAGACCACAACGTAGGGGAGAGTGGAGCTGAGCCAGGGGTGTTTTTGGTGAAGCCAGGTTAACTGGTGTGGAGGATAATAGTGTCACCTTGACTGGATCTAGAACCACACAGGAGACAGGCCTCTGGGTGTAGCATCTATGAGGGAGTTTCCAGATTAGGATGACTGAGGTGGGGGAACCTCCCTAAATGTGGACAACACTATTCTGTGGGCTGAATAAATGGGAGATGGGGAGGGCACCAGTCTCCTCTTTCTCTCTTTTTCCATCCATCTCTCTCTCTCCCTCCCTCTCCTCTCCCTCCCTTTCCCTCTCCCTCCCCTTCTCTCCCTCACCTTTCTGCCTCCACACCATAAGGGACTGTGTCTCTGGAACTGTAAGCTGAGGTAAATTATTCTTCCTTTAAACTGCTTTCTGCCTGGTAAATCCAAACACATCCCTGAATTGGTTATAGCATCCCAGATCCTCGCTCAACACACAGCCGACTGTGAGATCTGACAGGGGCCAGCGGAGGTCCTAGGGGCTTGGGAACAGGACAGTAGACATAGATGGTTTTTGTACCAACAACCACTGAGATCCTCTTGATTTTACACACTGTCTAAGAAAAACAATAGTGTAACTGTTTTCATTGTAAAATGTTTCTACTGAACATATTCGACATAATTACAGAACATAGATTTTTCAAATAAAGGTTAGTTGGCCATATACACTTTCCCAGCTGATAATAGTTAATAGGGTGAGTTTTATCCCAGGTGACACAAACTTTCAAATTAAGAACTGAAGTCACTTTGGTTTCAGAGCACCATCTGGTGGATTAATTACCAACAACAATCCAGAAGTTAGGTGAGCCTAGAGATCCCCATGGCCATTAAAAGGATAAAAAAGGAATATTATCAACAACTTAATATCCACAATTTTAAAAATATACATTAAAAATACACTTGTGAGTGTGTGTACACACTTGCACACACATTTGCATGTACTACAACATGCATGTTAAAGTCTTAAGGAGAATTTTTGGGTGTCAAAACTTGGGTCTTCAGACTTGGTGGCAGACACATTTAATCTACTCTGCCCAATATCCATAAATTTAATAGATGAAAGCAACTTTAAAGACATAATTCTAAGAACTCACTCAACAATACATACCAAACCTAAATAAACTCAGGTCTGTAAGAGAACAGATTCAAGCTAAATCAGTTGTCAATAGCCTTCCAGCACATGGGTATATATATGTATGCACAAACGCACATGCTACACACACACACACACACATACACACACACACACACACACACACACACACACACACACACACACACACACTGAAGAGGATGAATAAAGGATATGTGGCAGTACTGTGGCATTCTCCATGAGGGACATGAGCACCTGTGGATTCTGGTATCATGGGGAAAGGCCCTAGAGCCCAGGGTTCCATGGACAACAGTAATTTCTAATTTTATTTATGAGGCAGCATTACCCTAATACCAAGACCAGACAAAAACAATACAAGAACTGCGCTTCGGTCTGAATGTTTGTGTCTCCCCGAAATGTAAATGTTGAAAGCTAGTCCCACTGTTAGAAGTTTAAGGAGAGCCCTCTGGTAAGCAAGTGAAGGCAGAGGCTCTGGGACGGGCCTAGGACCCCTGTGAGAGATGACCAAGGTAGCTTATTTCCTATTCGTCACTGCAGAACAACAGGGTACCATGTTTGAACTAGGAAGATGCGATCGCCAGAGGGTGAATGTGCTGCCAGCTTGATCTTAGGCTCCATACGTTCCAGAGCTGTGAGAAATAAATACCTGTTGCTTGTTAACTCCCACATCATAACATATTGCTACATCAACCCACAATGGCAGAAAAGAGGAACTACAGACTAACATTCATGAACATAGATGCAAAGGGCCTGAACAAATATCAGCAAATTAAACCAAGCAGTGTGTAAAAGCCCTGCACACTACTCCCAGTGGTACTTAGCCTGAGTATGCAAATTAGGTTCAACATTTGAAAATCAGTTAAGCAATTCATCATCTCAATAGACTAAAGAAGAAAAGTCACATATCAATAAATGTATTAAATATTTTTAAATGTATTACCCATTCATGATAAGAAAAATATCACTGACAAACAGAAACCCACAGCTGACTCACACTTTTTAAAAAAAAAAGTTGACTTTGCCTAATGTTTTTTAAAAGATTTATTTATTTATGTATTTTATGTACATGAATGCTCTGTCTTCATGCACACCAGAAGAGGGCATCAGATCCCGTTATATATGGCTGTGAGCCACCATGTAGTTGCTGGAAATTGAACTCAGGACCTCTGGAAGAGCAAGCAGTGCTCTTAACCTCTGAGCTATCTCTCCAGGCTGACTCACATTTATTTTTTTTCTTTATTTTTTTTTAATTTTTTATTAATTTATCCTTGTTACATCTCAATGGTTATCCCATCCCTTGTATCCTCCCATTCTTCCCTCCCTCCCATTTTCCCCTTATTCCCCTCCCCTATGACTGTTCCTGAGGGGGATTACCTCCCCCTGTATATGCTCATAGGGTATCAAGTCTCTTCTTGGTAACCTGCTGTCCTTCCTCTGAGTGCCACCAGGTCTCCCCATCCAGGGGACATGGTCAAATATTAAGGCACCAGAGTTCGTGTGAAACTGACTCACATTTAATGATGAGAAACTTGACTCTTTTCTAAGATCAAGAATAAGGCAAAGTCATTTCCTCTCAACCAAAAGTTTCAGCAATGCAATCAGACAAGAAAATGGAAATAGAACAAATGCTGTCTATGAAGGAAGAAATACCATTGGTTTTGTTCATGGAAAATATGAGCTTTGAACTAGCCATCTTTGTATTACTAAATTAAACACATGAGGGGGCAGCCTACTTTATAGAGAGAAACGTTTTATTTTAGTTTATGGCATCAGATGTTCAAAGGCAATGCGCTTGTATTGGTTCAGAATCAGTGACGCCTCTGTGGGGCAGTGATGGTGGGGACATGTGCTAGGGCAAGCAGTCACATCTTGGGTCAGCACTGTGCAGAAAGAGAAAGGCTGGCACCCCTTGCCCCCTTCTGCAATGTCCCCCAGTGGCCCGTGGACTTTGCTCTAGGCTCTACCTGTCAAAGGTTCCACAGAACTTCCCAACACTCCCGTCCCAAGGACCAAGCTTTTCAAATATGTGCACAAATAAATAATATCTAAACCATAGAAGCCTCTTACCATAAATAAATAAATAAATTCAAAAATCTGAAGAACCAACTGAAAACCCAGTAGAACCAATAAGCATTTATAACAAGGTAGCATGATACAAATTAGCATACAAAAGTCAGTCACTTTCCCACAAGCCAGGAGCAAATAAGTGAAAATCTTAGTATCAAATATATTACCATTCACATTATTGCCTCTTAAAAGTAAATTTTGGGTATGACATCAACAAAGATGTATAAGATATATATGAAGAAAGCTCTCAAAACTAATGGAAGAAAAAGTAAATGGAAAAATCACTTGTGTTCACCTTACTGAATGTCCATGCTATTCCTTTCCATACCTGTTAGATGTCTGTGTGTTTCAAGTCTCTGAAATAGTTCTTCACTGTGAAATAATTTTCAAGGTTCAGCTTTCCACACACTTCAGAGCACGAGTTTTGTTTGTTTGTTTGGTTGGTTGGTTGGTATTTTTGAGACAGGGTCTCTGTGTAGCCTTGGCTGTCCTGGACTCACTTTGTAGACCAGGCTGGCCTCAAACTCACAGAGATCCGCCTGCCTCTGCCTCCCCGAGTGCTGGAATTAAAGGCGTGCACCACCGCGCCTGGCCAGAGCAGTAGTTTTAATGCCAGTGGTAGGTGTGGCCTTATGTGAATTTGCTTTGGACTTTCAGAAGTCATCAATGTGTAAGTCCTTCTAGGAGACTGGGCATAACATGATTCTATATTTCATTTTTTTTCTTTGCTCCTCAGTAAATGGCTACTTGACCGAACAAATTTGTTTTGGACCCAAATAACTGACAATACCTACGCAGTTCTTTAAGAAGACCTCTTTGAGTTTAAAACAGTGTGGTAAACCGGACATGGTGGTGCGCGCCTTTAATCCCAGCACTAGGGAGGCAGAGCCAGGCGGATCGCTATGAGTCTGAGGCCAGTCTGGCCTACAAATCAAGTCTAGGACAGCCAAGGCTAATACAGAGAGACCTGTCTCGAAAAGCCAAAACAACAACACCAACAAAAAACAGTGTGGTAACAGAAAATTTGAGGAACAAAGAGACCATTGTTACAGGGTGGTTGCCATGAAAGGAGGACTCGTGAGAAGAGGGGTGTGCCCCCAAAGTACCACAGTCTGTCAAGATGCAGAGGGATGGGCTGAGGGCAGGTCCAGGGGATAAGTACCTTTAGTTTGGTTAATTTGAGTATGTCCCACAGACTGGAGACTATTGGGGCTCCCTGTACATCCAGGACCGGGCTCAGGGATCCTTAAGGCAGGTGAGTATGAGAGTCTGATAGAGGAGGCAGCTGGGTCTGTAGACTTCTGCGCTGATTGGTCTGTATGTGAAAAGCTTGTTCCCGGGAGTGGGAGTCCTCCCAACGGATGGGGAAGGCTGAGGCAAGGTAACCTAAGCGTATTATACAACTGTCCGGAATTAGGTGTGCCCAGCCCATGCATGTAGGTCAGATATTCAGGCGTCACGGCTGCAGAAGCTGGACACAGTGACATCACGCGGAGCCAAGCACACTCTGACACAACATCGGGAACTTGTCCAAAGCTGCAGAGCTAAGTAGAAGTGATGCTAAGTACTGAAGCTAAGTTCCCCTCTAGCCTACCACCCTCCTGACTTCGTGTCTCCACAGCCCCAGTCTCTCTTTAGAAAAACCTGGACCATGAGACCGAGATTCCAAAAACCACAACAGCAAAAAGCCCCACAAAGCGTTTCCTGATCCTTCTCGGAAAGGACCGGAAATGCCAGGGCTCCAGCGAAGCTGTTCAAGCAGTCACACAGAGCCACTTCTGCCTGCAACATTGGCTAATTTTTTACTCATTTGTCACTTGGAATTGATAGAGCATACCATAGAATGGTTGTTCTTGGCAAAGGTGCTTGCGAGGGCCAGGCTCCTGTTTCTACCATGTCATTAAGCCTGCAACTGGAAGACGAACAGGCCTTACTGGGATGGGAGGTGCTGTGCACCTGGCCTCCCCACATCTTGGCTTCAGGACTCAGTAGATGTAGACCCACGCGGCTCCTTAGTAACTGTTCTCCTTCTCCCGGTGTCTTGGGACGCAGTAACTTTATACAGTGCACACTCACTAAGTGGGTCATACATTTTTGTGGTTTGTGTCTCTTCTTAGAGGAAAGGCTCCCTACTGGCGGAAGCAGTCTGTGTTTCTTCTTATTTCCTCTCCCTGAGCCTTTATCTTCCTTATAAAAACGGTTCCTCGTGTGAAAAGGAGGCGTAAGCATAAATGACGTCTCCGAATATTGTCGTATCTCAATCAGAAAGAAAAAGTTGTGGAATAAAAATAAACTGAGCTACTTTTATGCTGCTCAGTGAATATTCCCAAAGCATCACTGTTTCTTGTCTCATAGTGTGACAGCTCATGAGCTCATTCAGAGATAATGCCATATACAGCCGGGTTGAAATGAGTTATGGCGAGTGCAGTGCATGAGCCCTGTGTAAGATGAATGCACGGAGATGTGGACAATGTATTAGCTACAGAATGCATTGAAAATGCATGTTATGAAATGCATGAAATCTTGCATGAATCTTCTATGTTATGAAATCTAAGTCCTGGAGGACTCTCGTGTGTGCACATGCACGCGATGCTGCCGGCGTCTGGCAGATGACTGGGTGTCCGAGCTGCTGGCGCTCCAAGAACAGAGTGAGTGGCAGAGTAAGTGAAGGACCCAGAAATAGACACAAACTTATGGGATTTATACATCCGTTTTAGTATTTTTATCTGCACTATGCTTTTCATCATTTATTCATTCAACAAACACTTATGAACTATGCATGGCCGGGCATCATTCTAAGGTATCCTGAAATAGAACAATGATAAATTTCCTGCTTATTATATTTAATCTACATCACTCCAATGAAGCATGTATTATTATAAGTCCGTATTTACACATGGAAAATTAGCCTGAAAGAAATGATTCAACTTCACCAAATGTACATTGCTAATAAGTGGTAACTGTGGCCCTCAGAATGTATGCTGCCTGGGCCTCAGACTGTATGTCCAAGGCTCAAACACTTTTCACCACACTCCACTGCCTTCAACCACCGTCCACACTAGTAAGATAGTAGTATGAGTTCCAGTAACAGCCAGGCGTGCTGGCACATACCTGTAATCCTAACTGCTAGGAGGCAGGAGGATCAGGAGTTCAAGGTCATCCTCAGCCACACATAGGCCACTTTCGTCTATATGATATTCTGTCTCAAAAAAACAAGGGTTGGTGAGATGCTTCAGCAGGTAAAGGCACTTGTTACCAAGCTCAAGGACCAGAATCCAATCACCAGGACTAACAAGGAGAGAACAGACTTCTGCAAGTTGTCTTTGGACGTTTACGTAAATGCTATGGTATGCACACACCTATGCACCCTCTCTCAATTAAATAAATGTTTTTTTTTAAAACCAACAAAATCAAATTGATATGTCAATTGTTTTCCTTTGGCTGTAAAGTTTCCTGTGGGGGAACGGACTGGAGAGATGGCTCAGTGGTTAAGAACACTGGCTGCTCTGTCAGAAAACTCGTTTGATTCCCAGCACCCACATGGCAGCTCAGAGAGCCCAAGGGATCTAATGTTCTCTTTTGGCCTCTGCAGGCACCACTGGCCTTAAACTCAGATATCCTCCTGCCTCTGCCTCTGGAGTGCTGGGATTAAAGGCGTGTGCCACTACTGCCTGGTAGTCGGCTTTCATGTCGTACCCAGGGCCTCTTAGAAAGGCATGGTGACACTTGGGCATTTTTTTAACTGAGGTTCCCTGTTGCCAGATGGCTATAGCTTGTGTCATATAGTTGTGTTATATAGATGTGATATAAAAGTATTCGACATACCCATACACATAATATAAAAATAAAGATTAAATTTTGGTTTTTTTTCTAAAGGAGCTGCATGTTTCTTGATATTGTTCCTGAACCTTCTGTGCAAGGGAACAATTTAAAATCCTAAACAACAAAGTAAAAGATATTTCATATCATGTGAGCACAACCTTGCAATTCACTCTAATTTTCTCTGATGAAGTCACACTCATATGTAATAAAGAGTATTTGTTTTATGAAATAAATAAATGTCAATGGCACCAATATTATTAAAGTGTTTTTGTTCTCACTTAAGCATAGAGATGAAGACAGATAAACCTGCTCATCTGTAGTAAAGGCCCAAAGCTACAGTATAGCTCTGTCCCTGGATAACAAGGGACATATACAGTGAATACATAAGGTGTCTACTCAGGGTGAACTATTGCTGGATAAATGTCCCCACCATCGCCACCACCACCACCATCGCCATAACCACCACCACCACCATCACCACCACCACCATCACCACCATCGCCACTACCACCATAACAACAACAACAACAACAACAACAACAACAACAACAACAACAACAACAACAAAACACCCCATGATGGAACAAGTCAGTATTTGGGCTCTCTGACTACTAAAACTTAGACGGGCCCCTCAGAGAACAGGCTCTTTGGTCTGCAACAGGGGCTCGGGATGGCTGACAGAGTGTCCCTAGCACAGCTGTCAACCCAGATCCCTGCTTCTGCCGTGAATTTAAATTCTCCTCCAGTCGCCATCATCATCACATGGCACCTTTCCACCCCAAAGCCGCCAATATGGACCCGGTGGCGATCTGTAGACCGAGCACCTCTGCTCTCTCCTTGGTCGTTGCCAGCCTCCTAGAGTCCCTGTGCTGAGATGCAGTCCCTGAAAACTGCAGTAGGAGAGGCTCCCAGTGTGATCGTGGGTCCACTGTCTTCCAGTAACTCCCGGTTTTCCCTCAGCTCACTGCAGAAATGGAAACAGTGAAGGCAGGCTGTGCTGTGGTTAAATGGGTTCCGTGAATGTAAGCAGTGGCCCAGTGACTGGGTCTGAAGGCACAAAGCCATCCATGAGGTTAGCTGAAACTGCCACAGGCATGATGCCAGTGATGAACAGCGACGCTGTGCTTGTGAGCTGAGCAGAGGACCACTCCCATTGAGTCTGGGCCCCCATAAAGTGGTGCCTGAATACTGTTCTAACCTTATGGGTTAAGGAAGCAGCATGGTTTCCTCAAACTCCCTGGTACTCGCTAGTCTATTATCCATGACTCTGAGGATGAAGTGATGCCCTGGGTCCACCCTTCATTTCACTTCTGTATATCTGTTCCTCCCGTCTTTGCACCCTGGTTCTGCCGAGCCACAGAATATTCCACACACGCCTGCCTTGCACTATGCAAACTCGCATCTGGCTGACCACCAGCTACGTCGCTATATGAATAAAGGAAAACAGGATCAGCCTCAAAGTACTTAGAAAATGACTGCTAAATCCAGACACCCAGAACAAAAGCTATGTCCAGTCAGAGTCCGAAGCTATCTCGAGCTAATGCGCTGTCTCAACTCACACATTCTAAAGCACCACAGCCTTATTCCAGATTCATTCAAGTTATTAATTCTCTAATGTGGTGGAGAGGCCAAGTTCAGCTCAAGAGCAAGCTTGGAATCTTGTGACTTTGTAATTCACACCGAGAGCAAGAGACAGGCAAATCCTTGCTAATTGATAGCGCCCCGAATGTCATGTCTGTCTCATCATTTTCTATCTACTTCATGTTTCTATTCAGCAGATGTGAAATAAATTAATTTGTTTTTCATCTTTTGGCAAGTCTCACAGAATTAGAGGAGAAAAGTGTTTTACTGATTCAGTGGTGAATCTCAAAGGGTTTCAGATCTGTCCTCAGGACCATGAATGCTCTACAATATAGATTTTTTTCCATTTCAAAAAATGTATTATAATTTATGCATATTATATCCTAGTTGTTATCTCCTCACTTGTATTGCCACATTCCCACACTCCCTCCTCCTTCTGCCCTATTCCCTTCCCCTAGACCTCTGAAAGGGGGACCCTCCTCCCCTACCGTTTTACCACAGCCTATCGGGTCTCATCCTGATAGCCTGCATCCCCTTTCTCCGTGTGCCCTCAGGGCCTCCCTGCCAAAGGAAAGTGATCAAATTGGCGGCACCAGAGTTCATGTCAGAGGCAGTCCCTGCTCCCCCTCCCACACCATGAAGAATGAGCTGTCCATTGGCTACATCTAAACAGGGGGTCTAGGCTCTCTGCATGGATTGTCCTTGATTGGTGCATCAGTTTGTGCAGATCCCCTTGGGTCCAAATCTGCCAGCCTTGATGGCCTCCCTGTGAGGCTCCTGAACCCTTCTGGTCCTTCCATTCCCCCACTCTTCCTTACAACTCTCATCACTCCACCCAGATTCCAGCTGTGAGTCCCAGCATCTGTCCCGATGGGTGGAATCTCTCAGAGGACGTCTATGTTGGCCTAATATCCACTAATAAGTGAGTGTATACCATGTGTGTTTTTCTGGGTCTGGGTTACCTCACTCAGGATGACCTTTTCTAGTTCTATCCATTTGCCTGCAAATTTCATGATTGCCTTGTTTTTAATAGCTAAGTAGTATTTCATGTGTAAATGTATCTCAGTTTCTTTATTCATTCTTCAGTTGAGGGACATCTAGGTTGTTTCCAGATTCTATTACATGAGGAAAGCTACTATGAACATAGTTGAGCAATAAAGGGCTGAAAAGAAATGAAGAAAGAAAAGAAATGAAGAAAGAAAAGAAATGAAATGTTGGGACTGGGGAAGTGTTTGAATGGTTTCCTTAAGCTATCTGTATGATGCTTTTATTTGCGAGTTAATTAGAATAAAAGGAATTTAAGATAAAACTTTAAGAAATGGAATTTGTAATAAAATAAGAGATAGTCATCATTTTACTGAATTCCCAAGGGAAGAGTGCCTTAGTGACAAAGCTGCCTGTAAGTTGATAAGAGTGTTATGAGGTAACGTTAAACTTTGAGCAGGAAGGAGTTCGCTGCGTCCACAAAAGACAGAGAAGGTCCCACACACTTAGAGCAAGGTGTATGAAGTCGTGATGGCTGTGATGCTTGAGATATCATGGAATGTGCGTTACTTGAATTACTTCATCTTTCTCTCTGCCTCTGCTCTCCCTACCCCCATCTACACTCATTGACAGGCAACTTAAGGACATGTTCAACATCCTTAGTCATCAGGGGAGTGCAAAACAAAAGGACAATAACATCTTGTCACTGTCAGAACGGCAAAGATCAAAAACTCGAGCAGCAGCACATGCTGCCGAGGACATGAAATAAGGGGAGCACTCCTCCATTGCTGGTGGAAGTGCAAACTTGTACAAACACTTTCTACAATCAATTTGGCAGTTTCTCAGAAAAGTGGGAATAGTTCTACCTCAAGACCCAGCTATGCCACTCCTGAGCATATACCCGAAAAAGGCTCTACCATACCACAAGGACATTTGCTCAACTATGTTCATAGCAGCTTTACTTATGTACTAGCCAGAAACTGGAAACAATCTAAGTGTTCCTCAACTGAAGAATAGATAAAGAGAATGTGGTACATTTACCCAATGGAATATTACTCAGCTATTAAAAACAGTAACATCATGAAATTTGCAGGCAAATGGATGGAACTAGAAAAATATCATCCTGAGTGAGGCAACCCAGACCCAGAAAGACACACATGGTACATATTCATTTAAAGTGGATGCTAGCCATATAGTACAGAATAACCACACTACAATCCACAGACCCAAAAAAGCTAAGTAACAAGGAAGGCCCAAGGGAGGATGCTTGAATCCCACTCAGAAGGGGAAATAGAATGGACACTGGAAGTGGATGAAGAGAGGGAACTGGGTGGGAGAAGGTGTGGGGAGGGGAACGAGGGTGGCTGACTAGTTGACAACATCATATATAATATACCATCTAATATGTCTGCTTAAAATGACACATACATGTACATGTGTTTATGAGACATTATTAGGTGAAGGGGCAGAACATACAAGTGCATGCAAGAAGAGGGGAAAAATAGAAAGGTGAAAGATAAATACATAGGTAGATGATAGATAAGATAGAGATAGATAGATAGTAGGTATATGATAGAAAGATGACAGTAGATAGAAAATATATATAGATAGATGATAGTAAATAGATGATAGACAGACAGACAGACAGACAGACAGATAGATAGATAGATAGATAATAGGTAGTAGATAGACAATAGGTGGTAGAGAGATGATAAGACTTCTGAGAACAGACTCTAATCCTTTTCCAGAGCAAGTGCTCCTAACCATTGATCTATCTCTCCACCGAGACAGATACATAAACACATAAGATATGTAGATAGATAATAGATACCTATATAGTCATAAGTGGTAGGTAGATGGACGGATGTTATATCCATAGGTGGTTACTTGGTCGACACAATGGGTAGGTGATGCTTCTCTGGAGTTAAATTCTGCATGTCCTACTTTGAAGTTTCCACAGCCTTTCTTTTTCACAGTATTCAACTGTAACTCAGAAGAATCAGATGAAGGCTCTTATTTTTTTTTTTTATGGTTAGCAGATAGTCTCAAAGCCTGACGAAGAGGGCTACTGTTGCTTAGGCGGATCCTGTTCAGCCTTTCAGCTTTTCTGAAAGCTGTCTCTTGTGCTGCAAAAAAGTATGTCTAAGGAGGCTCAGCCACAGGACTGTAGAGCATGGAAAAGCCCACGCCATTCCACAACAGATAAAAACACCACACTGCCCAGAAGCATCCTCAGGGAGACCTAAAGACCTGAGTGAAAAGAAGGAATGGGGAAAATTGAGTGGGTGTGTTTCTAAACACAAGTAACACCTTAGGATATCTGGGTAAGGAGGGAGATCCTTATCCGGAAAATAAACCAAGTGGTCATGCTGGGCATGTGATGGTGACGCACGCCCTTAATCCCAGCACTCAGGAGGCAGAGGCAGGCAGATATCTCTCTCTCTCTCTCTCTCTCTCTCTCTCTCTCTCTCTCTCTCTCTCTCTCTGAGTTTAAGGCCACAGACAGAGTGAGTTACAGGACAGCCAAGGCAACACAGAGAAACCCTGTATTGAATAACCCGCCCCCCAAAATCAACTGGTCACCAAGAACTACCCATATTTCAGACACTAATATGAATAAAGCTGCTTTGTCACTAAAGGCCTGGGAAAAGCCAGATAGGCCCCCACATAATCTTTCTTTTTTAAGATTTATTTATTTTATTTATTGCATATGAATGCTTTATCTGCAGAAGAGAGTATCAGATCACATTATAGATGGTTGTGAGCCACCATGTGGTTGCTGGGAATTGAACTCAGGACCTCTGGAAGAGCAGGCGGTGCTTTTAACCACTGAGCCATCTCTCCAGCCCTCTCACATAATCTTTCAAACAGGAGTTCTTCAGCCTGCCTAAGAGCATGAGTTCACACCCCTTCTTGGTCCTTGCATTGTCTAGGTCTATTTTGTGTTACTATAGCAGAACACCCGATACTTAGTCATTTATAACAAAATAAATTTATTTTTTACAGTTCTAGAGCCTTGGAAGTCCAATATCCGGGGCTGGGGCTGGTGAGGGCTTTTGCCTATATAGTAGAAGGTATCACATAGCAAGAATGAGGGAAGTGTGCGTGCTTATGTATTTTCTCTTCTTCTAAATCATGCCTGCCCTCACCCACAATCTATCTAACTGTCACTCAAAAGTCCTCTCCAAATTTCATCAATTTGAGGGTTGAATTTCCACGTAAAATTTGGTTCAAACCAAAGCGACTCCATTTGAATTTGGGTCAGGGTTTCATTTGCCTCTTGTTGGAGACTGTCAGAATATTTAGCTTGTCTTTTAAACTCCATTCTCTATGATAAGATCATAGAATTTCATGGACTACTCAATTTATCTTTGAGTCTTTATCAACTGTTATATGACATTTCATCATTTGGCATTGCCAAAAAAAAAAAAAAAACCCTCAAACACTGGTCATATGAAGGTTAATTCTCAAGGGGAAAAAAACACCCTAGAATTGAAAAGATCACTCAATGTGTTCTTGATTTTAAGCTAAATGGATAATTATTTCTCAATAAAACAGGGAGAGCCTGGCTGTATGTGACCCATGTCTCCATTCAAGCATGAGGCTGGGCTTCTAGCAAAACCACTGTCTTTGATTTAGGAATGTGCCATGGGCTCAGTTGGGAAGCATATAAATAATGCAAGCTAGGAGGCTGGGAAATGGCAAGCTGGCACCACCTCACTCATCGGACCCAGCTGCAAACACCGGAGCTGATGAAAAATGCATGCGTGGCTCCTTTTTAAGCATTAACACACTACTGCTTTAAATGTTGGTTCTGACTGAGAAACTCTCTGCAGGTACCTTTTACCCCCATAACCTTAGCACATTGCCAGGGCCTCAGGAGACGAAACAAACTGCTAACTTAAAAGTTCCTGACAGTGTCTGTTCCCTTTCCAAGACATACAATCCACTCTATAGCATTTGCTCTTTTGCATACCAAGACTGTAATCATCACAGCTGCATCTTGACCACTTAAAATCTACTAGACGGTCCCTCTCAGTCACAGTCATAGGAGAAGGGAGTAAGGGGAAAATGGGAGGGAGGGAGGGAGGGAGGAATGGGAGGATACAAGGGATGGGATAACAATTGAGATGTAATATGAATAAATTAATAAATATAAAAAGAATTTTAAAAATCTACTAGATGTAGGATTTTTTTTCTAGAAAACACACCACACCCAGATGTCTTAAATGGGAAGTGGAAACACCCTACCCAGCATATTCATTTCCTCCATATAAGCAGCATCCATAGTGATGACAAGGGTGACCCCAAAAGCCCTGGCTCTTGGAAAGTACGCTATGGAATGTTTCTAGTGTGAATGAACAATATGGTCCAGGGCCCAGAGTCACTGGTAGAATTCCATGAGCAAAGAAAATTTAATTCCATGGAGCGATGCAAAAACTAACATTAGGCTGAGATGGTTAGAACCCAATCAGGTTCCATGAGACGCTGGATCTCTAGAGTGGGAGCATGGGAAAAGGAAGAAAGTGAACACCCAAAACCAGGAGACAGAGCTCCCCAGAGCTCAGAGGGTAAATGACCTTCCTTTATTTTATTTTTATTTACTTATTTTTTTTTAAAGCATCATTCTCATCTTCATTATTCGACGTGAGCATGTTTTAACAGGCGGGTTTCATGTATGTGACTGCAACATCAAAAGCAATACAGTGTCTTTTCAACAAGTGCTTCACCCATGCTAATTCCACTTTCAAATAATTATGTGTAGCAGCGTGGAACCGTGTTTCCTTCCACGTGCTGACCAGCCCTTTATTCTAAATAAACCTGTGGAGGTCTGCTCATGATTGAGACTCGAACTTCTTTCTCTGGTTGCTTGAGGCTAAATTCCCAACTGAGTTCAGTTCCAGTCACCTCTCTAAAATATAGTCCGTAGAATAATATAGCAGAGAAGGGTTTAGTAGATGAAGGAATTAGAAACCTGATTAAAGAAAGAAGAAAAAAAAAACCCTACATATTACTAATGGATAATATCTTGCTCTAAAAAAAATGTAATGCTTTTCTTTTCTTTTTTTTTTTTTTTTTTCAGTGCTAAGGGTGGAATTCAGGCTCCATGATGTCTAAGCAAGAGCTCTACAGCTGAGCCACACCCTTAGCTCCCTCCTTCTCTTTTGATGCAGTGATAGATAAGTGGAGGCCAAGAGAACCATGTGATGAGACAGTCTATAATGACTCTTGAGAGTGGCCAATGGCCATAGGTCATTCCGGACTACATGAGGAATACTGCCACCTCAAAAGCGCACTATGATCTCACTTCAGCTTGACCTTGGTATTATCATAGCTGATGAGAAATGTGCCACTTAGCCGAATAGCAGCCGAACCAGAAATGGGGACTCAGAGGAGAAGTTAGCAGTAAACACCAGCAACCTCAGTCACAGTGGATCACTTCTCTGAGAGGTGCCTTGAGTGGCTGGGCTTAAATTTATCCCCATAGCTGGGATAAAAAAAGCTGTTGAAACCGTTCACATAAGTTCACTGCACTCTTGTCTTCACTTAGCAACCCTCTGACTGTGAATTCAGTCTCTCAAGCACCCTAGTACTGGAAGGACTCATTAGGTGATAAAAATGAATATTTCAGTGACTGGAAAGATATGTCCCATTAAAATTAATAAACCAACAAGCAGATTTATCCACCATTCTCTCTTAAGTTAATATGAGTCTATCCTTTTTCTCTTCCTCAGGATGTATCTCATGGGGTACTGGCACAGAAACTTCTGGAACTGTAAATCCAAAATCAGACCCAGACAATAGTAATTTGGCTACCCGGTGTGATTCAGATAGGCAACCAGCTAGCTAACCTCCTTGAGGACTCTGTTCCTCATGTTACCAAAAAAGAATGAGGAACATGTGCTTTTCTTATTATCCTGTGAAATTAGCAGTAGATGGTTTGAACCAGAAGGCAACCCTGCCTATCAAAATTCAAATATTAAACTCATTAGACATTACAAGGATAGACCACATATCTATTTTGTTTTTTTGTGGGCACCAACATAATATCCAGCAGATTTTAAGAAATTAACAAGTTAAAAAAGAGAATCATTCAATTAATATTTGCATTTTTATTTATATGCATAGGAATGTTTTGTCTGAATGTATGCATGTGTCCTACAAGCCAGCCTTGTGCTAGTTGAGGTCAGAAGAGGGTGTTGGATGTGCTGGAACTTTATTTATGGACAGTGATGAACCACCATGTGGGTGTTGGGAATCGAACCCGGGTCCTCTGCAAAAGCCATGAGTGCTCGTAACTGTTAGGGCATTTCACTAGCCATGCAGGAAGTGCTTTTAAATGAATAAAATTTTAAGAAAGGGAAGAAAAAGATTTAAAGCCAATGTCTTTCTGGGAAATTAGACTACTGATGAGATGTGGAGTTTTTAATAAGGCTATTATGGCAAGTGGTTTGTATCCATTTGGAGAAAAGAGAAGCACGTAGATCGATCAGTTGTGGTACAAAACTATTATGGTGCGAGCTGTTTTTGTTTGTATTAGTCAACTTTCTGTTACTGTAGCAAAACGCCTGACATAACCAACGTACAAAGAAAAAAGGTATGCGTAGTTCATAGTTTGGGAGGTTTCGGTCCTCAGTCAGAGGCAGCATAGCATAGAGGAAGTATGTGGAGGGCAAAGTTCTTTTCCTTATGGTCAACGTGTGAAAAAGAGAAGGATGAAGCAAGGACCTCACAGTAGCCTTCAAGGGCAGACCCTTCTCGGTGACAAGACAGTCTCCCAGCAGGTTCCATGGCCTAAAGTTTCCATCCCCTTCCAATAGCGCCAAGCTGGAAACCAACTCTTTAACACGAGCCATTAGGGAACGTGGCAGACACACATTTAAAATTTTTTAAAAATTAAAAAAAAGAAGACTGTCCCTGGGCGTGCGTGTGTGTGTGTGTGTGTGTGTGTGTGTGTGTGTGTGTGTGTGTGTGTGTGTCCTCTGTTAACGTGGTAGACCTCCTTTCCAAAGATGGACAGGGTGGGAGCTGAGCAGCAACAAGAATGTTCTTGACTACAGCTTAAACCTCAAATATGGTTAAAGAGAGCCATCTCCTGTGAACTTACCATGGTAACAAAATCTAGCGAGGAGCCACTCACTCGTTGGGTGAGACTGTGTGCGTGCCCACACGGTTGCTGTAGCACCCTGGTCTGAGAGGCTGTCTTCCCTTGTCACCCGTCAGCAGACAGAATGGCCTTCCGTCCTTGCCTAACTGGGTCCAAGAATCTCTGTGTCTTTTGCTGAAGGCCATGACTCTGGTTCCCTGAGGTATGCTGTGCACTGTGGGACTCCTTCATGCAAGACACTGCTTCGGAATAAATTCAAGGCTCTGATCTAGATTTATCACTCATCTCCCTCCTTCTCTAGCTCACTGCCCAACTACAGTGTGCCACCGCAACTCTACAGAGAGAAAGGGGGAGGGGGAGGGGAGAGGGAGAGAGGGAAGAGGGAGGAGGGGGAAGGAGGAGGGGGAGGGAGGAGGGGAGATGGAGAGAAGGGGAGGGAGGGGGAGGGAGAGAGAGGGGGGAGAGGGCGAGAGGGAGAGAGACACAAGTGGGGAAAAGAGGAGAGGAGAGGCATACTTCTCCCCACACACATACAGAGAGACAGAGAGACAGAGACAGACACAGACACAGAGACACAGAGACAGACACAGACAGAGACAGACACAGACAGAGACAGAAACACAGAGACAGAAAGACAGACAGAAAGACAGAGACAGACAGAGACAGAGACAGAGACAGAGACAGAGGGGGAAGAGGGAGTGTTGAGAGAGATTTAACTTGGGTGTGTGTATAAAGACCAAACCGTGGTTGGGTTTTGTTTATTTATTTTTATTTTAAATTCTCCAGGACATCCTACTCAATAATCCGTCACTGGCCCCATCTGAGTTCTTAATTTCATTCTTGAACACCAGAGGCCCCTCATACTCCTCCCTGTCTCGGTCTGCATCTTATTCTGTTGCAGTCACTAGCTGGTTTGTGCCTCCTGTGAGGGATACCACAGCACCTGGCACAAAGAACCAAAATCCTTCCTTCGCTTGCTTTCTTGAATTCAATCGGGGCCTATTGTTGTTGCTGCTGCTGTTAGTATTTGGTTTTTTCGAGACAGGCTTTCTCTTTGTAGCCCTGGTTGTCCTGGAACTCACTCTGTAGACACTCTGTAAACCAGGCTGGCCTTGAACTCAGGGATCCACCTGCTTCTGCTTGCTGAGTGCTGGGATTAAAGACCTGAGCCACCACAGCCCAGCTGGGGCCTAATAATTGTAGCAAGCTGAGTCCTTCCCACACGCTGTGAGCAGCTGAGACTAGGGGAGGCTGAGTTTCTACTCCAAAGCTGCACATCACATGGAGGGCGCAGTGGAACTGGGATTTGAACCTCACTCTGTCTGCAAACCTCTACCTATAATGTAATGTACTGCTTCCCAGCTTGGATAAACTGCCAGCATGAAACCAAGTGTTATCACCCAAAGCATCTGAAAGAACCGCAGGCTGCAGTCTACGGTGAGTACTGTGAAACCAATGTGTAGCACACGCCCCAGGATCATTCTACTTCCTGAGTAGTGGAATGTCCCCCCTTTTGGGGGGACAAGTTTTCACAAAATGCGTAGGTCAGATTAACAACAGGCAATGTGCTACTAAGACTTGAGGGCTGTTCTCACAGGCCCGGTTACCTCACAGGACTCAACATTCTCTTTTCCAGAAATCTAGATAAAAAGAAGAAAAAATCAGAAAAAAGTTTCAATTATCAAGTTTCTAAGCAAACAACGAAACAAGCCGGGAAGAGAACACTGGAAACTAGAGTGCCCCCCCCAATCTCTCCCCAGGATGACGGACGGCCACCCACTCGATGTTAGGAAGAATCTGTAAACCAGGTGTTCAAAATGCAGAGGGACAATTTGAAATGCTCTGGTGGCTATACTCCTGCTCGACCACAGTCCTCATTGCCACTAAAGGCAAATACTACTGAAACTATCCCAAGGCCTCGTTAGCCCGCACCTGCCACAATAGACACACCTACATGAAACTACTTTGCAAAACACTGTTGACATCCGAGGCTTGCTAATGTCCTCTGATGAACTTCCCTCACTGCTTAGGAGAGAGGAGCTTGGCTGCCAAGTCCCGGGTGACACGGGAGTGCCAACTGCTTTCTTCTCAGTCTCCAGCCCTACCTCTCATTATGGAAAACTTTGAAGTACGGACAATAGTAAGTAAACATTTCTGTCTGTACTTGAACCAGATTGTAAGCACAAAGTGTACAAGTCTATGACTAAGACAGTGAGTCAGGCCACAGAGAGGGCTGCCCAAATATTTCCAGTGCCATGTTGTAGGTTGGGCCACTCCATACTACGCCTTGGCACAGATGAATCAAGCCACCTCTTTTGTTAGCGTGGAAGTCTGGAAGTTTCACAGTTGGCCTGCTAGGTACCTCAAGCTGGTCATGCAACATGTTGGAACTCTATGGGGAGATTTTTCACAGACTTACTCAGTGGGAGTAAACCTAGCAGGCGAGAAACCACAGTTAGGGGTGGTCCAAGTTCAGTCTCATGGGGGTGTTATATGTAGTTATATCATTCATTGGTCTTAGGACCTTGGATGATTTACATGGCATCTCCTAGTATGTTTTCCGTGTATGTGTGTTGGAGCACTATCTAAAGGGGTAACATAAGAAATAGATTATGAAAGATAAGTAAAGCCCTCAGCCTCAGCGTGGTCACTTTTCGTTTTAAAGTATTCAATAAGTCATAGTGTGTCACGCTGTGAGTCACGGCCACTCGTTCCTGTAACCTCCCACTGGCAGCTCGACTGAGGGCCTTCTAGCGGAAGCCAGTCCCCTAGGGTCCAGAGGCGTCTCATGACCACCTCACTCAGTGGTCTGTGGGTGGTGATTGGAGTCGAATAATCAAAGCTGCTGTGCTGTAGTCGAGGGTGAAATCACTCGGGTTTGATAACTTCAAACCCCATATGTAAGGGCTTCTTGGGGCAGGATGTAAAAAGTTAACCGTTTAATTTATTTATGTCTTACCAAAATCATAGCTATTTATGGGATTTAAAAAAAAAAAAGATTGACCTTTTTAAAAATAAATAAATGACCTGTAATACAATATAGACAGGGAACTAGAAAAGCTTAGTGGTATAATTTTACCAAGCCTTGTCCCAGACAACGTTGGGAGGTATACGTATATACAGGTAAATCAGGTTATAGAATGAATGCTCTGTTTCCCATGGGAAAAGGAACAAATGGCTAATTGTAGCATCCAGGTATGCCAACGTATGTCTTGTATGGCAGGCACTAGGAGAAGCATTTTAGCTGCATCAACTCACTTGATGGCCACTATTAGCCCCTCTTCTGTTAATTGTACTGCTGTTGTTGATGCTTACATGAACAATAAACTTAGGTGCTGAAAGGGCTGAGTAAGCAGCCCATCCTAGTCCCTTGGCAGCATTAACTAAAATCTGAGCCGTGCTCACCTGGGTTCACAGCCCGTGCTCTAAAGGACCGAGCACAACACTGTTTTGATAGGCAGCCAGGCTGCTCAGATGAACGGTAGGCCGGCCATGCAGATGACCCGTATCCTAACCCTGAGTCGTTACAAAGGCAAACTGTTTTTGACAGAGCACACGCCACTCAGGTATTAGAGTTTCCAGGTCAGTTCATTAAACAAACCAACCAACCAAAACAGTAGCTGTAGAGGCACGTATATGGCATCTGGATGACAACCTCTTTTTGTTTGCGTGCATCAGATGAGAACACTAAAATAATAATCATCGCCAGAGGATTCCAGCATCATTTCATGAAACAAATGGCCACATACACACACACACATACACACACAAAGGGCATACTCCAAAAAGTGAAGGTCATATTTCTGAATGACAATAAATGGGACTTTGCGAAAAATGGATGCTGTTCATATTTTTCTCCTTCAGCCCTTGCTAGGTGAAGGTTGTCTGGAGAACACCAGTGATGCAGGGACTAGCATGTGGGGACCACCGACAACCTCCCCTTGTGTTTTCTCTGTGACCTCAGCACACCCAAACTCTAGTAGTCCCCTGACACTCCATTCTTCTCCTCCTGCACCCCAGGAAGGGTCCAGATAATGTAATATGACCACAGGACTCGAAAGATTAGGAAGAGGGGTGTGAGTGGGAACCCATGAATGTTACCTTAATGTCCCCAGGGCCCCCAAAGTATAAACACCCCACTGCAGTGGTTGAAATATCCCACTGGGATGCCTCTTGGCCCATATTCTTAGTCTGAGCAGACTGGTGACTGCTGCCTTTAAAGGAACACGGTGTGTGCAGTGGATTGGTGGCTCACACCTTCCGTCTGAGCACCTGGGAAGCAGAAGCAGATAGAGATCTGTGAGTTCAAGGCCAGCCTGGTGTCCATAGAGAGTTCAAGGCCAGCCTGGTGTCCATAGAGAGTTCCAGGCCAGCCTCAGCTGCACAGTGAAAACTTGCTCTTGGTACAGACCCATGAGTGACATTTTTCTCTTCTCTTTTGTAAAGAATTTTATGCCACTTGCCAATTTGGGCTAAATACATAGGATGCTTTTTAGAGACTGAAGTGAACCACCGCATGTGTTCAGGGCGTTATCTTTATAATACCTAGAGACCCTAATATTTCCATTAGAATGCAATTATCTTGCTGGGGGCAGGAATCAAGGTCAGAGTGTTAATGGACCTTACCTTTCATTTTTAGCCCATAAATAATAAATCAAATATAATATTTAAGAAGAAAACCACATCCTATATATCACTGTGTTTCTGATGCTTTCTTCATAGGACCTTTGTGTAGTGGCCCTAACAATGATCCTAACAGTTGCCGTCCATCGAGGTCCCACGGCACTGGCTTGGTGAGGGAGCACACGCCACATGACTATTAGGTTAATGTCCATCAATACTCAAGAGGTCCAGAACTTTCTTCTTATATTATCAAATCAGACTACCGTACATTCTGCTCCAAGTTTGAAGAGCCTGTCATGGGATGATTCAGATACAGAAGACCTCACACGCTGTATTCAATAAGTATTGACAAAAATATCTGTTTAAAATCTTCTAAGTCAAATATAGATCGCAGCACATTCCTTTGCTTCCGGAACAACTCACCAGCGGTCCCTGTGTGTAGACAGCAGATGGACCACCTGACCCAACGGGTACTAAAAACTATCTGCAGGTAGACAGGTAACGGGGCTGTCCCTGGCTACCCTCTCTAATGAAGGGACAGGACTTCCTGGCAGCTAAAGAGCTGAATAGAGCGCTCAGTCCCAAAGAGCCTAATCAATGCTTTCACTTCAGCCCTCCCAGGGGACCAACTAAGCAATCACTCCATCGCTGGCACATCAAGATTTATCAGATGGAATAAGGGTGCCTGGCCTAAATAGCTGCAGAAAACCATTCGTCATAAGTAATAAGCTACAAAAAAATCAAAACCAAAAAAAAAAAAAATCCAGCCCACAGTAACTTCCATCAGTTCAGTGTGAACCTCAAAACTAAGACTGTGTGCCCCATGAGATTTAGAAGATGGATGTTTAAATAAAAGGGGGGATTATAGTGCACCTCTGAGCCTGCTATAAAAACAAATTGTTAGACGCTTCGAATCACTCTCACAAATAATGTAAATCACCCTGCTTTCTGCTTGACGCATTGTCATCGTCACACACACCAGCCTGACACACAGCCCTCGCCCACTGGCTGAGCTGCTGGAGTGGCCTCTTGGCGTGCCCAGGGAACAGGAATTTTAACCTGATATTACAGACAGCAACAAGCAGTCACTGGTTTCCTAGGCAACACAGCTTTTATACTTACTCAACATTTTTTTAAGAATTAGAATTGTTACTAAATTAATAGATAATAAACACATGGTAATTGTCTTTTTTAAATAACATATTTTTTCCACACATGGCAAGTAATTATTATTTTTATATAATCAACAATGATAACGATCACTGTTGCTCAGTCCGTTTTTCTTCTGGCAATTAGACCAGCGGATGGTCTAAACAGCAGTTTTCATCTAGACCTTGAGAACATCTTGTGGGCTGTGACAGTGTGTGTTATCTAATTAAGGCTACACTGTCGTGTCAGCACACAGCATGAAAAGTTAACATTATTTATCCTGTAGGCAGGATTTTCACAGTATTCATTCTTTTTTAAAATATATTTTATTAATTTATTCATATTACATCTCAATTGTTATTCCATCCCTTGTATCCTCCCATTCCTCCCTCCCTCCCATTTTCCCCTTACTCTCCTCCCTTTGACTGTGACTGAGGGGGACCTCCTCCCCCTGTATATGCTCATAGGGTATCAAGTCTCTTTCTTCTTGGTAGCCTGCTATCTTACAGTATTCTTTCTTAATGCAAGTATTTTTTGCTTCAAAGTAAGCCCAGACTTTATTGTTATCTGATACCAAATCATACCTCAACTGACATTTCTTTTGTTGTTGGTTATTTTTGAAATTATTAATTTATTTTTATTGAAAATATATTTTTTCATACAATATTTTCTGATTATTGTTTTTTTTTCCTCCCCCGGTTATTCCCAGATCCTCCCCACTTCCTCACCCAACCAAATCCATATGCTTTCTTTCTGACTCTCGTTATAATATAAACATACATCTAAATTTAATAATAATCATCATCAAATTAAAATAAAAAAACAAGCCAGAATAAAACAAAACAAACAAATAAACAAGCAGAATAGAAATGAAACAAAGAAATATCACAAAGATAAATAGACACTGAGACATATGTACTCCACACACAGAAAACCCATAAAAACAAAATTGGAAACTAATATATAAACAAAAAAAATCTGTAAGATAAAAGAAAAATAATGTCCAGATAAAGCATTGTGAGACCAAAACAACAACAACAACAACAATAAAAAAACACTTTCAAAAATATCACTGACTTAATTTTATGTTGGCCATCTACTGTTGGACATGGGGCCTGCCCTAAAATGTGAGATTCCATTGGAGACTATTAAATTTTCCTTTGTGAGCACTTATCAATTGGAGATAGCTTCTGGGTGAGGGATTGGGGTTTGTGTCTATTTCCCCTCTCAGCACCAGGACCCCATCAGTCTCACACCCCTGAATGCCTTGTGTACACTGCCACAGTCTCTGTGAGCTCCTAGCTCATACGTGCGACAGTCCTGTTGTACTCAGAAAGCCTTGTTTCCATGGTGACATCCATGCTCTTAGGTTCTTACACTCTTTCCTCTTTCCCTTCTGCAGAGCTCCCAGAGAGGGGGAAGGATTTGATGGAGACATCTTATTTAGGAATGCTGGGATCTGGAGATGCCAAACTGTTTTGGTTTTTGTTAACGTTCTTTCACTGTCCTCTTGTCATTTTGATGGCTCTGATGTTGGAAGGTATTTTGTAGTGACCTTCGCTGGTTGAGAGTGGTTAATTGAGGACTGATTATAGGTCAGGTGCTCTTGCCTGTGGGGATCAAGGAGTATTTCCGTGGAACAGGCAGGTGATCCGATTTCACTCCTGGTGATTTTTTTCTGCACCGTGGGCTCCAGGCTGAGTCAGCCAAAGTAGATTTCTGTTTGGACCTTACTGCTGTAATTCAGATCAGCAGTTTGGGGACCTAGAATAAGGTCCGCACACAAACGTTCTGGGTGTGTATGTTGATCCCAGCTGCCTGTCCTTCCTGTGGCTTTGTAGTCAAGACCCCAGGTAGATCAGATCTTCTGGGGGTGTAGCTGTCTTTTACCTCTGCCTCTATACCCTGTAGAGGTGTCCAACCTCTCCCAGAACTATATGCCCGGAGGGACCAAGGTCGCTCTAGGTCAGCAATTAGACGAGACATCTTATTTAGGACTGAGTGTTCCCAGGTCTCTCTCTTGTCTGTACTCTGTCCAGTTGTGGGTGCCTGTATTTGTTTTTATCTACTTGCTATGCTGCTTTGGCAGATCAGTAGGATTTGGTTTTCCCCTAGATCCATGGTCTAACTAGTCTCAGCATGGAATAGACCTTAGTTACAATCAGATAACAGTTTGCTACCCCCATGACTTTTGTGCCACTTTTGTACCAGTGCGTCTTGCAGGCAGTTTCCCACAGTAGATGACAGGGTCTGTGGCTGGGTTGGTGTTTACCTTGTAGCATGCAGAGCATCAGCCAGTGCCATGAGCACTAGTTGGTGGAAGTGAAGGCTCAAATTCTCCGTGTTCAGTGGGTTGTGTAGGTGTTGCCTTCAGCCACAGGGCTTTCCTGTCAGTTTGTGGAGAACAACCAATAGCCTTGGCAATAGGCTGGGTTGTTTGGGGTGTCCATGGAGCCAACAACTTGTCTAAATGTCACCATTCCTGGCGTTGGTGGCTTCATTCAGTGGCCAGAGCTGTCGAGCTGGGGCTTCGTCTCCTCTGTTGTTTGACTTCCACACTATTTACATTTATTACACGTGTGTTTATATTTTAAGAAGCTTCTACTGTATTTCCAAACCAAACTCAGTAAATGCTTCCTCCTTCCTCCCAAGTAAGGACTTCTGGATTCAAGGATCTCCAAATTCAATCTGGCCTTGGCTCAATATATAAATGAATTAGGCTTGCATACAAGCTACGTACGTTCTTAGCCTAAAACTTATCCTTTTGACAAAAAAAAAAAATCTCTTACAAGTATAAAGTTTCTTTAAAGAATCAAAAAGAGATCTTCCCATATTGACCGCATGATGTCTAATTTTTAAAAAATAAAAATTATAAGAAGGGGTAATAGATGTGGCTCGTCAATTAAGAGGCCTTGCTGTCCTTCCAAAGAACTTGAGTTCTGCTCCCAGCACTCACATCAGACAGTTCAAACCACCTGTACCTTCCACTCCCAAAGAGCTGACACCCCTCTTTTGGCCTGCCAGGGTACCCACACATAAGTACACACGAACACACACACACACACACACACACACACACACACACACACAGATTTTTTTTTAAAAAAAACTTTTTTAAGATAACAAGGAGAGACTCGAAAAAATGAGACAATATTTGCCCCTATAAAGTCACCTTCAAACTCATTTAAGATATCCGAGTTGAAATTTTTGTTCATGCTTGTATCACCATATATGACCTTTAATGTCCCTCAGGGATCAGGAAGCATTCAAGTTGAATATGTCCCTGTTTTAGAACTATGTTTTCAACTTCAAACTTGAAGGGAAGAAAGTCAAAAACATTTCTCTGGAAAGAAAGAGACCAGTAAACGTCATTGGTGATGGATGAAAACTCAAACTTGTCATTTTTATGTAAAGAAATTCACTTTTGCTGAGAAGCAGGTACCACTGTGTTCTGTGCTATCCCATGGGCAGGGAGGCAGACACCTGACCCAGCGCTGGAGCATCGGGGTACAGAAGGCACAGAGGCAGACACCTGACCCAGCGCTGGAGCATCGGGGTACAGAAGGCACAGAGGCAGACACCTGATCCAGCGCTGGAGCATCGGGGTACAGAAGGCACAGAGGCAGACACCTGACCCAGCGCTGGAGGATCGGGGTACAGAAGGCACAGAGGCAGACACCTGACCCAGCGCTGGAGCATCGGTGTACGGAACGGCAGAGACCTCAAGTCCCTTTCACTGTTCACAGAAGTAGGTGCTTGCTACACAGGAAGAAAAATGACTTCCTGGATGGACCTTGTTATTTCACAAACCACTACTGCTCCTTTCATGATATAAGGCAAGGTCTTTAGTTTTTCCAGGAAATAAATAGGGTGTGTGTGTGTGTGTGTGTGTGTGTGTGTGTGTGTGTGTGTGTGTTGTAAGTACATATCTTTAGGGACAGTTTTCTAAGTCTGTCACCTCTTCTGTTTGGAGGTATTTAGGCAGAGGAACAGAGTGGCTGGTTAGTTCACTGATGGTTTATAAACATGGCACCTCTATGACCACAGAGCGTGTGAGCCTTAAGAGATGTGAAAGGCCACCTGGTATGTTCAGTCTGAAATAGAGCATTCTTCTCTATGCCAAAGCTCTGACCAAGCAGTTCAGAGATGGAGTAACTTTCTTAAAGACACTCCGGATTATTCTGATGAGACGAGCCTTGAGAAACACCACATTTGAAAAATGGTTATCAAAAAAAAAAGAAAAAGGAGGAGGAGGAGGAAGAGGAAGAGGAAGAGGAAGGAGAAGAAGAAGAAGAAGAAGAAGAAGGAAGAAGGAAGAAAAAGAAGAAGAAAGAAAGAAAGAAAGAAAGAAAGAAAGAAAGAAAGATGGTTATCATTGATTTTATTTTTCTTATTGAAGTTTTATTTTTGGTACAGTCTGAAACAAAATGTGTTCTACTGAGTGCAAGGTTACTTACAAAATTTCAGATTACCAGTTAGTAATTATATTACCCAGAATATTTCTTTCAAAAAAAAGCCCCTGCAACTATAATTTCTATATCTCCAAGTAAACAGGTAGTGTTTAGAAAATGAGTAAGGACGGTGGTGTTGGCAGAACACAGGAAAGACACCTCCATCCCAGCGCCATCAGTGACACTAGCACTCGGTCTGTGTGACCCAATTAAATGATGCTAGGAAAACAACCACCATGCCATAGCCTTCATTTACACAATGGGGATAAAACTGCATTTACAAACGTTACTGAAATGGTGGGAGTTCAGATCAAAAACATGGAACAATGGCTCATGTTCTTTGAAACAAATATATATTTATAAGGAGTTAGGATTTTTTAAAACCCCAATTTAATACATGTGATACTGTGAGGGAAAGTTAGAAGCCGGCAAACTCCACCAAGAGTTACTGTAGAAGCCAAGATGTTAGTCCATCATGCTCCGTGGATGAAGGTAGAAAGCACTAGGCTTCTAAGCCAGAATCAAAGGATGGTATCAGCCACGGGAGGGGTGGGTCTGTGAGTGGGATAAGCAAGATCACACTGGTTCCACATCCCATGAGGCCAAGCGGAGGGCCCGTGGAGCACAGGCAGCAGGGTAGTCTCAAGACACCTGATGTCTGTTGCTTCTATAGCACGGCAGTAAGGGTGTTTTATAGCAGTAGGCAAAGGTGTGTACCAGAAGGAGGGGAAAACTTGCAATGCGCTGTCATCTCTGGTTTATCAAGTACAAGTGGCCCACATGAAAGAATGCTCAGTGGGCTGGGGGTTTCGGCACACGTAGCAAGGAGTATAGGAGCACAAGAGGCCCAAGGGAGACTGAGGAGTGTCCTGGCAGAAGAGTGCAAATGGACGGGCTCTGAAGATAAAGCGGCAGGCCTACGTCAGAGAGGAAAGTGTAAGATGGCGATCCTACAGTGTTGTTTTCATGGCCTCTACAAAGAAAGTCGTGGGATTAAAATGTGAAGACCTGGTTTCTCGTGGTCAAATTTAAAAACATTAGAAAGTATGCAGAGTATTAGGCGTCATTGTAGTATTTTTAGCCAAAATTTGTTTTAGCTGATTCTTCTCCCACTGCACTCCATCCTTTCCTCACCCCCTGGTGCCTCCCCATCAGTTTTCTCTCCAACATCATGTCAGTGTGTCCCTTTGACCCAGGCCATCAACACCTCTTTTTATTCCTTTACCATCTCTTAGTCTTGTTTCTGATTTTTAAGCTTTACCCACATTTACACATACACATGTATCATACACGCATATGTATCAAGCCAGCATCTGCGTATGAGAGAGAACATGACATTTTCATCTTGCAGTTGTTTAAGCCACCCCACTCAACATAGTATTTCCCAGACCCGTCCATTTTCCTGAAAATTTCGTAAATCATTTTTCTTTGCAGCTGAGTGATATTCCACCTTGTGCATGCACCACATCTTCCTGATCCGTTTGCCCGTGGATGGGCATCTGTGCCGACTGCATTACTGTGAATATAGAAGTAACAAACAAGACTGTGTGAGGGCTTTGTGGTAAGATAGGTTCCATAGGATCGAATAAAAACATTTTTAAACTGCAGAAGTAACTGCTGCCTTCGAGAGATATCCTCAAAATAATGGTTGGTTTTTATGAACTAAGAATAAGAAAAGAGTCAATGGGCCTACTGTGGAATCGTGAGAACAAGGCCAGTGAGGGATGGTGAAAAAGGGGAGCGGCCTTGTGGGAAGCCGGGCTACAGAGGGAAGGCCTAATATGTGGATGGCGAGAGTCCATGGAAGAGTCTGATTTTCAGGATTCGATTGGCCTAAAAGCATCACACAGAACACAGGAGGATTGTTCCGCATCCTGCCGTCTCTCCTTCACATTGTGAGAGTGTGGAAGGGGGCCAGTCCCTCTCAGCCAGGTTTTGAAGTGCACCATTTGGGAGCCAGATGCCCATTAACGCTAATTGGATCAGTGGCCCCTCTACATCTCAGCGGCACAAGGATGGCAGAGCTGCCCCTTCCCTGTGCAGCATTAAAATTTAAGCATACCATCATCTATACGATAAGCCATAAAATATTCACATGGACCTCTGCTCTGCACATTGCAGCTCCCGAGTATTCTTCACCAGCCTACTTAGCAACGTGAAGAAACACCAATGCGCATTGCATTTCTCACATTTAAACACTTAATATGCTCTTCTGGAGCATTTGATGCACTTATGAATGGAGTTTCCTTAATGATTTTTCTTACTGAACTTCTAGGTATAGCTATTCCACTGTATCTCAGGTAGAAGTTAGAGTATTTTTCAGAATATAAAAATTTAATATCTTCATTTCAGAAATTAAATACCTACATAATTATACATATGCCTGTATAGATAAGTTTATAATGTACTCTAAGAGCCTATGAACATCATTAATTATTTGTAAGCATATTGATTTATTTTCATTTCTTGGTCTCAAATTAGAAGGGTAAGCTTGAGTGAACATTAATGACAATCTCTGTTGGCTGAAATGTTGATTAAAGAAAACAGTTCCCCCACTGGAATTTATAAATATCCATAATTTTTTCTTTTTTATATGATTTTATTTTATTTTTATACATAAATACAACATACCACATACAGCAAGAAGAATCATGAAGCAATCAGGAATTATATAAATATTCCATTCATAGTGTTTTGGCTATTTGTATTTGGAAACCTTGAAGAAGACGTCTTTCCTATCTTGGTGAGTCTAAAATTCTGAATGTAAATCAATCTCTATCATATCTCATCTCTATCTACTTAAAACATCTATCTAGACCTAAAAACATGTTAACCCCTAAACAACTAAGCTTAATTGTAAGACTAAACTATCTGGTCTTTACGGCCCCTTGAGGGAGGGGGGGCTGGTGGCACTCAGAGGAAGGATAGCAGGTTACCAAGAAGAGACTTGATACCCTATGAGCATATACAGGGGGAGGAGGTCCCCCTCAGTCACAGTCATAGGGGAGGGGAGCAAGGGGAAAGCAGGAGGGAGGAATGGGAGGATACAAGGGATGGGATAACTATTGAGATGTAATATGAATGAATTAATTAAAAAAAGAAAATAATAATAAACTATCTGGTCTTCAACCCCATCAGAGACTTGAGAAGAAGTAAAACTTAATTACCTGAATAAACTGGAGGTGCAGGTTAGCAACTTCCAAAATGAAAAAATTACAAAGGCAGTTTGCTGCCTGAACAGTCACCCAAAACGCTCTATAACATTGGAGCATCATTTTCAGACTTCTGGCCCAGTATATCTGATAGACATATTTATGAGGCAGGTACTATTGAGGACTTGCTTACCCTGTCTTGGCAGAGTTTGGCCGTTGATAATATCTGTAATTTTTAAATGAGGTGACGCCATCAATCTTTTTCCAAGAATGAATCACACACAAAAAGAACCTTAGACAATTCTAGGTTGTACACAACAGAATACACTCTGGGTAGTCTGAGAAAAAAGGGTTTTATTATAGGTGGATTGCAGAACATCTGAAAGCACTTTTCCTACTTCAATCTTCCAGCAACAACTCCAGGAAGACACTGGGCAAACCCTAGAAGTGCTCGGTCTATCTAGGAAGCAGGCCTACACAGCTGAGCAAAATGGCAGGTGGCCGTCGCCCAGATCTGGGCCAGGAACACTGACGCCATGCCCCTCTTTCCCAATAAATTTCAAGTAAAAGCTTCATAAAGATGACACAAGAAGCCCATAGGAGACCCAAGGGTGTACTTCAACACAAACAGCATAACAGTGCAAATGTTATGAAGATAAAGCTATAGGCTAACTTCAAAGAAAAAAATGTAAGGTGCCAAACTTACAGTGTGTTTTCATGGCCTTTTTGAGATGGACTCTCACAGGTAGTGATACAGGCTGGCCTAGAACACATGGTGTTTCTTCTGCCTCAGCCTCGTCTGCGCTGGGGTCACATGTGTACACCACAACAGCCAGTTCCTAACATGCCTTTTCTCTCTGAATTTCCATTCAGCGCTACTCTCCATTTGCTGCCTCTTCGTGGGGAACTGCCACGACCAGGCGAATGCTTTTGTGTTGTTTTATTCTTGATGTATCACATCCTGGAAAAGTGAGAGCTGTGCTCCATCTGGCAAGTTGGAAACATGTCCTGTCTCTAGTTGAATCTAAAAAGGAAGGAGCAGGAGGAGAAGGAAAAGGAGGTGGAGAAAGAGGAAAGAGGGAAAGAAAAAAGAAGGAAGGAAGGAAGGAAAGAAGGAAGGAAGGAAGGAAGACAGACAGACAGATGGACAGAAGGAAGGAAGGAAACAAAGAAAGAAAGAAAGAAAGAAAGAAAGAAAGAAAGAAAGACTACTAGCTTAGAAAGTGGAAGAGGAACATTATGGCGTTCAAGCCTTTCACTAATTCTGATGGCCAAATTAAAATCGCTTTTATGTGTTCCCCAAATGCTAACTTTCTTAACATGGTGGACGCTGGCAAGTACCATCTTCTGTACTGGCATGATCCTACTAAAACAAAAATCCCCCTGTGGGAAGGAAGGAGATGTCACAGCGAGGACATGGTCCTCACAGCATCCATGAGCTTCCACAGTGCCGGGCTGCCAAGCTCAGTGAAGAAGCCAGTAATCGGTCACTCCTGTCTAGCTTGCCAGGTGAGTACTTGTTAACACAATGATGAGGCAAAGGCCATTTCAGGGAGGAAGGCTTCTTTGGCTCACAGTTTGAGGAGAGAGTTCATCACGCTGGGAAGTAAAGACGGCTAGAGCTTAAAGCAGCTGACCACATTGCATCCACAGTCAGGAAGCAGAGAGAGCAAGGCCGATGCTCAGTTTGCTGGGTTTTTTGTTTGTTTGTTTGTTTGGTTGGTTGGTTGGTTTGCTGTTGTTGTTGTTGTTTGTTTTTTGTTTTTGTTTTTGTTTTGGGCCAGAGTTCCAACCTACAGAATGGTAGGGCTTCTTATATCAATGAGCCTAACCTGGATAGTCCCTCATACATGGACCCAGAAGCTTCCAGATCTGGCCAAGTTGATGATCAAATTCACTATCCTGCCCAGCAAACAGGATAAAATTAGGATAACTATTATGCACAGGATAAATGCTAGGAAAATGAAATCAGCTAAGGTTCAGGAGTCATTTTTTTTTGTGGAGGACTAGGAATGAGAAATTAAAATATGTCTTTTCTTTTCTAAAGTGCCATGTGCTGATAGCATTAATATTGCATCTGACTGCTATTTTTGAGAATGAACTGTGGTGCGGCTACTAAATCTTTAAAATGTTTGCATCTTTAAAAGTCTGAAAGGACAGCTCAGAACCTCTGACTCTTACCATATGCGAAGATTAACTCCACCTCCAGGGATCGGCAAGAGGGTTAATTAGAAACCTCCCCAACTAGAGAGTACTCAAGCAAAGCAAAAATGAAGCAGAAATCCTGGTGAACGTGGAAACCCAGGGTGGCCACGCACGGAACAGAAGAAAGCACCTTGCTTGGGTACCACACCCCTCCAGGGGGGTTGACTCAGGACCAGGATGAGATTCTTATAGGAAAAAGGTATGCAAGAAGACTCTGAAAGACTCCCTCACCACTAGCCTTCTGTAGCCTTAGAAATGGAAGGCTCTAGAAGGCTTCCCAGGCTCTGAGCTCAACAGGGGGGACTCTCCAGAGTCTACAGAAGAGGAGCCCATGCCCTGCCTTTGCTGCTGCTCTGTGTCAAGGAGACCAGAGCTATGGCTAGAGCGCAGAGTACCCCGGCTCTGAGGCTCAGCCATGAGAGCACCATGTCCACCCAGTACCACGTCATCACTGAGCACAGCTGTCTCTGTTGCCTGTGCTTTAAGGCCCAGTTGATGCAAAGCCACTTCATCCCTGACCCATTCCCGCTCCCTAGTGTAGCCTTTTGTTAGGGTCAACCTGACGTGGTGCCCTGTGCCTGGGAGCCCAGAGTTTTAACTCCTGAGGTAGCCATACCCTGAAACCACAGCTAAGACAGTACTGCATGTGTTGGGGACCCGAGACCTTCTGTATGCCGATCATCTCGCACCTCCCACCCCCCTAGGCACGGGCGAATAAACACCTCCTTTGGGAAGTGCCAAAGCTCCAGCTCTGGCGCGCTAGAGCAGTTCCACCTCCCGGCATTGCAGTTGCCACGGTACTGCTTGCCCAAGGAATCCCAGGTTTCATTGAGCCAAACCGATGCTCTTTCCAGGGCCAAACAGATAACGTGGCCCTGATCCCAGCGAATCAAAACACTGAGCTTTGCTACGTCTTCTCCATGGTAGCCCCAGTATCTTGTCTGTCTGGAAATAGACTCCAGTCCAAACTTCCGAAGCACCCAGCCCCTCCAGAGTCTCTGTTGAACTGTTCCTGGGCCCCTGGAGCCGAAGCTATAACATTCCCAAGCTAGCCTGAGTATCCTGCTACTGCTGCAGTTGGCCTGACAGAACATAAGATAACAACCACATGGCAGGGTCAAGAGTCTCAACTCCATGGTACCTTGTTCCCTGGAGCCCAAAGTGCCATTGTGTCCTCTTGTTTCTGGATTCTGCAGCTGCATTTTGTGCCCTGGGGCCCAAGCATCTTGTTTCCCAGAGTCACTCCAGTAGTTTGCCTCTCCACAGCTACACGCCAGTCTCCTGGGCTTGGTTTTCTGGGTGGTGCCTCAAATCAGACTGCAACCTGGCTCCAGTGATCCCCTGATCCACTTGGTCCTGGGTACCATACCACTGTAGCTGCCTGTGAGCTTTGACAGACACTGCATCAAGAGAGGCGCTCTCCATTGTGGCTGCCCGCCATAAGGAAGAGAGGAATAGGAGAATTTTAAATCCCTCATTCTAAGACCCTATGGTGCTACTGTCACTGTCCCAGACTCCGGCAACACAGACAGACCAAGGCTGTTGCTGGTGTTGAAGACACAGAGACTGTCACTGTACTCACTGAACTATAGTCACTACACGCTGCCCTGTTGGCACCCTCAACTATCTGCAGGTGAATTTGCCTCTATGCAAGCCGCTCTGGGGCTAGCAAGATCATCCAGCCGGTGAGAGTACTGGCCACAAGATTCGATGACCTGAGTTTGATCTCCAGAACCCACAGTGGAAAGAAAAAAAATCAACACCCACAAGTTGTTCTCCTTCCTAAACACACAGAGAGAGAGAGAGAGAGAGAGAGAGAGACAGACAGACAGACAGACAAACAGACACACAGACACACAGACACAGAGAGACAGAGAGAAAATAAATTTAAAAGTAAATAATTAAAAATTTGGAAAACTGAAATTTCCACCCTATAAAACCTGGAAGAGATGCCTGCCTCTCAGGTTTGCAGAGGTCAACATAGGGACACATGGAAAATACACACAAAAAGGAAGGAGACGCCGAAGGAACATGGAAGTCCTCTGGTTTCTAACCCCAAAACAGAACTATACGAATTTCCTGAAAAGAAATTCAAAATAACAATTTTAAAGGAACTCCATAAGAAGCAAGAGAATATAAACATGTAATTTTATAAAATTAGGAAGGAAATTCACGGCCTGAATGAGAACTTAAAGACGCCAAGGGTGGTGGTTCTGGCCTGTTGGTCCCAGCACCAGGGAAGCCGAGGCAGAAGATCATGTTAAGGTCAAGGCCAGCTGAAGCAGTGTGATGAGCACTGTGTGCGATGAGTACTGTGCATGATGAGTATTGTGTGCGATAAGTACTGTGCATGATGAGTACTGTGTGCAATGAGTACTGTGCACGATGAGCACTGTGCACGATGAGTACTGTGTGCGATGAGTACTGTGCACGATGAGCACTGTGCACGATGAGTACTGTGTGCGATGAGTACTGTGCACGATGAGCACTGTGTGTGATGAGTACTGTGTGCGATGAGTACTGTGTGGTGAGTATCAAGCAGTTCCAGACTACACAGCACGGTAACCCTGTCTCAAGAAGTTAAAAAGAAGAAAAAAGAGAAAGGGCTTAGGCTATAGCTCTGGGGCAAGAGTGTTTGCTATACATGAGGACCTGGGTGGTTTGTTTGTTTGTTTGTTTGTTTTTGATATTAAGGCCAAATTTTTATTTTTTAAAAACTTTATATGTATTTTAAAAAATACAGCAAAATCAGCATTGTGAAAACTAGTGTATTTGTTAGGATGATGTTAAAGATATCTCACCAACCACCCCCACTATGCACTCTATCCACCCACTAAGAAGGCGTCTCTACAAAATAATTTCATACTCCCAAAGCTAAAGAAAACAGTATTTATGCTAGTCAAGCAGCCAGTAAAAATCTTTTCTCAAAATTAGTATGTTCAAAGTCGTTAATTGATTTTTCAAAGGGGAGTGGACATCCTTTTAAAAGAAATGCCAGGTGGAGGACCTGGGTTTTGATCTCCAAGACTCATATAAAAAGCCAGCCAGGGCTGCACATGTGCCTAAAACATCAATGCTGGAGGCAGGGGTGGGGCGAGGGGCACTCAGATGAGGGTCATGGGGCTCTGTGGTTGCCAGCCTAGCTCCAGTTTCAGTGAGAGATACCACAAAGGAATAAAGCAGAGAGTAATACAGCGAATGTCCTCTTCTCACCTCTGCACACATGCATGGATGCACAAACACACACACACACGTATGTACATACATGCACATATGTGCAACCACTCACATGTGTGTATGTCTGTACCACACATAAACATATGCACATATGTATGCACACACATACTCACCAAAAAAAAAAGGAAAGAACTATTTTTAAAAGATTAGAGAGCAATACCCAAACAGAAATCTTAGCTGTGGAAAATTCCATCTGTTAAATAAAAGGCTCAGCTCAACAGCTATCTAGAGCAAGTATAAGTAGAAAAATCTGTGAATTTAAAGATAGAACCTTTGATCTAACTCAGGGACGGGGGACAATGCAAAAGATTGCAAAGAGCTTACAACTTATGGGACACATCGAAGCAAATATTTATACTATGGGGGTATAAGAAGGAAAGAGGGGTTGAGAAAGAAAAAGTGACAAATTGGGGCATTAAAGGAGGTAAATTAATGAGAATGGAGGCCATAAGAGAGATGAGCATCCAGGTCCATGAAGGTCAAAGGTCCACAAATAGATTTAACAAAGAGAGCCACTGCCAGACACATTATACTTAAGCTGTCAAAAATCAAAGACAAAATGAGAATTTAAAACAGCAAAGGGGTCAACTCATATGAAAGGGAATACTCAAAGGATCCATGGAATTCTTAGCAGAAAGTTGGCAGGTCAGAAGAGAAGGGGATGGTATATTCAAAATGGAGAAAAGAAAAAAGGAAGGAAAGAGGGAAGAAGAATGACAAAAAGAAAAAGAAGGAGAGAGAGAGAGAGAGAGAGAGAGAGAGAGAGAGAGAGAGAGAGAATGAATTGCCAGCCAAGAACATTAGGCTCAGCCAAGCTGTCCCTCAGGAATAGAGTCACTCCAGACAGCAGAAGACGGAAGCATGCATCACCACTGGACCCGCCAACAAGAACAGCTGCAGAGACTTCCTTCAGCAGAAATGAAAGCCGTTACTAGCATGAACACATAGAAAAGGGTAAATCTCACCGGGGAGGCAAACACAGTCAAATTTTGAATGTCCCAGTATTGTAATGGTGGCTCATAAGTCAGTCAGACAGACACACAGACACACAGACACACAGACACACAGACACACAGACACACAGACACACACAGACACACACACACACCTCTAGCATGACAGTTACAGGCCAGAAGGGCCACAGGTAATTAAGTTATAACAAGTTCTTAAAGAATTTGAAACAAAGGTGTGTAAGTTATGACAACAAACACATACATTGTGGAGGGCAGAGTAAAAGTGGGGTTTTTAAAATCTGACTGAAGTTATTAGCTGAAGATAGTAGATTACAGATTTGTTTATGTTAGTAAAATGACAGTAGATATATCAACAACAACAGAAGAAATTAAAACCAGACACTATAGAAAATTACCAAATTCTAAAGACAAGTGAGGAAGAAATTGAAAGAGTGACAACAAAGCATCTGGAAAGCAAATGCCAGGGTGCCGGCAGTCCGTCCTTGCCTAGCGGTGGCAACTCTGAATTGAAGTGGGTTGAATTCATCAATCAAGAAAACAAATTGGAGGGAAACAAGAACCAATGACATGCTGCTTCCAAGTGTTCCGGGTGGTTCTGCAGGAGCTGAAACAATGGGCTTTAAGGAAGAAACTATGATCATTATATGACATTAAGGGAGTCAATTCATCAAGAGAATGCAGCAATAAGAAGCCAAGAAAAGGCTTTCCCCTACCAAGAGAAGCACAGGATCTAACACGTCACAGCCAGGCTCCATCAAATACACACTGGAGTGTTAACGCCAATACTTCTGAAATTCCAGAGAGAATCCTTCCAAGTATTCTTTGTTAAGCCAGCATCACTTTGATACCTAAGCCAGGTAGAGAGACCAAATAGGAGATAAAGGTAGATAGATAAATTTCAACTTCAATAAGATTATTAGCAAACTGGATTCAATACAACCTCAAAGCAGTCACACGTCATGACTTAGATCTATCCTTGGCACACAGACATTTGCTAGGTCTTTGCAGTGAGAGGGCCTAAAGGCAAATACTGCCGGCTCACGACAGGGACTGACGGAGGCCAAATTTGGGCTTCTGAATACCATTCTCCAATGACAAGAACCATATTTGTTATAGGATTGGTGGGTTCTTGAGCTCTGGGCATGGAAAATACATGGTGAGACTAGCTTTGAATGAAAATTGGTGTTAGGGGAAAAAATTTAAACCGGAGAGATTGTGAGAGTTTCAATGGCCAGAGATGAAATATTTTGAGCTATACAATAAATAGTAACAGAAGGGAATTATAGCTTAAATAATAAAATACCTATCCTAAACAAATATTTGTGAGTGATGTGCTCAATGGAAGGAAAGAAAGATGCTATACAGGGAGGGAGGGTCAGGAAGGGGGAAGGAAAGGGAGGGGGCGGTGTGATTCATCTTAACAACAACAACAAAATGTGTCAAAAGAAGGAAGAAAATGAATCACCGCTAGGTTACCACAGTAGTAGTCAGGAGTTACTGATTGATACGCACTAAAATAACTCACTAAGGTTGTCACCTGACCTCCGAGACGCTCTCACTGATGCTGATCAGTAGCTGTGATGGCTCCAACAGGTGTCTACAAATTCTTCCATTACTCCTTCCAGAGGTGCAGCTGACTATCCCTGGCTGTCTCTCCAGTGAGCAGGACTAAACAACCTGACAGGTACACACACACACACACACACACACACACACACACACACACACACACACACACAGGTGTATGTTATTCGATGGCTCTAGGAGAGTTTAGTTGAGGTCATGGTTACGTCTATCACTTTACTCACGTGGTAAGTTCCTTGGTTAGCTCAGGACTGCTTGTACTCAGGCTAGAATTTCAGCCTGTAGCAACAAGAAATCAATTGTCATGGGATTTGTGAGGCTTGGCCGCCAACACCACACAGGCGAAAATGATGTTGGTAGAGCCGATAATTTTGTGAGCAAAGGAAAAAAACTGCCTTTGAGATATGCCTGATGCCAAGGAATGCTGGACACTTGTAATATAACACTTTTTTCCTCAGAATGCTCCAAGATGGTTTTTTATTTTAAAATGTTCAAAAATCAATACACCTCTTACCATATTGCCAGCTTATAAAACATATAACCTCTTTTAAGGGCTAAAAACAACAAATATAAATTCAGTTTGCCCAGGGCATATTAAATTTTTAACAGAAACAGAATAGGTCTAACTGATCTCTTAGGAACAGAGATCCGTGTCTACAGAATGGCTCTCTGGGGTTCACTCAAAGCTTAGTAAGTTTAAAATTACAGAAAACATCTTAATAGGCTAATAATTACAGGCGCTTAGCTTCATACTCAATTTTTTTTTCTCTCAGACACATACCTCAAGTGACAAAAAGCAAAAAGCAAAAACTGGAGCACAAAATAAGAACTGAAGAATTAATGGTTCTTTTTTCCCTTTTCATTTCTTTTTTTTTTTTTCTTATTTTTATTTTTTAGTAGACCAGGCTGGCCTTGAACTCATAGATCTGCCCACCTCTGCCTCCTGAGTGCTGGGATTAAGGGTATACACCACCAAGCCTGGCAAGGATTAATATTTCTTTAACCAATGTTTGAAATTAATGAAAGAAATAATTGCTTCACCAGATCAAAAGAGAATATATAGTTACTTCATTTTGCTTGTAAATCTTAAAAATTGAGGCAAAGACCAAATAGAATCTGTAGAAACACGAGCAGCTAATACCACACGATGGTGTGCTCTGTGTGGGTTGTTCTTGCTCGCGCAGGCAGAGGAACAAAACGCGGCAGAACTGTACTTTCTGTACCACAGAAAAATAAACATTTTCCTCCTTTACCTCTCGTGTTTCCTTGGCTCCTTTGGTTGGGTTGAATGTGCAGCAATGTCTTCAGCATTTCAAAATCTTTTCTCTGTAAAACAAAACAAAACAAAACAAAACAAAACAAAAAAACTGTTTACATTGACTGCACCCTCCTTGTCCCCACAGCCATGACTTCTCTAAAGGTCTGGAAAGAATTTCTAGCCCGTGGAACATAAGTACTGTGTGCTCGTAATATTGACTTTTAACTCTGCACATAAGCTTTGTTGAAATAACGTGAGGAAATAGATTTGCTGAAACAGCTGAAGTGCCTAGCATGGGACTGACCAGTCGGGGAGCAGGCGCAGGCGCTTGGCTATCACCAAGACCACGGAACCACTACAGTGCGTTGAGAAGAGTTTTGCTTGAGTCAATGGGTGTGAATCATTGGGATACCGGCTCGCCTCAGCTCACCACTCTTCAGAAACCTACAAAAGGGAGTTCCAGGTGGTCACCCACAACTGCAGATAACACAACCCCTTAAACATACTGTCCTCTTTCCTAAGCATACATACTGATGATAAAGGTTAATTTATAAAGGAGCACCACAATATATTAAACATGGTAAAAAAAAAACAAAACAAAACAAAACAAAAAACAGAAGCACTGTTGCCATCTGCAGCATGACAGTCATGTGAATACGGTCTCTTCTGTTGAGAGAGTCAAGGCGAATATATTTTTTTAAGGTTTATTTATTTATTTAGTATACAGTGCTCTGCCTGCCTATACATGTGTAGGCCAGAAGAGGGCATCAGATCACACTATAGATGGTTATGAGCCACCACATTGTTCCTGGGAACTAAACTCAGGACCTCTAGAAGAGCAGTCAGTGCTCTTAACCTCTGAGCCATCTCTCCAGCCCGACTCAAGGCGAATATTAATATTCAGGGACTTCAGTTGGCCCTGGAAGAAAATGAAGCTGTGGGTAAAGGCACAGTGACTATTGACAACTCAGGGGTTAGGAGCACTTGCTGTTTTTGCAGAGGCTCTAACTTGGCTTCCCAGAACCCACACAGCAGCTCACAAACATCTATAACCCCAGCTCTATGGGATCCATTGCCCTCTCCTGCTTCCATGAGCACTAGGCATGCACGTCTCTCACATACCTACAAGCAGGCAAAACATCCATACACATAAGAAACATGTTTACAATAATATTTAAACGCTATATGCATATTGTTGAAATTAGTGTAGTTTATAAAGCACTGGTTGAAATGTATTAAGTAATTTGGAGGGGAGGAGTTTGCCCAGTCAGCAAAGTATGTGCTGCCCAAACATGAGGGTCTGACTTTGGGTCACCAGACGCCCACATAAAAAGCCAGGTGTGACAGTTCACATATATAACACAGAGCTGTGTGTGTGTGCGTGTGCGTGTGTGTGTGTGTGTGTGTGTGTGTGTGTGTGTGTGTGTGTGTATGTATTCAAATGGGATCCCTAGGGCTTAGTCGACTTAGCCCAACCAATGAGTTTCAGGTTCCAGGAGAACGCAGCAATCAGGAAAGACACTTGATGTGAGCCTCTCACCTCTGCACACACATGGACACGCATGGATACTTGCATGCACCTGCACACTCCCCACAGCAACAAACACATATGCTACTCAACAGCGCTCTCCCCCCCCCCTCTCTCTCTCTCTCATGCATACAATACTTTCACTAGTTTCTTGTCCCATATATATTTTTCAGACAAAGCCTTGCTGGATAACCCAGGTTGGCCTTAGACTCCCTACATAACCCTGGCTGGTCTCAATTCTCTCTCCTCCTGCCTCCACCTCCTGACTTCTGGGATGACAGATGTGTGCTATCATGCTCAACTTTGGTTTCCCCTTTTTCATATGTGGCTACTCGGAAAGTTAAAATTATCTGCACAGCTCATATTTGTGGCTTGCGTTATGTCTCTATGAGACAGTGACAGTCTAGACCAATGAGATCAGCCTTAGATTATGAGTCAACTACCAGGATGTCCCAGATATCCTCCAGAAAGGAGCATTAGCCAGTCTGAGAGAAAACTGAAATGGACTTGTCTTAAACATCAGGAGTTGGTGACAGGGACTTCCCATGAGAAGACGTTGAAGAAAGCCACAAAGCCAAGTTACCTAAATTATCTAGATTGTCAGTGTAAAGCCACTTGTCCAGGTCTGTGACTCCCTGTCATCACTGTGATGCTCTGGCCATGGTGTCTCCAAATGGGAATGCTACAGCAAGGTAAAAATCTTGAGTTACAGGTTAGGGTAAAAATGAGAAGGGTGTCTCCACACCCAGGAAGGACCCAGAGAACTAAGGAACTGTACCCAGTTTGTTTTCTGTTGCTATGATAAACACCACGGCCAAAAGCAACTTGGGGAGGAAAAGACTTGCTACATCTCACAGATCACATGTCGTCACTTGAGGGAACCAGGGCAGGAGTCGGAGGCAGGAACCTGGAGGCAGGAACTGAAGCAAAGACCCCTGAGGAACTCGACTTACTGGATTGCTTCCAAACCTATACTCAGTTACTGTCATTGGAGAGCCAAGGCCTGCCTGCCTAGGGATGGCACCGCCCACAGTGGGCTGGGCCCGCCTATGCCTACAGGCCAATCTGATGGAGGTAAATTCTTCAGCTGTGGCTCTACTCCCTAGGTAGGTTTGACTATCAAGATCAGCTCCCCGGCAGAGCACGGGCCTAAAAAGAACAGATATCCTGGAAGATCCCCTTCACGAGGCCAATTCTAGAGTTGTGGTCTGGGGTGGGCGGTTTTGATTGAATGTTTTTATTTTGGTTGTGCAGCCAAAGGGGTGATATTATCTTTTCAGCAGTTCCTCTCATCTGGATGGCCCACACAGTTAACGCCTTGAGTGCCTCACTGTTGTTATTCATGGCCTCATACCCATCTCTTCCCTGGTGAGCAGAGAGCAACTTCCATCCCCTTTCCTTCTGCTTCATCACCAGTCATCCGCCATGAAAATCCCTTCAAGGCTTGGGCTTAGGGAGCTGAACAGACACAGACTGAAGCTTGTGTTCATTTTCGACCCTGTACTCCCATAGCAAGCATACTGCAGATCAATGGTTGTCTGGTGCCAGGAAGAGAGAGATGACAAAGAAGCCGAGAAAACTTCTGGAGGTGATAGATATTTCCTTACAGCTTTATTAACAATTTGCAGATACATGGGTATATGGAAACTTCTGAAAGTGTACACTGTAAACAGCCATATTAGCTCTATAAAGTTGTAAGAACGTAGCTCCCTGTCAGCCAATCAAGAAATCAGTGATCACGTTTCCTCACCTATGCAGACTTGTCTATATCCTTGGTAGGAAGCTTGGGTAGGTCTCAGCCCAAAGATTTTCTCACACACATAAAGCATATTTTTAAATATTTATTTTGAGGGGTGTGTGTGTGTGTGTGTGTGTGTGTGTGTGTGTGTGTGTGTGTGTGTGTGTGTGTGCAGGTGCCCAAGGAGGCCAGATGAGGTCATTAAATCCTCTAAAGCTGAAATCACAGGCAATTGTGAGCTATCCAACATGGGTGATGGGAATTGCTGTACCCCAAAAGAGCAGCCTGTGTTCTCTTCTGAGCCATCTCTTCAGCCTCATAAAATAGTTTTGATCAATAATAGACAACACATATGACAATGATACCATAAAATTATATAGTCTGTTGATGCTGTTCCAATCTGCCTAATGACATTTCCCAGAAAACATGCATCTTGTTGTTAAGAAACTTAAGACTCTTTTAGGAGTCCATAATATATCCCTCTGTGTTGATCAAAAGAGAAAGTCCCCTACTGTATGTCTGAAACCAGTGGGTGCATCGCCGGTTGCTAGTGAATAAATAAATCTTTGGAGACTCCAGTAGAGCTGAGTGGCCATCTGCGGTCACTTTTCATAGACTTGGAGCCTGAGGCACGCATTCTGACACCACTGTGTTGAGATCTCTGGGAAAACAGGGTGAACAGAAGCAAGAAGCCAAGGTGTGGGCCCAGTAGTGTCCCAGTCCCAGCCTGACCCCACAGGGACCCACGGAGGGTGAGTGACATTGAAGTGCGCTCCTCTTAAAGCACTAAAATTGGCTGCGTGGACCAACCCCCCCCCCCCCGCCCCACACACACACACCTGTCATCTTTTGGCTAAGCATCACACTGCAGTCTTGAGGCATAATCTGCTAGATACTCCACAGCAAGGGCTACTCATGACCAAAGGTACAGCCTTGTCCCAGTGGAAGCCTAGACTCAGGGAAGCCAAGTGATGGGCACCCGCTGCTGGGAAAGGACCCTACTGTCAGGGAAACTGCTTAGGTTGAATTTGGCTTCAGCGTTCGGTAGCCTGTGTTGCAGTCTCCTCCTCTGTAAAGGAACTAAGGAGAACAGCTGCGTCGCACACTCAACCGTCTGAGAACAAATGCGTGCAAGCACCCGGGGTAGCACTTCATATAGGAGCACACATGCAATTCACTTAGAGTCATTGACAGCGTGAATGCTCGCCAGGGGCAGAGCTGATGTGTTGCCACTGTGCTGTTCTGAGAGATTTCCACACCAACTGGGCTATTAAGCAAGCACTATCCAGTTGTTCTCCATGGCTGGACATTGAGGAGTGAGAATTACTGCCCCGACGATGGGCTTACCTGTAGCCTAAAGAGTCCGCGTGTGGAAGACTACCAAGACACACACACACACACACACACACACACACACACACACACACACACACCCTCGTTTTATCCGGCGATATCTCCGGTTTAAAGTCAAACAAGATTAATCATCCCTGAGTTTGTCCTTCAAGAGTGCAGATGGAGGCTGTTAAGTTTCCACCACCACAGAAAGTGCGTCTGATCTAAATCAACTCTGAAAGGGGGAAGGATTTGTTGTGGCTCAGAGTTTCAACCTACAGTCACTTGGCCCTGTTTCTCTGGGTCTGGCTTGGCCCAGCGCTACACAGTGGCTGCTCCAATGGAGAAGGCCTATTCACCTAGTGTGAGCAGACAAGCAGCCAGAGGCATCATCATCATCACCTAGTGTGAGCCGACAAGCATCACCAGTACCCTCTTCCAGGTCATAGTCCGATTTGTTGATCACCTGTTAAAAGTCCCATGGCCTTCGAATGGAGCCACTTGTTGCAGATTAAGCCTGTAACCTCAGGGGCTTTTGAGTCCCCTATAAATGTACAGAGAATTCCCTGTGGACATCTAGTGCTAGGAAAGAAATAATTGTATTTGGGTCAAACTATGAGAAGCTAGCTCATCACCAACTTGGTTTTGGGGAAGCCCTAAATAGGTAAATGCTTCTCCATGTGGCACATGGCAGAAAAAAACTACCTCCCCCAGGCCCTCCAACATCAACCAGGAAACAAGAGTTCTCTAGGGCAGATGGTGCCCACAGACACACCTGACACCTGCTACTTGGAGACATGAGCAAAATCAAAACATTAGAGGGCCTGTTCTTGGAGTCCTGTACCCTCCCAAAGCAAGCATGAGAAACCCCACTTTCTCCCATTCTGTCTCCTACAGGGAGTTGAGAAGACAGTGCAATTTGGGATCTCTGCCTCAGGCACAACAAGAGAAGGTGGAGTGAGCCACTAGGTAGCAAGCAGGGTCCCTGTGGATAGATGGGGAAAGTGCTTTTTCTCCTGAAGAAAAGCCCACAAGTTCTGGGGTTGGACCTCGCAGTGATGGTCCTCAGAGCCTGGGCAAAGGCATACAAGGCAGAGGTTACCAAGATGCAGGCCCTCCCTGCTTCCTTAGATGCTAGATTAGGAGCACCCCAAGGAGCCCATGGTGTCTAGAGAGAAAGCCATCATCACCTTGGTGATCACCCAACAAGTGCTATCCCTGGCACAAGGGGACCAAGCCATCAGAGAAGGGCTGGAGTAAGGGGCTTTGGGGGCCACACCCCTTAGATAGGAAAGCCTAGTAACCAGGTCCTCCATATCCCTTCTCCTGCAGGGAGCTGGAGCTGGGACCACACCTCCAACCGACAGAATGTTCTGTGTGAAATGCGCATTTGTACACATATTTCTCTTCCACTCAATTTCCTAAATGGTTCTACACCAGCCTGAGGACAGTCTACGTCATTTGATTTTAAAGGGCTTTTTCTTAGCCGCCTCACCCCCCACTGCCTTCTTGAGTCTTATACCCTCCTCGCTACCCTCTTCCAACCCTTGCCTCCAGGGGTGCTGGTTAAATTACTCTGATTTCCCCAAGGCTCAAGCACATCTCTTTGATCACTTAGCCCAAATCACCCTGCAGTTCTTTCTTCCTGTAGCCAGTTTCTCAGGGCCTCCTCTTACAGTGGCTCAAAACCCCACCTTGCAACCCTGCCCGTTTCCGGCACAGTGATTTTCAACCTGTAGGCCTTGGATTTTCAACCTAAGACCACCAGAAAGCACAGATACTCACATTATAAGAATTGCAAAACTCCAGCACTCGGGAGGCAGAGGCAGGCAGATTGCTGTGAGTTCAAGGCCAGCCTGGTCTACAAAGGGAGTCCAGGACAGCCAGGGACACAGAGAAACCCTGTCTTGAAAAACCAAAAAGAAGAAGAAGAAGAAGAAGAAGAAGAAGAAGAAGAAGAAGAAGAAGAAGAAGAAGAAGAAGAAGAAGAAGAAGAGCAAAACTATAGTTATGAAGTAGCAAAGAAAATAATTTTATGGTTGGGGGAGGGGTCACCTCATAAGGAAGCGTATTAAAGGGCCCGGAGCATTAGGAAGGTTGAGGGCCTCTGGTCTAGCATGTGGCGCATATCTACTTCCCTTTATTTCACCCTTACACCAACTAAACAACCTGTGTGCAAAAGGAAGCTGAGTGTGGGAGGAGCCTGAGCTCATGGTAGAGGGACTGGGCTCCCGGTCCCTCCCCTGTGCTCACCAGCCATGCTTTCCAGCACGTTCCATTCTGTAAAAAACGAGGATCATAACGAAGATCAACCAGGCACCGTGCGTTACGTAATCTGCACATCACCAGGCACTTAAGGAACTCGTCGTCACAGACGGCTGGCTGCAAGTCTACCTCCAATCTCCTCTCAGACCAGACACTTCTCAGGATACTAGATAGTTCTAATTGTGTCGAGGGGATACGGAAGAGATGGAAACCATGATTTTCCCAACTTCAGGAAGGGCCTGTGTCACCTGCCCTTATTCAGGATGCTTGTCTGATCGCTCTAATGCCTCGGTGTCTTTATCTGAACACACCTTGTATAGTCACTGTGACCATAAAAAACCGCTTTGACCAAATATACCACATCGAGGTGACACGATTATTCGTATATTACTTGTTGAAAGGCGTGTGGTTTTAAAAGTGTTTTGAAGCTGGGCTGGCAAGACGCCTCAGCGGGTAAAGACACCCAAGTCTGCCGAACTGAGTTCCCCGCCCGAACCCACAGTGGAAGGAGAAGACTAACTCCCGAAGTTTGTCTTCTGAACTCCACATGCACCCCGTGTCACACGCACCCCCACTTACACATACACACCACACACACACACACACACACACACACACACACACATCACACACACACAGCAACAACAACAATAATACAAGTAATAAATAAAATACAAATATCTGAAACTAACTGAAGGCTAGAAGAACATAAGCAATTTAACACAGCTACTCCTCACTTTTAAGCCAAGATCCTTCCTATATCCTTTCAGCAAAGAGGATGAGCTGTGGAACAAGTTGCTAGACATCGCACCACCCTCTCTCCCCCTGACTACAATAGTTGTAAAATCAACCAGATGACCAGACAGTATAAAACATGTGCTGGTAATTAAGGGGAAAAGTATATTTTGCACGACATACATAGCCTTACACGAGTGGACTTAGGGGGCTTTGTCACATTGCTACTGCCAAAATTTTAGATGCTTAGTTGGTTAGAGCCAGAAAATATATAGCATTCGGGAGAAAAGAAGATTGAACATGAGCTTGCACTGTCACAAAGATGCTACGGTGATTACCGTAATGCATCCAAGATAAGAGGTGGAGAAAGAACATCGCAAAATGTAACCAGTTAAAAAATAGCGGGTAAGGGATAATTACTCCTGTACATGCTTTTTATTTTCTTTGTTGCTGAAAAAAACAGTTTTACATATGAAATGTAATATGATGTTTCTATACAAGCATATGTTTGTAGGATGCTTGGGTCAGGTAATTAACACAGATAATTTTATTATTTACATCTCCTTTTTTTTTTTTTTTTGTAGTGAGAACATTTACATCATTTCTTGCTGTGTTTTTTGTTTGTTTGTTTTTGATACAAGTTTTCTCTGTGTAGCCTTGGCTGTCCTAGACTTGCTTTGTAGACCAGGCTACCCTTAAATTCACAGCTATCCGCCTGTTTCTGCCTCCTGAGTGCTGGGATTAAAGACGTGCACCATCATGCCTGGCTCTTTTAGCTATTTTGAAATGCACAATGCTTTATCATCCCCTGTCATCACAGTGTGCAGAGGTCACTACAATGTCGCACCCCCCATCTTGCTCTGCCTGTCCCACAGAAATTTCCTATTTCTTTCCACCAGAAGGCTGACTGTAATCTCAATCCTGAACCTGCAAGGAGATGGCTAAGGAGCAGCATCCTGGCTCCACTGAGAACCCCAGAAGTCTCTGGAATGAGCAACACCAGATACTTCTGGAAGCAGCAAAACCAGGAAGGCTGAAGGAATAGGCGATGTGCGGCAAATCACACACCTGTCCAGCACTATCCCCCCAGATGCAGGAGGCTCAAGCTCTGGAGACAGAAAGTGGGGTTTTTGTTGAGGGATGTTAGGCACAGTGGAGGGACTTCTGTGCTGCAGCCAGAATTAGGAACACCACATTACCTACTGCGTGTTGAGGAAACACCCCATCCTCCCTGAACCCTTTGCCTGATGGGACAGTTTCTAAGCATGCTCACAGGGCTGTTTCCTTCAAGTGAAGAACAGGCTTCCCTAGGAGAAAAGAGCGACCTAACTGCCATATGTGACGATGTCCACAAAGTGCCCCCTGGAAACCACCCTCCAGTGAGTCCCATTGTCTGCAAGCCCACAGCTTCCAGATAGCTGAGAGCTCTCAAGTGTGAGCTACTGGCTGAGCATCACCAGGTACCCAGAGAAAAGCAGCCTAGGAGACAGACTGACACAGAGGATCAGGCAGGGGAGCAACTCTGAAAAACAGAGGTCACTGTATGTCTTAAGGCAATTAACGTGCTTGGATAGAAAATGGCATTTTATTTATGAAAAGAGCATCCTCTGTCTGTCTGTCTGTCTGTCTGTCTGTCTGTCTGTCTGTCTCTCTCTCTCTCTCTCTCTCTCTCTCTCTCTCTGTGTGTGTGTGTGTGTGTGTGTGTGTGTGTGTATGTGTGTGTGTGTGTGTGTGTGTGTGTGTGTGCTCACTCCTACACCTGTGGAGGTCAGAGGCCATCTCTCAGGAATAAGTTCACCCCTTCACCTTGTGAGTCTTGAGGGTGGAAATCTGGCAGCCAAGCTTGGCAGCACATGCTTTCACTCACTGAGCCATCTTTCTAGACCCAAAGGTGTCTTTAAAATAAATTTTCAGGAAACCAAAAATTCCTGGCAAGTATGCACACAAGTAATCGCAGAAGTGAAAACTCCACAGAGAGGAAAGAAGACAACATGAGGCAAGTCTTCTGGAAAGTGGGGAGCCGATGTGCCAGAGTGCATGCTTGCACAGTGGATATGTTATGCTGGAACAGTTGGGGCTTAGCATGACTTCTTGTAAGAGCAATGTCATGGGTTTAGTATCAAATATCCCAGAGGTTCACATATCGGTGGCTTGGTCCCCAGCTCGTGGCACTGTTCAGATGGGATTACATCACAGGGGTGCTAGCTTCATCAGTGCACCAACCTATTGATTTGGAGGGCTATTAGAAGGAGGGGTCCTACTGGAAGATGTGGGCCACTGGGGGAGGGTATGCTTTTGAAGGGTCTATCCACTTGGTCCCCTTCCTTGTTCTGTCTCCTCCGCTGCCAGGACATGAGCATCCACCTCCGTTCACCCTCCTCCCACCATATTGCCCCAATTCACCTCTGTCCAAAGTGATGGAGCCAGCTGACCGCAGGCTAAAACCTCTGTAAGCCTGCGCGAGGATAAGCCCTTCCTCCTTTAAGCCGACTTTTCTGGGTATTTCATCACAAAGAAGCCTAGAAGATTAGCACACGCGAAAAACCCAAGTTGACATACATTAAAAATCTACACAATTACCCCAGACAGTTTGCTCAAGAATTCCAGTTTTGATTGAACAATTCCACTTCTGAGTATATACAGCACTAAGTGGTGGCGTTGTCTACATTTAAAGAAAACAGAAAATAACAAGTGTTGGTGAGAAGGCACGGAAACTAAAACTCTTCCACACTGCAGATAGAAGTGTGAAATGGTGAACCTCTATGGAAAATAGTAAGGCGGTTTCTTAAAAAAAAAAAAAAAATTAAGCCCAGTACCATATGATGCAATAATTCGTTTTCTAAGATCTTATTAAAAAGAATAAAAACAAAGATGTAGATGGGTATTTGTACAAACATGTTCAAAGCAGCCTTACTCCCAATAGTCAAAAGATAGAAATAATTCCCTTGCCTACTGACAGATTAATGATAAACAAAACGTGTAATATGATGGAATGCTATTCAGCCTTCGAAAGAAAGAGGGTGCTGATCCATGTTACAGTGTGGAGGAGCCTTTAATACACTGTGCTAAATAAAACAACCCAGTCATGAAGAACAAATGCTGCAAAATTCCACTTATATGAGACATTCAATGTAGTTAAATACACCGAGGCCAAAAGAGTGCTGACAGCTGGGTCTGGGGCGGGGCAGCTGTCCAGGCCATATGGAGTTTCCTTTTGAGGGGATAAAGAGTTGAAGTGGATAGTGGTGACCAGCACACAATGAGTGGTGCTCCTAAAAGGATAAATCTTGAACGTGTGTTCCCATAAGAAAAAACTAACAGTGAGATACGCAATTTACAAGAAACAGAAGCAAAATTAAATAAAATGGCTCAACAGTTGGGAGCGGAGAGTTTCCCTCCTAGGATGGCAAACTACTGCTTTTCTTCCTTTCTTTTATTTTTTATGTTCATTTATTTATTTTAACATGTTCTTGCCATGTAGCCCTGGCTCGCCTGGAATTTACTGTGCAAACAAGGCTGGCCTTGAGATAACCTGCTTCTGCCTGCCAAGGGCTGGAATTACAGCTCTCTGTCACCACACCTGGCCAGGACTGCTGCTTTTCAAAAAAATTCTAGAAACAACCTTCTTAATTATATACCCGAATTCTGTTATTACAAACAAGTAACATGAACAATAAATTCAAAATCATTTTAGGCAGCCAAATCATTGAAAAGGCAAGGTTAAAAAAAAAGAAAAAAAAAAAAGAAAGAAAGAAAAGGCAAGGTTAAAAAAAAAGAAAAAGAAAAAAAAAGAAAGAAAGAAAAGGCAAGGTTAATTTTAAACAGTAAGATCACACAGTTCAGCACCCTTCCGTTGGCACCCATAGTAGCCTCTTCCTGCATATCCTAAAATAAACATTGCTGGGAGTTCTGTCTTAAGCCTTCTTACGTGACTTTTCTTCATGTTTTATTAAATGCCTAACAACATTACCGATCTTCCCACTTTGCCTAGCATTACTGGTTAACGACATCCCATCCTAATCCAACTATAGCTTTGAAATAATGTAGCTTTCCTGGCTGTCTCCACTATCTTCACTGAAGTTTCAGGTCCTGCATTCCACTTTGCTTCCCCAGTGACTAGGGAGACCGTGTTTAAAGGATTAGACATGTATTTTCAAAGTGGAGTCTACTGAGTCAACTGAGTCCACCTTGCTGGCTGTAGAAAAAGCCTCTGCATTTCAACTCAGCTCAGCCCCCAGTCAAATATTCACTTTAACGTTAGAGTTTTCCAGTAGAAATATGATATATTATAAAGAACAGTTAGACTGAGCGATAATATATAATTCACCATGCTGCTTCGGACTTTAGAATAAAACCTTTGTATGCACAGTGCCTCCCACAATGCCCCATTAGTTAGCAGCTGAACATATATTAGTGGGAAGCCATAAAATAATTTTTAAAAGAACTACCAGGACCCACCGTCAGCATCTCCTCCAACACTGACAAAGTGCTCTTTCCCAGAATAGCGCTTGGCGAGTCATCAATCTTAGAACACTAAATAAAATTCCCTATGCTTTTAAGATGCCGCCCGTTATCACACTAGTGTCGACTGCTGCTCGCGGCTTCCCATCTGACACTGTCATCTCCACCAGACTGTGTGTTTCCCCAGGGACTACCTAGGTAAGAAGCAACCTTGAAACATTTGTAAAAAGCATTGAATCAGAGTGCAGTCTTGACATGTTATCGCTGAAACTGGTCCTTTTTTTTTTTTTTCAGCAAAACTGAAATTTTTATTTTTCTCTTGTTGATTATCAGGTCTGGCGTGAGGACTTGGTAGGTCAGTTTTTCACACCCTGATTGGAGGAACACGGGGATTCCAAATTCAGTGGGAGACAAGAAAGCATGCAAATAGAATGATTAGTTGGTGTGCAAACTGTGCTGCCCGAGCTATGCCTGGCAGAGTTGAGGATGATGTGGGGGGCGGGGCAAGAGTATTGGGCACTCACAGGCTAAGCAAGCCGATGGGCTGTGCAAATCAAAGCTAGGCCTGAAAGTTGGAGGTGACAAAAACAGGCCGGTGGTTCAGGGATTCACTAGGCTGGGCAAGCACAGAGAATGTGAGGCCAGGCCGGGCCTGGAGGTCAGATGGCTTTGACTTTTCTTAATTTCTTAAGTAAGGAAACAGATTCAGAGATATGAAGAGATGGAGCCAAGACCATACCCAGCTAAGAAAAAAGACCTAGAACTAGGACAGACTCAAGGCTGCGTCCCCATACCTAAAAAGAGACTTCTATGTCTTGTACGCTTTAAATCCCTGGTCTGCATAGGGCTTTCTAGAATTTTCCTTTTCTCTCCATCACTTTCTTTTATGAGGTTGATCAAGCTTTCACCATGGAAAAGTTCAAAATATACTAAAGTAGGGAAGAAGAGCATAACACATCCCCAAGTTTAACAGTTACCAACATTAATCAACAGTTGACAGTTTTATTTTGCTTCCTACACACACTTTTTCTCCCCCTCTTATATGTTTTAAGACAATTTCGGATCAGATATAAAAGCAAGTCCAGTCAAAGTGCTAACATCAAGTGATGCTGTCAGGTGATATTGTCAGGAATTCCAGGCCAAAGAAAAACACAGAACCAAATCGTCACCTGCAGTCAATATGAAACTATGGCCTCTCTGCCTCTAACCCATCCTTTGATACCTGCCATGGCAACGCTGGCTCCAGGAACGTACAAACCCAGGTTTTGCTCTAGAGGTATGATCTTTACTCCCCTTGCCAAGAGGGTCTCCCAGGAGCCTTGTGGGGGCTAGGAGAGGAAGAGAGACCTAGCTGAATTTGATGGGTTTCTTCCTTGGAAGCTTCCTGTCCCACTCAGTCACTCCTCGGCCACATCCTCATCAGGGATAGCCACATGGGAGAGCTGGGGGGCTCTCGACCCAGTGCCAGGCTCCAGCTGCAGTCTCTTTAGGAAATCAGAAATAGCCCACACCAACTCCTGAGTTTTTCAACGTTTTAATCACTTCAGTCTTTAGCTTCTTCCCCCCCACCCCACCCCACCCAGGCAGAAGGATGCAAGAGTATTTTTGTCTTTTCAATGATAGGTCCTTTGTGCCCAATCAATTTCTTTCAACATCTGTGTGTTTCTGTCTCTCGACAGACCTCTCCGATGATTACTGCGTTTTAGGTTCAATCCCAGCACTTCGGTTTACATACGAGTTTAATAATTAATTGGTGGCCGGGAGTGGTGGTGCACACTCTAATCCCAGCACTAGGGAAGCAGAGGCAGGTGGATCGCTGTGAGTTTGAGGCCAGCCTGGTCTACAAAGCGAATCTAGGACAGCCAAGGTTACACAGAGAAACCCTGTCCAGAAAAACCAAAAATTAATAATAATAATAATAATAATAATAATAATAATAATAATTGGTAGTTCAGGAGATACTGCCAAGGTTGGGGACAGGTGTGTGTGGCATCTTAAGGAGGAGATTGAGCTTCCTGTGTGCCATACACAGGAAGCGATGCTGAGCTCCTGGCACCTGCCAATTCCTCAATTCATGTTCAGTCTTTAGGACATCAATACCAGAGACCCATCCAAGTATCTGCTGTCAAGAAGGGCCACGATACATTTCTAACATTATGAAAATGGAGAGGCCTTCAAACATACCAATAGTGGAGAGCAAGGTTCTGCCCGCTTGGAAATGCCCCAACACCTTTTCCTTCCTCCTAGACTTGATGGTGCTTTGGTGAGTGTCTCAAGTTTCCTTTCCCGTTGCCTTGATGAAATAGCCTGACAGAAGCCACTTAAGGGAGAAAAGGTTTATTCGGCTCACGGTGGCAGGTTATAGCCCATCATTGCGTGGAAGCCAAGGTGGTAAGGACTTGATGCAGCAGATCACACATCACATCCACAGTCAAGGGCAGAGAGAAACGGGTTAGTGCATGTGTGCCAATGCTCATCTCAACGCTTTTCATGCAGTTCAGGGCACTGCCCACACCCAGCGCAGATATTCACAGCACAGTTAACCCAGATAACTCCTCATTAGGACTCCTTTCCAGTTGAGTCCGCATTGTGTCAAGCAGACCACCCAAGTGAACCATCTCAGTCCCCTTCAAGAAGCCATTGACTTTACTTAACCAGTTTCTTTGTCAACTGAGGTTATACATCCTGCACACCCTGCCTACCTATAAGGTTATCCCGTTCACTCAATATTTATCATCTACAGGCAAGGTCTTGCAGTAAATATCCCAAAGTATACAAAGAGAAGTCAATCATGGTTCCTGGCCAAAGGGAGTTTACAATCCAATATTTTCCCATGCATCTAATAATCAGCTAACGGAATACCAGCTAGCAGACACTGCTGGTAGCTGAGAATACAGCAAGGCTGAAAGTGTGGTTTCTTTCTACAAGGGTATAACAATCTAGGGGAGAGAGAGACAGAGACACACAGAGAGACAGCCAGGGACAGAGAGATGGATGAAGACAGCAGAGGCAGAGAGAAGGTGGACACAGCCAACCAGGCTGAGTGCGGGGATAGGAGAATGAGGCTAGCCTTGTAATCCCAGCTACTCTAAAGGCATGAAGATCACAAGTTCAAGGCTAACCTAGGAAATGTAAGGAGACTTTGTCTCAAACCAACCACCAAACAAACAAACAAACAAACAACAAAATAGGTTTGAGGGGGTTATAGATCAATAGTAGAACATTTGCCTAGCATGCACAAAGCCTAAATTCAATTCCCCAGTGTCACCAAGTAATAACCAAAGAATAAAATGAGTCAGCTTGGCTGGGGAAGAAACCAGGAGAGGTTTGTGGATTTGTCATTTGCTGAAGAACAAAGCTGAGAGACAGAACAATGAAGGAAGTAACTGCCCTTTCAGGGATGTCATTGACATGGTGGTGACAAATGGGCTGCCAATAAATTCACCTAAGGCAAAAGTGGAGTATCCTAGCATGAGGCACAACCACAGTGAGAGAAACAGGAAAGGGAAGCTGTCTGCAGAGGCCTGCTAAAGAGCAGCTCCTAAGAGGGAGTTCTACAAGGCAGTGGGATGGTATTTATTTAGCAGAGTGTTCTGGGCTAATTGTGGTTTGGGCTTATTTTGCTTAGCAACAGGCAGGGCCTTGGGATGTTGGCTGTCTTGTCCTAAGTCAGAAATGGTTCATACAGCCACTACCTTCCTAAAGTGGTACCCACGCTTTGCAGTTCCGGTTTGATATGAATTAGCTCTTTCTGATGAGATAGCAGTCCTTCTGGGGGACAGCGGTGGTGGCCTTGCTCTGAGACCCCCCCAGCTGTGATGCAAAACAACTTTGTCCTAAGGGAAGAACTGTCTCCACACGGCCATCTGTGTGAGGATGGCACTCATAGTAACTGATAGCTGCCTGTAGGAAGTAGAGTTTGGTCAAAATCGGAGAGCGGTGTGTGTGAGTGATGGATGCTTGAAAACGCCTGTGGGTGGTTATGATTGTAAATATAGATTACTATAGATGAAGATGAACAGGTGCGCGCGGTCTATTTTCAAGCCAAATTGCAATGAGTAGGAAAAACACTTGACATTTCCGTAGGGCTGCCCTTTTTAAAACATAGTTTACTGATAGAAGACTCCGTGCTCAGTAAAGCCCCTGGGGCAGTAGACAGTTGCCGTGAAGAAGATAGCTCTTTGCACTATGGCTCCTGACGCAGGGGCTCTTCACAGCACATGCGCACTGTCTAGAGCACGTGGCAGGATTTTTCCTATGGTTTCTGTGGGCAGCAAGAGACAGGCTGAGGGAGCGTGTTTAGGATTGGCTGGTCTGAGTAATTTCTGTGGACTCTGGAAGATTGGGGCTGTCCATAGTTGACTGGTCTTTCCTGGTGTCGTGACGTGCCCTCCCAGGGAGCCTACTCGCCTTGACATTACCTTCTTTGGAAATTATTTAACTTGCAGGAAGGACTTAGCCCTCCAGGGTCATCGAGGCTCCAGATGTCAAAGCATTGGGTTATAGGAAGTTAAGTAAATGGCCAATTGTATGTCTTCAAAGCAGGGCCAATATTCCACTTTAAATTCCTAATATCTGTCACAGTGATGTGTACCTAATGAACAGCGGGAATCCTCAGTCTGAGGGATGGTCAGCGGCTGCGGCCGCTCACTGAGCCAATGCCTGGGAGAGTAGGACAGGTCTCAGCTTCCCTCAGTGACCTGCAGATGGCCACATTCTTAGGGCATCTAAGAAATCTAATTCTTCAGACAAGCATATGTGGACACTTCAGTGCACTGCTTGAACACCCTTTAATGAGGGCACGGTAACAGCAGACAGCAGAGATTGCTCTCACTAGACTGTTAGAAAACCCTGTAATCTTTCACAAAAAAATTAAAAATACTTTAATTAAAAATTAAAAATAAAAATGAAAAAAATGAAATAAAAGGAAGACATGACCACTCCTAAGGGGTTGTGGGTTTTATTATAGGTGAAAGGGAGAAAACAAGCAGATGCAGAGACTTCTGGGAGAGTCCAGAGTGGGCATGCTCACCAGGCTAAACCAGGGCCATGTGAGAGGGGAGCCAGGAGCAGTGATCAAGAGGACAAAAAGGACTGGGGCAGCCAAAATGGCTGAGTTACATAGGAATCGGAGAAGCTAGAGGAAGGGAAAGCCCAGCCCAGTCCCTGCGTTGGAGAAACTTAGAGTAGGGAGCATGGGTACGCCAGCCAGCAGGACCCTGTATCAAGTTGGAACTAGAGACGCTGGGAGAGCAAGGCAGCCAGCATCAGCGTTGATATGTTAATAGGCACCTTAGCTGGCCAGTTTGTGCCAGGCTTGAGAACTAACGGGTACTAGAAGGATCGTGAGACCCTGACGTCTAGGATGCCAGCTGTGAATAAATCCACCTGAGACAGAAGACAGCACAGGTAAAGTTTATTAGGTCCACTGAGCAAAACAAAAAGGGACAGGGTGTCTGCAGAAGCACGCTCAGGGTCAGGTTTAAGGGAACCACTCATCAGGGGCATCGAGCCATGTTTCTCTGTCTGTCTGTCTGTCTGTCTGTCTGTCTGTCTGTTCCTCCCTCTCACCCTCCCTGCCTCTCTCCCTAAACAATAACACCAGCTGACATCCCAAAATAGATGGGGAGGGGGGTCTCACCGAGCCCATGATGAAGGACCACAGACGATTAAGTCTGCTGGCAGAGAGAAAGTTAGTCTTCTCCAGAAATGAGGCCCCTAACTGGCTATCAGTACCAGCGATCAGCCCTAAAGATGTATGCATATGAGCAACACTAAGTGGTTAGACTAGACTATTTATAGATGCAGCCATTTATTCATATCTAGATACACATATATAGTTTCTATAATTTTTAGAGAGGCCACGAATTAGAGAGGGATTTGGGGAGGGGTTGCAGGGATTAGAGGGAGAGAGGTGATGATGTAATACAGTAATTTAAAAAAGAAATTCAATGTATGACAAAAATAAAAAGTGAGTGCTTATTCCTTTTGAAGCAAACTACGTTATCTTACAGTTAGTGTTCTTAAATTCGCAAGAGAAGCAAGTAATTCACCCTTAAAAGGACGAAAGACGGCACAGTTCGTGGGCTGGAGTGCTGACTTCGGGCACGGCTGGATCCAAGAGCTCCCAGCGATGCCAGCAGGAACCTCTCTCTGTCTTCATCTGCCTCCTGTCTGTCTTTCTGTGCATGAGCTCATCATCTTCTCTTTCTCTTATACTGAAAATAGCCTCTCTGTTGTCAGGGACGGTGGCTTCAGGCAGCTCCTGCTTACTTTACACTTTCAGCTCCTGATCCAGTGGGAAGAAGGAAGAGAAAGGCTGCCTTTATTGTTTGTTTGTTTGTTTGTTTTTTCTAGAATCTTAAAAAAATAAAATCAGAGAGGACAGTGATTGACTATACATCAATCAGGATCAGCTGGGGCACAGAAACCCAACTGTTTGTCTGAGCAGGGGGAATTTAATACATCCGATTTCTAACTAGAAATGTGTGAAAGATGCTTTTCCTGAAAGTTAGTCCCTCCCCCCTTTATCTCTGTGAAGCAAAAGTCACTGAAAACACAAGAAAGGACTCCTAACAGGCACGGAGAGAGCGGGTACAAATAACCATCTCCTAGCCCCAGGCTTCAGGTACTAGAACAACAGAAGAGGATGTTCTCTCACATGCGGAGCCTAGCCTCTAACTGTTAACTATGTGTCCAAGCGGGGGTAACATGGATGAAGGCCTGAAAACTACAAAAGGGCCCCTGAGACCAGGGGGGATAAAGAGGACGTGGGTGGGAAGGCAAGAAAGCAAAGCTGAAGACAACACTTCTGCCCTACCCAGAAGCGAGGCAGAGAAATGAGGAGTGGAGATGGGAGCTAGAAAATCAACCAAAATGAAAGATTAGTGAGAATCCGAGGTAAAAACCTATTCTTTGACAACCTAATTAAACAAATTAATAATAAGAACTAGTAATGATGATAGTAATAATGGTAATAATAATTTAAAGATCTTAAGGAACGAAAGAGAAAAAAAAAAGACCATGGTTGACTAACAATGACCTAGAGACTCTTCGAAAGGACGCAGCCACCTAAGAAGCAGAGCTGCTGTTGGTAAGGGATCTGCCACAAGGCACAGAGAGCGGTCTTCCTAAGGAAGTGCTCTTATCCTGGGAGGGAGTGGACTGCGTGCAGTCTATAGAAACAGCCACCCTTGCCCGAGAGTCTGGCTGAGCGATGTCTATGGGGTAAAGCTACTGATGGAGAGAAAGTCACATGACGTGATATCCACACGACACTAATCAACTTACATAATAGCTGCTGTCATATGAGCTGTTTGGTAGGCACCATTCAGAGATCCTTACAGATGTGGTGGGGCCCTAGAGGAACTCCTTATTCTAGACCTCTGAGGAACACTGAGGCCCCCAAAAGGCTTGATCTAGGGGCCAAGCTGACTTTACAACAGGCTTCAGTTTCTCATTGATTCAGAGCAAGATTGGGTCCCCCATTCCTCAGAAGGGAGCTCAGCCATCAATGGAAATGCTGCAGAAAATGAGCAGCTAATCAGAGACGGCCTGGCTACCTGGCCAGAGGAAGACAAGACTGCTTAAGCTTCTTTTCCTGCTAGTATAAGTGCTTAAGGAAGATTTCCTGCCACTGGCTAGGGTAGCCCATGTCTACTCAGCTTGTCCAGCCTTTCTAGTTTGAGTGCTCCAATCATGTTAAAGATTACCTAATGCCCTTGGAAGGCCCCAAGAGGTCTTTAAAAGGAGCCTGTGAGCTAAACTCGGTTACCATGGTGCCTAAGTGGTGATCCCAGCATGCTGGATTTCTGCAGAGTAAACACTCTTTGTTGCTTGCATACTATTTGAGTCTAGGGTCTTTTCTTCGGCATGTTCGGGACCCTAACAATATTAGTTTATTTCATCTTCCTGACCTGAGAGCCAGGCAGAAGGAGGCAGAGAGAGTTCCTCTCTATAGTCACATGGCTCTCACTACCATGGTAACAACAGAGGGACAGAACCAGAAGGGCAGTATCTTTTGATGCTGTTGCCTTGTAGGGGCAAAGCAAGTCCTCCCAAGCTTCCTCTCAAATTCACAGCCTCTTAAAAATAGATAATATTTTAAATGTTGTAAATATAATATGTAAACCCATATGTGAATAAATGAATGAATCTATAAATACAAAGGTGGCTTACCATTCTGCTGGCAGGGAAGGCCGAAATATCCCTAGGGCTCAACCTCAAGGGTATAAAATAAAGTGAAGAAGAGCAGGTTTGGGACTAGGAGCCAATAAATGAGGTCCAGTCCCACTTGAGTGACAGGCGCAGGCCTGAAGCACTCACCCTAAATAAGGGAAGGACAACGCTGATGAGCCAAGTCCAGGTCTGGTTCAAATAGTGGTTGCTGTGGTCAAGCCCAATGCAGGGCAAGCAATTCACCTCAAAAGTGGACCAGTTTCTGTGAAGAAGCAAGGGGAATTCCCCCACAGGAAAGGGAAGAGCGCTAAAGAAACACCAGAATAGCTGGTTCTCGTTGGGGGTCACCAGTTAAAAAAAAAGGGAAAACTACAGCCTTTCTTGAAGATCAATAGCTCTGCACCCGTCCACTGAGCACTTATTTAAGCTAACCCTTGCCAGCCCTAGACCACTGGCATGTTAGGTGAGAACTGGTGCAACGGGGAAGCCACGGGTAATTACCACCACGCGTTTGGGTTCCTGGAGGTGCTGGCCCAGCTCTGACTGTTCTAAACAGCTTGCACACTTAACTTGCAGCCAATTCTGTCCAGATGGGGTTGGACAGAGGACACCTCCCCTGGTGGCCCAGCGGGTCCGTTGTGACCGCTGCAAAAGGAATAATGTCATAATTAGTAGAAATTCGAACCTCCGCCTGAATAAAGTGTTCCTGGATTGGCAAAACAGCCCCATTCTGGCTGTACACACAGACTGCCTGGAAAAAAAACCTTCCCTGTGCTGTTTCCCCTAGTGTTAAAACCCCTAATAAAAGGCTGCTCTCAAAGCTAAGGGAATGGTTTAGTGATGAAGACAATCTGAGTTCAGTTCCTGGCATCCATCCGGCAGCTCACAGCCACCTGTAACTCAGCTCCAGGAAAGTTTATACCTTTCTCTGGCCTCTGTGGCCATATTTACTTATGTACACACACAGACTACAAACACAGACACACACACACACACACACACACACACACACACACACACAGAGAGAGAGAGAGAGAGAGAGAGAGAGAGAGAGAGAGAGAGACTTTTAAAAACACAAACTAAATCCTTTAAAAAAAAAAAAAGAAAAAGAAAGAAAAGCACTCAAGTACCCTGCCCCAACTTGCTGGATTGTTTTTTTAATTTGTCAGTGATTTATTTTACTTGGGACAGTGTAGCATTGTTGTGCAGTGAATACTGTATGTGAGGGGTTTATGAGTGAGTTTTGTATTACACAGTTGGGTTCAGAGCTAGGACATTTGTCTCTTTTACGGCTTAACATCAACTTCTTTGTATAATGAACACCAACTTGCTGTTATAATGTGGTCTGAGCCACTAATGTGGAGAAAGACCAGCAGCCAAGGTGTAGAGAGGACAGAGGGCTGCTGGCATTGGTGACCACAGGATGCCACTCCTCGGCCCAGAAGCTACAGCACCAGCTGCTGTCTGGGGCTGAGGAATCCCAGCTCCCTAGGTCTGCACAGATCTCAACACTCCTAGGTCTCTAGAAGACAGCTGGATCACTTGTCACTTAGGGCTAATATATCTGGGCACTTAGATCCATAAACCAGCTCCCCCCACCCCATTTTTTTGCATTCTAAAGGAATTATGAATCAAAAATAGGTAGAGTAAAATGTACTGAATAGAATTTAGCCAAATCGAGAGGAGAGGGGTTCTCAGTACTCCCCACCCTAGCTGCCACCTGTAGCCATTTTGTAGTTGAAGAAAAGCCCTATGAGACTGAGACCAGAATGCAAGTAACGTCGGCTCTGAGACAGGCAAACTAGTCCTCACCTGGGGTTACAGCGCCCAGACCCCAGGCTGCCTTCGTGTCTCTGTTCTCTGTTAGAGAGACACTTTTATTTTATTTTATTTTATTTTATTTTATTTATTTTTAATCATTCAACACTAGGCCAAGGAAACTAAAACAGACATTAAGCCTTAAAGCTTTTCCAGTTTTGAAAGAGAAAAAGAGACTTAAGGATTTTATGGAGTGGTGTGTGTAAGACCCTGACCTGCGCCAGGCCTGGCAGCTTTCTGAGCTCTTGGGTCTGGTCTATTTCGCTGACAGGTTCAGGGTGCAAGCCTGTTACATCGTTGCATAGGAAATCACCTTTGTGTTTGACTTTCTGCGTGCCTTTGAAACACATCAACGCAGCAAGTGAAAGGGGTGGGGTAGGGGGCAGGAAACGGTCGGACAGCTGAAGGGAGGTGTGCTGTGTCTCTCTTTACGGTACTTACTTTCTCACCATGGCTTCAAGAAGGAGATCACTGTTACACTAAGAGGGCTGGTAACTGAGGCCTGACCTCGCCTGCTGCTGCCCTTGCTTGTCTCCTGGTGGTGCTGCTTAGTGCTGCACCGGATGCGCATGCGCATCTCGCCTTCTGCCTGCCTTTGTTTCCTGTCGCTGTGATGGAATAACCCCGGCAGAAGCAGGTTAGAGGGAGAACGGGTTTAGTATACCCTCATGGGAAAGTGAAGACAAAAACTTGAAGTAACTAGTCACATCCGGACATGGCCTCTGCGCTCAGCTGGATGCGCGCATGCCTGTGTTCAACTCACTTCCTCCTCTTCCATATGGTCCAGGAGGCAAGCCCTAGGAATGGTGCCGTCCACCCTACGGCTGGATCTGCTCGCGTCAGTTAACAGAGCCACTTAATCTAGGCAATCCTTCACTGAGACTCTCTTCCAGGTTGTGTCAACTGGACAGTTAAAGTAATGCTACCCAATTGCTGTCTGGGAAAAGCAAAGGGATTCCCGGACCGCTGGTTGCTAACACAATAAGAGCGTTTATTCCCAAGCTTTGAATTCATGGCTGATTCCTCTGGTTGTCTTTCAGAGCTTAGCCTTCAGTTCCATGGCTAACCCTGTAGTTGCTCTCCAACGGCTACACACAAAGAGACTTTCTGTCCTGAGTGACTCGCCTTCCTCTGCACCAGCTGGGCTGCGACACCTGCAAAGCCACACACTTTGTTTCTTTATCCACAGTGCTGGGCTAGCATGTCCTCTCTAGTGCAGCAACTTGGGAGACTCTTAGATGTCATTTTGTTCTGTTTTCCCCCTTATCCTCATTGACAGCATTCAGAAAATACATCTACAAACTAGAACAGTGCTCATCTATGTGAAAACAAAGCCAAGAACGTCTATAGCGTATTGTTAACATTAGTGAATGTATTTAGGTATCTATTTTCCTATGATCTTCTTATTGTTAAATTTCAAAAGTCTAATATATTATTTCTCTGAATTAAACAATAAAATTAAGGCCTTAAATTTTTTCTACATTTCTAGACTCTTTCCTTGACTACCAGGATGCAGTTTATAGTGGATGACTGACTGAGTTAGGGGATGGCAGTGAGACAGAAGAGGCTGCTTCTCCAACCTAGGGACAGGGGATCCCAGCAAGCCTTAGGGGAGTGAAAAGTTCCTTGGTCAGATTCTAGCAGAGTCCGTTAAAAGATTTATTCTTACTCCATCTCTTAATCCCATGGCCTCCGGGGCATTTTTTCCGAGGCTTATTTTTTTATGTTATGTGAATTGGTGTTTCGCCCGCATGTATGTCTGTGTACTGCATGTGTGACCAGTGCCTGGGCATACCAGAGGGCTTAGGATCTCCTTGGAACTAACGTTGTAAGTGTTGCGAGATAACATATAGGTGATGGGAATGAAATCCACGGGCGAGATGCTGGGATGAACCTGGATCATGTGGAAGAGCGGTCAGTGCTCTTAACGCCGCCCCCCCACCATCACCACCCTAACCACCTGTGAATTTTGGAGAGGAAGCACTCAGCACAGCACACCCCGGAGGTTTTTACTGATGTGGAGGCTTCTTCTCTACCTCTGTGCCCTTCTGCTGGTCTTGCTGCAAAGCTCTCACTTCCTCAGACCCTTGCTGAGCTGGTCTGAATGACAATGGCTCCCATGGGCTCATGTATTTGAATGCTTGTTCCTTAGTTTGATGGAACTGTTCAGGAAGGATTAGGAGGCGTGGACTTCTCGGAGTAGGTGTGCCACTGGGGATGGGCTTTCAAGATTCAAAAACTCTCCTCCCTCTCTCCCTCCCTCCGTCCCTCCCTCCCCTCCCCCCCCCTTTCTCTCAGCCCTCAACTACTTACTGCTCCAAGGCCATGCCTGCCTGTCTTCTGCCACACCCCCTGCTGTGATGGGTATGGACTCATCTCAAATGCCGTCCTCATAAGTTGCCTTGGTCATGGTGTCTCTTCACAGCCATAGGACGGTGATGAAGATGCTTTAATACAAACATCCTTTCTCTCATGTTTTCCCTTCTCTTTTGTGCAGTGTTTACTTCTTCATGGTTCAAATACTTACTTGCTATGACTCTCTTCCATTAGACCGTAAGCTCCAGAACAGGAGGTTCATCCTCCTGAGAAACAAATGTAATGAATGCTTCACTCTAGCAGGTACCTAATTATATTTGCATTTCAGTGGAGGCACAAATAGAATTAAAGTGAGCCCATTTAAATGTCCACCTTAAAAAATAATGTGAGCCTAGGGATTGGTGCAGACTCTTGAACGCAAAGGCTAGGAGTGATTTGCAGGAGGGCAGAGGAAGGAGGAGAGGAGACTTGTTGGAAGTGTTGGGTGCAAGCACGGATGCCTTTTTTTCTGGGCAGTGAAAGCGAAGTTCTTAATGGAAGATGATCCCAATCAATAGCGCCAGACAGCTGATTTATATAATGGCCTCACGCTGAAGTGGTGGTCTTTCTCTGCATAGTGCTACTGTGACTGTGAAAGGGGAAAGGCTGCCGACCCCGGGACTCCCGAAGCAGATCTGTGGCCAGCTGTCAGTGTTCGTCAATATGTTCCCCCATCAGCGAGCCACAGGAGAGTTCTCAGAGAGCAGCAGGGCGCGGGCCGGATGCTGAATGAAGACGACGAGGAGGTTAACGCTGGGTTGGGGCTGCTGAGGTGGGGCTGCCAGTGAGCAGGCACCCACTGCCGGGAGCCTAGCCTTTTGCTACGAGAAAGAGGTAAAGAGAGCGGGAACCTCCAAAGAAGACATCTAAGCTGCAGCTAGCTGCAGCGGCAAAGAGAAGTGTGAGCTTGAACCAAAACAGAAGGCAGGTGGAGCCCGAGATGTCTTCGCTGGTGAAGGAAGACTTGGAGAAAAAACTGTTTAAGCCACTGGCACATAATCTCTGCGAGTTTATTGAGATTGAGTTCTCAGTCCAGGACAGGTATTACCTCTGTGTGTCAGGTAAGCAGAGCTTTCTGATATCATTTCAAAAAGCAACGAGCTCAAAGGTGTCTACGGGGTAGAGGGGGCTTGCGTCTGCGTTCCTAAGCAGCCCAGGCATGCACAGATCTTCTTGAGAGCTTAATTGGCTAAGTAAAGGAATCTATATTCTACAGGCATTTTAAAGCGCCGAAGTGAACGAAAAACGTGTTAGACAACATGAATAGTTCAGAAGTGAAACTGGGTCTGCACTTCTCTTGGTTTGGTCGTTTCTTTTCTCCAATCTTTATCTGATTTGCTTCACTGCCTACAATTTTTTTTTTACATAAAGCTTACTTTGAAAAATTCAACAGCATTCAGAATGTGATTAAATGTCTTGCAGAAACAAGTTATATGGCCATCGCCGATTACTTTCTCTCCTGGAACAGAAGCACAACCTTGGGTCCCCCCCCTCCCCAGGACTTATTAAGACCTCTGATAGTATATTTTAAAGAAAGACATTCTCTTTTAAAAGATTCTCTTGCAGAAAAAACACAGTACCAATACTTTAATAGTAGAATTAGTTCATGAAGACAGAACTTTACAGACGAGGGAACAATCCCTAGAGATCTGATGTGTACAGTATTCAGTAAAATAAATAGTTCCTTCCTGTTTTAAAAATACATGAAAATTATCCATGTACCAACTTTTGCATTAATTATGATTTTCCAACCTTTTTATGAATTTAGATAGAAATGTTGTTGTCATTATTCAGTTTGATATGCAGCCTTCCTTTTCTCTGTCCCATGCTTCTCAGTACTCATCAGGGGCTTGGAAAAAAAGAGCTTGGAAACTCTAAATGATTGAGGCTGAGGTGTTCCTAAAAAGGCAAACACTCATTTTCAGACAGCTCATCATCTGCATCCCCCAGATAACTGGCTTAGAAAAGCTTTCTAGATGTATCAAAAGGGAGGCAAGCATCTTTAAAGAAAGTTCTTAAAAAACAGTTTAAAAGGTTATACATACATACATAAATGTAGAAGTATGCATCCAGCAATAAAAGTAGCATTACCTACTAATGTCCAAGCTTATGTTACTACACATTTGAAGTATGAGGATTTGGCACATCAAAAAATAGAAGAGACTTAATCAGCTTATAAAAATAAATTATGTAACTAGGTAAATTAAAATTCCTTAATGGACCACATTGAGGCCTACCAAATCACCAAATCAAAAGTATTTTTACCCATTGTGCTAAAGAGGATGCCTATTCTAATATAAGATGTAAAGTGTTTTACCTTTTATGATGCCTGCTTTGTGAAAGTAACTTCTCATTAGGTAGTATTGGCAGTATTTTTTTTTTTTAAGTTTTAGAAACAAAATAGCCACTGTGTGTTATTGATCTAATTTGCCAAACAAATCTTACTGTCTCTCTTTAGTAACTATATAATTAAATATATATTCTGCAATTAAACATTTGGAAAGTATTCAGTGATTCTGACCTGTACTAAGGAAATCGAGCTTTTCTCAGAGATGAGGAAGAAATTATTTCGTGATATTCCACATAAAGTTAACTCGCTAAGCCTTGCTAGTTCTCCCACTTTCATACTTGCCATGTCCGTCAGTCTGGGAACCACTTTCATAGCATACTTGCCATGTCTGTCAGTCTGGAAACACTTTCCCAAAGTGTAACACTTTTTTAAAATGACCACTCCAACACCGTTTCAACCAAACAGCTGTTTAGATGATGCTTGACAGTCCTAAGAGTGTGGCCATCGTCGGCATGAAGCAAGCAAGCCATTGGGCGTTTGGTGACTCCATACTTCGAGCACTGTGTGTCTCCAGGGAGTAGAGTCACATGATCGCTCCTCATGCACTTTAATCCAAGGGTTCTTACACATGCGACCTGTTGGCCCCACCATGCATTTCCTGGTTAAAGGGACTATTTGTAAACATGGATGAGCTCCCTTCTTATATGAGTAGGGCCATCATTGCAGCGAGGAATGTTTTCTAGTCACTCTTAATGATTCAATGACTGATATAAAAATAAGACATCATAAACTGAGTGTCCCTCCCAGTAGTTGGCTACAAAGTACATGGGGCATTCCCGGAAACCTACATCCTTTGAGTCTCAGGCTTTTCATGGTGACTTCTCTCTGGAACTGGTTTATCCCCACTTAAAACATCACTCCTCCTGGCGATTAAAAGCAGTATCTCCTGGTGAAGGGAGGCTCTCTGTTGCCTGCAGGTATGAGGAAAGGATAAGTCACAGGTGTAATGAGAAGTGTGTGAAAACCTGTGTTGTAGCATTAGCTAAAACTAAAACATGGGAATTCTTGACAGCACGTCTTACTGTGAAATCTGGCCCTGCTTTGTTGCCTATTGGCTGTGACACTGGGGACAAGTGATTATCACTTATGGGCTCATTGCTGCCATCTCTGAGATAGAAGTAAAAACAGGCGTGCATGTGAACTCACAGTGGTTGTGACAGCATGCACAAGACCTGCACACGCTCAAGCTAGACAAACATCCCACCATGGACAGGGGACGTGGCCACGAATCCCTGGCTGAGGAGCTATGGGCAACTGAAGGCTGCTGGGAGGTGGGGGGCGCGTCAGTTCTCTTTAAGGGTGTGGCCCGTGGCGGGTCCACCAGGCTCCAATGGATTGGCCTTACATCCAAGAGTATATGGGAAGCACAGACTAGACTTCATCGCTTAAAAATATTGGGGCAGCACAACGGTGAGTATGGACGGTGGATGGATGAATCTGGGAAGTGTTGGGAGGTGGTAAATATGTCTAGCATTCTCAAAAAGCTCATAAAAATTTAAACATCTATGAAGTGCTCCTCTATTAGTCTCCCTCCTTAATTTTATTAATGATAGCTTATATTCTAAGCAAATAAAAGTACAACCTTAAAAGAGATAGCTTAGAGTTCTAAAATATATAGAAAATATTTAATGTCAGTACATATATACTAGTTTATATATTTACAGTGTCATAAATATATATTCATAGTAACAAGTATATAGCAAAAATAGGTATACTCTGTTACCTTTTAAATTATATACATATTCATATACATAGAATATATGAGTATAAAGTGTTCTTATACTTTTAAGAAGACAACTTTCAATAAAAATCACTTTATTGTTATGAACTTAAAAATAGAAACATTATGCAGCTAAATTAATGTGGCCACTCAAACAAACTCTTGGCTAGTTCCAGTGCTATACATTTTTATTAATTAATTAATTTATTTATTTTACATCCTGATCACGTATTTCCCTTCCTTTCTTTTTCTAGACCCTTCCACTCACTTCCCCTTCTCCATTTCCTCTTTCTTCTCAGAAAAGGGAGGTCTCCCATGGATATTAACCTGCCTTGGCATATCAGGTGGCAGTAGGACTAGGCACATCTTCTCTTGAGGCTAGACAAGGCAGCCCATTTAGGGGAAAGGGATCCAAAGGCAGGCAACAGAGTCAGAGGCAGCCCCTGTTCCTGCGGTTAAGGGTCCCACATGAAGGCCAAGCTGCTCATCTGGTATATGTGTAGAAGGCCCGTGCATGCCCTCTGGTTGGCAGTTCAGTCTCTATGAGTCCATATGAGTCCCACTTCGTTGGTTCTGTATGTTTTCTTGTGGTGTCCTTGACCTCTCTGGCTCCTTCAATCCATCCTTCCCCTCTTCCATAAAATTCCCCAAACTCCACCTAGTGTTTGGCTCTGGGTCTCTGCATCTATTTCCATCAGTTTCTGGGTTAAACCTCTCAGATGACAGTTATGCTAGGCTCCTGTCTGCAAGTATAGCAGAAAATCACTAACAGCGTCAGGGGTGGGCTCTCTCTCATGGCATGGGTCTCAAGTTGGGCCGGTCATTGGTTGGCCATTCCCTCAATTTTTGCTCCATCTTTATCCCTGCTCATCTTGTAGGCAGAACAATTTGTGAATCAAAGGTTTTGTGGCCAAATTTTTTTCCCATTTCTTTTTTGTTTTTAAATAAAAATTGTTCACCATACAATGTGTTTTGATCATGTTCTCCCCTACCCCAACCCTTCCCAAACCCTCTCCACCTCCCTATCCACTCAACTCTATGTTCTTTCTCTTTGCTCTCTCTCTCTCTCTCTCTCTCTCTCTCTCTCTCTCTCTCTCTCTCACTCTCTCTCTCCCTCACCTTTCTCACTCATTAAAACAAAACAGATAAAAAAAAATCAAAACAAATAAACTAAAGGCAAATAAGACAAAAAATGGCAAAGCAGAAACAGGAAAAGTACACAAAACTACCACTGAGTTCATTTTAGCTTGTCTAACTATCTCTGGGCCTGCTCTGGGCATAATTGATATACAGTGGGGAAACTGGGTTTCCCTTCACCAGTAGGAAACGATTGCAAATAGCTTCTTGATTAGGGGCTGTATGCATGTCTACTTCCCCTCTCATTGCTGGGACCTCATCTAGCTTGAACCTGTGTAGGACTAGTGCCTGCTACCACTGTGAATGAAACTCCTCTGTGCATCTCAGTGATGCCTGCTGCCACTGTGAAACCCTGTGTATCTCAGTGATGCCTGCTGCTACTGTGAAACCCTGTGCATCTCAGTGATGCCTGCTGTCACTGTGAAACCCTGTGTATCTCAGTGATGCCTGCTGCTACTGTGAAACCCTGTGCATCTCAGTGATGCCTGCTGTCACTGTGAAACCCTGTGTATCTCAGTGATGCCTGCTGCTACTGTGAAACCCTGTGCATCTCAGTGATGCCTGCTGCTACTGTGAAACCCTGTGCATCTCAGTGATGCCTGCTGTCACTGTGAAACTCTGTGTATCTCAGTGATGCCTGCTGCTACTGTGAAACCCTGTGCATCTCAGTGATGCCTGCTGCCACTGTGAAACTCCTCTGTGCTTCTCAGTGATGCCTGCTGCCACTGTGAAACCATGTGCATCTCAGTGATGCCTGCTGCCACTGTGAAACCATGTGCATCTCAGTGATGCCTGCTGCCACTGTGAAACCATGTGCATCTCAGTGATGCCTGCTGCCACTGTGAAACCCTGTGCATCTCAGTGATGCCTGCTGCTACTGTGAAACTCTGTGTATCTCAATGATGCCTGCTGCCACTGTGAAACCATGTGCATCTCAGTGATGCCTGCTGCTACTGTGAAACCCTGTGCATCTCAGTGATGCCTGCTGCTACTGTGAAACTCTGTGTATCTCAATGATGCCTGCTGCCACTGTGAAACCATGTGCATCTCAGTGATGCCTGCTGCCACTATGAAACTCCTCTGTGCATCTCAGTGATGCCTGCTGCCACTGTGAAACCATGTGCATCTCAGTGATGCCTGCTGCCACTATGAAACTCCTCTGTGCATCTCAGTGATGCCTGCTGCCACTGTGAAACCATGTGCATCTCAGTGATGCCTGCTGCTGCTGTGAAACTCCTCTGTGTATCTCAGTGATGCCTGCTGCCACTGTGAAACTCTGTGCATCTCAGTGATGCCTGCTGCCACTGTGAAACTCCTCTGTGCATCTCAGTGATGCCTGCTGCCACTGTGAAACTCTGTGTATCTCAGTGATGCCTGCTGCCACAGTTTCGGTGAAACTCTGTGTACCTCAGTGAACTTCTGTACAGTCAGAATGGCCACTGGAAAACCATGGAGCTTCGCTTGGAGTTTTACATTTTCACTGTCAATTAAATTTTATGCCCCTATCCACCACCAGAAAAAGAAAGAAGGAAGGAAAGAATGACATAGAAAGGAAGGAAAGAAGGAAGAAAGAAAGAAAGAAAATAATAAAAAAATTCAGAGTTGAAACTAGAAAAACATTTGGCTTCATTTCCTCTTTCATGTCTCAGGTGTCTTTTTGCCTGCATTGTGTCCTTCCTCGGGACCTCATGTTACCCTTTCGTAGTCTCTTTTCTAAATGTTATGTTCTATCCACACTTACAGCTGTGCTTACTTAGATGGACTTAGAATGTATAATATTAAGTGAGATGACCCAATCTCAAAGAGAAAAGACACCTGCATGCTTTTCTTCACGCTGATTGATCCTAGTCTAAAATGTACATACTCATAAGTATTAATTTGAAAATAAGTGACACTTGTCAGAGTTCTGAAGACAGTGACCACAGTTTTTCTTTTCTTTTTTATATCCTTCCTTCCTTTCCTTTCCTTCCTTCCTTCCCTTCCTCCCTCCCTTTCTCACTCTCTCTAGTTCACTTTCTTTCTTTCTTTTTTCTTTCTTTCTTTCTTTTCTTCTTTGACAAGATTTCTATGTGTAGCCCTGACTATCCTGAAACTCACTCTGTAGACCAAGCTGGCCTCACACAGCCTCCCAAGTGCTGGGATTAAAGGTGTGAGTTATCATGCTCAACTGAACATAATTTTTCTACTCATTAGGTTTTTATACTAACCAGAACTTCTTTCTCTGTGACCCAAAGAAAAGATTGATTTAGTCACATCACTTATAAAGGAGGATTAAACAGGATAGCATGCAAAGGAAGCTATGGGGAAGCACTTCCCAAGACTCCCTTCAGAGCCTCCATGGGTAAATTCACGACTTCCCAGAGAGCACAAATCCAAAGAGTGTTTAAAAGCTCCAATTCTACCAAAGAGCTTCAACTTTTCAACACTAACTTGAGAAGAGTCCTGCTCACTGGTAATTATTTGTGAGAACAAAAGTATGGGATACTATTTTTGAAATGTTTTCTTATGCATAAAAATATTATCATCATGACAATATAACAATACTTGGGCCATAATTTACCCAAACTATATACATCTTGAACACAGAACAGAACACAGCCAGTGTGCATATTTGCTTTCACTCAATAACACAGCTATGAACACACTTGATTTTGCAAAGGTATAGAAATCTGTGTTCCCAAAAGAGAACACACTTGAAGAAACTATCCTTGGGCTGCCTTTCATTATCTACTGTTAAAATGGGGAATTAATACAGAGCTGGCTTATGAAACAAATATACATCTTACTAAAACTGCACAAAACACGAAGCTGTCACATAACTTGATTACAATCAAAAATGGCATATATGAAATCTTAGCTATCAAAGTAAATTCTCTCTTTCCTCCTCCTCCTCCCTCCTCCTTCTTCCCCCGCCCCTCTTTCCCTGCCCCTCCCTCTCTCTCTCTCTCTCTCTCTCTCTCTCTCTCTCTCTCTCTCTCTCTCACACACACACACACACACACACACACACACACACACACACACAGAGTACATTAGTGGATTATCACTGTCTCTATAGGGAAATATAAAAAAAAGTGTTCTGACTTTCCAAATCAGAATGCACAATACAGAAAGCAGTGAGCTCTTCTGGGTCCTCTTGTTACCTTGCACTTGTGATGTCATTTTTGTTGACAAAGGACTTGGCTGTGCAACCTGATGTATTGTCTTTATCACTAAACTCAAGAGGCAAGCTAAGGAGCTAGCTGTGCAAGCATCAGGACCTGAGTTCAACCCTCAGAACCTGTATTAAAAGCCTGGCACATTCCTTTACTTCCAGCATTCAGGAGGCAGAGGCAAGTCAATCCCTGAATCTGAATTTCAGGCCAGTGAGACACTCTATCTCAAAAAACTGGGTAGATGGTGTCCTGAGGGATGACATCTGAGGTTCATACACACAGACACACAGACACAGACACACACACACACACACACACACACAGAGAGAGAGAGAGAGAGAGAGAGAGAGAGAGAGAGAGAGAGAGACCACATGCACACACATTCATAACTGTGTATACACTGTACACATAAAAACACCAAACAAATAATAAAATCAACAACACAAAATGTATCCTCATCGGTGAGTTACCTGAAGCAGATCTTCCCAGTGTTTAATTTAGCACTGTGGAGATATAAATGTGGTCCAAGCCACATCGTTTGTAGCATGCTTAGAAACTCTAAAGTTTTATAGAAGAAAAACCACTTAATCGTTAGCTCTGTTGATGAGCTAGAAGGGAGAGCTGTGAGGTAAGCCTACTCAGGGTCAGGGACGAGTTCACTGAATGCCATTTTCGTGTGTTGTTCTCTGTCATCTTCATGTGGATGAGACGTTTTGTAGATGAGGAAAACATGGGCACAGGAAGTTAGGTATTGGCCTCAGGTCACAGGCTGGCTTTGTGACTAGACTCATTAGAATTAGCCATTCTAATTCTGACCCCACTTTGCCGCTGCAGGTGCGTCTGACTGGTAAGAATAATTGCACCTCTGAGCATGTGTGTGCAGACACTTCAAGATGTCACACATGGTACCTCATTTGCCACTTCTTATAGAGGAGAAAGTCAAATTGCCATTGCCCAAGTTCACCCACAGGAGACGACAGACTGAGGCTGGAGAGCCGAGCCCGTTCATGCTTACATGTTCTGCCACATTGCTTTCAGCAGGTGCGCTGAGAATATTCTAGCAGGGAAGCTGATGAAACAAACCTGGCATAAACCTCATTGGGTGGCTGTTTTTGTTCCTTTGGCACTTCTGTTCCTATAGAATCAGCTTTTTTCTCTTCTACAAGTCTTGTATTTCTATAAGGTCACCAATGACCCAAGCCCTAACTTGCTTAAGGACAATCATCTTAATATTTTAAGGACTCACAGTGTAGCCTGAAATGGATTTTATAAAGATATTTCTAGAAAAAAATATTATTTGAAAATATGTTTTTGCTGAAATCAACCATAGCCTTCCCAACACCCACAAGGCATTACTGATACAGTATGACATTTCACTGAGGCTTTTAAAATATTTCATGATAACTTCTCCTATCATTTAATATAAATGATGAAAACCATTACATAACACTGGACTAGAACACAAAAGACACATTTATTTATTTAATGCATTTCTGTGTGACTTAATTGTGAGTCTCACATTTCCTCAATTCTAATTATTTTAAATCAATTGGCCAATTCTTGTTCCATTAGCTTCCTAAATACTGGTAGCTCTTTAAAGGTGGTAGAAGAATTTATTAATGACAAATCTTACATTAAAATTAAAACAGTGATGGCTACAAAGACTGGGATTTTGTGAATATCTAAAATATAAGACCTGGGAGGAAAAAAAAACAGAATAAAATTTTAAGCCCAGAATTGGTTGCTTCTGAAGTTGTCCCATGTTTCCCCCTCCCCTCCCCCTCCCTGTCCCCCCCCCCCAAATTGCAGATATCACTCCCTAAACCACAGTTACAAAACAGATCCTCTAAGGAAGAGAAAACAATGCCCTAACGCTCTAGCGTTTACACTTTATAAACACATTTGGGTTTAAGACAATGTGATAAGTTTCCATTTTGCCACTGCATTAACGTGGAGATGGCCACTTAATTCCCGCTGGCAGCAGAGCTCGAGGGTGGAGCTTGGGGATTGGGTCAACTCCAGCCTCAGCAGACTCCGCTGGCTCCTGGCTGAGGAGAACCCTTGGAACCTCTGACGAAGGAGGCTGGTCTCTTTCCGCACCGCAGCATCATCGTACTGAAGCTAAACCTTTAGACAGGCCCTTATGTTTTCTGAGTCTAGTACTAAGGGGATACATGACCACTATTGTACGTACAAACACTGGGCTGGTAGGGCTTACTTTCTTAACATCTCTTTTCTTTCTCTACCACCAACCCATCCTTTATGGAACTTCCCAAAAGAACGTTTTAATGTTATCAAAAGTGTTCTACATGCTGAGGATACGTGACTGTTGACTGTGTAGCCCTAAAGAGGAGGTGGGTACACGCCTTCCAACAGGAAGAACAGGAGGAAAGACTGTAAAAGCTGGTTGATGGAGATACAGGCTTCTGAATGGTACATGGCTTTTGCCTTCACGAGCATTCCACAACTATGGCTACCTGCAACACACACACACACACACACACACACACACACACACACACACACGTGCACACACACACCAGGAGTAGAAGGGGCATAAGACAGGGTGATGGGAATGAATATGACATATACATTGCACATGTGTGTGTAACTGACAAAAATAACTATGCAGAATATAAGATGTCGTGAGTAAATATATTTAATATTTACCTAGCTGCAGATATATGTATATAGATCTTCCAAATGAAGTCTAAAGAATAAATATCTTTTCTTGGTTCAAAAAATGTTCTAAACTTTAAACCACAGTGTAAAAGTAACTTTTATTCTCCTGGCTCAGTTGTTGTCTTGGAGGCTCACTGCCTCTGTCTGCTAACCTAGGCCTGGCCCTGGAAGCTTCTAGCATCCATACAGTCTAACCTACGCCTAGAACGTTTTCAGCCTCTGAGACTTACTGCTTAATAAGCTCACCCTTTCTTGTTTTTTCTGAGCTCTGGGCTGGCTGATTCAACTCAGCTGTTCTGGCTCAAACTCTTCTCCCAGCTGACATCTTTAATATGGCTTCTCTCTCAGCCTGGAATTGCTCTGCTTGGCCTCAAACGAACTCAGCCATCTGCTCTAATCTGGCTTCTTCTCATTTTCTGGCTCCTTCTGTCTTCACCTGAGTTCTCTCTCTCTCAGCAACCCATTTCTCTATCACTGTCCTGGTAAAACCTCTCTCTGTAAAACTGCCTCTTAAGTAGCTTCTCTTTCCTTTCTCTACTTGTTAGAGTTGGGCGTATCCTATTCTGTCACTCTCTGATTTGTCACCTTTTCTGCCACTCAATTAAGACATAATTTTCAAACATGAGTGCTTCCTTCTACAAACTAACTTTACCTTTGTTTGCAATTAAAGGCCTGCATTCCCAAGCCTAGATCTAAGCTTTTCTTTACCCGATACTTGCTTTATATCAGGCTGGCCTTGAACTCAGATCTGTTTGCCTCTGTCTCCTGGATTAAAGGTATTTTTGTATTCCAGACGGATCACACAGACATAGAAGATCTTTGGCTGTTATCTCTTCCCAGCTGGACCCCACAGACCTAGAAGGCCTTTGGATGTGATCTCTTGCCAGAACAGCCATGTTCTGAATTAGCATTCTTCTACACCACGGCCTCTACATTTATTTAAAAACTTTCAGTGACACCCTCATACATACATAATTTTCAGAAGAACTGAACATCTGAACCTGTTCCAGTCTTTTCAGGAACAAACTCCTCCCTAACCTTCTTCCTACCACCTGGCCACCTTCTTGCTTCATGCCAACAATACTAAATACTTGCCAGGACTCGATAGTGCCAGGTGTTTCGCGCCTTTGTACCCACACATTGCTAAAAGTGCCTTCATCCCTTTCTTTATTCCAGTAACTTCCGTTGCCTTTTATAACTCAGATTCCTCCCTCCCTAAGCCTTTCCTCCTACAGTCAGATAGCCAGCCGAGCCCCTCCTTTATGGCCCTGGCCACGCCCCTCGACCGTGACCTTCTCCAGGCCCCGTTTATAGCACTGTTCACTGCACACTTCGCATATTTTCTTCTGAAGCTTCCTTTCCCCGCTGTCTCAGTGAGAGCAGGAATCGTACCTTATGGGAATTCGTTATTATTTTTTTTCAATTCCTAGCACTGTACTTGGTTCACAAGGGACATTTAAATATTTATCAGCTTAATGAAGTGAGTGAGTGGCTCCATAGCCACTCAGCTGGCTCTCATAACTTGTAGATTATGCCATGGGACTTGCTCCTTGAAACTCACACGATGTCTAATTATCTCTCCAAATTTCTTTACTATGATTGTCTCTCGGCCCCTCTCTTGCTAGTGAGGCAGTAACAGCGTCCCAGTACTGAGGTGGGTCTTCTAACTCAGTGGTTCTCCACCTTCCTAATGCTGTGACCCTTTAATACAGTTCTTCATGCGGTGACCCCAACTGTCCTGGCTGGGTTTGTGTGTCAACTTGACCTGAGATAGTGTCATCAGAGAGGAAGGAGCCTCAGTTGAGGAAATGCCTCCATAAAATCTGTCTGTGAGGCATTTTCTCATTTAGTGATCAATGGGGGAGGACCCAGCCCACGGTGGGTGGGGGCATCCTTTAGCTGGTAGTCCTGGGTAGTCTGAGCAAGCCATGTGAAGCTAGCCAGTAAGTAGCACCCTTCCGTGGCCTCTGCATCAGCTGCTGCCTCCAGGTTCCTGCCCTGTTTTGAGTTCTTACCCTGACTTCCTTTGGTGATGTACAACAATGTGGGAGTGTAGGCTAAATAAATTCTTTCCTCCCCAACTTGCTTTTTGGTCACGGTGTTTTCGTTGCAGCAGTAGAAACCCTAACTAAAACACCGACCATAAAATTATTTTCATTACTAGCTTATAACTGTAATTTTGCTACTGTTATGAATTGTAATGCAAATATTTTTGGAGACAGAGGTTTGTCGGAGAGGTCTCGACCCACAGCTTGAGAGCCACTGTTGTAACTAGCCGGAACAGCTGCCTCCTAGTGGAAACTACAAAACCTTCAGTGCCTGTACTTCAGCCCTCCAGCACACTGCTGTCGGCTCACCTTTGCGTCTTTCCAACCCTAACATCTAGGTCCGTGTGCTTGGATCTTCTTTGGGGCTAGAGAAATACAGAAAAGCAGAAACCCACCCACTTCTGTACACTATCAGGAATATTCCAGGGTCTCTGCCTCCACTGGCCCCAAGCTTAGACCTATAATGGATGTCTTCTCAGACATGCCCCTTAATTAATTCCTCTGTACACCGGATGTGCCATCTCTTCTCAATTCCTAGGATATGGGGTCCACATCATACCCTTCAGCCTCCCTTCCTACTAGCCTTTAAAACCTTACCTGGTCCAGCGGCCAGCACACAGTGTACATGCAATCTGTGTCAGTGTGCAGAGTTCCTTGCAAGCCACCTTCTCCTGTCACTGTGGAGAAACGGTCTTCATGGCGGGAGTCAATGATCTTCCTCGGACCCGTGCCTCTCTACCTTACCTCCGTGAATCCACAGCGTTGTCCTCTGAGCTGTCCCCTTACCTGATCTTCAAGGCCCTAAACCAGCCGTCGGGCTTGCTTCTTCCTTCTCCTCCAGGCTCTTAGCTGTCACCTTTTTTCTACCATCACTCCTTCCTCTGAAAAAGTCCCTATTTTCTGGATCCGCAAAGTCATTCCACACACACACAAATCTCAAATCATTCCAAAACTATAGCACGTCCATCTCAGCCACTTCTGAGGAGCCTAGCAGACGCCCCCCGGGTATACCGAGGCTCTTTCTCCCACCGTCCACCCACGTCCCACGCATCCCATTTGGACTCACTGTAGCATCCTAAACCAGTGCCAGCAAAGCCTCCCCGAAACTTTACTTCAGTTTGTCGGTTTCTGTTTGTTGCTCTGAGGCTACCAACACCCCTAGCACCATCTGGAGTCATCTCTGTGCTTTAGCTTTTCCTTATGCGTCAGTTTACTCTTGTGCCCCCTTAATAACACCAGTGGGCGATGTTTACTCCCTAGAGATGAATTAGCTCGTGTCAACCTCCCTGCATGGTGCTGGGATGTCTCCCAAACAGCAGAGCCCACTGACAGCGTCGTCTCTCCCAAGCCCTTCACCTCTACTTGCTTCCATAGTGGGTTCTGTGCTGCTGGAAAACTTCTTCTACAGGGCACCATTTTATTAATCCCTGGCTCACAAAGGGAAGGGAGACTACGGACCAGGCGTCACTGCCTGAGCTTGCATGGAATACCTGACATAGCACCCTCATGTTGCTATTGTCAACTGGCTCCGACTCCCTTCTGTAGGAGGCTGAACGCACTCTGCCATCAACTCGGAGTTCAGCGGATCACTTTTAGGTTTTCCAGAGGATACATCCTAAACACTGCAACTCCAGAGTGGTTTCTTCCTCTTCTGAAGTTCAAAGTCTTTTAAAAAGTTTTAACAACTTTCCAAACCTATAGTTAATCTTGGTTTCGACCATATCTTAATACCAACCAGCCTACACAGTCCACCTTCTTTATTTTACCTGGTACAACTTAGCTTCCGTTGTCCGTTTCCTCATACTCTCATTCCCCTAGAAGTACCCACATAGTGAGCATCTATTCCCAAACTGGATAGTCTGTTTCTATCAGTCACCGATGACTATGGTTCTATTGTAATTACTTTATATCTACATAACTAGAAGGTCACATGCCTTAGTGTGTTTGTGCTACTATAACAAACTACTCATGATTTAGTAATTTATAAAGAACAGAGATGTGTTTTTATAGGCTTAAGGCTGCTGAGTAATTCAAATGCTGATTTCTGTACCTGTCATATAAGTTTTCAACCCTTGTTCTCAGAACCTCTGGTCTCAATGTTGTGTAAACACTGCTCCCCAGCTGTCCCCTGGTATGCCAGTAAAGCAGCTTATAGCCAATTGCTGAGCAGGGGAGAGAATAGGACTGGACTTCCTGCCAGCCAGGGGAGGAGGAGTCAAAAGAGAAAGTAGGGGATTGAGGTTCAGGAGAGATCCAAGTGACATGAGAGGAGCTGGAACAGAAAAAGCTACAAAGAGCAAGTATCTCTGGCATGTACACTGGAAGGAAGCCAAATTAGCTTAGAGGGTTAAGAATAGAGTAATAGAGTAGTAACTGCTCAGTTCTTGTGCTGTGAATCTTGGTAAAAATAATATATTAGACCTGGGCATGGTGGCGAATGCCTCCAGTACTTGGGGAGGCAGAGGCAGGCAGATCTCTGTGAGTTCCAGGCCAGGCTAGACTACAAAGCAAATTGAGGACAGGCAAGACTACACAGAGAAATCCTGTCTCAAAAAAACTAATTAAATAAATTAATTAATTAAAAATAATAACATAATAGAGTCTCAATTATTTGTGTGATAGCCAGGTTAAGAAAGAAGCTGAAAAATAAACACAATTTTACAAAAAAAAAAAAAAACTATAACAGTATTTCTTAGAGCTCTGGGGGGGGGGGGGCTCTAAGTAATGGAGGGCGGCAAGGATTCCAATCTTGAGGAGCTCATATCTGGTGAGAGCCTTTTTGTTGGATCATCTGTAGTGGAAAGCCAAGGGTGAAGGAGTGTGAGTGCAAATAGGAGAGGAAGAGAGATGCAGGCATTAGATTGAGCATCCTTTCATTAGCAACACACTCCCACAAAAGCTGCCCCGCCCTCTCACCCATCCCCACCCCCACAACAGTAGCATTGGTCCTTCCATGAGGGCTCTGGCCTCAAGACCTAATCTCTTAAAGGCCTCACCTCCAACACTGATCCAATGCAGATGAAGTTTCCAGCAAGGGAACTTGAAGGAAGGGGCATTCAAGTCACAGCAGCATGCCAAAGGAATTTTCCAGAACCAAAAGGAATCTTTTCCCAGAACAAACTCCAATCTCACTCTAAGAAGACAATCAGCTTCCAACTCTCCAGGTGACATGAACCATCTGAAAAGATGTGAGAGGATGTGACCCATGGATAGTCCTGTCTTCTTACTAAAATCCTGAGCATCTACAGGATTTCTCACTTGTCTGCCCTGTGGCATGTATAATCTACTCAGCAAATATAAAGTACTCAGTATATACTGAATACTTATTGACTCGTTGATAGTTTTAAGAGAAGAACTAATATTCCAATGAGGCCAGAGACAAATGATATCAGGGCCAGGAAATTATTATTCCCGTTTTGTTCACAGTAGCTAAGAAAAGATTTCCCCCACGCCTTTCAAAGTAGGATATTAAAACAATCTGTGCTGGTGGCACATTTCGAACACTAGAGTTGGAGAGACACATGTGAGAAGGTGACAATCTCAAACATTACCCAGCAAGTCCCTGGGAGCTCTGTCACAGGCACTTCCACGTTTAAAGTCACATAGCAGGTTACAAAGGAAGTGTCACCATTCTCTTTGGTCACACTTCAGTACTGAATTGCTGAACGAGAAGAGCTCTTTGCCATTTGTACCTTATTTTCCTATTATTTAGTCATCAACTAAAAGTCTAACTAGCTCTGGTGAACATTTTGTCCTTGACGGTCTGCTCATCCTTTAATTTTCTGCCCCAAGCTGGACACCCTTCCCCACAAAGCTCGGAGTTCAAAGTGCATTGCTCAGTGCTCTAACAGGCAAGTGTCACAAAACGAAGTTAATATCTTGAGCAAATCTGAGGGCATGTTGGCAAAAGTTCAATTACGCCAGGACTCATACTAGGCGCGTACTTATATTTGGGTATGAGGTCATTAAATAAAAGGGAGATGAGTAAATTCTAAAATGTGACTTAGAGAATTGATAAAGTATATGTCTGTATAAACTGAGTATTTTTTTTCTGTCTTGCAGTGACCAAAACTAAGGAAGTAAAAATAATCATAGTGAAACACTACAGAGTAGGTCTAGATGAAAAGTACGAGGTAACAAAAAAGTGGTCTTTGAGTGATCTGCGGATGATTGACGGGAAGGAAGCAGATACGGTAAGTGTTACCATTTTATAAAGGCGGTGTGGGATCAATATGCTGGAGATCGGTGCGTTCGATTTCCTACTTTATAGATTTTTGGCATATACGAAGTGTTAAGATGACATTATGTTGTTCTTAAGTGGTATGGATTAATTTCCTGGGATGATCTATACTGGCTTTTATGATTTGCTTTTATGAGTTGGAATCTGAATTTTATCTATTAAATTTAAAAGCATCTTTCCTAAGATCTTCTTGACAGGTTAAACACAGTCAATCATGCACCTTTAAATGCAACCTTCTCAAACAGATGACATTTCCAATTTGCTGAGTTGTTTTGTTTTGTTTTGTTGTTTTGGGGAGTCCTTTTCTTCTGACAACAAATGCACAGTCAGCAAGCCCACTTCACCTTCCAGAAGGATTACCGTGGAAATCTACAGACTTAGCATTGAAAGGGGACCAAGAGGCTGTCCCAGTCTCCTCATTCAGTCAGTAATTTTCTCAGTCTGTTCTTGAACTCTTCTGTTGATGGAAAGGTCACCCTCCACCATTGACCTTTGTATGTCTGCAGTGCTTAACTGCTTACTGTTTAGGCTGAGAATGCCCAGTCACACTCATCTCTTACCCACTCCCAGATTTCCCATTGAGTAAATGCTGCTCACGACTGCCAATCTCCATAACTCATTCATTATGAATCCAAACACATGGTTGATAGGCTACCCAGCTCCCCTTTGGATAGAAAACTCCTAACATTCTGGGACCATGACTTCATTCTTTATTATAGCCTACTGCCTAATAGATGGCTCAATAAATATCTGTGGTGTTATGGTTGAGTGAATTATATAACTTAAAGTCATTTGTTATAATCAAATAATAGCATATTCTTAGCTCATACTATAGCCTGACATACTGAGTACTCTCATATCTTGATGCTTTGGCATCACTATGTTGTGATCCAGAGTTAAGCAAATCAACCTTAAAGACCAAGAGGTAGGACCAAGTACTAACCTATACAGAATAGATGGTTATCGCGGCTGCTGATGTTGGATCTGTCACCAGCTGCCATCTTACACATAGTAAACAAGAGGGACAGGAACCAAACTGACCATAATATAATATGCAATACACTATGTACAACTATATTTATATGACACATAATTTTACCTCATTTTAAGCCCTATGGATTAAATTCTATTACTGCTACAATTCAATAGGGGAAGAAAATACCATATTTAAGAGACTAATTGACTGGTCCTAGGTCACACAACTATTAAGTGGCAGATCTAGACTACTTGTAAATTTATTAATTTGTGTTCTTTAGATTAGTTGTTTAATATGCAAGAATTCATATACTCCTTCATTCTTCAGTCATTTATTGGGGATGTATAGACTATCAGAATCTGCTAGGCTCTGAGGAAAAAGTGAGTATTGAGACACTCATAAGCATTTGATGTTGCCATTGTCTAAACTTTATCATTTTCTGGACCATTAACATACCCTGTTATTATCTTTGTGGTCACCTAGAAATTCCACTTTTGAGTGTATTTGACAAGACTCTTAGCCAAAGAATTGGGGTATATCATTGTTTTGTGTCCTAAGCACTTAAAAATGTCCTGAAAACATATTTTACCTAAATGTGGAAGACTTAGAAAATGATTAAGCATGGCATATCTACAAGTTCGATTAGTTCTCACCCAGTGCAAAATGTTAAACCTTATATTTTATATGAAAGTATACATATGTGTATATGCATATATATATGCATATATATATGAAACAAACTTTAATAATATTTTCCTGAGTGATAGTGGTAAAACTTTTTTTCTTCATTATACTTTTTGGTGCTTGCCAATTTTTTATATTGCATTGACTCTTATGAGACATCTATAGCATGTTTACCAATCTGTGGATTAGAAGTTAGCCATCTTCATTCATTTTTAGTCCATTCGTCTTTCTCCTCTCTTATTCTCAAATATTACATATGTCATAATTATCTGCTGGGTTTAGCCAGTGCCCGGGGACGTACAAATGAAGCCCGTCAAGTCTGATCCATTTGAAGAGGTTAACTGTGTTCTATTTCTTCCCTACTTTTTTTGGCCTCTAATTCCATTGCAAAATGATTGATTCTCCCCTTTTCAATGTGAAGATCATGGTCTTTGATAGTGAACCAATTTTTAAAAAAGAAAGAAAGCCCACTATTTCTGCTTCTCTCATCACTTAAGGACCTACAATACTAAATTGCTTGAAGAAACACTATAAGACCCAAATAGTTGTTTTCTCTATTAAAAACAAGGAATTTCTGAAATTTGTGGACAAATGGATTGAACTAGAAATTATCATGAGTGAGTTCACCCAGAAGCAAAAAGAGTTAAATGGTATATACTCACTTATATCAAGACACTAGTCCAAGGAGTACGTCCCCATGAAAAACTTTACCTACCAGGAAAGTGGGTCAGAGGGGAGGACATCCTGTTGAGACTTTAAGAGTGAGAAGCCTGGGAGAATGAGGAAATAGAAGGATCCAGAAGGTCCTGGAAAACTACAGGCGGGTCTGGGCCCTGGGGTCCTCTTCAAACTATGGCACCAGCCAAGGAAAATATAGGTAGTAAACTTTGAACCCCTACCCAGACTAGCCAATGGACAGGACATTCTCCACTGTTAAGTGGAGAAGGAGATCTGACTTTCACACAAACTCTGGTGCCTCATATTTGACCACATCCCTTGGATGGGGAGGCCTGGTGGCACTCGGAGGAAGGATAATAGGTCACCAAGGAGAGACTTGATACCCTATGAGCATATACAGGGGGAGGAGGTCCCCCTCAGTCACAGACATAGGGGAGGGGAGTAGCAGGGGAAGCGGGAGGGAGGGAGGAATAGGAGGATACAAGGGATGGGATAACCATTGAGATGTAACAAGAATAAATTAATTAAAACATGGGAAAAAAAAGAATTTCTCTTCCTGGCTACTCTGGGAATGCCTACCTCTTTATCTTGGGGTTGAATCTTCAGGAGTATGTACAAATTGTGATTTTTTTTTTTCTTAAATCAATGGCAATGATAAAGTGGTAAGTAGTGCAATTTCAAGCCAGTTGTCAACTATAAATGAAAAGAACTGGAATTCAATTCAATTTGTAGGGCAGAAGAAGAAAGAATTTGAGATTGGAAGAGTGACTGGGGTGTAACAGGAGCGGGCGCTGGAGCAACTGTGGCTTGAGCTGACTGGGGCCTCGGCTCTTGTCCTGGGCTCTGCCTGGGCTCTACATGGGTCACCCGAATGTCACCTCTTCGAAAACTACAAATCCATGAGGTCTCTTCTCAGCTCTAGATTTGGGGGGGGGGGTTGTTTTGTTTTGTTTTTTTATGAGACAGAGTTTCTCTGTGTATCCTTGACTGTCCTGGACCCACTGTGTAGACCAGGCTGGCCTCGAACTCACAGCGATCCGCCTGCCTCTGCCTCCTGAGTGCTGGGATTAAAGGCGTGTGCCACCACGCCCAGCTCAGCTCTGGAATTTAGCAGAAAAAAAGAATGCAAAGAAAGGAAAGAGGGAAGAAGAGACAGTATTTTATGAATACACTTGCTCAGCCTTCAATTATTAGGCTAAAGGAAATTTCAATCTTTTCTAAGTATTTCAAAGACATGAAAGATTTTCCCACCATGATAAGGGGCAAGTGTTGGGAGAGAAAACTACCTGAAGGCACAATCAGTGTGATTTTCTTTGGTTGAGATTCTCTATGATTGTCCTTCAACTGCAATAATGACAGCTAGAAAACAGTTGTGAGGTGTGACATGCAGAGCACGTGAAGCCTTGGCACCCCTGTACATCATTTATTTTTGCTTTGTAAACAGTCTTACTATCCTGAGGTCATTCTGTGTCTGGTACTGGCCTCAAAATCATGGCTATTGTCAAGCACCAGCCTCCCAGGTGCTACGAGGATAGGCATGTGCTCCTATGTTCACCCATTGTTGTGTGAGTAGGAAGGCGCATGTGGGCAGGTATATGTGTAAATGTGCTTGCACATGTGTGTGAAGTCAGGGGTCACCTTCAGGTATCTTCCTTAATTGCTCCCATTTTTTGTTTTGTTTTGTTTTGTTTTGTTTTGTTTTGTTTTGTTTTGTTTTTGTCTGTTGGAGACATGGTTTCCATATGTAGCCATGGCTGTCACAGAACTGGCTATGTAGACCAGGCTGACTGTGAACTCAGAGATCCGCCTGCTTCTGCTTCCTGAGTGCTGGAATTAATTAAAGGTATATGCCACCACTGCCTAGCTGCTCCCTGCTTTTCTTTGAGGCAAGTCTCTCAACAAACCCAGGACTTATCATTTTAGGCTAGACTAGCCCGGATATTCCCAGCAATCCCTGGCTACTGAGCCTTTGGAACCCACCTATCCCCATTTCTCCACAGTAATGGGGTTATAGGTGCATGCTGCCATGCCTAGCTTCTAAGATGAGTGTTGGGGATTTGAACTCAGGTACTCATGCTGGGTAGGCAAGAACTTACCCTATGAGCCATCTCTGCAGACTCTAGTGACTAGGGCTTCGGTTTTGTTTTGTTTTTTAAATATTGACTGTATAAACTAAGGAAATATTTTAACACCAAGTAGCAAAGACTGAGCAAATCTGACAAAAGGATCTTCCATTATTAAGCTTTATACTAGCAGCTTATATAGCTGATCTCAGGAAAATGTCACAGCAACCCTATCTAAAATGATGGTCAAAAAGGGACGACCACCTCAGACAAATAATTTGTATTGTTATAACAGGATCTTAAATGGTCATTAGTGCTCTTGTGGGGTTTGGACCCTCTCAATTTCTTTGTTATTTAGGACAACGGTTAACTCCATCCCTCTTTTCAAAGATATAGTTCACATCAGCTCAGCACACATTTGCTGAGACCTTAGCTGCAATAGACAAACGCTGGGAACACAGAAGCAGAAAATTTAAACTCTTTGCTCTCCAGGCTAGTTAGAAGCCGGGCAGATGGTGTATTTTGTAAATAGAAACGCGTTTTGAACACTGCTTTAAAGCACTGTCTTTCCCATTAATAACAGCAGGGCTTGTCATTGTCTATACACATAACAAAAGAGATGACTAGAAGCAGCAAGAGCTGTGTCAGCGTTGGGTTTTTGTCCATATTGGTCAAAAGACTTTATGGCTCTCTCTACTCTGCCAAAGCTTATTCCACATTGTTAACTTCAAAGTTATCAAGTTGGTAAACAGTACAATGTCAAAGGGTAAGTTGGCCATCCCGTGTGTCCCCATTTGCCTCCAAAATAGCACGAAGGACCCACTTTTTAATCACAGAACCACAGAATCCCTTAAAACAGAGAGAAAGCTATTACTTCCTCCAGAAGTCTGCAAGTGAGTTGAGTCTCTTCTTCCATCCTTACCCACACTCTAAAATGTACCAGGAAACTTGATACCGACATATTACATGATTATATATATGTACAACTGAAATGACATGGATGTTCCAAAGGCTTTGGTACTGTTTACTTTTTCTTTTCCTTTTATTAAAAATAGATTTCTTTCTCATATAATATACCCTGATTACAGTTTCCCCTCCCTCTTCTCCTCCCCTCCCATGCAGACTTCCCACCTTTCTTTCTCTCACTAGGAAACAAACAGGCCTCTATGGGATAGTAATAAAATAAAATAAAATAAAATAAAACATCAGAATTGGTCAAAATAAACAAACAGAAGGAAAAGAGCCCAAGAGTAGACACAAGAAAAAAAGAGATCCACTTGTTTGCATGTTCAGGAACCCCATAAAGAAACACTAAACTGGAAGTGATAATCTATACACAAAGAACCTGTAGGGTAAAAAAAGCAAATATAATAATAATAATAATAATAATAATAATAATAATAATAATAAACAATAAAATTTAAAAGGAAGAGCCCTGACACAATCTGAGACAAGAACCCTCCAAAGTTGCCACTGAGCTCATTTTTTCTTGGGCATCCACTTGTAAGCTCATCCTGTTGATCTAGAGGGCCTTGTTTCTTGCTGTCTTCTCTCCTCTCTGGCTCTTACATTTTTCCCACCTCCTCTCTGCCTGAGCCCTGAGGGGAAGGATTTGATGAGGACACTGGTTTAGGACTGAACAAGGCACTGATCTATGAGTATCGCAGAATATCATTAGGAGTTATTTATTGCTAGGTTTGGTTTTTTGGTTTTGATTGGTTGGTTGGTTTAGTTAGCTAGTTAGTTTGTTTTTAACAGTAGATTTTGGTTTTACCTTAGGCTATCTAGTCTCAGATTCTTGGTCACTCAAGCACTGTAAGGTATGGGTTTCACCTTATGCAGTGGGCCTGAAGTCAAGTCAGATATTGGTTGGTTACTCCCACAGACTTTGTGCCACCATTGCATTAGCACATCTTGCAAGTAGGACACGACTGTATATCAAAGGGTTTGTGGCTCGGTTAGTGTTTCCATTTCTCCTTCAGTAGCCTACAGAGCACCTTCTTAACTCAAAGACACTAGAACATAGGGGCAAAGGCTCTATGTAGGCACCAACTCAACTTCTCTGTATGCAATGCATTGTGTAAGTGTTGTTTTCAGCAGTGAGGCCTTGCTTTCAGTGTGTGGAGAGCAACTTATAGTTTTGGCAACAGCCTGGGTTGTTTGAGGATTCCCATGGGACCCCTTTGGCCAACAACTCAATTAGATGTAACTCAACCCAGTACCGGAAGCTTCGTTTGATTATAAGAGATGGCTAGTTGAGACTCTGTCTCCTATTATCTGGTGATTTCTTTTACATAGACTTCATACATGTATACATTTTAGGAAGCGTCTACTATAAGTAGTATCCAACTACCCTTCAAGTGGCCTTTAATTTTAGCTGTCTCTCCTTCCCTTGTCCCCATCTTCCTTCCTCTCTCCACTTGATCCTCCCATTCCAGTCTCTGCCCACTGCATCCATAATTGCCTTTATTTCCTTTTCCTAGGAAGATCTATCACCCCCCACACACACCCCCAACCCTGTTCTCTTACTCTTCACCCAACCTCTGTGGTTCTATGGATTGTAGCTTGGTTATCATTGACTTAGTAGCTAACGTCCACATATAAGTGAGTACATACCGTATCTGTCTATCTGGGTCAGGGTTATTTCACTTGGGATTTTATTCATCCATTTATCTGCAAATTTTATGATTTTTAATAGCTGAGTAAGGCTCCACTGTCTAAATGTACCACATTTTCTTTATCCTTCTTATGTTTAAGACATCTATGTTGTTTCCATTTCCTGGCTGTTATGAATAGAGCAGCAATGATCATAGTTGAGCAAGTGTCTCTATGGGTAGAAGTAAGCATCATTTGGGTGTACATTCAAGAATGGCATTGCTGGATACTGGCATAGATCCATTCCATCATCCTGAGGATCAACCGTACTGATCTCCACGGTAGTGATACAAGTTTGCACTCCCAGCAGCAATGGATGAGTGTTCCCCTTGCTCCACTTGCTTGCCAGCATGAGCTGTCACTTGTATTATTGATCTGAGTCATTCTGACAAGTATAAGATGAAATCTCAAGATAGGTTTGATTTGCATTTCCCAGATGACTAAGGATATTGATCTTTTCTTTAAGTGTGTCTCAGCCATTTGAATTTTTGATCTTGACAATTCTGTGTTTAGCTCTGTACTCCATTTTTTAAGAGTTATTTGTTTTGGGTTATTTGTTTTCTTGATATCTAATAATTTTAATTCTTTATATGTTTTGTATATTAGCCTTCTATTGATGTATAGTTGGTAAAAATCCTTTCCCATTCTGTAGGCTGGTACTTTGTCCAAAAGAGAATGTCCTTTGCAGTGCAGAAGATTTTCAGTTTCATAAGGTCCCACTTATTAATTGTTGGTCTTGGTGCCCATGCTAAGTGTTCTGTTCAGGAAGGCATCTCCAGCGCCTACGAATTCAAGGCTATTCCCTACTTTCTAGTCTATCAAATTCAGTGTATTTGTTTTAAGTTAAAGTTTTTGATCCATTTGGAGTTGAGTTTTGTGCAAGGTGCTAAATACAAGTCTGTTTGGATTCTTCTACATGTAGCTGTCCAGTTTGACCAGCACAGTTTCTTAAAGGTGCTGTATTTTTTTTTCTGATATGTACTTCTGGCTTGCTCTTTTAAAAAATCAGGTGTAGATTTATGTCTGGGTCTTCAATTCCAATCCATTGAACAATGTGGCTGTTCTTACACCAATACCATGCTGTTTTTATTACTATAGCTCTGTAGTACAATCTGAGGTCAGGGATAGGGAAACCTCCAGCAGTTCTTTTATTATTCAGTACTATCTTAGCCATGCTGGGTTCTGTTGTGTTCCCAGACGAAACTGAAGATTGTCTTTCAAGATCTGTGAAGAACTATGTTGGAATTTTTATGGGGATTACATCAAGTCTGTAGACTGCTCTTGGTAGGATGGCCATTTTTACATTATTAATTCTACTGCTCCATGAGCAGGGAAGATCTTTTGATCTCCCGGTGTCTTCTTCAATATCTTCCTTTAAAGTCTTAAAGGTGTTTTTTTTTAAATCATACAAGTCTTTCACTTGCTGTGTTAGACTCAAGGATTTTATATTAGTTGAGACTACTGTGAAAGGTATTGTTTCTCTGATTTCATCCTCGGTCCATTTGTCATTTTATATAGGAAGCCTAGTGATTTTTGTGAGTTAACTTTGTATCCTGCTATTTTGCTGAAAGTGTTTATTAGCTGTAGAAGTTTCCTGGTGAGATTTTTAGTGTCACTTGTATATACTATCATATTATCTGCAAATAAAGATACTTTGGCTTCCTCCTTCTCAATTTGTATCCCTTTGATCTCCTTCAGGTGGCTTATTGCTCTAGCTAGGACTATACTGAATAGGCATGGAGAGAGTGGACAGCCTTCTCTTCTTCCTGGTTTTACTGCAATTGGTTTGAATTTCTCTCCATTTAAATTGATGTTAGCTGTGGGCTTGCTGTTTTGTCTTTATTATGTTTACAGTATGTCCCTTTAATCCCTAATCTCTCCAGGGCATTCATGCTAAAGAACCGTCGGATTTTGTCAAAGGCCTTCTCTCTTTGAAAGTCTGGTAAATTTTGCACTAAAACCATCTAGCCCTGGGATTTTTTTTTTCTTGCTTGGGGGACTTTTAATGACTACTCACTAGGAGTTATAAGTCTCTTTAAACTGGTTATCTGGACTTAACATTGGTAAGTGGTATGCATTGAGAAAATTATCCCCTTTAGATTTTCCAGCTTGTCAGGCTACAGGGTTTTAAAGTATGTTCTTATGAATTTCTGGATTTCCTAAGAATCTGTTGTTGTTATGTCCTCCTTTTCACTTATAATTTTTTAAATTTGTATCTTCTCTCTGTGTCTTTTAGTTAGTTTGGATAATGGCTTGCCAATTTTACTGATTTTCTCAAAGAACCAACTCTTTGTTTTATTGATTCTTCTTACTTGTTAATTTAATTGTTTGTTTTGTTTCTATTTTATTGATTTTAATCCTGAGATTATTTCTTGTCATCTACTCCTCTTGGGTATAATTTCTTCATTTCGTTCTGGAGTTTTCATGTGCACTATAAAGTTGCTAGTATGAGATTTCTCCAATTTTTTTTTTTTATGTGGGCACTTTGTACTATGAACTTTCCTCTTAGCACCACTTTCACTGTGTCCCCTATGTTTAGGTATGCTGTGTATATTCATGTTCATTTAATTCTAAAAAGTCTTTAATATTTTCCTTAGTTTCTGTCTTGATGATTTTCATTCAATAGAGAGTCATTTGGTTTCCATGAGCTGTAGGCTTCCTGTTGTTTCTGTTATTGTTGATATCCAGTTTCGTTGTGTGGTGGTCAGACAGGATGGAGGGTGTTGCTTCAGTTTTCTCCTATCTGTGGAGACGTGTTTTGTGTCCAAGTATGTGGGCAGCTTTAGAGAAAGTTCCATGAGACACTGAGAAGGCTTATTCTTTTGTATTTGGGTAAAATGTTTTATAAATACCTGTAAGGTCTATTGGGACTATACTATCAGTCAACTCCAGCATTTCTCCGTTTGTTTTTGGTCCGGATGATCTGTCTATTGGCAAGAGTGGAGTACTTTCATTTTACTAGGGGACAGAGGTCTGCATCGAAAAGTCAGATGTAATTATAATAGGTCTGCATGCATAGTTACTTGGTCTTTTTCCTTTGTTTGTTTGTTTGTTTGTTTTTGTTTTTTAAGACAGGGTTTCTCTGTGTAGCCCTGCAGGTCCTGGACTTGCTTTGTAGACCAGGCTGGCCTCAAACTCAGAGAGATCCGCCTGCCTCTGCCTCCCTGCGTGCTGGGATCAAAGGTGTGCGCCACCGCCTAGCTTCCCTTTCAGCTTTTATTAGTCATTCTTTGTTCTGTATGCTTAGTGTTTTGATTATTATGTGCTGAGGGGAAATTCTTTTCTGGTCCAACCTATTTGGTATTCTGCATGCCTCTTGTGCCTTGATAGGCATCTCCTTCTTTAGGTTAAGAAATTTTTCTTCTATGACTTTGTTGAAAATATTTCCCGTGCCTTTGAGCTGTTTCTTTTCCTTCCTTTATTCCTAGTATTCTAAGGTTGGTCTTTACATAGTGTCCAAGATTTTCTGAATGTTTTGTGCAGGAGTTTTTTTTTTTAATTAACTTTTTTTTGACTGAGGTATCTATTTCTTCTATCATGTCTTCAATGCCTGGGGTTCTTTTTTCAATCTCTAGTATTCTGTTGGTGAGGCTTGCCTCCCAAGGCTACTGTTTGAGTGTCTAAATCTTTTACTTTCAGATTTCCTCAGTTTTGGATTTTCTTTATTAGTTATTTCCATTTTCAGGTCCTGAACTGCTCTGTTCATTTTCTTCCACTGTTTGTGTTTTCATATATTTCTTTAAGGGATTTATTCATTTCCTCTTTAAGGACTTCTATCATATTCATAGTTGCTCTCTTAAGGTCTTTTTCTTGTGCTTCAGCTATGTTGCGGTGCTCAGGGCTTGCTGTTACAGGCTTGCTGGCCTCTAGTGGAGACATAGTGTCCTAGCTGATTCGGTCTTTATGCTAGCATCTAGGCATCTGAGCTTGGGAAGACTGTAATCTAGGTGCTGAAATCTGGACTTGTCTTTGTCTAATGTGTTCTTTGGTTGCTGTTGACCTCTCTGGTTCTCAGGAGAGCACAGTGGCAGTGTGTTGCCTGGTAGAAGGCTCTTCTGGGATCCTGATGGGTGTGGCCATTGGGGTTTCCAGGTAAAATGTATTTCTAAGTATTGAAAGTTAACACCTAGGAAAGGGATGGACTAGGGAGGGTTGGGGGTGTCCACAAGAGGGAGGGAAGCAAGGTGCTCTGTAGGAGGCATGTAGGTCCTTGTGCTCACAGAGAAGCGCTAGAGGAGCCAGGAGAGGTAAATGTGCAGGGATATCTCCTCAAAGGGAGAGACATGTAACCTGTTTTCTGCCCGGAAAGCCTGGAGTGGATGTGATTAATAGCCTGGTGACCTGCGCGCTTCTGTAGAGATGGTTTGAGACTGGGAGATTGGATTTGGAGGAGAAGAGGGAGCGATGGAGATCTGCAGATTACTTCCTGTTCTGGCCAGAGTGGCCTGCACGTTCCCAAGGAATGGCTGCTGTAGTTGGCGGCTGGGATAAAGCAATGGGGCGGGGGGGGGGGGGGGGGGGGCGGTGTATGAAAGACCTGTGTGAGCCACTGGAGGTGGAAGGGAGGCTTCAGCAAGTGGACTGCTGCAGAGCTGAGCATAGGACTCAGGGATAGAGCTAAAAGAATGGGAGGAAAGGTGAAGAGCTGCAATTAGCCTCCGGGCTTCTCTGCAGGGTTCCCAGGGAATGCCTGCTGGAATTGGAGGCTAGGATAAATCAATGGTTGTACTGTTGGTGTTAAGAAGTACTTCTATTTGGCGCTCTTGGCTTTGGAAAGCTGATCTGTAGATTTTTAGAAACATTTCCGATTACTGATACTTTACGACGGATAGGCACGGCCAGAAGACTAAAGGAATCCAGGAAATGTCTTTGAATAAAAAGTAAATCAGCTCCCTCTTCCTCTTCTAGGACAATCCGTTTTTTGATCTGCACTTCAAGAAAGTGTACTGCTTGGAGGCCTACAGCTGCGCCTCCAAGTACTCCTTTGCTCGGACGGTGAACAGGCTGAATCACGCGTACCTTAAGAAGGACTTACACATTGTGAACTTCGACTCTACCTACATTAACGATGACTCCATTTGGTCCTCCAACAATAAGGACTGCCTGGTCCTTATGAGAATATGCTTTTATGCTTTCAATCTGGTGTGCCTGTCCCTGTGTCCCCTGCCACTTTGAAGCTGTACCCCCAAAGTCCTTCATTAGTGTCAGAAGAAACTGGCACCCCAACTGAATACCGACAGTCAGAAGGTTGTTCTGCCTCTTCATGGACGGCTATTATTTACAGTAAAATAAAACGAGGCTTTGTGAATTACAGTGAAATGCACTTTGGTGCAATCATTCAAAAGCTGGGGCTCTCTTTGGTCTACTGTGTTCCTTAGTAACTTTGGGGGGGTGTTGCATGGTTTGCACTAAATTAGACTCAAGAAAAAATTAAAAGAGATCCTGGGTTCATAAATAAGAAGATGATTCCATATCAGTAAGGTTCAAGATATTCTTAAAACCCTAGATAATTCTTCTAAAAAATTTTTCAGTGGCTTGTATTGTAAACATGGAAAATCCAATCTTCAAAATTCATACGGAATTCCTGGTAGGAAAAACAAGCAAACAAACAAAAAAAACACTTGAAAACTAAATACAAAGTTGGAGGACTCATGCTGTCTGCTTTTTAAACTCACTAAAAAACTATTATAATTAAAACAGCATGGTATTAGCATAAAAATAGTCCCAGAACACAAAGCTACTGAGTTCATCCAGGGGAGAAGGAATAGTCTCGTCAACTGATAAGGCTAGGATATTGGATACCCACACAGAAAAAATGAGTTGGACATATACCTCACACCAGCTATAAAATTTTAAATGAATCATTAACCTAAACATAGTAACTAAATCCATAAACTATTATAATGAAATATAAGGTAAATCTTAAGGACTTTGAGATTGAGGCTGTATTCTTTAAGTTTTTTGAGACAAGGTCTCTCTGTGTTAGCCTTGGCTGTCCCAGACTTGCTTTGTAGACCAGGCTGGCCTCGAACTCACAGCAATCTGCCTGCCTCTGCCTCTCGAGTGCTGGGATTAAAGGTGTGCACCACCATGCCTGGCCTTGATGCTGTATTCTTATAATCAAAAGAATCATAACTAAAAAGAAAAAAGAACTAACCTAAATTTCATGAAAAATAAAGATATCTTTGCACCAAAGGACATTATAAAGAAATTGAAAACAAGCCTTGGAGGAAAGAACATATCTTCAAATCACCTGTCTGAAGATTTACCACCCAGACACAGAGAACTCGGTGACATAACAAGCATGAGAAAGATGTTTGGCATCACTAGTCATTAGGGAAATGCCAAGTCAGATCTGCTTTCACATCTACTAGGATGACTATGTGTCGCAAGCAGAGAGTTTACACTCAGGATCCGGAACAAAGGAGGCAGGCCAAGAGCAAGTGGTATGTTTTAGCAAGAGAGATTTATTAGCAATACAAAGGCAACTACAGCAAAAGGCAGCAGCTAAGGCTCCAAGGCCAAGCCACCAATACCATTCCATTATACTCTTAAAACTATCCTAATTCCAATAGGAGTAGCATTTAGCATCTTATAATATCAATGTTCTGGGAGCTTATGCCATTAGGGTATACGACCTGATATCGCGATGATCTGTCGAACAGGTTCGCTGCTGCGACTTGAATCAGTTCTCGGGTTGTTATCTGACAGCATGTCTGTCTGCTCCGTCCAGGGAGAGCGCCCCATCGGCTGGCAGCATTTCAGGTAGTCATGGTGACAGCCAGAGAGCTGGCTGCTTCTTCTCAGGGTTTTTATACTTAACTTAACCTTATCCTCTCTAATTCACACATCTAGCTTTCTGCGTCACTCTTATCACCAACTTGCAGTCGTGGCTGCTCCTAGGTCAGAATTTACTACTAAGGTTTTATCTATCACTCACACATCTGGTCACACGTCAGCTTTTTGGACTGTCAGCTGCTTTCTACACTGGGCTTTGAAACAAGCCCTGACATGTTTATTACACTATGTCTTTATGAAATAAAAGTGGGAGAGAGGAGTGAGTGAAGGTGTACAGCAACTGGAGTCCCCTTCCATGGCTGTGGGGATGTAAATGCTGCAGGCACAGAAGAGATGGGTTTGATGGTGTACTGGAGCAAGCCACGCCCAAAGTACAAGAACCAGCCCCAGGGAGTCATGGGGCCAAAGAAAAGATGCACACGGATCTAGGGTTGCACAGACTACAGCCTACTGGGGACTTGCTGAAAAAAATATAGGTCTTGGTGATCAGAGTACCAGCTGGATCCCTGCAATTTGGGTGAGGACACAAGTGAATTCAGTTAAGCTGGAATGCGCCTTGTTTAAGCACACTCGGTAGCAAAGTGTCCCTTTTAAAGAATTGGTATTGGTGCCCTCATCGTTCTGGGTTCAGTGGTAAAACACGTTTTACTCTAATGACTTGTTTATACTTTCTAGGAAGCAAAGAGAGAACTGAGCAGTGATATTCAAGGCCAGCCATGGAATGCACAGTTCAAGAAGTCTCATTCCTTACAGGCATTTCCTTAGAAGAAGTAAAGTTACCAAATGACTTAGCAGTTTGCTTTTAGGTGCAGACCCAAGCAAATTCAAAACTGTGACTTGAGCAAATAGTTGCTAACCAATGTACATAATATTATAAATCGGCTTATAATTGTGTCTGCAGCATTCCTTGTAATACAAAAAGAGAAAAACATCTTGTGTCCATCAAAGATGAATGAATTAACAAGTAATGAAATATTATTCAGACTTTAAAGGGACAAAACTTTTGGTGCTCACTACAAAGGAAAGGACAATTGTTGCATGATTTTACTTGATGAAATATTTGGAGTAGAAAAATTCAGAGACAGACTAGAGGAAAAGCTAACTAACACACTGGAGGAGAGAAAAATGAAGATTTTTTTTTATTGTTATACAGATTCTGTGGTGAAAAAGCTTTAGACATGGAGATGGTTGTGCTACATGGCAAGTGGGACTAATACCACCTTATTGTACATTGAAAATGGTTAAAAAGGTCAACATAATATTATATATTGAACATAACTTTAAAATGTGTTAAATAAACAACATATACTATACTTTAAATGGTAGGTTATATGGTGAATAACTATACAATAATCAAGATATAAAAGGAAAAAAGGACATCCTTGAGTCTACTAGAAGGAAACTATATAAACTTTCCACAAACTAAGAATGGGAAAAACTTTCCTTGCCATCGCTCAGAATCCAGAAACAGGGTAAATAATATTAACTATATAAAATATATATGAAAAAAATGACAAAGACAAAATGAATTGCAAACCTGGAAAAATTGCAACTTGTATAAAAACATGCATGTACGTACTCCTAAAGCTGAAGACCCTTTTTTAAAAAAGGTTAGCAACCAATTGGAAAATACATGAGCAGACAGTTCAGAGGAAAGGAATCGTAAATGGCACTGGGAAGCCTGAAAAGATGCTCAACCTGGTTCAGGAGAGAAGCAGACATTGTATCTGTGGGGTGAGCTCACTTCTTGTCTTATAGGGGAAAAAAAATCCCAAAATAGTGATATTGTCTCAGTGTGTGTGTGTTCTCAAAGACACTTGTGTAGGCACATGTTGTTTGCAAAATGTTTACATGAGCTCAAGTATGTAACATTGGAAGGTTAACAGAATGAGTAAACTATTATATATAAAATGGGGCAGTGTGCAGAAGGAAACATCAAAGGCTTCGGTACAACCGGACTGGGGCTGGGGTAGATAATTAGAAGCAGGAGTCTTATATGGTTACTTAGGAATACGTATTTGGGTTCTTCAGTTTCGTCCTAAGTTTTTAATGAGGAGCCAAGAATTAGGGGCACCATTAATGATTAAGTCCTGCCCACATGGGTCCTGTTGCTCCAGAGTGTCTTGGTTAGTTGCCTGGACTATATACTATATACGGTGGATAACAGCATGGACTAGTTACCGTATGTAGCATGTTGGGTCTTGGGCTGCTTGCTGCAGGTTGTAAGCCAGGGTTCTGTTTCTGCATATAACATGGTCATTGTTTGACTACTCAGAAGTATCATCGTGGTGGTCGTGGTTACAGCTATGTAAATTTGTCAAAACCCAGCAAACCTAAAAGCATACTCAGAGATTGTGGTGGTATGAATGAGAATCCTCTTCAGCTCCTGTGTTTGATTGCTTCGTCTCCAGTATGTGGAACTGTCTGGGACAGTTTAGGAGGTGTGGCCTTGTTGGAGGAGGTGTGGCCTTGCTGGAGGAGGTGTAGCCTTTTTGGAGGAGGGATGTTATTTGAGGAACAGTCTTAGATTTCAAAAGCACACACATATAGGCTCTCAGCTAATGGTCAGTGCCATGCCTGTTGCAAACTAACACTATGATATTAAATCCCAAATTAAATGCTTCATTTTAAATTGCCTTGGTCAAGACTATACTTTCAGGGATCAGTTCTATAGTTCATTAAATTGCCTTGGTCATCGTATCCATTCACAGCAGAGAACAGTAACTAAGACATAGATACAATAAAGGCATAAAATCTATTTGAAACATGCCTACATTCCCTAGGTCTGTTCACTGATACCTGAAGCAAGCAGGTTAATTGATAATATTGAACCTGCAGCTTACCATGTGGGGTGGACTGTGGGTACCACTTCCTGAATGTGGTCCTCTTGATGAAACTCAGGACCACCTAGCTGGTGAGGGTGCTTAACCCACATGCTTTGCCTAAAGACAAACAGACAGGAAATGCATGCTTGCTTTTGAAAACAGACACTCATGTTAGTGGGTTTATGTCAGTATTTACAACTAAAGTTTAGCAGGCTGAGGTTTCCTCTTCTTTGATTTTATGTGCTTATATTCTCTCTCTTATCCTTTGTTCATAATGGCATTAATATTGGGCATATGATTCGTCTACAACACTCCCCTGACAAAGCCCGAATAGTTAATATTTCCTATGGATGTTTATACATCTGTGTATGGGTTTTTAGAGCACTTCCTCATCAGCTGGCACTAGTTATCCTAGTCCATGCAATATTTCTCTCTTGCAGCTGTTCCTGAGCTGAAAGACCTCGTTACAAAAAGGGATTTCAAGCAATTCTCAACTTTATTTTGCTTTCTGGCTCTGTCACACCTTCTTCCCTTATTATTTGGGATTGATCCCTGATGGTGTGCCCTTCTCTGCTGTCACTTGCACTACAGCTCCTATCAGAAAAGGTAAATACAAACATGCTTGCCCCTTTTCTTTATTCATCAATGTCTAAATATCACAATGATGACAAATAGATTTTCAGAGGTATAAGATCCAAGGACTTACATGTATCCAACGACATAAAGAAGATGGCTATTTTCCAGGTACATTTCAAATTTTTGCTCAGGTCAAGTCCACTAGCAACCCACTGGTCACAGCAAGCAAGTCAAGCCCAAAGTCTGAAAAGGGCAACTGCGCTCCACCTAACGGGGGATCAAACCAAGACTGTGAGCAGGCATCTCTGCTTTCTTGGGTAAAATTTGGGACAATATATTATTAATTAACATAGATTCCAGATATAATAGAGCTACATAAATATTTATCTTACAACAATATTTATAAAATTCTCTACCCCCAAAATCCCATTGAAAGGGAAATACTGTATTGTGAAGTAGAGGGAACATGACTGTGTAAAATGTGGCTGTCAGCTTAGGGTAAGGAAAATAAGGGAAGCCATTGTTTCTTAGATACAGAGCTTCAGTTTTGCAACAAAAGAGCAGTTCTGAAGTGGGTGCTGGCAACATCACACAATATTATACATTATATCAGTGTATATTTTTTTTAGACATGGTCTCTGTATCTCAACCTGGCCTTGACTTCATATAGAGCCTCCTGCCTCAGCCTCCTGAATGCTGAGATTCCAAGTATGTGCCTCTGTGCACAATGAATGGATGTAAAACCACCACCAAACTCTATGCATAAAGGTGACTAAAATAAGGACAGGTGTAGTAATGAATATCTTTACTCCTGCACTCTGCAGGCAGAGGCAAGTGGATCTCTATGACTTCAAGGCCAGCCTCATCTACATAGTTAGATTCAGGCCAGTTAGGGATTCACAGTGAGACCCTGTCTCAAAAAAAAAAAAAAAAGTGACTAAAATGGTTAGATTTTGTGTTACATGAGTTCAAATGCAATAAAAAAAAAAAAAAAGAAAACACAGCCTATAAACAATGTATTACATTTTCAAATTTCTCCCACCAGTAACTAAAAGATCAGCTAACAGAAAGGCTGTAGGTTCCCCTGAAAATTAACATTGATGAGAACGTTGCAGCAGTAAAATCACAACGCTCTCCACCAGAGTGGACACAGATTCACAGATGGAGTCTATTATTTTTAATTTCCTGATGATGAGGAAAATGAGGGTCAAATAACTTTCCTTGTGGCTAAATGATTCAGCAAAGGCCGGAACCAAATATGAACCCACACCTGTGTGATGTCACCAATCACAGGGCAGAGACCAGTTTTGGTTTGCTTTGGTTTGGGTTTTCCCCCACTTACATTACACTTTTACATTTTTAAGTAAAATGTGCAGAAAAGTAAATTCATTGTGTTCGGAAACCTTTTATTTATACCACTTTCGGATTCAGTTAGATAATTAACTTTTTTGTTGCTGTTTTGTTCTGAGAGCCAGGAGATTTTACTGTAGAGGTCAAGCACTGACTCTCACCTATGCGCTTGCCCATCTCACTGTTTAGTTTCTGTGTTAGCTTCCTACTGACTTAAAGTATTTTTCCTGAGAGACTCAAGAGTCTATAGAAATAGATAACAAGCTCTTAGAGAAATACTAGGTTCATATAGTACCCCAAAGCAACTGTACTCTTCAGGATGCATCCCATGTCTCTCCTAGGAAGGCCATGCTTCTCAAGGGCCCTCACTAAAGGAAAATGCTAATTCTGAATCTGCCTCATTAAGAACAGACCTAGCTTTGTGTGGTTTAAATGCCACGTTCCAGAAAAATACTTCCTAGTGTTTAAATGTGGCTTACTGGGTTATGTGAGAACACATTCTCCAGCTGAATATATACAAATAAAATCATAATTTAATACCTCTTAGGATGAAGGAGGAAAATAAGCTTAATAAAATGTGTTTTGGACGCTTAACATGAAATATGATTTTCAATAAAAATTAATATAGCAAACCCAAGGATCCGGTTATGTTTATGTTGGCTTGCTTATGTTTCTAAGAGGCGACTCTGGGCTTGCCAGTAGCACCATGCCCAAATTCCTCCCATGCAGATTAGATCAAACCCTGATGTACTGAGGGACCAGCAGTGTTCATTTCCTTGAGTCCTACTCAAAAGCCTTCTAGCTTCATCTCTTAGTCTAGGTATTTGCTGCAGTGACCAATCAGAGGCATCAGCTAGCTTCTCGCAAGGATGACATGACAGCTGCTTCTCCCACTCCCTAGCAATCCAGACAATGCCAGGGCCTGGAATACCTGCATGAGTCGGCCCTCCCATCACACGTGCACTCAGATGTGCTGAAATAGGCAGTGGTGGCAGGGGAAGCCGACAGGTGAACACTTCTCTTTCTTCACTTGTGTGGAATTGTAAGACACATCTCTAAGGTTCTCAGAAAGTACCACAAAAATCACTCAGGGGCAGTGGAACCACTCTGCAGCCTGTGCAGTATTTAATAATAATAATAATAAAAAGAAATAGAAGTTCAAGAGAATATAAATTCATAGCCTAGAAATACCATCTACACCAAGCCAGGGCACTAATAGGAAAGTGATGGGTTGTTGAAATCTAGAATGGGGACACTGTGAAATCTTTAAAAGGACTCTGGTCAGCTCACATGTGGCCAGCATGGCACTGGCAGGCCTTGCCCTTCTCCCTTATTCCCTCTGCCTTGCTAAAAACAAAACAAAACAAAAAAACAAAACAAAAAACAAAAAAACAAACAAAACCATGAGATTACATTCCTAAAGCTAGCCACCGAAGTCTATTCCCTTATTTGGCCACTTCCTCCTCCTGAGGCTGACTACCAAGGTCCAGCTATCAAAGTATTGAAATCCAGCAACCAAAAGCCCCCTTTGGCTCACCTAATCGACATGCTCAATCAAAATTAAACACCTCATCCTAAAACCAGATTTCCCCTTTACTTTTATAAAACACCATTTTCCTTTGTGCCATGCCTGTCCCTTTGCTATCCAGAGGCAGTCCTTTGTCACACTCTGGAACAAACACCCTCCTCCTCCTCCTCCTCCTTGTTCCCTTCCCCTTCTCCCTCATCCCCTCTCTCCTGTCTTTGGCTCTTAGTCCCTGCCCTCAGTCTCTCTGCAGCAAAGACATGTCCTTTGAGCTGAGACCTTGCTCCCTGGGGTCCTAAGCTGATACTTTTCCTTTCAGGCTTCACACTCTTAAACCATCAGATCTTTCTCAATCTCAATGTCTTTTTTCCTTTTGACACTGAAGAGCAATCTCCCCCATGTCTTTAAATGTTACAAAAACAACTGCTTCAAAATATAACTCTATTTCTTTGTTTCCCATCTCTATAAAATCCCTCCCCTAGTGCCTCCACAACATAACCAAGCTAAGCCAGACCAGCCTTTTGAGAAAATTCAATATCTACCCTAGGGGAAACAAACAAACAAACAAAAACCAAAAACCAAAACAAAATAACTACAGCAAAGGTTTCTCGATTTGGACAATTGGGATATTTGCAGTGAGTGGTTCTTTGTTGTGAAGGGCTATCCTTAGTGTTATAGATTGGTTAACACCAAGTCTGGCTTCTTCTACCCACTAGATGTCAGCAGATCTCTTTCAGTAATGACAACCAAAAATGTCTCAAAACATTGTCAAATGTCCCCCCACGGATGATGAGATCCACTGAACTATGCTAACTCAAAAGATACAGCAAAAATGGGCTAATACGCACCAATAGAAACAAGTGGGGTGTGAATAAACATTGAACGCTTTAGGTCAGAAGAATAAATACAGGTGTAAGGCTGGAGAGAGAGGAAAGTAGAGGACATCAGCTGATTCACACACTCAACGGTTTGGCCAGGATAGGTGGAGTAAGTTCTAAAACACGGCCTTTGTGCTTCCTGGACCTGCGATGACCTATGCCAGGTGAGAGTGAGATGCTACAACAGTGCCGACTGGGTGCTGGGAGTTAATTGGATGGGGAATGAATGAATTAATTCTGTGAAGAAGGAAGAACAGTTACTACACTGTTTCCCAGAAGGATGGACATTGGAATGAACTCAACGCAAAAATATGGTAATCACCTCTTCCCTATATTGCCCAGAAGGGATGTCAAGTTGCCCTACTACCAGACTGTTTGCCCCAAATATGTTATCAAATTAATTATAAATATAATATTTTACTATCATTATTATTATTATTGCCTTTCAGTTATCCAAACAGAAGGCTTGGAATCTGTGATGGAGAAAAGCACTGTGTGGCATCCCCAGAAAACTACAGTTAAGGGTTGCTACACTGGTCCCTACTGTTCTGCAAGACATGCTTTCTGAAGCAGAGAATAATTCTCTCCTGGGAACATGAGGGTCATCTACCATGAGATGGGTAAATTACTAGTTCAGAGGAACCTGTTGAAGAATGAACATGGCACAGGATCAAGTTGAGTGGGACTAGAAAACACAAGCCATTTCAAGAATGGGTGGGTCCAACTCCCTCATCATTTATTTACCCAACGCTGACATCTCTTCTGCAACTCACTTCCATGGCCACGTAGGAGTTCTTTGTGACTACCAAATACAGAACAGGGGACTGGATTCTGGATCACACTAACTGGTTGGTGACATGGAATTGTTGCTGCATGTCATTCCCACTCGGGGATAGCTCTTAGGAACATTAAGTCCCCCCCGGGAATCTGTGCTGTCAGCAGAGCTTGTAGAAACACACTTTACTGTTTATTTTTATGAATAGGGGAAAGAGGTGACCTGAAGTAAGACTTTTCTTTCTCTCCTTAGTTATGCCAATGTCCACAGTCACTAAAGCTACAGCAGAACTGATCATCACTACTTCAACCGACAAATCCTTTTGTTTGTTTGTTTGTTTGTTTTTTTAACAGCACCCTCAGGATGAATGCATTTCTGCACAGTTTCTGTTACCACTTCAAATTCCTTCATAATTTTAACTGCTGTTTCCAACAACCTGTTCTGAGCCGGGTTGATGAGCTCTGCAGGGCACCACAGCAGCACCTCTTCCCTTGCTCCCGCGGCAGTACATCTTTGATGAGAGCTGAGCTTCCCAACTGGGCAATTTCAAAGTGCAGAGTAGTTAATGCACAGGAGTATTATTAGCTTTTGATCAAAGGAAGGGGCGGACATATGAGTGACTCCTTCATTCTTGCCCGAAGTAGACAGTCCAGAGATTGATACGTTTTTTATTAATTTATTCATATTACATCTCAAATGTTAGCCCGTCCGTTGTATCCTCCCATTCCTTCCTCCCTCCCACTTCCCCCCTACTCCCTATGTCTGTAACTATAAGTTTTTGAAAAGTCCTAAGAGAGTCAGAAAATATTCAAGTGCGTTGATGATCAACCACGATGCCTCCTCTGACTGCACCTTTTTGCAATGTTTCATTTCTACCCTCACTCCAATCCTTTCTGCCCCCTGGGGTCAAACCCTCAAACAGACTATAGCACATGAAAAAAATCCAGAGGAGAGGGAGGAGAATCAGTATAATAACAACGATTAAATATGATTAACAGACATAAATTTTATTTTACATAAATATATTTTATATAAAATATTTATAATTTATACAAATATGTTATCGAATTAATTGTGAACATATATGTTATTATCATTATTATTATTGCCTTTCAGTTATCCAAACAGAAATATCAGAGGTGGAGAAGTGAATACACAAATCTGGTGTTCAGAAGAGGACCCTGAGGAGAACTATAATAATATGTATATACATGTATATATAATATATACATACATATGCGCATGCACACACATGCGTGCGCGCACACACACACACACACACGCACACACACGCGCACGCACACACATGCACACGCACACACATGCACACAAAAGGACAACAAAATACACCCACATGCAATTGCCAGGTAAGGTGTCCAAGGCAAACATTTTGGAACTCAGAAGGAGGGACCCAAGAAGTCTTTCATGTTGGGAACAAGCAAAAGAAACTTATTCTAAATACTAAATACTAAAAAACTAAATTCTAAATCCCATTTTGTTTTCAGACTCCCATTTAATCATAGGGAGAAACTAAATTCAAGTTCCCAGGCCTAGGGGAGCTGGGGACTTCCCAATAGCTGAACGGCACCTGTTGTAAGAAAACATTTGTCTGATTGCAGCCATCTCAGAGACAGTTCTCCATCTTTCTGGCAGGGTCAACTAAGTTCATGTTCCCAGGCCCAGGAAGCTACTCCTATCCTGAGTGATGGAAACTCCCTTGCTCAACCCCTTAGGTCAAAATGTGATCCGACAGTGCTACAGCCCACCTTGCCCTCCTTGCTTTACGGTTTCATCCTTTAAACATGCTGTACAACGTCCCTTCAGGGTTGTAGCTTAGCTCCGGGGAGTCTGTTCTGCAGCCCTGATCGATCAGTAGTGGCTTGATGACAATAAACTTTTGTCACCTGCATTGACCTGGTGTTTGAGTTATGTTAGATTGAAGTGGACCCCACAACACTCCCAAATATAGGAGTAGATTCCGTGAAATTCATCCCAAGTAGTGTGACAATAATCTCAGCAGCAAACAGGTCCCTATTTATTATTTCTCCTAATCTTTACAACGTTCTGTCTTCAGATAAATGGTGCAATATGCTTTGCACAGGTATCTGTCATTTTCTTAACAAATCCATCCTGGCAGTATATGCTTTCCTGTCACAATCACCCTGTCTAGTTCAACTTCGCCGTGAACTTCTTCAGAACAGGCTTTAAGTTCCCAGCACTCAAATCCTGTCAAGAGATGTGGCCAAATCTTGGCATCATTCATGCCTCTCACGCTGAGACAAGCATCATCTTAAAACGATGATTCTGATTCAGAATTGATGTGAGCCGGTGAGGGTGTACTTTCTAATAAGACGCCCAAGAAGAAGGCCTGCGCAGTCCGGGAAGAGTGTGACGTTCATAAGTGTTTGTGGGAATTACGTGGGAAGAAATTAAGAAAACTAACGATGTTTAGGTTCCTCTTCCAGAGATCCTGACTTAATTCACTGAAGTGCTCCCACGGATCTCGAGTTTACAGGATTTTGCGTATGTAAAGGAGAAAACATTTAATGAGCTCTCAAATGAATTGCTGTAAAGACCAGAATGGGTATTTCTAGAAAAAGGAGATAACACCATATCAGCTCCTCCAATCAAGCCTATGTCAGTGGTTCTCAACTTTCCTAATGCTGTGACCCTTTAATGCCTTCCTCAGGTTGCAGTGAGCCCAAGCATAAAATTATTTTTGATGCTACTTCCCAATTGTAATTTCACTACTGTTATGAATCGTAGTGTAAAATACCTGATATGCAGCATATCTGATACGTTACCGGCAACAGAAGGGTCGTTTGAACCCAAAGACCCACAGGTTGCGAACCACCAGCCCATAAGCATATGGGCCCCGTCCCTGACCTTTCCACGCCCACAATGTGGCCACGCCCCACCCTTCAAGGGCGATGTCCCGCCTCCTCCACATCCATTGGCCAGTCCCTTTTCCTACACCGCCTCCATTTCCTTCCCCACAGGGTCAACTTCCGGCGCAGAGCGTTCATGTGACTGGATACGGGAAGTGGCGGGTTCTGGCTGCTGCTTTTTCTTGCTCAATGAGAAGCGCTTCTTAGCGTCTTTCGCTGCCGGTTCCCTTCCATTGTCGGTTTCGGCGCACCCTCCTCGGCCTGGCCCGGCCTCGCGGTAAGCATCTGACCCGGGGCCTGCGGTAATGGAGGTGGTGGCCTAAGTGGAGGCTATGTTCTGTCCTCCCCGGGTCGGCCACTCCCAGGTGACCCAACCCACCCACCCGGCTCCCTGTTACCCCCTCCCCGCGACATACACACCCAAACACACACACACACGCACACGTCGGGCCTGTGGATCCGGTCCTTACCCCTCGGCTGTCCCCGGTGCTGGGAGAAGGCGGAGCCGGGAGACTCTCTCCCCACGGTTCCATCCATCCTGGACAGATTTCATTTTGCCAAATTAGCGTGGCCTGGGAAAGGAGGGCGTGACATGGCTTCCCCTGGTTCAAAGCAACATAACATGTCCTTATAAATCTCATAAGTGCCCTGCGCAGCCTCTGAGCAGTTTTCTCCTCTGAATGACATCTCTCCCTCCGCGCTGAGATCTCTGCAGCAGATGGGCCCAACCCACTAACGCACTTGCATTGACAGTTTAATGATAGCCCTGCTGGGCTGAAGGAAACGAGACCCACTGTGAACGCTGGTTAGCTGCCTCTGTAACAGACAGGCTTGCGGTTTTAGAAGGTGAAGATCCAAAGAGAACCCAAAGTGTGGGCATGGATTTTAGACTTAGGGAATCGCTGAGAAGGCGTCTATTGATTTAGTTGTTGGCATAATGAAAAGTTCTGTATGAACACTGGAGCGCCCATTACTAGCCCCAGAGATGACTGGCTGTCACGTAGCTACGTCATCCCATTCATGTCTGTCAGATTCTCTTCTATACCCTAGAGTGTTGCTGGACACTTAGCACATAGCAATATTTGTTGAATTATATCTAATTCCTTTAGGACTTAATGAACAACCATCTCCAGTTTTACCATGCACTGAGTCTCCAGTGTGCTGAACATTGGCCATTGTTAATTGTTTTTTTGGCCAGCTGTTAATTGTTGCAGTAAAACAGGTTACTTGAAGAGGTTGTTGGTAAGTACTAACCCACAAACCTATGATAGAGCACCCCTCTCCTCCTGCTCCTCCTCCTTGCCCTCAGAGATGGCAATGGAGACCCAGGTGATGACACACACCTCCCAATTAGATAGCAAGCCCTTGTGTAGTAAATGTAAGTGCTCTAGAAATTGAGATGAAAGATCAATGTGGATTGTGATCTTTATTGGATCAGCTTCATATGTCTTGCATGGGAAAGTGCTTGAGTGAAGGGAGCAAGCCAGAAATGGACAGGTGCTTTGAATGAAAGGCTTGCCTTGAGAACATTGGCTTACTGTTGAACAGGTGTGCGGTGTAATGAGAACTGTTCTAAAGTTATTTGCTAGTTTTACAAGGTTGTGGAAGCCTAAAAAGAGATAACAGATGCTGTTACTTAAAGGTAATAGGTCTTGGCTGATGTGTTGGCAGCAAAGCAGAGGAAAAGTCAATTGTCGATGGAGAAGTCGAAGACTATGTTAACAGATTTCACACTGACGTGGAGGAAGTGACTAATTATGACAGATTTTGAACCTGAGTATTTGCTTACAGATGTGAAAGTTGGAAAGAGGCAACTTTGAGGGAACTATCCATGGTCTGTTATTGGGTGCTACATTGTTCCCTTAAATGTTCACTAAGCACCTATTGCGTGCCTCTTGCCAATGCTAGGAACATGGCTAGGATACGGTCCTTGCCAACAGAGAACTACTTTAATAAGGGCTAGGGTGCACTAGCTAAAAAACACAATGTGGAAGGGCTACTATCAAAGTAGAGGTGAGTAAACAGTAAAGGAGTTTTTCTAGGAGACAAGGCTTCAAAAAGAGGCAGTGTGTTTTATCAGTATCTTTGGGGGCGAGTTGGAATTTGATGCAGTGACAAGAATTTCAGAAAAAGGAAAAAAAGTGAACAAAAGCCCAGAGACAGAACAGTAAACTGGACCGTGTCCAGTTTGGCTTGAGGATAAGATGGAATAGAGCTTTAATGTCACATCCAGGCCCTAGGACACATTAAGGGGCGTGCTGGCTGGTTTCATGTCAATGTGACACAGGCTAGAATAGTCTGAAAGGAGGGGACCTCAGTTGAGAAAATGCTTCCGGAAGGTTGGGCATTTTCTTAATTAGTGTTTGGTGGGGGAGGGGCCAGCACATTGTGGGTGGTGTCAACCCTAGGCTGGTGGTCATAAGTTCTATAAGCAGGCTGAGCAAGTCAGGAAGCAGCACTCCTTCCTCCATGGCCTCTGCATCAGCTCCTGCCTCCAGCTTCCTGCCTTGTTTGAGTTTCTGTCTTGACTTCCTCTGACGAACTATGATGTAGAAGCATGAGCCAAATAAGCTCTTGCCTCTTCGTGTTGCTTTTGTGTTTCATCACAGGAATAGCCCTAACGTGGGCAAGGAGTTAGGAGCATAGACACTCTGTGCTAGAGCGGAGGGTAGGACAGGCGAGTGTGCAGAGATGGAGAAGAGAGCACCAGGGAGAGAGTGAACTTCCTGTTTCCTCTCTGTGGGACAGGGGAGGGAGGAGACTGGTTCTAGAGTTGAGAATAGGAGAGCAGGAAGAAGGGCCACAGGAGTGATGGGACCGGGAAGGGCCGTCAGGGTGGAGGTAAAGAACTGCTGGGCAGCTCAGAACCCCAGTTCAGACTGGGCTTAGGTGTTTGCAGGGATTGTGATTGATGTGGCTCTTTTAACTGCCTAGTGGCCGTGGAGAAGTAGAAACCCAGTTTATGAGATTGATAAACACGTGAGGTTAGACTGGTCTGCGTGTATGGTGAAGTAATCAAGGGGGGTGGGTTCTGTGGGTGTGGGGAAGTGAGCACTGCCTCCGGCTAGGCTGCAGAAGAAGTTACGACTAAGACTCAAGCTGAGGGGAACGAGGGTGGAGATGGAAGGTGTCAGAGTACAGACAGAAGCTTCGAGAGCGAGTAAAATGTTGCAGAGACACAGTTTGTTAAGTTCTATAAAGAAGTCATTGTTCTATCAAAATATACTTAATTAAAGTTTGTTTTCTTCCTTTCCCATTAAAATAAGTGGTACTAGAAGAAATTAATGCCATAGGCATATTTTCCTTGGAAAACAGTAATTGATAAATACAGGAAACTATTTAAATTATTTTCATTAAAAATCGAAGATTTTCACAAATTAATGTTTGAAGAAAGACTGAATTAGATGAGAAGAAAGGAGAAGGGAAGCTCCTTTTATAATGGTTTGCTGTGTAATTCACTTATAGCATCCCCATCTCAAGCATCTCTTCATCAATTAGTGTACACACAAGTGTGTACACCATCCCAGTGGCTGAAGAACGTTGTTCTCGCCCCTTTAGCAGCTGTTTATATTCTTTATCTCCATTCCTAACAACTTCTCATCTGTCCTCATGAAATTTTCCCTTTCTGGGCATTGTTATCAATGCAATCTTATCATATGTGGTCTCTTGTACCTGATTGCTTTTGCTTAGCACAGTGTTTCACAGTTTGTCCACATTGCGCCTGTATCCGTTCTCCATCCCTGTTATTTTTCTCAGCCTAACTGTGTCACATCTACCTTATCTCTCCATTGATGAGTGTTTGGGTTGTTCCTGAACAAATGTAGTTCGCCTTCTGTGTCTGCTGGTTCTAGGTGCTTCCAACCAGCCTCCAACTGAAGAAAAATGGTTTTTGTACTGAGCATGTACAGAGGGTTTTTTCTTAAATATTCTCTAACAATACAGAATAACTATATAGCATCTGCATTGCACTTGGAATCAAAAGTAATCTAGAGATTATACAAGTCTGTGTATCATATTCTATTAACAATACTATAGCATCCTGTGTAGGGGACTTGGACACTGTAGGTTTTGGTATCTAGGAAGCCTGGAGCTGGTGCCTTGCCACATAAACTGAAGTGTTTGTTATGTTTCTGTGAACACTCTCATGGGAGTTATTTATTTATTTGTTTTGTTTTGAGACAGGTTTAGCCGTGGGTGTCTTGGATTCGCTTCGTAGACCAGGTTGGCCTTGAACTCAGAGATCTTCCTGCCTCTGCTTCCCTAATTATGGGATTACAGGAGTGCACCACTGCGCCTGGCTACATGCAAGTTTTTTTGTGGCGATTTTTTTGTTTCTTTTGGGAGTAATATGCTGGATCATAATGGTAGTTGACTTTTTGAAGAAACTGTGGAACTGTTTCCTAAAGCAACTACCAGTTGTAATTCCACCAGCCATGTGGGAGCGTCTTCTCCATTGGTACTTGAGGCTGTGTGTCCTTTGGATGTGTAGCCTTCCTAGCAGGTGAAAGTAGTAGCTCTCTCACTGTGGATTTCATTTGTACTTCCCAAGTAGTTAATAATACAGAAAGCTTTTGGGTTTGATATAAATCTTTGCAAAAGCCAAAAGGCAGCTGCACATGTGTTTTGCTTAAGGCACCATTCACACTCCTCCCCTTTTCCTTAGACACAGTCTCTCCCCAGACCAGCACTCCACAAATAGGTGAGGGAGGCTATCTGCTCAGGGAGTCTCTGCCACCCCAGCACTAGGGTGAAAGCAGGCCCCGCCATGCGCTGCCTGTTGTGTGAGCTCTCGAGCTTAAACAAGACTGGACTTGTGTCCTCCTGCCTTACTACAGCCAGTGATCGCCCCAGCCCAGCACTGACTGAACGAACGAACTTTCTTTTTTGTATATTTATTGGCAATTTGTACATGTCTGTATGGGCGTGTGTGTGTGTGTGTGTGTGTGTGTGTGTGTGTTGTTGTTGTTGAACAATTAGAAAAATTTTGACTTTGGCAACACTGATATCTCTGATTTTATTTCCAAACTCGAAGCCCCATGCTTTTATGATGTAGATATATTAATATATATTTTGACAAGGAGCTCACTACCTTTATCACAAATTTTTTTCAGCTGAGGAAAGATGACAGCAATCAAGCATGCGTTACAGAGGGACATCTTCACACCAAACGATGAACGCCTGCTGAGCATCGTGAACGTCTGCAAAGCAGGCAAGAAGAAAAAGAACTGTTTTCTGTGTGCCACAGGTAGGTGTTTATTAAGCAAAAACACTTGTTTGATATTCCTCCATTCCTTAGGGTCACATTCTCTTTGTTTCTGTAACTGGGAAAATTATTAAGTTAATTTTTAATTGTTATAAATTTGACAAGTTAATTTTAATTGTTTTATTGACTGATGAGTGGGTATAAGAGAATTTTTATAACTTGTGTCTAAGGTGGATAACAAGTCAGGGAGAACACTCTACACACATTTTACTATTACAGCACTGTTATCTTTGAAATGTCATAGTGTCTTCCTCCCCCCATTCCTTTCTGCTCGCCAGTAACAGGTGTCTGGTACCCTGAGTCTTATCACTCCCCATGTGTAACTCAAACTATACTATTTAGTTTTACTTGACTTTAAACTTTCAATAAACTGATTTATAATTTTTTGTGACCCCCCCCTCCCGTTGTTCATCAGTATGTTCATGAGAATTTTGTTTTATTTTGGTGCTTTTTATTGTTTTGTTTTTGAGCTTGTGGTTTCAAATGCACTTTGCTAATTAAAGCTGAGGTTGTGCATCTGCTCATGAAGTTTTTGGCCTTTTTCGTTCCTTATGAAACGTATCATTTAAGATTTTTGCTCATTTTCCTATTGGGTTGGTTGTCCTTAACACAGATTGTTATCTTTTTTTTTTTTTTAATTATTATTATCTGGATAGATATTATCTATTAGCTGCAGCACAGATATTTCTCTTATGTAGTTGTATACTTTCTGGCTTGTGGCTTTATCTTTGTACTTTTTATAGTTAGTTTTAATGAAATTTAATTGTCATTAAATAAAAATAATTTGATGCATTATGGCTTCTACAGCATTGTTTTGTAAAGGTTTTGATTCACTGTGTCTTAGAGTGGTGTATTTGTGTGTGTCTGTGTGTCTGTGCACGAACACGTGTGTATTTCATGATTTTTCTCTTACATCTCATTGTTGTTTTATTTTGTTCCTTACTCTTTCACCCTAATTTTAGGATCAATTTCTTTTTTTTTTTAAGATGTATTTATGTATTATTTATACAGTGTTATGCCTGCATGTACATCTGCACACCAGAAGAGAGCACCAGATCTCATTACAGATGGTTATGAGCAGTATGTGGTTGCTGGGAATTGAACTTTGGAAAGAGCAGATGGCGCTCCTAACCTCTGAGCCATCTCTCCAGCTCTAGGACCAACGTCTTAAGTTCCAGATTTTGTTGCAGTTTTGATTGGAATTGTTTTTAAGCTATTGTTCAAGTTGTGGGGAACTTGCATTTTTAATGGTATGTTTATGTTCGTGACCATGCTCATGTTCTGTTTTTATAAGCCTCACTGTTCTCTCTAATAGTTTTGCATGTTATATTTGCTACAAGTTATTTTTTCTTAGATCTGTGTGCTGTTACCAGTAATAGTGTAAGATTTGGCAAAACAAAATGCTTCCTTTTGTAAATACCCTGTTTGCCAGTATACTGGTTTATTGTCTGTGTAATTTTCCTCTTGTTACCTTGGGCTTGTTAACCAGTTATTAAAGAAATGAAGGCCCAGCCCTTGCTTCTCACTGGAATACTTGTGTGTTTGGAGCTACTCTTTCCTAGAACACTTGGCAGGAGATGCAGGTAACACTCCTGGACTAGTAGGGGAGTAGAGATGATGACAGATTTTGCTTAGCAAACACAGTTTAGTAGGTGTGTTTTCTGTCCCCCAGTTTTCAACTGTTGCAGGGTCTAATAAAGGTTTGTCATTAGCCCTATAATTATTATTACAGCAGTATTTTTTAACCCACTAACAATCAATGAAAACACAGACACTTGTTATATTTTAAAGTAGCCTTGGTTCACCTGGAGCAGGTGAACCTAAACTACCTCCTATATCTTCTATGTGCCCCAATCCCATGCCATCTGCTTCTAATAATTTCTCTCGAGCTACCTCCCATCCAGAATCCTAAATACTTGCTAATTATTGTCATCTGGTCCAAATCTCCATCCACGCCTGCCATGTGCTTCTTACTGCACCTCACCCATAGTGCCAGCTTTCCCTCTTCCTCTTCCTCCTCCTCCTCCTCTTCCTCCTCTTCCTCCTCTTCCTCCTCCTCCTCCTCTTCCTCCTCCTCCTCCTCTTCCTCCTCTTCCTCCTCTTCCTCCTCTTCCTCCTCCTCCTCCTCCTCAAGTCTTCTCCCAAAAACCTGAGAACCTTAGCTATGCCTATCCCATTTGCCCTGCCCAGGTGTATTGGCTTTTATTGGTCCAACAGAAATAAGTTCTTAGGCAAGGTTACAAACATTTTGGAATACATGAGCCTGCTCATTTGGGCAGCAACCAGACCAATCCCCCAACACTCAACCTTTCCAAACAATAATAATGAAAAAACACCTTCAACCATTTAAAATAATTCTTCGTATTGTGGTGACCACCATCCATAAAATTATCTTTGTTGCTACTTCATAACTATAATTTTGCTACTGTTAGGGATCGTAATGTAAATATCTCTGTTTTCTCATGGTCGTTGATGACCCTGGTGAAAGGTCCATTCAACTCCCAGGTTGAGAACCTCTGTTCTACTCTGCTTGGTATATAAGATTCTGAACCATGTATTTAAGGGTTTGTTGTTTTTTGTTTGTTCATTATTGCTGTTTGGAAAGCCATTTATTTTGATATGTATCAGTATTCGTTTCAAATCCAAACTGCACTCTGTTGCCAGAGTCGTGTTTTGAAACTAGAGCATGCCACTTGTCCAGTTGCAGGCTTCTGCCTCGGCGCGCGCCTTGAAGAGCTGAGCACCCGGCCCTGGTGGTGGCTTCGTTCCCACCCACCTTGGATTACACTGTGCCTCCATGTTGAATCACTTACTGTTGCCCTGTGTGAAGACATTAGGCTCTGTGGGGACTCTCCGCACCTGTATGTGTCAGTCACTAGATTTTTCTTCCTGCACCGTGTAAAAGAGGCCTGAAGCTTTCCCTCCCAGGGCCTCCAAGCCTTTAGGATTCTATGAACTCTTCAGGTGACATATTACAAAACATTGCAATTACTTTAGTGTCACCATATCAGGCACCTAAAAGCCACATTTACAGTGAGAGAATGAAGAATGAGCAGGTGACTGGTATTGCTAACCGTCATGTGTGTTCTGTTCCACAGTGACAACTGAACGCCCCGTGCAGGTGAAGGTGGTCAAAGTCAAGAAGTCTGACAAGGGAGATTTCTACAAAAGGCAGATTGCTTGGGCCCTTCGAGACCTTGCTGTGGTAGATGCTAAAGATGCCATCAAAGTATGTTTTCCATGGTCCTTTGACCTGATTCAGGAAGTGTCTTTCTTGTTATATAATCAAACTTGTTCTGTGGCTGTAAGTCTGCCATCTGTTAGTCTAAAATACATTAATCCCCGCTTCTTCAGCCCTACTATTAGACTACCTAAAATAACTACATACATAAGCTTGTTTCCATTTTTTACTTTGTTCAAGTTATATTTATGTTCAAACTATAAACTAGAGCAAATTAACCTTAATACGTGTAGTTCTTTATTTAAATTAAATATACTTAGTTTAAAATTCTATAAATTAGTATGGACTTTAATATGTTGTATGAGTTAACTCTAAAACATAGTCATTGCTGTGGTAAGAGTTGATTCAGAGGTGTGTGTGACATACGTAGGGAGGGGGGCGGTCCTTCTGTAACCGTCCTGAGTGAAGCGAAGGCTCAGCAGCCACCGCAGCCAATCTGGACATTTGATGTTTGCGGATCAAGTAAAGGAAGTGATAGGGGTCACACACCTCACTTTGAGGTGATGAAATAACATTTTTAGGGATGTAAATTTTTATACCTAGGAGTGCGCTCAAACTTGGCATAGAATAATTAAGAAATCACATTAAAGGACCACCTGTATTCCTGGCAGCTCACGCCAGTTCTCAGCGGTGCCCTGTGAGAGCAAGCAGAGCTCCCTCCCTTAGTTAATGGGTACTTCCTCCACCTCCCCTCCCGGCTGGCTCTGCCCTCTGCTGCCATGTCTTGTCTTGTCCTCTGTATGCCTCCAGAGCACAGCCACTGTATAGCTGGGACTCAGAGCAAGGCGTGCACTAACGCAACTGTCAGACCTACGGCAACTCAGGCAGTTGTGTCTGTTTATCAGGAAGATATGAGGAAGAACAAATGGCTTAGACATTTGTAAAGTAATCTGGTGAGACAAAAGTCCAGGGTTTTGTTTGTTACTTTGAGACAGGACTTCCTGTAACCCATGTCGGCATCTAACTTACTGGGGTAGCCGCGGCTGTCTGTAAACTCCTGCTTGTTACCCTCCGTCTCCAAACGCTTCTCTTCAGCAGGCACCACCACACCTGGCTGACTCCGCTTTCACTCTTACTGTGGCATAAACCTAGGCATCACAACGCTGAGTCAAATGGAAGGCAACTGAGGCATGTACTAAGAAATAAAAGCAAGGGTAATTTTAGGAAATCCTTGCCAATCTGTGTCAGATTCCTCCTAAATCAATCAATCCCCCCACCCGTGTGTGTGTGTGTGTGTGTGTGTGTGTGTGTGTGTGTGTGTGTGTGTGAGAGAGAGAGAGAGAGAGAGAGAGAGAGAGAGAGAGAGAGAGAGAGAGACAGACAGACAGAGAGAGAGAGACAGAGAGAGAGAGAGAGACAGAGAGAGAGACAGAGAGAGAGTGTGTGTGTGAGAGAGTATATTTTTGTAAGCTAGACTTTTCCTTTATTCCTAACAAGCACACAGGGTTTAGGAAAATGTATAAAGTGGTTTGACAAGTGTGGGGGGAGAGGGAGGAATATTTGGGAAAAGTAAAAGGTTTTTGGTTTTGTGGGGGATTTTTTTTTTTTTTTAGCTTCATTAAATAATTTCTGATACTCAGGTAGCAAGAGAAGGAAGCCTTTTGGAAAGTTTTAAGAGGAAGGATGTTGGCAGCTTTTCAGAAATACACAGGAGCAGGAGCATGGCCTTTGTGAAGTTCACGCACACAGCCCAGTGCTTTCTCAGACAGACTCCCCTATGCGACTTGCTTAATGGGTGGGGTTTTTTTTACTGGGTTTTTTTTTTTTAGTTGTTTCATTTTATGTAGGCACCTTGGTGTGTGTTTACTATAGATGGATATAAAATAGGAAGATTTTCATTTAGTACCGTGCATTGATTGCTGCTGCTGCTGGAGCACTCAGCCCATTATTGGCGTAATGGGAAGGACTCCCAAGAAAGTGACCGTTTCCCATCAGGCTCGCACGCGTTGCCAGTGCTCTAAGATATGGTTATAAGTAGGAAAGAGATTACTTTTCAATCATAAATACAAGTTTCCAATTACAGTTAGTTTACTACATTAGTGAGGGGTTGCACATGTGACATAGCATGCATGTAGCATAGCATGTGACATAGCATGCATGTAGCGTTTGGAGGGCAGTTTGTGCATCTTTTCTCTCCTCCCACTGTGTGCAGCGGCTTGTTAGATTGGCAGCAGTGCCTTTACGTGCTGAGCCGTCTCACCAGCTCAGGTTTATAGTTTCTTGAAAGATTAGGCTCAGTTTATTTAAGATGTAAATTGAGCCAGGTGTGGTGACGCATGCCTTTAATCCCCGCACTCAGGAGGCAGAGGCAGGTGGATCTACAAAGTGAGCCCAGTACAGCCAAGGCTACACAGAGAAACCCTGTCTCGAAAAGCCAAAAAAAAAAAAAAAAAAAAAAAAGATGTAAGTTGAACAAATTACTAATTGTATCCTACTGTTCTATGACTATCAAGGAAAAACTCAAGTGTTGCTCCTTAAAATACCCTGCTCTTCAAATAACCTCGTCTAACTTTTCTTGCCTTGAAGGTCTGCTAACATTTTGTTCCCCCTAACTAGTGCTTTTTAATGAATAGAATTACTCTATACCCTGTAGAAGATTAATATGTTGGAATGCATTACTACCTTATGCTGTGGTGCATTTGAGTCTATTTTTTAATTATTTGGAAGTGGACAATAGTATACATTCATATGATTTCATTTCCACGTAAGAGTCAAGTAGTCCTATAGTCAAGAAAGAAATATTGCTTTATGATGGCTGCACTGGTTAGACAAAGTAGAGTCACCAAGAAGGAACTTCCATGAGAAAATGTCTCCCGCCATCAGATTGGCCTATAGGCGTATCTCTATAGCGTTTTTTGGTTGTTGGCTGATGTGGGCGGGGCCAACCCAGTGTGGGCGGGGCCATCCCTGGGCAGGCCCGTGGAGGTATAATAAACATAGGAGAGCATGGGAGCAGGCCAGCAAGCAGCTTTCCTTCATGGCTCCTGCCCTGACTTCCCTCTGCAATGCAGTTACCCGGAAGTATAAGATGAAATAAACCCTTTCCTTCCCCAAGTTGGTTTGGTCGGCGTTTTATCACAGCCACAGAGAAGCAGACTAAGCTCTGACCTGGAGACCTGTAGAAGACACAATGTGGTCAGATTGCCTCAGTTTCTTAAACGCTTTGAAGGGTTACCGACATTTTTGTCTTTTGAGATGCCTCTAATAATTCTGCATTTTCAAAACAGGGAACAGTAAGTGCAGCTCTTATTTCTCACTTTGCTTGGTCTTAGAAAGTATACGAGGGTTTAGATTAAATGTTTCCTTGGTGGTTTAATTAGGTATATTCCTTAGTAGGGTGTTAGTATCAAGTCACACCTTGTCAGAGAAATACGTAACCAAAGCGTCATAAGAAACTTAAAAAGAGAAAAGGAGAGCCACATTAAATCTAGACGCCTTTGTCATGTCGCCGCAGGGAAGGAAGCTGAGCACAAAGGCGTCAGGTGTGTAGCGTGACCTTTCACTCCTGGGCTTCAGGGCACAGAGGCTGTTGTTGCCTGCCCAGTTTCTCCTATACACTGTGTTCTCTAAGCAGTTCAAGTCATTTGGTTGGTGTATGTGTGTAGTAATTGAAGACAGGCCCCTGAACATGTGGCGCAAGTGTACACCTAGCCATTTACACTGTTTTTAATGGTTTTGTTTTTATTTGTTTGTTTGTTTGTTTGTTTTTGCCTCTCAAGAACAACTTCCATTCTTAATTTTTAAGAAGATTTTTATATTGGCAATGAAAAGTGATAGGATCAAAACCTATTTCTATATTTTTTTTTTGTTCTAGGAAAATCCTGAATTTGATTTACATTTTGAGAAAATCTATAAGTGGGTTGCCAGCAGCACTGCTGAAAAGAATGCTTTCATTTGCTGCATTTGGAAATTGAATCAGCGTTATCTCCGCAAGAAAATCGATTTTGTTAATGTTAGCTCACAGCTTTTGGAAGGTAAAGGAAAAGAAAATGTGTATGCATGATCACATGTATCCTTAAATGACTTGGCATGATATAAACCAATACATTATGTAAACTATATATATTATATATATAAAACTTGGCATTATTTAAAGTAATTAGGATACTGAGTTTACCCTGCAATATGTCATAAAAAACTTCAAAGTAATTTTTCTTCTTGAAGACATTATATGCGTACATTGTAAAATACTGGTATATTAAGTTTAAAAGTAAAATTGCTCATTATTCTGGGCTTAGTGGCATAGGCCAGCGGCCTCAGCTCCCTGGGAGGGTAAGGCAGAAGGACCACAAGCTCCAGGCCCTGCTTCAGTTCCAGAGCAAGTTGCTTGGGCAACTTCGTGAGATCTGTCTAAAAATAAGCAGTGATGACCTAGAGAGACAGCTCGTTGGTAGAGCACTTGCCTAGCATGTGCAGGGATACTGGATTCAATCTCAGAACTTAAAAATATTCACATATAAATATTTTTACACATGAAAATAACTTAGAGCTATTACTGTTGTAGATAGCTACTGTTAACATTTGGACGTATATTCAAGGCCTTTTTTCTATGAATACTTAAATAGAGCAACTTACACTTTTGTTTCCTAACATTCTTTTTTTATGTAATGAATTCAACACAAACTTTTTTTTTAATGTTACTAAATACTTACTCCAAAATTTTATTAGCACCATAGTATTCCATTATCTGGCTATACCATTATTTATTTATTTATTAAATTTCTGTTCTTTCTTATTTTAAATGGCTGTGGGATAAATGATCGTAGAGCCGTACTTTTATGCCTAAAACAGTTCTGATGTTATACTGTCTACATTTAAATTCTGGCTTTGCCAGCTACTGCCTGCCTTTATATAGTTAATGGCAGCCTCAGTTTCCCTTATTTCCAAAATAGGAGATGTGATAGTATCTCCCTATGGTTATTATAAATATCCCATTTCTTAGTATGTAAACATGATGCAAAAGGTGTCAAGTTTATAGTACATGTTCCACAAATCTCATCTCTTCTTGGTAGTAGAACCCTTGGACAAGAGGTTGTCGAGGGCATCTGTGATTTGTCTGCCTTTGCAAATGTTACTGTGGACTGTTCTGTGGGGCAAGACAACCTCTACTCTGAAGTATTAAATGTTCAGTGAGAGTTCTTTCTCTGGAAGTTTTTTCCCTAACGGTGAAGCGAAGTATGGAAATGGTTGGGAATGCCCTATGGATGCCATTGCTTTAGTATTCTTTATCTCATAGAAGAAGAAACCAACTGTTTTGTTGTTGTTTTCAAACAGGGTCTGCCTATGAAACCCAGGCTAGCTTGGAACTCATTGTATACCTCAGGCTGACTTGAACTCATGGCAGGCCTCCTGCACCTAACTTTCCTAGTGAGCCATCAAATCTGCCTTAAAACTTTATTCATGTTTTTCCTGGGAGGAAGACATATGCATCCCATGGCACCTGTGTGGGGGTCAGAGACAACGTTGTACAGTTGGTTCTTCCTTCCATCTTTATATGACTTCCAGGGATTGAATTTGGGTCACCAGGCAAGCACCTGTACCCACCAAGCCAGTGCCTTCATGTGGGGTGTATTGAGGAAATGACTTCCTAGAAATGTGCACTAATTTTTCTTGCCTTCAACTACAGATTCATTTACTTTGAATGACTTTGGGGATTGTTGTTTTACCAATTGAGGCAAGAGTATTCTGATTAGTTAGTCATTCATTGAAAAACTTGCTGTACTGTTTTCAATATTCAGTGTTTCCACATGTTTTGTATTCCTAATCTATATTTTAAGCTAATGTATTTCATTAGGCAAGCCATATTGAAAAATGCATACTTTATCTTTCACTAAAACACAGTACCAAAAGAATGCAAAGACTGTTGCTGACTTTAAGGATAGCATTGAAATTCTTATTAAAGTACTTATTTTTTCAGGACATACAACAAAAATGTAGATGGTTCAATGTTTATAAAGATTAACTCCAATTGAGATCAGTTTTAAGGATGTTAAAATCCTTCAGGGTATCATTTTGGAAAGCATTTTCTGTTGATCAATAACCATTGTTTTAGTTTAGTATTCAGGGAAAAGCTTTATAAATATCTAAAAACTAGTTTTAATGGGCCCTAAAGTCACAGCCATTAATTCCCCCCCCCTTTTTTTTAAAGAAGTAAATGTCTCTAGGCTTTACATAATATTAGGGGAAGAAAAACAAAACAAAACAAAAAAAAAGACAGGCAAACAGAAAACCTTCATTACTACTTCATTTGAAGAGCTCAGTAATCACCTGAGTAAGCTGACACTGTTACAGCAGCAGTTTTTGTAGTTTTATAAATGACAGTGAGATGTTGGAGTTTTAGAAATGGAACTTTTTTCCCCCCTTCTTTTCTTTTTTATCCTTTGACTTGCAGCCAGATTTTTAAACAATCTTGCACTTGAATCCTTGAATGCCTGCTCGCACTGCTCTCTCCTGTGTTTGTTTCTTGCCTCAGCCTTATTCTTTGAAACAGTGTTTGTGACTAATCCTTTGTGAGGGAATGTCCTGGCAAAGCTTTGGGCCTTGAGTGAAAATAACAACATTAAATGCATGAGTCACAACTGACCTAAAAATAATCCCCAGGAAATGATTTTGATTCCAGCTTTTTTTCTTCAAGGACTAGTCGGTCCTGTTTCTGTGAGAGAAAATAGGGAAATACACTTTTAGACAATGAACAAACAACAAGCATGGAAGTTAGCGTCTTAGGGGCCTTCCAACTGCGTGGTTGGCTTCGCTGAGCCAGCTGAGAGCCCAAGTCTGTCATAAAGTTCGGATGAGATACGGGTAGTAGTTAAAGTTTTACATCTGTGACTTTTCTACCCAGCTAATATTCTGTGCTTACTTTCCTCTGCTTTTCTCATACCTTTCACTCCAGAACTGCCTAAAGTTACAGAAGGTGCGTAACACCTTTTCTTCTTTTTCTATTCCATGTATATGTATTACTTGCCTCTGTTATATACCGTTGGTTGCATATTTTATGGAGTTGTGTGCAAGATACATTTATTACAAAATCCATATAGTAATAAAAGTAATAGTACTATTCATTAGTGGCTTCCAAAGTACTGTTTCAGGGAAAGAAAATACAACTAATACAGTATGGATACTTAAAGCACTTGTTTATTTGAAATGTTTACTGTAAGGCAACGGTGGGTTACTTAGGCCACCCCTGCCCTCTAGTGGTTAATACAGAGTCACAGCTGCTAGGTTAGCATTTTCACAATGACCCAGCATCATTGAAAAGACAAGGAACTCGGCAGTGCCTCTCTAGAAACGTTTCTAGAGTGTGGTCTGTGAACTGCCTGAACCAGAAATTTTCATCTCCTTTTCCTCCTGGGATATAACAAAATCTGCCTAACTTATTATCTTCATTAGAACAAATCCCATCTCACTTGGAATTACCAGGTTTTTGTTCTGAAACAAATATATTTCAAGTCATGCTGACCGAAAATACTCATTTTCATGTAAAATAACAGCATCCAAACTTTGTGATTTAGTTCCCGTTACTGGCAGACTAGAAATATCAGTAGATTGTTTTTTAGAGCTGTCATGAGAACTAACAGTGATTTTCATCTCACCTCTACCAAACTCAGTTTTGTATAAAATGCTCGCGTTCTATGTGTGTTCTTTCCCCAAAGTGGATCGAGATGTTGACCTAGAAAGCACCTCAGACCTGACCTCTTACATTTGTTAGACAGCATGGAAACTATCCGATTTTACATCAGGTTGCCACACTGTTGTTCTCTCAGTAGAATTACTAAGGACACTTCTTTAGCTGTTTGATCTATACATGTGAAAATTTTTAAAAGAACAAAAAAAAAAAAAAGAAAATGCAGTTAATATTTTCACTATTCTCAATTTCTTATGGATAATACACTCACTTCTCACCTCAATTAGAAGTTATTCGAAAGGTGTTGGGGGCGGGAGGCGTAGCAAAATCAGCAAGGGAAAATGTGGCCTGGAAAGAAATGAAAGAGTGTTTTCCATGTTCACAGTTCAGTGCTGTTGTGTTAGGGCAGCAGCCACCCCGGTGGGGAAAGAGGGATCAGGTCCACTTCCTCATGCTTTCTAGGTCAGTGGAATTATGTCTTGAGAGACTGTGACTAAAGCCCATTTTAACACCCAGGAGTCAGGGAGCGTACTAGACTGCATGCTTTCTGTGGCTCTTAGGCCCTCACTGCAGTAACATTGTGATTCTGTATGAAAATAAGGTTTGAGCCTTTTTTTTTTCATATATTTTGAATCGTTCTTTTCTACCCTTCAGCCACTAAGTGTGCGCTGTGCTTACCATCAGTCTTAACTGGCTGTCACTTCAGGTTCCATGTTTTAGTTCTTCCCATTTTGATGGCGTTCTTTCCTTACGTTTTTTACCTTCTTTAAGAGTCTGTTCCAAGTGGAGAGAATCAGAGTGTAACAGGCGGGGATGAGGAGGCAGTAGATGAGTACCAAGAGCTAAACGCGAGAGAAGAGCAGGATATTGAGATAATGATGGAAGGCTGCGAATGTGCCATCTCTAATGCCGAAGCCTTTGCAGAGAAGCTGTCCCGAGAGCTGCAGGTGCTCGACGGGGTAAGGATTCCTCATGAGATGGACTGAGCGGCGCACAGTGGGTGGCAGAGGCTGGTGACGCTCACGTGTACTGCTGTCTTTGTAAGCTTGTTGTCAGCTGTTCCAAAGACAGAGCCAGGTACTGAGGAGATGGTCTCCTGCAAGCTTGAGGACCAGAGTTCAGATCCCCACAACCCAAGTAAATAGTGGGTGGGCGTAGCAGCTTATCTGTTCCCAGTGCTTATAAGTCAGAGATGGCGGGTCTCTAGGACAAGCTGATTGGACAAATCCAGGAGCTCTGGGTTTAGGTGACTGTCTCAAAAATAAGGGAGAGAGCAATTAAGGAAGGCACCTACATTAAGTGTCCACGCTCGCTGACACGCCTGCCCGAAGGGATTCACATGCACGCACGCACCCCTCTCACACAAACCATTTCCAGTGAAGACATCTGCCTAAGGTTTTAGATTTTGGAATGTTCTTAGTATGCAGTGTGGAAGAAGATGTTAGACAGCCAGGTACTGTCTTAGGGCCAATTCCCTTAGGCTCTGAGTAGTCCATTTCCAAAGAACAAGCATTTTTATTGTTTGTAAAATAAGTACGAATTAAAATAAGAGAAATGCAGCTGAAATAACCAAATCATTTACCAAGGAGAGAAGGGTACGTGTGGTAGGAACAGGAAAGGATGTAGGTAGGGCTTGCTGCTGACCGGGTTTGGAACAGAGCCCTCCGTTGATAGTCTCAAACCTTAATATAGAGACAGGTAAGCCTTGCAAGACACTGCATAGGAAGTGACCCAGAAACTAATTGACTAACTGCAGAGAGCGCTGGCAGTGTTTCACCTCTCTGCTCCCTTTACACATTGAAAGGGCATGAACTTTTCCTTCACGCTGTAGGCCAACATCCAGTCAATCATGGCCTCGGAGAAGCAAGTGAACATCCTGATGCAGTTGCTGGATGAGGCCCTGAAGGAGGTGGATCAGATCGAACTGAAGCTGAGCAGTTACGAGGAAATGCTCCAGAGTGTGAAAGAGCAAATGGACCAGATCTCGGAAAGCAACCACCTGATTCATCTCAGCAACACGAACAACGTGAAGCTGCTGTCAGAGATAGAGTTCCTCGTGGTGAGCGTTCCATAGATTACCAGCACAGCCAGGGCAGGGAGCCTAGCAATGCTATGTAAAATCATTTACAAACCAACTTCCTTGGGAGGTCAGGATTTAAAGTAATTACAAGACAGAGCGATGGGATTGAGTAGGTCCTGCCTGTATTTTCCCCACATTACACGTGCAAGTGGTGTGTTTGAATGTGTTCCAGAACCACATGGACTTGGCCAAGGGTCACATAAAGGCCCTTCAGGAAGGAGACCTCGCTTCTTCCAGAGGCATTGAGGCCTGCACCAATGCTGCTGACGCCCTTCTGCAGTGCATGAGTGTCGCTCTTCGACCAGGTGTGTTCAGTAGCCGGGGTAAAATCTGACCAAGAGCTGAGACCAACACTGGAAATTTTGACAAGAAACAGCTCAGGCTGAGTGACTTGGGGTCACTTCCGTAGCTATGTGGGTGAGCTTCACACTTCTCTGTAACTCCAAGACCCTTTGCATGTCACTTCCTGCTAATGGTCTGTCATCGGTTCCAACAGCTTCACTTCACAAACGCATTACTATGGTTTGTCTAGTTTTTATTTCGTTTAGTTTGGGTTAGCATCTCACTACATAGTCTAGGCTGGCCTCAAACCCACAATGCCCCTGCTTCCCAAGTGCTAAGAGTACAGGCAGACATCACAATGCAGTGCTTTCACCATAATCTTGTTCAAAAGTATACTTTTATTTATTATTGTATGTGTGTGCACACATATGTGCACGTGCACACTGTGTATAACAGTGTACATGTTGAGGTCAGAGGACATCTTTGTAGATTCAGTTCTGTTCTTCCACCTTTCTGTGGGTTCCAGGGGTTGACCTCAGACCACTGGGTTTGTGTGTGTGGCAAGCACCTGACCTGCGCAGCTATCTCACTGCCCTACCACAGTCTTTCAGTGTTTCCTTAGTAGAACCAGCACAAGTAAACGTTAAGCTAGGGCAGCGGAGATAAGGTTTCTCCAGGCAATGACTCCAAGACTTGAGCGTGCATTCACATAACCTAGAGGGCCCATTAAAACAGAGCACCAGGCATGCCCATGTTCCATAGGTCTGGGGTAAGGCCCTAGAAGTCACATTTCTAGTGGTTGACAGGTGATACTGAAGAAGAACCAGTATATTGTATTATTTTTTCCTCCTCCTTAAATTTTATAAAGCAAATCAATAAGCCATTACAGCCTTAGATTCTTATCGTTAGGATTGTATAGATCTGAGCTGTAGCTCAGTGGAGACTGTTTGCCTAACAAGGCTCTAGGTGCCTCGCGGAGTAGGGGGCAAATGGGCTTATTAAGTATGAAGGGAAGGCCAGCGAGACGGTCCACCCGGAAGAGGTGTTTGCTGTACCACTTGGCGCCCTGAGTTGGATCACTGGACCCCATGTAAAGATGGAGGCTGAGAACAGACTCCACAGAATTGTCCTCTGACCTGCACACGCACACTGTGGCGTGGTGTTCCTTGTTGGAACACGGAGGCCTGTGTTCTGATGCAGGCCACGACATGCTCCTGGCCGTCAAGCAGCAGCAGCAGCGTTTCAGTGACCTGAGGGAGCACTTCGCCCGGAGACTGGCCAGCCATCTCAACAATGTTTTTGTTCAACAGGTAATTTTAATTTACTATTAATATTGACATGTTTCCACAGGTCATTTATATGTTGCCCTAAACTTAAATTACCACAAAAATTTAATTTCCTCATTTGGGGCTATATTCCTTCACACATTTCTATGATTTTAAGATTTTTGAAATACGTGCGTAGTTTCTGTAGAAGTGCCTTGGATTTCAGGTAACCCTTTACACAGACGGCACGGTCCTTGTAGCTGACACTGACACTAGGGATCAATCCATAGCTACATTCACTAGTTAGAGACACAATTGGCAGATGGGTGTTACGTGCTAACTGTCGAGCCTCTAGTACGTTTCCGTGCTCCCTAGGTTCTGTGTAGTCCAGTACATGGTGTCCGTGTAAGGAGACAACTAGCCCAACTCTGCATTTTAGTTGATTGGGTCCCCGTGTTACAAACTTGCCTCGTTTTTATGGAGAGAGATGCTATAATTAACGATATGATAGCAATATTTTATTAATGCCAAGGGCACCTTATAGGATTTGAACAAAAGATATTTTAATAATTATGTTCTCATGGGGGTTTTGTCTTTTACTTTATTACATATACTGAACAGAAAAATAATGAGAAATCTTAATAATCAACAGATGCTCTCTGAAAACATTGGATTCTCTTTGCAGTGTTCTAAACGGCTGTCTTTGTTGTGTCTTATTCCCGGCTAGTTTACTCAAGCTCTCCTACAACTCTATAACAGGTCCTACTTTCTTTCGGTTCCTGTGAGTACATCCAGTTGGCTCAAGCTTCTCTGATTTTTTTTAACATGTCTATAAAGTTAGCAATATTTATGCTTCCAGCTTAACTTACTGACTTGAGCTACCCGTTAACTATATTTATAATAGTTTTTAAATGTCCCATTTGGCCAAAAGGCCGTTCACCTCACTCTGCTTGCCTTTCTCCCTGTTTCCCCTCGCCCTGATTGCTTAGTAACGCTCATCTGTGCTTGAGGTGCATAGTAGACGTTGCTTTGGGATAAACGGGGCAGACCTTGTCCTTGAGAAGCTCAGAGTCTAGCGAGGGAGACGGACAGATACACTTGGGAGTGCAGCTGTGAAGGTGCTGTGAGCATAAAAGAAGAGGCCGCCTCACTAATAAAGCATGGGAGGCGGGATCAGGGCAGACGCCCTGAACGTTTCACTGGGCCCAAAAAGCACAAAGAAGTCAACTGAAAAGTCACATGGAAACTCCCATTTTTCTTAGCTTTTTATTTTTAATGTTGGCTATGATGCTAGCCACATGTGTAGATGCCATGAAAAATATCAGTCAATGGTGGTCTTTTTGTATCCTTAACTATTGGTTATAATGTACAGTTATTCATACTGTTTTCTTCTTTGCCTTTTAAACTAATGGCTTTGTTTAAAATGAGTGCTTCCCATTTCTGAAAATCTAATATGTACTGTTAACATGTGAATGATGCATGTTAAAAACCAGAATGTTGCAACAGCCTGCGATGTGTTGCCAAAGATGGAGAAGGATGTCTCAAGTATAAGAAAGAGAATGTTGCTGTTGAACTTAGTCATCAGGTCAGAGATTTCCACTCCAGATGGAGGGGAAATGGCTGAGGGGTTTGACTACCATATGGCCGTGAGCCTCTGTTAAGTCCCATCTTAGTTGCCTAATTTAATAATGGAGATAATAAAAGTATCTAGTTCACTTAGACTAGTGTTTGGCTATAGGATGTTGTTCCATAATAAATTTTATTAAAACTTCTGTTATCAAATTGGATGTGGGGCACATGACTTTAATTCTGGTACTTGGGAAACAGAGACAGGCAGATTACTATGACTTTGAGGCTAACCTGCTCTACATAGAGAGTTCCAAGCTAGCCAAGGCTGCATAGTGAGACCCTGTTTCAAAAACAAAAATTACAGTATTTAATATATATATATGCTGGTACAATCTTGTGGTTCACCAAGTTTTTATATAATGTTTTTTAATTTGAATACCCTGTGAATTATGATACTCATAGAGTTGCTGTTTTCTCAGATAGAGAAGTACATTGCAAGGTTATTGTAAAAATTCAAATTTATATATAAAAAGTACCTAGGCAGTGGGCATTCAGTAATTCTGTAGTTGTTGGTAATCTATTATTATGTATAATATAAACTTTTAAAATGCTTAATGTTTTTATGCATATAAAGAAAAAATTTACATGTTTTGCATGTGATAATTTTTATAATATTAATCAAATTAAGCAACTTAAACAATTTTACAATTTCTTATACTTATTATTGAACCATTTTATGTAAAAAGCAAATGTCTTCGTAACATTCAGGCTATCTTGACAGTGATATTTAAAGGCAATGGTAATCAGTATGTGAAACACCACTTTCTCGGGTGTTTGTGACATGGAAATGCTAAGAAAATTTAGCATCATGTCAGTGCAAGGAGCTTTGTAAACTGAAAGGTCCCCCACACAACTGTTATTGATTAACTCTTCCACTCCCCTGAAGAGATTTTTTTTTTAATGATTTTAAAGCTTTCTCAACTTGAAATAATGCAACTTAACACATTAATAGACTAAGTAAATAGTTGTACAAAACATACTTTTGTGTCTTGAGTCACTGAGAAAAGCTAATGGAGAAGAGTATTTTGGGTGATGAAAGCACTTGTGATGCTGCTCACTGGCACAGTATTTGGAACATTTGTGAAGCGGGAGACCGTCTTCCCTCTATTGGCACAGCTGGGTAAGAGACACCTGAAAGTGCAGCGTTTATCAACACCTGTGTGTCATGAGTGCGACAAGTGTGTGTAATGTGGTATTGTATGACCTTGGAAAGGGTAGAGATGGAGAGAGAGCAGTGGGATACATAATAAAGCATGTAAATTAAAAGTGATAAGTCTTTCAACTTAAAATAATTTTCAGTCTGTAAACTTGAGGTGCTTATTAGACTATTGATTTTCAACTAATATTATATACATTTAAGTGACTTTACCAGGAAATTACCCAACTCCCCTCCCCAATTCAGCAGCCTTTGTAAATTTAATAATTTCCATAAGATACTGAAACAGCCTCTGACTAGGCAACTCAAATGAACGAAAGTGACTTGAAGTAAAAGGGCTTGTGTTGGCTTTGCTTGCTCCTTGGGAACTTGTTTCAAGTGAGATCTGATCTGGCAGCTCCTCATCTCTGGCGCACTGACTTTTAACTTCCATCACAGATGTTGACTGAAGAGCAAGAAAGCCAGATAGTTCAACAGAAGCCAGAGATACTATATTTATGGAGAGATGTGTACACACACACACTGAATCATGATACATTTATAGAGAGAGATGTGCGCTCACACACACACTCATTCACGCATGATACACTTATGGAGAGATGCGCGCATGCACACACTCTTCTCCACACACTATGAGCTAGTTGGCAGTTGCAGTTTTTGATTCTGGTTAAGTGGTTTTAGTTCAAATGTCTTTAAAGGAAGACAGAAGGTAGAATCTTGGCTGAACACGATTCCAAGTATAGCTCCCCTTCTGTGTGACCTGAGTAAGTCACTTAGTGCCTGAGCCTGGGGTTCTTGTAGAAAATAGGGTTAATAGGTCAATAATACAGCAGTCTGTATTTTTCTAAAGCAAAAGTCAAGACATATGATCTAAGACTATTTATTATTAATTTACTTACATAAATTGTCAAAATTTAAAATAGTCATACAAAAGTTTGACTAGCATATCGCTTTAATGGAAAAAGTAGAATTGCATTGTTACTAGGGATTATCATGGAAAGCTAATTTTAAATTTTATATCTTGTACATTTTTGTCTGTTGCAAAAAATTATAGCTTCTAATGGAAATCTCTTTAAAGTGGACAGTTTGTTTTGGAATGACTTCCCTCTAGTGTGTTTCCTAACACAGTCTGTATCAAGAAGTTAATCTGCTTAGTAAGTTGTAGAGTGATGTAGAGGGACGAGCTTATGCAGACTTTCTCAACTCTTCAAAGATGGAGTGAGTGCCGCTTTATCAGCGCCACCTATGCATGTTTGTGAGTAGTAATGGTGGTATATTCCTTGGCTGTGCAGGACGATAAAATAGACAAGTAAGTACTCAGTTTTATTTTTCTGTATTAGGTTGGTGTTGCTTGATGACATCTGGTCATTGTTTAGAATTTCCTGTTGTAACTGTTCCCTTGAACATTCCATCATGTTTATTTCCGTATTTACTCACTCTAGGGTCATGACCAGAGTTCAACTCTTGCTCAGCACTCTGTTGAGCTTACCCTACCCAACCACCATCCATTTCATAGAGACCTGCTCCGCTATGCCAAGCTGATGGAGTGGCTAAAGAGTACAGATTACGGGAAGTACGAGGGACTGACAAAGGTACGGATTTGATTTCAGTACTCACTGGGCCAACAGTAGAGTCTTAAATTGTGTGTTTAGTTCCTTAAGTTTGAAATACTGAAGTATGTTTTTGACAAAGCAAAAGATAATTGAATTTCTGAGTGCTCATTTATTTGCTTGGATAAAAAGAGCTAAATTTTGAACTTCAGTGTGAAAATAAGATTAAGCCATACTGTAACCTGACATATTTGTCTGTTTAGTCAAATGCTCTCATGAGCAATGCTTTTTTCTTCTTTGTTTTTCTTTTGTATGTGTCTGTGTGTCTGTGTATGCACTTGTGTAGAGGCCACAGGAGGACATTGAGAGTCTTCCTCTGTTGCTGTCTGCCTTGTTCTGTTTAGATAGAGTCTCTCACTGAACCTGGGACTTATTTTTAACTAGGCATGCTGGACAGCAGGTCCCAAAGATCCTCCTGTCTCTGCTTGCCCCTACAATTTATTTGGCCACACCTAGTTTTTTATGTAAAGATTTACTTTTAGCTCTGTGTTTGTGTGTGAGTATGTGTCCGTGAGTGCCACTGCCAGTGGCTCCTAGTTGGAGTACAAGCATTATGAGCCACCTGACGTGTGTGGTGGGAACCAACCCCGCTTCCCTGGAAGAGCAGAGCTTGCTCTGAACTGTTTAGCCGTCTCTCCGTGGCATGGTGCTCTGATCGGACTTGGGTCCTTTTGCCTACACAGCAAGCACTTTACCCACTGAGCTAGCTCCTGAGTCCCTCCTGGGTGATTCTTTATGTGCAGTAGAGAGGATATAAATGTGTGTGAGCCGAGTATTACCTTCCTCAGACCTTATAACCTGTTGGGGTTTTTGTTTGTTCTAAAGAAGAGGTCCTGGGAGCAAGGCTCCACACTGAAGAGCGCTTGTCTCTCCTGCAGGGGACCCAGGTTCACTTCCCAGCACACACATGCTGGCTTAGAACCGACCAGAACTCTACTTCAGGGAAACCCAAGCACCCCTGCACCCACACCACCCGCCCACACATGTGTGCCTCTAACTTCCATGGGTACCAGGCATGTACATGATACACAGACACACAGACAGGAAAATGCACATAAAATAATCCATTTTTAATAAAAATGAAGTTATATGTTTATTAAGCAAACATTCTACTCACAGGCTCCTGGAATGTAACATGCAAATCTCTACCTCCAAAGAGCTTTAAGAATGGCTGGGAGGACATATTAAACACTCAGCAAAAACCTAAGTACGGACCTGGAAATTGTTTACTACATGGCAGTTTGGAGAAGCCAAGTCCAGGTTCTGGAGCCATGGGGGAGGCTTCTTGGGAGGTGCCTACCAGGACTGAGTTTTAAAGAGTGAACACGGCTGCCGGTGGGCCCGCTGCCCCTTACAATGAGCTTTGTAACCTGTTCCCTTTAAATAAATAACAAGTAAGATTAGATAAACCGGAAATAAGACGAAGGGCACAAAGGAGTGTGCGCACAGTATGTACAGATAAAAGTGGTGACCATATGTCCCTGTCATGTGACAGCGGGGAAGATTAGCAGGACCAGAGTAGAGCTCTCAGTCTCCAGAGCGGTGAGAAAAGAGACTGAAGCAGATGAGTCACTGTACCCAGCAGCACTGCTCAGACATAGTGAGATGGGGATGGCCAGCTGTGGCAGCTCACGCCCTCAGTCCCAGCACGTAGGAGGCAGGTGCAGGCGGATTTCTCTGAGTTCCAGGCCAGCCAGGGCTACATGTGAGACGCTTGTCTCAAACAAATTAATTATATGAATAAGAATAATAGGAACCAGCCGGGCGGTGGTAGCACACGCCTTTAATCCCAGCACTTGGGAGGCAGAGCCTGGTGGATCGCTGTGAGTTCGAGGCCAGCCTAGTCTACAAAGTGACTCCAGGACAGCCAAGGCTACACAGAGAAACCCTGTCTCAAAAAACCACACACACACAAAAAAAAGATGGGGAAGCCTATTCTGGATCTACTGTAATGATTCCGAGGAGCGAAGGTTTCACTCGGGACGGCGATGATGAGCATGTAACGTGAAAGCGTGGCTCCGGAGGCAGAGGAACTGGGATGCCTCTAACTTGCCAGGATTGGTCATTACAACAGTGACGCACACAGTGACCCAGGTGTCTGAGTCATCGATAGCACATTCGGCACATTCTGTGCCGAGCACTGGCGGTTTGGCAGTGAAGGACACAGGCAAGCACTTGCCAAGTCAGTGTGTGTCTTAAGAAAGACAAAGGAAGTTAGCTATATGTGTGAAAGAAGTACTGGGAGTGCGCTGGAGAAATGCGGGGGAGGGGAAGCCAGTGTTTGGAGAAGGGTTGGGTTTTAACTCCAGTAGTGAGGCACAGAGTCATGAAAAAGTAGGGCGGGAGCACTTATCATAGAGGTAAGTGAGGAGTGAACAGTGAGAATTTCCTGTTGCAGTACAGGCCTGTGCACTAAGCATGCCCAATGTTCTTGAGACTCCACCAGGAGGCCACTGTGGTCCCAGCACTGTGAACTGGGGGTGGAGCCTCTGTGGGCGGGCAGATGTAGAGCACCAGAAGGGGGCAGTCTGTGTGACAGTGGAGAGGGAAGAGCCTTGGGTGTTAAGGGACAGAGTGATGTAATCCACCGTTGCCTTCATACCATCAGGGAGTGTAGCAAAAGCCAGTGGCATTTATGCATCACCGTTAGAAACTGAACACCAATGTCCATTTAAAAAGACAGAAAGAATTGTCACCCACCTATCTCAGACATAAATAGCTCATATACCCTGGATAGAACAGGCTGAGAGAGCAGTTTAAATTATGAGAAACATTACAATTGTTCTGTCTTTAAGATTTTGTGAATTGAGAGCTGAAAATAAAACGTTCAAATAATATATTAAATTCTTCTCGTAATTTAATAATTATGTATATAATAGGGCACTAAAAAATATCGTGGAATTGAAATGAGAGGTTGTGTCTTTGTAGAGTAAGAATACTAAAATTGTCCATTCAAAACAAAACAAAACAGCAACTCCTAGCAGCTGCCTTAAATTTCTGCTTCAGGGGTGGCAGAGGGACAGGTGGGGATTCAAGAAAGAGGCAGACAGTGTGCCTGGCTTGTGTTAGCTTAATCAGTCCACACATGCTTTCTCTTTGAAGTAAATCTGGCTCCCTCTGCTCCTGACCTGCGGTGGGCTTTTTGTTTGCTTGCTCCTCCACCCTGCACACACGCCCAGCACACTCCTCTCATTAGTTTACTTTCTGGCTTTCAGTAGTTCAGTCTCTTCCTATTTCACTTCCCTCATGAATTGGCAAAGCACCCACCGCACCCCACCCTGGTGTGCTCTCATCAGACCCTCCTCTTCGCTTGGTGTTCTGTTGTCATAGTTTTTAGGTGGTTGTGCAGCTACTACAGCTGGGTGGGGTTTGCTGGAGAAAAGGCACGTGATTAAATGGAGGCTGCTTACACTTCTTGTTGAAATTCATCTGGACTTACGTGCCATTTCTTTCTTTCTTTGTTTCTTTTTTTAATATAAGTATTTTCACTTGGTGGTGAACCATTTAAAACTTGTCCTGTAACTCAACCCTCTTTTGTTCATTGAAAAAATTATTTGTCATACGTTATATTTTGATCATGGTTTTCACTTTCCCAGCTCCTTCCAGACCCTCCATACCTCCCCACCCATCCTTACCCTTTCTGTCTCTCTTTAGAAACCAAACAGGAAAAACAAAACACAACCCACCGTTGCACTGGCATCTCATGCAGGCAGGTCACCACTGTCACCGCAGGGATTATAGCTGGGTTGACCCTCCTCCTCTGGTAGTGTGCAGAGTATCTTCCCGCACTACGAACACTAGTCAGTAGGGCGAAGGCTCCAGTTAGGCACTAGCTTGACTTCTCCATAGTCAGTGAGATTTGGAAGTATTGTATTCAGCTATAGGGCCTTACCATCATAAACTGAGATTTTAAGAAAAAGAAGATAATTTAAAATGCCTCCTAAGGGCTGGTGAGATGGTTCAGCTAGTAAAGGTAACTGTTGCCAATCCCCAGGACCCACACAGGAGAAGGAGAAAACCAGTTCTCACAAGCTGTCCACCCCCATCCCATGCACACACACACACACACACACACACACACACACATACACTACACATGTACACACAGTGTGAGTGCACAAAATTTTTAAAAATGTTCTTCAAAACAAATTTTTATCCCCTGAAGTGTCTGTGTGAATCTCACCTGGCTTGCTAGTGTGGATAAGGTTATTTTTGCTCCTGAGAATGAATCTATTGAGTGTTATAAAAATGCAATTCTTCTGTTGTGTTATTCTGTTTTATTTCATTCAATAGAATTCTGATTTGGAGGTATGTTAAGTAAAAATATTTATAGTACTCAAATTCTTTCCTTTTTGAAGTTTTAGGATATCAATATTTTAAATAATTAAGTCTTCTTAAGAGTTCCATGCCAACAAGTGGTTTGTCCCCTAGTGACTATTCAAATAAGTAATCAATAAGCTTTTTGCCTAATTGTGTTCTCAGAGTATTATTATCTTGTCTTTATATATTATGCAGTATTCGTGACTGTAATCTAAAGTGAAGAAATAAGATTAGCACCAGTCTAGTGGTGACTTATGCACCATTCTCTGCTTAGAGAGTATTTGAATGACACTACTAATGAATGTATTAAATGAAATTGACATTTCCTAGGAATGTTACTTGATTCTTTGTTTTGAGCTTTTGGTACACACACACCTTATATAGCCAATAGCTGCTAAAATATTGTGGAAAATCAGGAATTATGTGTTAAAAGGAAGGAAAAATGACATAAAAACAAAAAGAACTCGAGTAAACAAGCAACCCCATGTTTCTCTAAGCACCTGGTTGGGTGTACACTGCTCACTCTTACGGAATGAATAGGAAAAGCCTGTTGCAGAACCCCGAGGCATGAGAAGTTAGTTTTCGCCATGTCTCCCAGCTGTACTCAGGCTGAATGTAGGCAGAATCCTTATTTCTGTTTACATAATTAGAGCCCTTGGAAGACAAGGGCTTTGGGTGTGTCTTCCATCTACTCAGATCCCACCTCTCCCAGGACTCCAGCGTCTGTCTGTGTTTCTGGGTTGTGCATGTCGAGGATGATTGACTGGTGATGAGGAGAGCCTTGGGCTTTCCTGTGCAGTAGCAGTCTGAGGCTGGCAGTCCTGAGAGTCTCAAGCACATCTCCATCTTTGTTCCAGTGTCCAGTCCAGCAGCATGTACACTAAGATTGGAACAGCACCGCCCTATGTGGGTGCATAAGGCTGCGTGTTCGTGAAGCAGTCCATGTTTTTATGATGGAAAATCATCCCATACTCAAGGATAGGCAGATTTAACACTGTGAAAGTAGCTGTATTACCCCCAGTCTTAGCTCCACATCTGAGGACTGTGCCTGAGTGTGCAAGAAGAGATGAAAGCATAAAAGGTCTCTGGAAGACACCGTACAGCCAACAGGAGGCAAATGTGAAAAGCCACCTAGGACAGCAGTATTTAAACACAAGATAAATTTCAAGTCAGATGTTAAAGGAATTAATTGTGTGGTGCGTTTTCATTTTTAAGTCCTTTTGAGTTTATGCAGGGGCCATAGAAAATAACTGCTCAGTTGAGTGGGAACTGTTCTTACAGATCTGCTCTACACTGAAAAGGGGACGGCTCTAAAGTATGTGTAACCCAGCTATTGTTTGTTATAGAGCCTGCTCTACAAAATGATAGATTAATTTGAGATAAGAATATTGAAGATAAAATTCCATCCCAAGTTTAAGAGAATGACTGTAATAATTTTCCTGCTGTCAGTTTCCTTAAATTAAGCTAAATTCTCTCCTGCCATTTAACTCAGGACCTGGAGAGATAGGGGACTCTGACTAGTGAGGAGTCCTTACTGGGACCCTGAATATTTCATGGAAGGATAAACAGGTGTGATTTAAAAATCAGTCTTTACGCTAAATAATAGATATCTTCATTTAAGGCTCAACTAATCAAATCTGTTTTAAGAAAAATAATTTTGAAAATTGTGTTGTATGTATATTAATTCAATTCTGACCTCTGGGCCTGTACCCAAGGCTGACAAGGGTTCAGCAATCAGAAGACGTCCTCCGTCAGAACTGGCGTGGTGCATTCCAGTGGCACTGTTGGGTGGCATGGCAGTGTGGAGGAAGGGTGGTCTTCCAAGTGCAGCAGCAGCAGTCTCAGAAAGATCCCGTACTCTCTGACCCTGTAATCTGCCCGTAGGAAAGTCCCCAAGGAACCAGAAAGCTCACTGGGACACTGTCATAGCAAACACTGGACCAGCTTCAGTGTCCTTTGTTAGGGAATTCACGTGCAGGCCTGTGGTACACCCACACACCCACACACTGCCATCACAGTGATACAGAAGCACAGCTGCTCTTGTTCACATATCCTAGTCAGTGTGGTCGCAACTGTAGTTACAATGTGCCAAGGTAACACTTAAAAGTGGAAATGTAAGTATGATTGTTTAACATGACATATGTAGTGATATGTTACCTATTCATTTTGCTTTGTTTCTTTTTCAAAGAGAACATAGCCCAACTTTTTATATTCTCTGAAATATACTAAGGTTTTACAAGCATGAAGGATTTAAGGGGAAGATTAAGGAGAAAATTGTTAATTATTTACCAATAACTGCATGTTCCATTTATTTTAAGAATTACATGGATTATCTATCCCGACTATATGAAAGAGAAATCAAGGATTTCTTTGAAGTTGCAAAGATCAAGATGACTGGCACCACTAAAGAGAGCAAGAAGTTTGGTAAGCCTCGCGTGGCTCAGCGCCTCCTACTAAGAGGGGTCTTACTCGCTGACAAGTAACTCTGAGGCCTTTAACAAGGTGGGAGAAAACACAAGACAAAGGAAGGCTAGCTAATACATTTAATTTACAGATGTTTCAAAGAAAATGTGCTTGAAAAGAAATGTGTATCTCTCTGTTTTTTTACAAGCTAGGGTTATGTAGTGTATCAGTCCAGCAACAGGGGACACTCGTGCTGTGGTTTGGACGCCTCTGTCGATAGGGAAAATGTAGCTGGGAAAGTGCAGTGTAGCCTGGTAGAGAAGGTTTAGACAGAGACTGCCGAGGGTCTGCTTTCTGATCCCAGAAGACTGTTTGCAGGTGGGGGCAAGTCATCGCTCTACCGAGAAAGAGCTCAAAGTCGTTCCTGGCTTCTTAACTTCTCACCGGCTGCTCTGAACTTTAGGGGAAAGGTGATTCTCTTCTCTCTTGCCAATGGCATATAAAAATGTCACCAGAATCCCCAGTTGTACATGATTGTTGTAAAGCAATATATTTGGTGCATATTGCTTTTTATTTCCTAATATTTAAAGACATAAAACATTATTTGAAAGAAGAGCCAGTGAAAGTATCAAGCTAAGAAAGGATGTGCTGAGGCCACGTTCTGCTCTTGCATGTACCCATCTCTGGAGTTCTCTTTGGATGGAGTGTTGTGCCTACTCAAGTCCAAACCTGGCCTTTAAGGGCTACAGTGTGCACTCCTCAGTGTGCCTGCGGAGTCCCTTTAGAACACTGAGTTTAGCATTTACTGTTGAAAGGAGCCTGTGCCCTAAGTGAGTAAAGGAAGCAGACAGCAGCATTGACGATTGCTGGCTCCTGTTGCCGTTCTTGTCTTTAGGACAGAGAACACTGTCCTTAGATGTCTAATTGATGAATTTGAAGTGGTTTGGATTTGTCTATTAATATGCTATACTTTGTAAAACACTGTCTTGGGGCAGTAGGCTTTTGAAAACAGAAATGCTAACTCATCCTAAAGGCTAATTGTTCTTAAACAGCAGTGTGTTTATATCCTTGTTGATGTTTTCACTGTGGTTATGTTATGCCTATTTTGGGCAAAGAGCATAGTATTAATGCAGTTACATGTTTAATGTTTTCATTAAGTATATTTGTCATCACTTGTTAGTGTACCATTTAATGCTGAGAAATCTTTTTTGGTATGTGAAAACAATGTTGGATACACATTAAGATAAATGAAATAAAAATACAACTTAAATAAAATACAATAGCACCTTTATATTATCATCAGGTTATCTTAAAGCTTAATCTTTTTCTTTTCCTACTCTAAATTCTTAAATTATCTTGTTAAAATATCTTAATTTACATATTATAGGTTTAAAATGTATTTTATAATTTTAAAACAATGTCATAATAGGCCAGGCATGGTGACACGTGCCTTTAATCCCAGCATTCAGGAGGCAGAGGCAGGCAGATCTCTGTGAGTTCGAGACCAGCCTGGTCTACAAAGTGAGTCCAGGACAGCCAAGGCTACACAGAGAAACCCTGTCTCAAAAAACCCAAAACAAAAACAAAAAACAATGTCATAACAAAATGATAAATTTTCTATATCTGCTAAATATTGATGGATAGGAGTAATTTGTGCTAATCCATTGCAGAAAATTACAGTATCACTTATTTTGTTATCAAATACAAGAGAAGAAAAACTCAATTCAGAAAATAACAGCAATTTGTTCATCTCTTAAGATTTGACTTGTTAACATTTTAAAAGTAAAATTCAAGTTAAACGTACATGACTTCAGAAATTCTGAGTCAAGTAGGATAGAAAATTATTCCCAAGAGAATTTTTTTCAATGATCCAGATTTTGTTTAAATTAATTTTAATAGTAATTATAATTAAAACTGAAACCCCCAAATTTGGAAAGTTAGGTTTTCAATGACTCAAGAATTGATTGCTTTAAATACAAGCTTCTGCTCTGAACTTGCTCTAGAAATCCTGTGTCACAGCTCTCACAAAGGAAGAGCATGATGTTATGGACGTCATCAGGATGGGCTTGTCTCTTTCTTCTTGAGAACTTGATTTTATCTTTATCGTCACTTACTTCAAGAAAGTCAGGTTAAAGGTGCCAAGAGGATATCTGTTCTTTGTGATAAGGTCTCTATGTAAATTATTTCATTTTTTGGTGAATAGTTTTACCTCAATATTCTCAGGGCGTAGGCTTTCCTCCTGGGATTGGTATTTCAATGGGGTCCTCCATTTCTCTTTTCAATGGACTTAATATGATGGAGGCAAAGGAAACAGTGACTACTTTTACAATTACTATATTTATTGGTTTTTCCTTCCTCACTTAAAGACAGATGTGTCACTGGGTTGACAAGGTAGTGCTAACAGTTGAACTTTAGCTTTGAGTTTGGCATATAATATATGATACCATATATATTAAAAAAACAATTAAGTTATTTATAAAATATACATGAGCTTTAGTTCATTCGTATATATAGTTTTATAATTATAATGTTCCTGTTTAATATTGTAAAACCTTTAAAGTATACCTGAAACCATCTTAATGTTTCTCAATTAAACTAAGTAAGCTTTTGATTCCAAAGGTAGTTGAATTCAAGGCTGGATTCAAGGCTTGGTGGAAGACTAACTTGAGTAAATGTTTATAAATCTCCTTTATACACATAAACACAGTTCTGCACTGAAATGGCAGCAGTGAACAAAGGCCCTATCCACACTTTACAGGAGAGTGTGCTGCTGAGAGCGAATCTAGAGTGGTTTGTAGTACACAGGCAGTGCTGGAGATTAGGCATGATTGGCTGCTGGAGGGAAAAAACAAAAAACACACAAACCCCTATGAGTTAGACTTTACTGAGGGCAGGTGAGCAGACAGCATGGCAGTGTGGGGCCTTGGGCAGTAGTGTTCACTTGGCTGAACTGCTAACTGCACTGTGGCCTTTGCTTCCTGTCCCTCGTCCCCTTGAGCTTCAGCGGCCGAAGCTGGCAAGATGCAGTAGCACTGGAGTGACCAGCTTAGAGCTCTTCTCGGGCTGCTGCCTGGCACCTGCCAGTCGACACAGTGCTCTCTGCAGGATGCTGTTAGGTTGTAGCTTGTTCTTTAGTTCCAAGACATGATTAATTCTTGTCTTTCACCTTAACTTCTGACTTTGAGTTCAGAATATTTCGTAGCATAAGCTCTAAAACTGATCTCTAGATATTATGTAGAGCAGTTTGAGAATAAAAGAAAGCCAGTGGCCATGAGAGAGTTCAGACTTGCCTAGCTGACCTGTCCTCAGCATCGCTCTCCCACACAGCTCCTGATTGCTGTTGACCTGCCTTTCAGTCCTGTATTCATAGGCTAGTTACCAAGTCATGCAGCGTGATACCTGATTTTCACTTTAAAGTTATCTTAAGAGCCCCACTTACATAATCATTAACAACATGGAAGTAGTGTGGTGGAGCTCCGCTCAGGGCCTCGGGAGACACAAGGTTGCTCGTGTCTGAAGTTCCCCCTTCATTCTTCGCTGAGTGAAAGTGTGCCAACTTCCTAAACCAAAACAACAAACCCCTACATTTAAAAGGTTGGGCAAGAAGGTTCAACACTATATTTTATTTCTGAATATATAAGTAGAAACCCTACATTAAAGAACTGTAAAACTTCTCTTACACTTTCTCAACAGTCGCTGACAACTACACGTGTGTTTGCACTTCTTGTTAGTCAGTGCTCATAGCTCTTTGCATGTGTCTTTTAAACTAGAGCTTTAACTGCCTCTTGTGCATGGTTTGTGCAAATTGCAGTTTATTAACTTGTCTTTGTCTTTGATGCTTGCAACCTAATCCATCACAGCTACACTGCCTCGAAAAGAAAGTGCTGTCAAACAGGAGACCGAGAGTGAGTATGCTTCTGTGCTAGCAGGCACCCTCAGTGCATGTTTGTTAACGTCTAGATGTTAGTTACTTGTCTTGAAAAACCTTAATACAGATATGTTGATTGCACCGAATCGCCAGGTATTGGAAAAAGAAACCCAGCATGGTGGTTGTGTGTACATCCAAGAAATAAGAGACGTGGTTACAGTTACACTAAAGGGAGAGAAAGCGTTGTTATCAGAAATTATGGGAAACCTTAACATCATGCTTCTGTTACAGGCTGTGTTTAGAGGAGCTGTAGCTCTTACTGTAGGGCACTGGAGGGATGGCTCAGCAACTAAGGGGCGTGAGTGCAGCTCCCAGCACCCACCCCAGGCGCCTCACAGCCACCTGTAACTCCAGCTCCAGTGGGGTACCATACCTCTGCCTTCTGCTGACACCTGCACACACATGTTTAAACTAATAAAAAAATTCACTCTTGAAAAAGTCTTAGAGGTCTGATAGTGGTTTGTATATTGAGGCCAAAGCTTGAATTGTCCCTGTTATGACTTTATTTTAACTTTCTGCCCATTAGTAAGTAGTGCAAGTTAGCGGAGCAGTATTCAAAAAGTGTAGGGTTTTTAAAAAATGTTTTATTGTTTATATTCTGAATCTAAATATTATATGTTCTAAGAGTGAACCATTAATTCTTAATGTATGGGAACTGTTGCTCAGCCTTATTTTCTCATTTTCCCCATAGCCATGGTGAATTTCTAAATTTTACCTAAGCACAAATGTGTTTTACTCGTATGGCTAGTGAAATGTTACATTTCTGTTATGTTTTAAAGATATCAGATGCTCAGGATGTTTTCACTCGTGTCTCTATTGTTAGCCAAGTCACCTACTCAGAAACACAAGAATTTCTAGACGCAGGAACATACTAAGTTTAATCATAAGTGATTGAGTTGTATGGGAAAATTTATTACTAAGTGATAGTTTCATGTGGTTCACCTTAACAGAGTGGTGTTCAGAGACGATTAATACTCAGCTAAAGGTTTTCTCTAGGAATATCACCGAGCTGTGTCAGCTGTGGTATTAGCGTAGTACTCAGTGACCCTCGCCTGCTCTAGCTTAGAGAGCAGCAGATGGCTTTACCTCTGGGATGAGAGCGTCCTTTCCGTCCTCGTCCACACACAGGTGTAGGGTTCCTTCCACTGCAGTAGTCTCTGCAGTGAGACCCGAGCGGTAATGAATGGCAAGGGCTCTGCAGACCAGGTCGTAGTATACGAGTCCTGGAAGACCAAGACGCACAAGGTAGCTCTGGGCAAACCACAGGCCTTCCATTTGGGAGACGCAGCTTTCAAAGTGCTCTTGTTTCTTAGGTCTCCATGGAAGCTCTGGGAAGCTCACGGGATCGACGTCTAGTCTGAATAAACTGAGCGTGCAGAGCTCAGGCAACCGCAGGTCCCAGTCGTCCTCCCTGCTGGACATGGGGAACATGTCCGCCTCTGACCTCGATGTTGCCGACAGAACCAAATTTGATAAGGTAAAATAGCAGTGGCTCTTAACATTAGCATCGTGGTTGCCTTAAACGTTTCCAGAGATGCGGGCTCTCGGGATACCTTTTACAGTCATTACCACATCCTTCCAGGTCTGGCTGGAATCTGAAAAAAAGATGCCAGTCAAAGGGGCAACTAAAATATGGCGTGTCAATTAACATAAATGATTGATTAACATTTACTTGTTAGAAATATGATGTGCAAGTGAAAATCACATGTAACTTGTTTGAGGAAAGACAGACTCGACAGGGAGTAACAGCTTCATTGTGGCTGCAGCGCCTCAAGTTTCAAAGGTTCTCTTCCTTCTTCCAGATCTGAAGTGAGTAACCGTGCCGTGGTACTGCATTACTCCCTCAGTCTAGGAGAGTCTGTCTTTGCCATACTGGGGGAGTCTAGACTTAGGAGATTGTTCACACTGTGATGTGTGTCCTTGCTGAAAAGTGAACTAACTGTGCAGTGTTGTTTAAGGATCCCTGTGGTGTTTTAATCCTTGGGTCATTTTGGTTTCCTTCAGATCTTTGAACAGGTACTAAGTGAGCTGGAGCCGCTGTGTCTGGCAGAACAGGACTTCATCAGTAAATTTTTCAAACTACAGCAGCATCAGAACATGTCTGCGTCAATGGTATGGCTAACATTTATTTGGTCAGTACTTACAGTCTGTAACATAATTAACCTATTTACTATTCTAGTACAGTATGGACAGTTTCAGTATCCAAACAGAAAAGGGAAGGATTTGCAGTAAATCAATGCTTAAGTATTCTTGTTATTTCTAACATACTAACAGGGAAGTAGTTGGCTTTGGATTTCTAGTATTCCAGAATGTTTTAAGCTCACAACCTCTAAATTAATACAAGACGAAATGTCTATGTTTACTATGTGGGGAGCATCATTCAAAAGGCAAGTTTAAGCAAGATGTGATAACTCATGTCTGTAATTCAAGCACTTGGGAAACTTAGGTGGGAAGATTGCATGAGTTCCAGGCAAGCCTGGGATGCAGAGTATCAGATCTAAAAAACCAGAAATCCTACCAATTTTAATATTTCAATGTTCTCAAAAAAAAAATCCAACCTAAGGGATAATAATATACAGAGGAGAATTTGAGTCTGATTTTGTCTTGTGAACACTAGCTGCTACCCTGGTCCCCAGTCCCCACTGTGTCGTGTGAGTATAGCTGTTCCTCAGCACGCCTCAGGGCATAAGGGTGAAAGAATGAAATGACAGAAGAACTCAAAACCACAGTTCAAATGAGAGTCATCTCAAAATGTCATGCCTCAGGCAACTCATGTAGAGAGCCACCGTAAGATGAGTTAGAGGTTCATGATTGTTGAGTCTGGCATTCCTGATAGTAAGACTGGTGGTAAACTTGCTTGCTCAGCTCCAGAAAGAATCCATAACAGCATTTATATGTTTATTATTTTATTTGTCTGCATGTTTTGTCTGCATGTATGTCTGTGTCCCACATGTGCACCTTGCCCAGGGAAGGCAGAAGAGGCTGTAGGATGCTCAGGAACCGGAGTTGCGGGTGGTTGTGAGCCATCATGGGGGAGTTGCGGGTGGTTGTGAGCCATCATGGGGGAGTTGCGGGTGGTTGTGAGCCATCATGGGGGAGTTGGGAATCCAGCCTGAGCCCTCTGGAAGAACAGCCTCTGCTCCTAACTGCCGAGCCATCTTCAGGCCTGACAGCATTTTTCAATGCTGATTTTTTCATTCTGGAATTGTGAGATGTTTTCGTGTGTGTGTGTGTGTGTGTGTGTGTGTGTGTGTATGTGTGTGTCTGTGTCTGTGTGTGTGTGCACATATGCACATGCACTAAACACTCTTTACCTCTGGCCTTGAGCATTCTCTCTTCCCCTTACAACTGTTACCACAGTACACATACACAAATACAACTTTTACACAAAACAGGCTGGTAGGATGGGTCAGTGGGTAGAGGTGCTTGCTGAGCAAACCTCATGACCTGACTTCAGTTCCTGGAGCCCAGGTAGGAGTGGAATGAAGAACAGACTCCCTGATGGTCTCCTCTGCCCGCCACACATGCGCCGGGGCACTTATTTGTACACACACTTAGCAAATTAATTTTTAAAAATCTAAGAACAATGCATATAATATTGTTGCTTTAATAGTAATAAAAACTATTTTCCATTATGTATTTTCTTGTAGGTATTTTTAAAGTAGCAGGCTTTTGATGTGTAAACTTGTCACTGTGGTGGTCTTTCATTATTTTAAGTATGAGAATATCTTTTCAGACTGAAGCAGAAGACCCGGATGGAGGGTTATTGTCACGGCAGCATAGTTCTGGAACACTGCTGCCTGTCTCGTCTGAGTATGTATTTATTACTATCGTTTGTTTGTTCTGGAAAAAATAAACTTTAAGTGAGGCATAGGAGGTGTTTCTCATTGAAACATCCGCCTGATTCTCAGTAGCCTTCTGGTACCCACACAGACCTGATGCTCTCCTAGTTACGTTTCTGTTGCTGTGATGGTGAAAAACCCTGAAAAAAGCAAAGGGTGTGTTTTGGCGCTCAGTTCAGGTGGGGAAGTCAAGGCAGCAAGAACTTGAAGCATGTGGTCATGTTCCATCAGTTATCAGGAAGAGGAGAGCAATGAATGCTTGTGCTTAGCTCACTTTCTCCTGTATACAATCCAGAATCCAGCCCAGGGCGTGGTGCCCACCACAGTAGGCAGATCTTCCCACCTTCACTAACGTAATCAAGACAGTCCCCACAGGTGTGTCCAGAAGCAATCTAGCACAGATAATCAGTCAGGATGTACATGGAGTCTTGCCTATTGGGTGTGACTCTGCATCCTGTCAAGGTGACACTCACTCTCTCACTAGGAACTGGTACTGGTCCTGTTCTAGGGCTCGTGAACTCTTCTGCATTTGCTGCTAGAAAGTAGCCTTCAAACTGTGGTGGATTTCTTAGATGGGAAAGCACAGTTCAGCGCCCAGCTTTATAAATGAAACAAAGCTCATTGGAATGGCAAACCTCACTGTCACTGTCCATTTTTTCTATTCAAAACTGCTATAGAATAGTTCAGCATAGCTTGACACTTTTAGCTGCAGTACCAGCTTTAGCTATATTTTTATGTAGTTAAACATGAATTCACGTGAAGTTTATGCTAACTATATATTTTTTCTTGGTTTCTCAACAGGAAAGATATGATTCGCCAAATGATGATCAAAATATTTCGTTGCATTGAACCAGAATTGAACAACCTAATTGCATTGGGAGACAAAATTGATAGCTTTAACTCTCTTTACATGCTAGTCAAAATGAGCCATCACGTGTGGACTGCACAGAATGTGGACCCTGCCTCTTTCCTAAGTACTACGTTGGGAAACGTTTTGGTGACCGTGAAGAGGAACTTTGACAAATGCATTGTAAGTTGTAAAACTTAACTCAAGAACAAGTTATTATGTAAAATGGCTAATTTATTTAACCCAGGGTCTAGGGTTCATGACCTCCCCAAAATTGTGAAGTAGGGAGTTGGCATTCGCTCATTTGAACAGACTCAGCTGGGGACAGGCAAACTCTGTAGCATACAACATAAGGACAGCTGCTGCCTCAGTGGCCTGCTGGGTTCCCGATGACTCGGTTTACTGATCTGAGACTTCTGATTTAATGAAACAATTGAAAGGTATTTGGATTTATTGTTATTTTCATAAATTCTAGTAAAATTAACTTTCTCTAGTTGATAGTTTGCATTGTTATAATTCATTTTAATTAATAGTATACAAAGTCTAGGAACCATACTTCTTTAAGAATCACTTGCTGCGGGGCATGAGGGCGATGGCTTTAGTCCCAGCACTCTAAGGCAGAAGCTGGCAGATCTCTTGAGCTCAATCAAGGTCAGCCTGGTCTTCCTGTAGCGTTCCAGGACAGCCTGGAGAACTTCTAGCAGTCATCGTGTGTTGTGTGTCTCCCCCCTCCCCAAACCCCCCATAAGAAGCAGTGTGAGTAGCTTTATTGTTTCCTGTTAGGCAGGAATGAATTGTGCAAGGCCTGGTTCTTTAAAACACTTTCATTTGTACTTTTGGAGTTTTATTATTTGAATGTTCTCCAATATAGCCTATAAATTATATCTAATTCTTAAATATCCATAGAGTAACAGCAGGGGAAAATATTAAGGACAATTAAAGCCCATGCCATTTTTTTATATATATATTTAAGAAAATAGCACTCTCCGGGTTGGGGCATACTTCAGTGGCACTTGTCCTGCCTGGCTCCTGCCCAGCATCACACAAACAACACTTCTTACTACAGGAAGACACTAGATAAGAGAGAGCTGACAAAGGCTGGGATAACTACTGAGCATCACGGCTGAAAGTCGTGGAGGCGCTGTTCACTCTGTCAGCATGTTCCCCAGCAGGGAACACCTAAGTGCTTCAGACCTGTGTAATTCACAGCAGTGTGGCATGGGCCTGAGCAGTTCACACAGTCCATCTGGTCAAGAGGCAGCAGATAAAAAGTGACCCAGGAGGCTGCTGGCAGCTCTGTGTCCTCTACTGCCCTCTGCATCTGACCTAATGCCACAGGCTTATTATGCTGATGAGGCAGAGCATTCAAAGGCTAAGCCCAAGTTGTTTACAGAGTTCGCAGAGCTTTTTTTTTTAACCATTTATTCCAGTGAAATATAAAGCACATATTTCAAAATAGTACGTGTTTATCATCAGCTGCTTCTGTCGCAGAGCTTTCTACCCTAATATTTGCAGTCTAGAAATTACTATCTGATCCTCTGATCCGTATAGCATGTGGTTTTTCAGCTTATAGTCCCCAAACCTTAAGACTGAACTTTTAAGTAGACATGAAATTCTTTGTGAGTAGGCCTCGACCCCCCTGAGAAGCAACGTACTTGAGTCTGTAGATCTTTCTGGATGCTGAAGGCCGCATTCTCGGGATGTACTGCACTCCATGGTAGAGCTTTGTGTCTTCCTCCTCTGCTCTTGTCTTGCTAACCTCCCACTCCAAGAATTTGTTTGTCTAAATGAAAGTTTTAGATGAGTAGGAATTAGAAGTGGTTACACTTTTCAACTTAGCCACATGGCCACCAAACAGAAATAAGCTAGGGACATCCTACGTGCCTTGGCCTCAGCTCTGCTCCAGTGCTAATGGGTCCCTGCCTTGTCCCTGACTTTCTGAAAAATAGAAATATGTACTGCTTCTAGTTTGAATACAGACTTGAAGTTCAAAATCCTTAATTGAAACAGGTTTTAAGTAAATGTAATTCTCTTTTTCTAAATAAAGTAGAGTATAGAGTGTTTGTCTAGAGGGTTGGTTTTCTTCGGTACCCTTTTCTTGGCTGCAGTTCTGAGCAAGCACCCGCAGTGCTGTAGACGCTGATGTGGCCATTTGGACATGTGAGGTTTCTAAGTCACTTGGCTTTTTCTCCCTTGCTTTCTCCCTAACTTTAGAGTAACCAAATAAGGCAAATGGAAGAAGTAAAGATCTCGAAGAAAAGTAAAGTAGGAATTCTTCCATTTGTTGCCGAATTTGAAGAATTCGCTGGATTAGCAGAGTCAATCTTCAAAAATGCTGAACGCCGCGGTGATCTGGACAAAGCATACACCAAACTAATCAGAGGAGTGTTTGTTAACGGTGAGGTCATGTGGGTTTATTCTAAAGCATGCTAGGACTCTTTCCTTTTTTTCTGGGTAGCGAAGCTCGGAGCAAACATGCTTACTGTTTTCAGTAGTCTGCAGTCTTGTTAGGCTGTCTGAAATTGAGCATCTCTCAATGTGAAGACTAAGCTGGTCCTAAGAAGACTGATGGCCATTGAGAGCCACTCCTGCTCCAGGCTCCCAGAGCTTTATTACGGTGCAAACTTGAAAGCCATTTTTTAAATGCAGACCTCAGCAGGGAGGAGTACATTTGCATTTTATTTTATTTTTTTTTATTTTTATTTTTTATTTTTTGAGACAGGGTCTCTCTGTGTTAGCCTTGGCTGTCCTGGACTCACTTTGTAGACCAGGCTGGCCTCGAACTCACAGTGATCCGCCTGCCTCTGCCTCCCGAGTGCTGGGATTACAGGCGTGCGCCACCACGGGGGTCTTCTGAAGGTGCTAGGCAGGCCTGTGTGGGAGCCCACTCGATTAGAAACATTCTGAGACATTATTTAATTAAAATGTGTCTGGTGCTTATACTCAATGATTTCAAAAGCAAAAATTGAATAGGAAGGTGAATAGTGTCATATTGCGCATAACTTTTTTGTGAAAGCCAGTCTAGAGAAAGCATAGATAAATTTCATGACAGGGTGCTTGATATTTAAGTTTTAAATAGTTTAGTTGGAGGCTGGCAAAATGGCGTAGTGGTTCAGAGCATGTGCTGCCTTTGCAGGTTCAATTTCCAGTACCCACATCAGGTGGCTTTCAACTGTAACTGTAACTCAGGATATGATGCCCTCTTTTTGCCTACACAGGTGCTACTGTTACCTGTAGAAAACTGTACAATAGACAGAGACACATACATACACTTAATAAAAATAATTTTGTTTGTTTTATTTGATTCTAAAAATTAAAAAATGTGGGCTGGAGAGATGGCTCAGCGGTTGAGAGTACTGACTGCTCTTCCAAAGGACCCGGGTTCAGTTCCCAGCACCCACATGGCAGCTTGCAGCTGTCTACAACTTCAAGATCTGACACCTTCATAAAGACATACATGCAGGCAAAACACCAATGCACATAAAATAAAAATAAATAAATTTTTAAAAAATGCTATTATACATTCACAAAGCTAGAAAATAGGCTATTTTAAATCGAGGGGGAAAGATAAAATTATTTGTAGCATTTAATGTTTCTACGTATATACTTTTCCATGCCCTTCTATGTCTCTCATGTATATATACACATTTTATGTATATGGTTTTGTAATAGAAAAAATTTAATGTGATTTTTTTTTCACTGGAACTGCTTAACTCCATAATCCTGTTGTCTTTCCCTGTCAGCTGATATAGATTTCTTAGTTTTGTTTTTCCTGCTGCTTTGATAAAATACTCTGATTAAAAGGCAACTTGAGAGAAATATTAAATTTTAGCTCACAGTTCAAGGTACAGTGTGTCATGGCCGAAAAGTCAGGTCATGGGAAGCTAGAAGCAGGTGGTCACATTTACCCACAGTCAGAAGCAGGCATCAATGAACGCATGCACGTTAGTGTTCAGTTTTCTTTCTCCATGCTTGTGCAGTCCAAGATCCCCTGCCCAGGGAATGGTGCCGCCTGCAGCGGGCAGTTCTGCCCACCTCAGCCAGTGTAGTCAAGATACGCACCCACAGCCAAGCTCCAAGGCCTGCTCTCTCATTATTCTGGACTCTCTCAAGCTGACAATACTAACATTTCTGTAACTATAATCATTTTAATGACCACATGGTCTTCCATATGTCACTGTTTACTTACTGAATATGCCATTAGTATTTCCAGCTACAATCCAACTGGTGGTTCAAAGGTTTATGTATATATCAAGGTTTTGCTAAATCATGGTGCATAGAGCTTATGCCAGTTTTGTGCTCTGAGCATTTGGTGAAATTTTAATTGCTCTGTATATTCTACCATGCTGCAAATGACGACCTATTGTTAGTCTTTTTACCCCTCGCCAGAGCAGTAGGCTCTAGATGTCCTCCCTCGATATGCTGCACTGTGTGATTTTGCTCAGGGTGTCCTTGTAGTTTTCAGATTGTGTCATTTTTTTTTCAACTCGTGTGTTTGAGTCATTCTTCAGAAGATTGAGTCTAACCATGATGTGAATTATCTAGCTATCCTTGCATACCAGTTATAATTCATAATTTCTCCACTGATTTGAAAATTCACCTTTCCTCTATACTGAATTTCCATGTGTGCATGGTGTTGTTTGAAGATGACTTACTGTTTTGGGAGGCCGTGAGGACCTTGTGATGAAGAATATTGTATTTAGTCCTAAACTATTTGACTCATATCCGAGAAGTCTTTTTCTGCTTTGATTTTAGTGGAGAAAGTAGCAAATGAGAGCCAGAAGACTCCGAGGGATGTGGTTATGATGGAAAACTTTCACCATATTTTTGCAACTCTTTCTCGTTTGAAAATCTCATGTCTGGAAGCTGAGAAAAAAGAAGCCAAGCAGAAGTACACTGATCACCTTCAGTCTTACGTCATCTACTCTTTAGGACAGCCGCTTGAGAAACTAAATGTAAATATGTTTTCATCCAGTGTTTTCCTGGTCTTGACTCCATATACACCAGTTTACATAAGAATAACATACAGATGCTTATCACAAATTTCTTGTGTAGTGACACAGGGGCATGAGGATTAAGGACTTGCCTGACGAAGCTGCCAACATGCCAGACCCTCATAGATGTACCCCAGTTTATTTCAATTCCTGTAAACAGCGATGTACCAGGTGTGGGTGGCACTCCTGTTACCCTCACTGCCTGCAAGGCTGAAGAAGGGGGCATAATTGTGTTCAGTGCCTGCATGGGCAGCTGAGCAGAACTCTGTCTCAAAGTAAATAAATAATATATAAATTGTATTTATAAAATAAAAGGACAGGGGAAATGGCTCAGGGAGGAAGTGCTTGCTGAGTTTCTTTGTTTTACTTAGTTTTTCGAGACAAGGTTTCTCTGTGTAACCTTGGCTGTCCTGGACTCACTTTGTAGACCAGGCTGGCCTCGAACTCACATCGATCTGCCTGCCTTTGCCTACCAACTGCTGGGATTAAAGGCGTGCGCCACCACACTTGGCTTGCTTCTGAGTTTCTAACGCCCTCATAAAAGCATGCCCTAACCCCAGTTCAGGAACATACAGACAGGCAGATCCCAAGTGCTCACTGGCCAGCAAATATAGCCCAAACAGCGAGTTCCACACTCAGTGAGAGATCTTGCTTCAAAAGGTAGAGAAGCAATTGAAGGAAGCATCCTGATGTCAACCTCTGGCATCCATGCCCACCTACCCATGCACGTGTGCACCCGCACACCACACACACACACACACACACACAGATTATTTTGCACATTGCCTTTCCTTTCTTTCCTGACTTGAGTTATCCCCCTGCATAAATGGTACATAATTAAATTAAGACATGGTGGTTTTTCTGGGTATAATGGTTTGTGTTTGTAATCCCAATATGCAGGAGGCTGAAAGAGACAGAAACTCTGAATCTGTAAGCATATTAAGTGGAAAATGCAGGAAATACAGCATACGAGATTATAGTTTTATATACCTACATTGAAGAAATAGAAGGAAGTCCAAAAGATTAGCAATAGCTGTCACTGAGTAGCACGGAAATAGATGGCATGTCAGCTCCCATCCACCTACACACTTCTGAATCTGGTTTTTAAGACGTTCAAGTGATAATAAAAGTATTCATTTTCATTTCCTTGAAGCATTTCTTTGAAGGCGTTGAAGCCCGCGTAGCCCAGGGCATTCGGGAGGAGGAAGTGAGCTACCAGCTCGCATTCAACAAGCAAGAGCTCCGCAAAGTCATTAAGGAGTACCCTGGCAAGGAGGTGAAGAAGGGGCTGGACAACCTCTACAAGAAGGTTGACAAGCACCTGTGTGAAGAGGAGAACCTGCTGCAGGTGGGCGCTGCAAGTGGGCGCTGCAGGTGGGCGCGGGCTCGGAGGCGCCTGCCTCTCTCGACAGATGCTGCTAGTCTTGGGGCCTGAGAAAAGTTCCATAGCCAAGTGGTGTGCACGCCTGCAGCCCCAGCACTCGGGAGGCTGAGACACAGGATGAAGAGATCACGGTCATCCTAGAGTATATAGTAAGCTTACGGCTAGCCTGGGCTACAGGAGACCCTGCCTCACAAAAGCAAAACAAAAGTAAAGACAAATGAAAGTTCTATAAAGCACAGACCAGGTGATGAGTTGTAAGGAGAAAAGGTGTCACTCTGTAACTGTAATCATTTCTCCTTTAATTTTTGCATTCTTCTAAGGTGAGACATTGCTTTTCTGACTGAGTTTTTGTCCCATTGTTTTTGTATTTCTGGTGACTGTGAATGCAGTGTTGTTTCTCGTATGGTGCAGTGGCTCTGAGTGCAGGTTGGAGCTAGGAATGGGTCTGTAATCTAGATCCACACTAAGCTGCGCAATTCAGGCCAAGCTACTTGAGTTCTGAGCTTCAAATGCCCGGATGTGACAGTTGATGCCTCTGTGGGCACTGCCGTTGCTTCAGTTCATACAAGAGTGAGCATGGAGAGGTGGTAGCGAGCCTACCTCATGTGCAGTGGGCCAGGTCTGATGGAAGGAAGCTGTCTTCTTTATAAACTATGTCGAAAGGCCCAGAGGTGAAAGAAAATAGTTCTAATGTGAGCATCGTAGGAGCATTCACCATGATGCTACATTTGTGTTCACTTCCAAAGGACAACACCTGCTAATGGGTGGCAGGTGTGATGCTCGGTGGAAGAAACAGCACAAGCTAATGATGAGAAGAAAAAGGTGTAATGCTGTGGGGAGGGACTGGTCTTAAACAGATGGAGCGGAGGACAGGGGAGGGTCACGAGAAAAACTCCAGAAGAACACAGCCCCATATGCTGGGATATGATCAAAGTTCCTGCCCTCACCAGGTCCTCAGGAGCTGTGCTGATGCAGCATATTGGCGAATTTACGCCCTTGCATCATTGTGTGTATAGAAGTCTGTCTTGAGATTATCTACATGTCTGCCCACCCCCCACCTCCAGTGGCCAGGTCATTACTCACGCAGTTGCAGGCAGTGAGCCTGGATCATCTTGCGCTCCCTCCACAGCATCAAGCAATGTAGAGAAGATATAAATATGTCTGAAATGGAACTAAACTGTTAAATATTGCACTTCCTAAATGGTGGTCTTGGTTCCCTACGTAATTCTGCAAAGTTGCACCTGTTACTAGAGTTTATGAAATAACAGCTAACGCATAATGGGGACGTGCTCATGCCAGGCCTGTCCTAGTTAGTGTTCTGCCTTAGCCCTTGTTTAAACTAGGAGGACCACGTGTTACTCTCCACTCCCAGCTACAGACAGGAACATGCAGCGCACAGAACCAGTGGCATATTCTTGAGGTCATAAGTCTTTTAAGTAGGACTGAGGGTCCCGGCTTCAGATTGCATGTTCTTAACTACCATGTTATACCAAATTCTTAGATTCTGCCTTGAAATCTGCTGTGCATGTGCGAGTATGTCATCATTTCCGCTCACGGTTCCTGGCTTTCCCTTTGTGTTTTGTAACAGGTAGTGTGGCACTCCATGCAAGATGAATTCATACGTCAGTACAAGCACTTCGAGGGGTTGATAGCTCGCTGTTACCCTGGCTCTGGGGTCACAATGGAGTTCACTATTCAGGACATTCTGGATTACTGCTCCAGCATCGCACAGTCCCACTAAGTCTTACGACAGAGAGAAAGGAAGTGAGCAGGCATTCTCAGTGCACCAAGCACTACATTAACAGTGAGGCGCATGCTCTGAGAAGCCAGACTCAAGCGTTTGTGTCTAAGTGTCAAGTAACTGAGTGACGCGCAACTCAGGTGTTTGGGGCAGCAGCAGCCTGTGGCTTAGTTTTCTGTGACGCCAGGTGATATACTTACTTAAGCATGTATCGCATCATGAAATGCCTTTAGCACTTCTCTGTGGCAGGGTAGGACATTTTCTGCTACTGCCAGCTTCTTGTGTTTGCGAGTGGCGGTCCTGAGGAGAACGGTGGGAGTTCGTCAGCACTCACTATGTGCCAGTTGCTCACAAACGAGGGAACTATGAAAACATTGCACAGTGGTGTTTGCCCCCTTGTCTAACAAGTGTACAGATGGGAAAGGGGGCTGACATGGTAATCAGCTACCAGCCTGGATGCTGAGGACTATGTGGCTCTGTATAGTGAATAAAGAACATGTTTAAAAGTTGCTATTTGGTCAAGGGTCTTCTACTGCCCCTCCTGGTCAGTTAAGCTGAGAGAGAGCTGCCTATTTTCCTGCTTGAGACATCCCAGCTGCTCCGTCTTCCCTGAGCTTGCAGGACTAACTTCTCCATTTCTCTCTGTAGACTTGACAGCTAAAGTTCCCATCCGTTACCTCCTGTTGTTTCTTCCTCTCAGTTTCGTCCCCCTCTCATCTCTTCCAAGGTCTGCTCAAGCGTAGCTGTACAGAAAAAGCAGCAGAAGACGCCTGAGCAGACCTTGGGAAAGATGGAGAAGGAAACTACCGAGAGGAAGAAACGACAGGAGCCAAAGGACAAGAGCCTGGCGCTGTCAAGGAAATAAGTGACGGCAAGATCCACCCTGATGCTATGCAAGGCGAGAAAGAGAAACTAGAAAGAGAACTCCTTCATGAGGAATGAGAACAGGTGAGCTGCCTGGCTGACCAAGACGCCCCTCCACACGCTCAGCGCCCTGGAGATGAAGGCGCTGCTCAGCAGAGCTCAGGCCTTCACTATGGAAGCCCATGGTCTTGTACCCAAAAAAGTGCTCAAGAAAGTGCCCAAGAAACTCTCAGAGTGGCCCTGACTCTAGTCAGAAACAACAGAGTAGAAGATGTGTGCTGCAAATTACAAGTGCTGGAATCAAACATGTGCAACTACCACTACCACACCTGTCAAAATTTGTTTGATTTACTTGAAAAAGTCATTCATTTTTAGCTTATATTTCTAGTAATATGTGCCAACAGCTGAGGATGTGGCAGGAGGATTGCGCTCAAGGCCACTCTTAGGGGGAGGGGGAGGGAGCAGGGAAGAGGGATTATTTCTATCTAGATACTTCTCATTCACATTTTCTGTTCCTTTCTAGGCACATAAAATGTATTATGTCTGGCCAGGTTGGTTGGTGGCACACACCTTTATCCCAGCACTAGGGAGGCAGAGGCAGGCGGATCACTGTGAGTTCGAGGCCTGCCTGGTCTACAAAGCCAGTCCAGGACAGCCAGGGCTATACAGAGAGACCCTGTCTTGAAAATACATGGAGGGTTTGTTGTTGTTGTTGTTGTTGTTGTTGTTGTTTGTTTTCTTCCTCCAGTTAACCTGGAAATCCAGGTTGGCCTGGAACTAAGAAATCCTGCTGAATGACCTTTTCAAGTGCTGAGACTATGGGCCTGATCCACTGTTTCCAGTCTATAAGTCTCTTAGTGACTACTTAGGAATTGTTGGGAACTATATGAGCTTGCAACTTTATGACTTTTCAACTGAGTTTGTGTGACTGTAATAATAATAAGACTATTGTTAATCTCTTTAATATTTAAAAATAAAGTACTTTTTAAGGAAAAAAGTTAGTATTTGGTAATATTCTTAGGTTTTATATATCTTACATATGAAAGCAAACTCTTACAAAATCTATGTATCAAAATTAATTGTAAGACTTCATACTATAAAACATGTAGAATTTTAACAGTAAGAAAGCTAATAGAATAATAAGAAAAAGCTATTTATAGTAGCATCAAAGATATTTAATCTTTAGGCCTATTCTACTGCAACATGTACTCTGGACAGTGATATCAGAATGAAAATGGAGGTAAATGCCAGGAAAATACTGTTAGGTAAAAGGCATTACCAGGAACATCTGTATGTACTGGAATTTTTTTTAATATAACATTTTAAAAACAAGCCATTTTGGCTTGGGGTTCCAAGTAGATAATTGCACATTTCTGGTGTAATCATCAGTGAATCTGGCAGGAGCATAGAGGATTAAAACGTCATTTGGTAGTGCGTGCCAGTCATCCCAGCACTTAAGAGGCTGAGGCAGAAGCATTGCTGAAAGCTCAAGGCCAACCTGAGCTGCATAGCAGGTCCCAGGCCAGCCAGGACTGGATACACTGTCACACAGGTAGGGGTGAGGGGGGTCCGCATGGTAAGGTTATTTTACTTATTCTAAGCAGAAGGAACATACACGTATATGTATGTACCCACTTGTATCCTTTAGGTCTTCTGTCAGCTCAGCACTTAAAATTTTAAATATATTCATTTATGTGCATATCCACACACATACTTACTAATACAAAACTTGGACATGGAAGGGTTAAAAATTTAGAGCCAACGGAGACTTAGTGATTTGAAGTGAAGTTCCATATACCAAATTCTGCTTTCTCTACTGGTAGCAAGAATACATAATATACATATATTATCAAACACATCTAAAGACAAAACAATATCTGAAAACCATATTAATGGGCAAAGGGTAACTTTAACAGGTAGTTTGGCTTTTCTTTAAGTTAAAGCTCCCATCTGCTTGCTGTTTTTCCAGACCTTAAAGAACAGTACTATTATTTACCGGAAGGATATGGAGAAAGGAAAATAGAACTTCTAGACATGCACTTCAAAATCATGAGAGAATACTTGTATATGGATGAAAACATGAGTCAAAATAGCTGAGGAAGTTACTATTTTATTTTATAAAATACATAATATCAGATTGACATAAATGAGATGAGATTATGTGTCCCTCACTTTAGATCCTGGGTACCAGTGCCTCAGCACATGGGGGCCGTGATGAACCAGCTGGGAATCCTTAGGCAGTAGGCTCTCTGTGGCCCAGGTCTGCCTTCTGACCATCTCCTAGGCCATTTCAGGACTGCTGCTGCACTGCCCTCAATCTGAGGTGCACAGCTTCACAGGACAGTGACCGTCTACCCCTACACAAGTCAGGACTACTTGCCCTTTCTTGAGGGACAGCTGGCTTTTTTACATGCAGTTTAAACAAGGTCCCCTGGTTATTTTCGACAAATCGTGATGATAGTGTTCATTTACCTAAATTCCTGAGTGAGTATACTTCTAAGCGTATTTGGAGCAATCTTCATTTTTAAGAGGGGAGTCGGAAGGTGGTGGGGTAGGTGGAGCAGGGCAGAGGGTTACATGGAAATAGGTACTAGAGGCAACAACAGGCTGGCAAGCAGGAGAAAGCACGACCAGTCGGCGGGCAGTGGCTATGTCTGAGAAGGCAGCTTGAGAGCATCTCCGCAGCATCCCTCCCCGTGTGGGCCTCGTGCAACGTGGAGCCTTGAAGGTAGGTCTTGTTCCTAAATGCCTAGAGGAGAGAGGAATTAGGAAGGAATTGGGAAACTGATGGCTGGGCTCTAGTCTGCATTTTGTACTAATCTCCATTTGATTACCCACAGCTTTTCCAGGTCCCTTTTCAATTTGCATTGCCCCACCCCCTTCTCATAAGTAACCATTGTCAACCCGCATGACTTGTCATTTTGAGACATGCTCATTTGGGATTCTCACGCAGTTTACTTGTCATCTCTGCTGATGAGCTTGGCAGCAAGGGCCAGGGCTGCCCCGTGGACTCTTGTCTCCAGCACTTAACTGCTTATTAAGTCCTGAGGTAAAGAGCGAAAAGCAAACAGATACTAGTTCTTGGAGGGCGGAAAGCATAACTGCGGATGTCCTTAGTAGCCTGTGGGGTTGGACACAGCCACATCCACCACTGAGGTGCCAGGAGGTTGTAGGCCACCCCTGGCCTGCCAGAAATCCCGTGCCTAATGAAGTGCACACTGAGCACTGTGGCATGTTCTCTCTCCCGCTCCATCTCTCTCTCCTCTTCCCTCCTTCCCTTTCCCTACCTCATACACAATGGTTCTCAACCTGTGGGTCAACACCCCTTTGGCAAAAAATATTCACATTGTGATTCAGAACAGTAGTAAAATGACATTTATGAAGTAGCAGTGAAACTAATTTTATGATTGGAGGATCACCACACTACATGAGGAACTACCTGTATTAAAGGGTGACAGCATTAGGAAGGCTGAGAACCACAGTGCTAGGAATTTTTGTAAAGAAATTGGCCCTCAAGGAAAAGAAAGTGAGTCCATCTATTACAAATCTGCTATGAACATAGTTGAGCAAGTGTCCTTGTATGGTGGAGTGTCTTTTGGGTATATGCCCCGGAGGGGTATAGCTGGGTCTTGAGGTAGCACTATTCGCAGTTTTCTGAGAAAGCACCAGATTTATTTCCAAAGTTGCACAAGTTTGCACTCCCAGCAGCAGGGGAGGAGTGTTGCCCTTGTTTCACGTCCTCACCAGCGTGTGCTGCCACTTGAGTTTTTGTTCTTAGCCATTCTGACTGATGTAAGAGGGAATCCCCTGATGACTAAAGACTTGAGGGGTTTTTGTTGTTTGTTTTTTTGAGGTTTGGAGTTTTTTGTTTGTTTTGGGGGTTTTTTGTTTGGTTGGTTTTGTTTTTTGGTGGTTTTGCAGTTTGTTTTTTTGGGGGGGGTATTTTGTTTTGTTTTGTTTTTTGTTTTTTTAAGGCAGGGTTTCTCTTTGTAATAGGCCTGGCTGTTCTGGAACTCTCTTTCTAGAGCAGGCTGGCCTGAACTCCAGAGATCCTCTGCCTCTGCCTCTGCCTTCAGAGTGCTGGATTAAAGGCATGCACCACCACACCCAGCACTTGAGCATTTCTTTAAGTGCCTCTCAACCGTTTGAGATTCTACTGTTGAGAAGTCTCTGTTTAGCTCTCTGTTTAGCCCCATTTTTAATTGTATTATTTTGTTTGTTGGTATTTAATTTCTTGAGTTCTTTATGTATTTTGGATATTAGCTTTCTGTTGGATGTAGGGTTGGTGAAGATCTTTTCCTAGTCTGTAGGCTGCTGTTTTGTTCTATTGACAGTGACATTTACCTTACAAAGCTTTTCAGTTTAATGAAGTCCAATTTATTAATTGTTGATCTTAGAGCCTGAGCTGTTGGTGTTCTATTCAGGAAGTTGTTTCCTGTGTCAATGAGTTCAAGGCTATTTCCCACTTTCTCTTCTACTAGATTTAGTGTATCTGATTTTAGGTTGAGGCTTTTGATCCATGTGGACTTGAGTTTTGTGCAGGGTGGTAAATATGGATCTATTTGCATTCTTCTACATGTAGACATCCAGTTACGCCAGCACCGTTTGTTGAAGATGCTGTCCTTTTTCCATTGTATAGTTTTGGCTTCTTTGTCAGAAACCAAATGTCTGTAGGTATGAATGGATGCAGAAAATGTAGCACTTGTACACAATGGAAGACTACTCAGCTATTAAAAACAAGGAAATCATGAAATTTGCAGGCAAATGCATAGAACTAGAAAATATCATCCTAAGTGAGGCAACCCAGACCCAGAAAGACCCAGAAATACTCATTTATAAGTGGATATTAGCCATATAGTGCAGAATAACCATACTACAACCCACAGACCCAAAGAAGCTAAGTAACAAGGAAGTCCCAGGGGAGGAAGCTTGAATCCCACTCAGAAGGGAAGTAGACAAGACGTGGAGGTGGATGAAGAGAGGGAACTGGTGGAAAATGGAGTGGAGGGGGGCACAGGGTGGAGATCAGATGTGGGGAGGGCGGGGGCGGGGGTGGGGGTGGGAGGTGAGAGAGCTGGGAGAGAAGAGGGAAACTGAGGGGGGGCATCTCTGAGACAGGCTGGAGACCCGTAACAGGGTAGACTTCTGGGAGGATGTGGGGGTGACTGTAGCTGAGCCTCCTAGCGGCAGGGGACATAGAGACTGAAGAGGCTACTTCCTGGCCAGGTAGGACTTCCAGTAGAGGGAAGGGGACACCAACCAACCCACAAAACCTTCCACCCAAAATTTATCCAGCCTTCAAGATGTTCAGGGATGAAGATGGAGCAGAGATTGAGGGAATGGCCAATCAATGACTGGCCCAAACTGAGACCCACCCCATGGGAGAGAACCAACCCCTGACACTTAATGATACCCTGCTATGCTTGCAGACAGGAGCCTAGCATAAGTGTCCTGTGAGAGTCTCCACCCAGCAGCAGATTGAAACAGATGCTGAGACCCACAGCCATAAAGTGGAGCTCAGGAAGTGCTGTGTAAGAGTTGGGGGAAGGATAGAAGGACCTGGTGGGGACAAGAGCTTCACAGGAATACCAACAGAGTCAGCTAACCTAGGCCCATTGGAGACTCAGAGACTGAACCACCAACCTAAGAGCATGCATGGGCTGCACCTAAACCCCCGACACATATGCAGCTTGATCTTCATGCAGGTCCCCTAGCAAGTGGGCCAGGCACAGTCTTACATGGAGTCTGTGCCTGCCTTTAGATCAGGAACATAAATACCGAGATCACCCAGATCGCGAAACCCCCCAAAATGACCACCAGGACTCCATACCCATGCAACATACACAGGGTCCTGTATTATGGGCTCAGAGCCTTCCTGATTGGATAGGAGAATGATACTAGAGCTTCAAGGGTAAAAAGGGTAATGGGTTTATAAGGAAAAAACTGTAATTGGGGGATGGGGTCAAGGGGAGTAAGGAAAAAACCCATGAGTGGGAGTTGTGGGTCTCAGGAATGTCAACCTTCAGGCAGGTTGGGTGGAGGCTGAGTCTGGAGGGGAAGCTTGGTTTTTGTTGTTGTTGTTTTGTTTGATTGTTTGTTTAATCTCAGAGGAACATTGGGAGTTAATTGTATCTAATCGCTCCAGTGGAGTTTCAGGAGACTGCTGGTAGGTCAAGTTTATGGCGGTGTGTGGTCTTTCCTGGAAAGCAGGAAGTGAAGTCACATGGAGGACAACATCTTTAATTGTGAATATACATTACATATGTATAGAATATAGCATTAATTTTGCCCTTCCAGGAGATGAGGAGGAAGGGGGCTGCAAGCAAGATGTAAAGTTAATTGGTTAAATAAAAAAGAAAGGACAGGTTGAAAGACCATGGTTTGGGCCGATTGTGTTTGTTGCATTCGTTGGGCATTTTTCTACCCTAGACAAAGAAGAGGTCTGTTAATGAGGGCGGGGCAGCCCCGTAGCCTAGACTTTAGCAGAGGAATTTACAGAGGTACATGTAGACAGCCCTTCTCCCAACAAGCACATACCTGAATTTTACAGAAGATAGGATTCACTTGGATCCTCTGAATTTAATTCATTCCACGAGGCTTTTATTCAGCTTATTCTCCATTGGTTGCTGTGTCGCCTTTACCTTCATTTCCGTTCCTAGGATGGGGAGAGATGGGGAGCTGGTCAGCGCTGTGGCAGCTCTGATCATGAAGAGCCTGGTGAGCAGTCTGCCTGGCCTAGCTGTTTCATTGTGTGAGATGATCTGTAGTCTTTACTGTTTACCCCAGAGGTCACCAGCTCTTCCATAATGTGCATATAGATCCCTTTTGTATTTATAATAAATTTGTTACTCTTCCATTCATCAATCCGTTTGCCTATCTTGCCTAAACTTTCACACTCCTTTGTAATCAGCTGAGTGATTTTTGTTAAGAATGCAATCCCCACTCGGAGACCACCACTCACACATGCAATTGGTAAGAGTGTTTTTATTTCTCAAAAATAAGAATCCTATAACGTTGGAGCATCTTCCTCAGCCTTTTGGAAAGCTACTAACCTACACTCCTGGCATACTCAGGTAATCAGGTTTATTCCTTCTTAAGTCTCTGAGGGAGTTGAAGACCAGGTAGCTTAGTTTTACAATGAAGCTTAATTGTTTAGGGGTTAAGATGTTTTTAGGTCTAGATAGGTGTTCTAAGTTGATAATGACAGTATGTGATGGAGATTGGTTTACATTTAGAAATTTAGATGCACCAGGATAGGAAAGATGTCTTCTTCAAGGCTGTCAAATACAAATAGCCAAAACACTAAGAATGTAACATTTATATAATTCCTGATTGTGTCATGGTTCTTCTTGCTATAGGTAATCTATTGTATATGTGTGTAATAATATAAATGTATGTGTAAAAAATAAAATTTAATTTAAAAAAAAGAAAGAAAATAAGAATCCTGCACGCAGGAGTCAGCCACTTTACAAAATGGAGGCCATGGGGTGAGTTCGAAGACTCTTTTCAAAGCCAGGTGGGGGCCCTCCAGATGCAGTTAGGTCACCTTCATCTCCATTGGCGTGAACTAGAAGCAGGGGTCGGGTGCACTGGGGATTGGGTGGCACCAAGTCGGGAGTTAGTCAGGAGTTAACCCCCACCCCCACCTCCCAGCCCCCCTCACCTCACCCCCACCCCCAGCCCCAGCCCTGCTTAAGCTGGCAGTTGAGCAACCTTCTCTCCCCTGGCCAGATGTCTTGACCAGTTCTGATTGGCTGCCCATTTTCTGTGTTTTTTCCCTATAACTGAAGTTTCTATCTCTGAGAAACAGAAGCGTAGGCCTAGGCTGGCTCGGTGAGAAAATGAAGCCTGTCGTCGTCGAGTCGGTTAGGATTATTTAAACAGGCCCCCTCAATTTGACTTCTTTGGTTTTTTTGTTTTTGTGTGTTTTTGCTATGCTCCTAGTTTATTTTTTTCTTTAATTTATTTATTCACTTTTTTTTTTCTTTTTTGGTTTCTCAAGACAAGGTTTCTCCGCGTAGCCTTGGCTGTCCTGGAGCTCACTCTGTAGACCAGGCTGGCCTCGAACTCACAGAGATCCACCTGCCTCTGACTCTGCCTCTCAAGTGCTGGCGTTAAAGGTGTGCACCACCACCGCCCAGCTGTTTTTTGTTTTTTCAATGTGTTCTGTAGAAAGCCATCTTTCTGCCCGGAAAACCTCTCCCTGCAGCCCCTGCCTGGGGGTCCATGCATCTCTATTTCTGTTGGCCCCATCACTGCTCATTCTTTATTCTCTAGAATTGCCATCGCCTCCACTTCACTAGGCAGAAAAGTGGTCTTCCCTGGAGACCGTCCCAGACCCTTTCCTGTTAGAGTCCAGACAGCAGACCTTTCGGAGAGACAAGTCTGAGCAGAATGGAAGAAGCTTACAGAATTGTTGGGAGAGGCTGGTAGAATAGACTCCAGGTGGAAGCTCCTAGAAATAGCTCCCAGTGGACGGGACCATGACTGGGTGCCCCTGAAGCTCCCTCACCAAAGTCAGCTGTCACGGCACGCGCAGGTCTGGTTAAGGGAAAAGCACATGTGATTCTGATAAGCCCTGAATAAGCATCCTCAGCTAAGACCCTCCACTCAAGGGCTGTCTACTGAGTGGTTTTCCTCAAATCCCTTCTCCCTTGACTGGATAGGAACAGAACTTTCTCAAACATGCTAAAGTGTTATAGCATTTTTGTCATGTTTGGTTATCAACACCTAATTGTGTCTGGCAATAAACCTTAACCAATCCTAGCTTTTTTGCCAGTGATTGCTTTAGTGATAAATTCCATGTTGTTCTGTCCAGTAAAGAGAACTCAGCCAGAGTGCTGGGAGACACTGTCCTCCCTGGTAAGGGAGGAGAGGCCTATAAGGTACATGTATATATAGTTTTTTTAATCTTTAATTTTGTCAGGCAATCTCTGTCTCTTCCTCTCACTCCTCCTTTTGTCTGTGTGTGTCTGTGTCCATATAGGCATGAAATGCTTTTGTTAAAACCAATGACTAGACCTTATGACAAATGTGTCTTTGTGAAATACAGACAAAAACATTTGACCAATATTTACATAGAGTCCGTGGAACCTGTAATAAGGAAGAGGTGGGGGTGAGCCCTCGTCGGCCTAGCCCACAATAGCCAATGACTCACATTGCAGTTACATCAGCTTTTGTCCAGTTTCTGCCTACATCCCATAAAATCTTAGACAGGGCAGTCCCATCTCTTCCAGTCTTAGGAGTTTCAGTTTTCCTTATTTCTATTTTTTCTTTAGTTTCTCACATTTCTGTACTTCTTAATAAAGCTTGTTTCTGCTCCGTATATGCCGTTGGTGGTCTCTAATCTTCATAGACATGAAATAGCAAAGCCAAAACCACTGACTTAGGTCAGCACTCCAGGCCTTTGGGTCATGAAAAGTCCGGTGACACTCAACATCAAGGATAACAGAAACAATTGTAGATATTAAAAGCCCATGAGCTGCAGAAAGAGGACCATGCATAGTTCTTTACTGGAGATGGTAACATGACTGTTAAAAAAGCTAATCTAATACTAGTATGTATTGCTGTGCATGAAAAACACTGTGCAGACATATCAAAGAAAATAAATATATTCTGGTCTTGAGCTCAAGTCATTTTCAGGGACACATTTTAATAAGACTAAGAAACTGGAGTGTCTCTACTTCAGAGGATTATAGCCAGATAAATAATAGCTTTAGAGCCTATGAGAAAAAAAACTGACAATTAGGATAATACTCTGAAGGGTCATCATGTGCACGAGGGAAATGCTTCACTTCCTCATGAGTGCTCAAAATGGCACACACTCAGAGCGGAGCCCACTTCAGCTGCGCAAAGGAAACTCATTTGACCAAAGATAGCCAGGAATGCAATGAGCTGCTTTGAAAAGCACAGTTCTGTTGTCATGGTTACATCCCTACATCAGCTCCCATGGGGACTTTGGGGGAGAGGAAATCTGTACCCTACTTAGAAGGTTGATCTCCTTGACCTTTGAGGACCCTGGAAATTCTGTCCTCGCAAAGTTGAGTTGATCTTTCTCTGAGTAGCATCTGTGTGCCCTTGTGCTCTGGGACTGGCTTTCATGATGGCCTGTCCAACACACAGTTGCTTTACTCCTCAGAGTTCAAGTCAAGCTGCTAGCACTTGTTCTGTGACTTCTGCTAAGTCACGAAGCCCTTGTGTAAAATGCGGATGCTGGTATTAGTGCCTTCATAGGGTTGCTATGTGCTGGCATGAGACAGCACTTGTTGAGTGTAGCCAGCACTTAAAGAGAACCTCAGAAGCACTAACCCACTACAGCAGCAGCAGTTACTTTGTTAGTCTCTCAGCGCGTTGTCTCATCTTTTTTTTTTTTTAGCCACATGACTACTCATCTTCCACACCTAAGTTTTCATTTGTGTGTTGATCTGATTTAGATATGAAGTATCCCTTCAAAGGCTTGGGTTTTTGTTTTTGTTTTTTGTTTGTTTGGGTTTTTGTTGTTGTTTTGTTTTTTGGTTTGTTTGGTTTTTTTGTTTTTTGTTTTTTGTTTTTTTCTCTGTGTAGCCTTGGCTATCCTGGACTCATTTTGTTGACCAGGCTGGCCTCGAACTCACAGCGATCCGCCTGCCTCTGCCTCCGAAGTGCTAGGATTAAAGGCGTGCACCACCACGCCTGGCCCAAAGGCTTAGTTATTAAAGGGTTAATTTCCAGGTGATGAGCTTTTAAGGAGTGATCAGCTCAGGAGGCTGCTGACCTAGGAAAGTATCCCCTGATGGATTCATAATGTGATGGCATCACTGAGATAGGATGGGATAGAGCCCTTCCAAGACAGAGGAAGTTGGCTACTGAGCTGGGTTCTTGAGGCCTCTAGCTTGTCCTGGGCTCCTGTTTCTGTCTGCTTTCTGGACACCATATGTGAGCATCGTCTTCTGCCACATGTGTCCACCGCCATCACAGTCTGAGGCTTCTGGAATTTCCAGTCAAAAATCAGTCTTCCCTCCTTGAAATTGTTCCTCTCACGTATCTGTCACAGTGATGAAAAATGACAGACATGCATGGCCAGCATTTTCAGGGGTTGAGTCTCTTGATATAATAGGCATTTTTCAAATTGTATTTTCATACTTTTGCCTATATTAACATTATTTTTCTAATATATTCTGTTGTCGTTTTATTATCAATTTGTAGAAATGAAATATGTTTCAGTCTATGGTATTAGTTTTAAATATTTTGTTCTTTGTCATTTGTCATGAAATGTTTGACATGTACAAGGCTTGCTCTTTTGTTAGGGTGTTTTTTTTTTTTTTGGTTTTTTGTTGTTGTTGTTGTTGTTGTTTTGTTTTTGTTTTTGCTTTTCCAGACAGGGTTTCTCTGTGTAGCCTTGGCTGTCCTGGACTCACTTTGTAGACCAGGCTGGCCTTGAACTCATAGCGATCTGCCTGCCTCTGCCTCCCAAGTGCTGGGATTAAAGTGGTGTGCCACCACGCCCGGCTTGTTAGTTTTTTAATTCAGTAATATTTCTTGAGTTTTTCATGCCCTCAGAGCTTCCATACCTGCCTCTATTCCTTCTCAATCCAAAAGGTGAAGAAAGACTGATTCTTGTACAAAAAATATTGAAATTAAAAGGTCCCAGGACTTTGAGGACATAAAATGAAATCACTATATCAAAAAGATGCTCTGGCCCGAGCTCTTTAAGGTGATCATTTCCTGAGAGGAATTTCCCAGTGTCTTCTGCTAAAGAATAGTTTCTTGCAACACCTATTCATTTACACAGTGAAGACATCTTTTTGTTGCCAGGTCACTACAAATCCTGCCACTGGGCCCTAGATGGACTGGAACTACCCAGCCATGTTCTTTGACAATGATAATCATGTTGCCAGCCAAAGTATACAGCGTCAGCAGCAGGACAATTGAGTCTCTGCTGTTTAAATAAAAGGAATTCAAGTAGCTGGCAGTATTGACATTTTAGCAGTATGTCTTACTCAGTGTTTTATTGCTGTGAAGAGGCACCATCACCACATCAGCTCTTATAAAGAGAAACATTTAGCTGGGGCTGGATTATAGTTCAGAGGTTCAGTCCATTATCAGGGCATGAAGGCAGACATGGTGCAGGAGAGGGAGCTGATGGTTCTACATCTGCATCCACAGGAAGAGAGAGTGACACTGGGCTTGGCTTGAGCATCTGAAATCTCAACGTCCACCCCCAGTGACACACCTCCTCCAATAAAGTCAGCCCTACTCCAAAAGGCCACGCCCCCCAATAGTGCCACTCCCTGTGAGCCTAAGGGGGCTGTTTTCATTCAAACCATCACATGGTTTGGGATGCCAGAAGGAACATCAGCTGAAAGACCTGGACCAATCAATTCAATTCATATACCCCATCTTCTGCCAGGTGCCTGTCACTTCACATGGATTATACCTACAGAGAAAGGCACATTAGTCTCCTAAGCAGAGATACAGGACAGTCAGTGACTATGCTGGCCACAGCAAACACCCAAAGCCATATGTAAAGGTTTACTGGCTTCCGGTGATGCAGTGAATAAAGTCCGACTCTGCAATCTCACATGCCGTGGGTCCTTTACAAACTCTTCTCTATCAGGATGCTTGCGCCTCATCCTGTCCAGGTCCTACCAGACAACCATGTTATCACCGACAGAAGTGTTTTCTTCTCTATCTGTATCTTCCCGGTCACCCCATCTTTTCTCTCCCCTTCCCTAGAGCTCCGTTCTTCATGAACTTGATTGCGAGTTCTATTTGTCTCAAGGGCCAAACCAAGTCCCTTGTGTTGAGGAACCTTGAAAAGCTACGCTAGTCCCTGCATTTTCTTCCATCTCTGATTCCTGTTACTTAATTCTGGGTAGCATCACTTGATACTTGGACCCACCTGGAAGGTCTGCAACTGACAACTGCCTGGCTTAAGCAACAGAGAGGCATCCCCTTACCGTTCTGGAAGGTCAGACTCTAGGCCAAGGAACCCACGGTGTTACTTCCTTCTGAGGACCACCAGGAACCATCTTTTCTGTGCCTCTCTCCTACTGGCTCATGGTTTTCAGCAGCGATAATGTCATCCAGGGTTGTAGGAATATATTCCTTTCCCCATTGGTTTAAAGAATGAAAAGGCAGGAAAAGGTCTGCGCACTCAGACAGACAGACAGACAGACAGACAGACAGACACACACACACACACACACACACACACACACACACACACACACTCCTGACTGTAAAGCACTTAAAGAGATTTCCAAAGTGGGAAGAGGATCTGGACCCAGAAACCAGGGTTAGTCTAATAGAGCCAAGACTTTTCTGTGTCTGGGCATGAGGTGAGTTCACTTTGTCTCGCCGAACTGGCTGGTTGGGCTACCCCAGAGGATTCAGTAATCCAGTCAAAGAGAGGGCAGCTTGGCCTTCCACCACAGGAATCCCTTTCCCCTTTGTAGGAGATCAGAAAATCCCATTCAACATGTCCCTCCAGTAGGTAAAAAGCCCGCCAAGTCCTTGTCTTGGGAAGGAGAAGAAACGGTTAAGTGAACGCACACTAGCCCAATGCCTCCTAGGGCAGTGTCTCCCAGGGCCTCCGTGTGTTTGAACCTGGTCCCAGCTGTTAGAGCTGTTTCGGGAGTTGGTGAACATCTAGGAAGCAAGGGCTGCATGGCAGAGCTGGGTCATGTGGGTAGGTCTGGGACTACATCCTTTCCCGTCCTGGTTCTGCCTCCAGGCCCAGGCACCATGGGAAGAGCTCCCATTGTGCTACTCCACCAAGCCTCTTTTCCACTACAGTGAGTGGACTGCATACCCTGTAACACTGAAGCCGGTCCTTTCCGCCACGGTGGGTGGACTGCATACTCTGTGACACTGAAGCCAGGGCCGGCAAGACAGGCCAGAGAAAGAGAGCAGTTGCCACCACCAGCATGCTCCTCTTCTGAATAATGCAAGTTTAAAAATAAAAATAAAATAGTGAGTTGTTTCTGACAGCTATTTTGTTCAAGCAGTGAAAACATAACTAAGATAAACTGATTCACAAGCGTCACAGTTGGAAAAGGGGGCCATCTTGATAGGGCTGTTCTGCCTACCATAGTGCTAGTCTCTCCAATGCGGTCTTTTTAAAATATGAATTCTTGGAAAATATCATACAATCTATCTTATTTACCTTCCTCCCCCCCCAAACACATTCTTAGAGACTGTAAAATTATTACCTATATTTCTTAATGACTTTTTCATAGTTTATTTCTGTGCCGGTACTGAGATTCAAGTAAATTTATATACATTCTTTTAACTGCATCAATTCCACAATTTATCCCAGCTGATACTTTAATTGTCTGCTATGGGTTATCCGTTTAATTGTTTTGTGTGTGGATGGGTGTGTCGCAGAACATGTGTGGCGGTCAGAGGAAAACTTTCAGGAGTTGGTTCCCTTGTATCATGTGGAGCCCAAGGCTTGAACTCAGGTTGTCAGCCTTGTAGGCAAATGGCTTTACCTGTTAAGACATCTTGCCAGCCCGATATTTTAAAATATTATAATTTTAAAAATATCCCTCTTCATAGACACTGGTTCTTATTTCATTCAGCAATTCTTATCCTTTTTATTGAGTTATTCCTTCATCTATTTTAACCAATGATTCTCAAAAAGGAATGGTTTGGCCTCAAAGGACATTTGGAACGTCCTGAAGGCACTGTGACATCTGGAGAGGAGGCTTCTGCTGTGTCCAATGTGGAGAGGCCAGGAAGGGTGCTAAACATTCCATAATATTCAGGGCAGGCCTCCCTCAGAAAAGAACTGCCCATCCAAGTGTTAGAAGTGGCGAGCCTGAGAAACCCTGGTCTAGATCATTTAAAATATATCCACTAGACTCATTTCACCTGAAGAAAATTCAGGTTTTGATTTCAGATGGTTTGCTGTCTTTGTGAACATTAATCTTCACTGGGCTGGCATCTTGACTTGCAGCCTCACAGTGTTAACTTCCCAAAATACTTTAAATTATCAGATCAAAGGGGAGGAAATGTTTACTTTGGAAGCTCCCACCTGTGGCTGGTTGGCTCCATTGCTTTTAGACCTGTGGCCAAGCAGAACATCGTGGCTGGAGTGCACAGTACAATCTAACTGTTTGCCTCATGATGGCCAAGGAGCAAAGAGACTGAAAGAGGCAGCGGGCACAATGCCCCCTTCTATGGTAGATGCTCGGTGAGCTAGCTTCCTAACCCATTTCTTAAAGCATCCACAGCTCCCCAGTAGTGCCATGCTGCCGAGCAGTCTGACACATTCACACCTCTGGAGGACATCTGGCTTACCATGACCAAGATAACGTGCGACTCATGGTCCCAGGGAGTTAGAATCTGTGACCATCATGTCTGAATTTTAATTCAGAACATGGCTGCTCTGGCAAGAGACTGCATCCAAAGACCTAGGTCTGTGTGATACAGTAGGAATACAAACATGCTTTTAATCCAGGAGACAGAGGCAAACATCTGAGTTCAAGGCCAGCTTGGTATAGAGCAAGTATCAGGTAAAGAAAAGTTTAGGTCCAGGCGTGGCAGTACATGCCTTTCATCCCAAACAAAACTTAGTTTATAGAAGGAAGCACCCATGTTTGAAAATGATTTCAATTGAGTGGCAAAAAAAAAAAAAAAAAAAAAAAAAGGAAGTGATGAAATAGGATATGCCCAACTCTCACAGGAAAAGGGAAATTAATTAAGGGGCAATGCAGAGAGAGAGAGAGAGAGAGAGAGAGAGAGAGAGAGAGAGAGAGAGAGAGGGAAGAGGCAGTTTTGCTGTGAGAGTTTTACAGAGAGAGAGAGTGAATGAGAAAACAAGCTAGACACAGGTGAAGATGGAACAAGACAGAGAATTAGAAGGACCCAGAAGATTAGAAAAGATTGCTGGATTAGTTTGAGGGCAAACAGAGCAATTCAGAGGCTGAGAGAAAAGCCAGATTGAGGAAATCAGCTGGGAGAGTAGTTTGAGGCAGAACAGCTGAACTGAACCAGCCAGCTCAGTAAAAACAAGAAAGGATGAGCTAAGCTGGGCATGGTGGTACGAACTTTTAATTCCAGCACTGGGGAGGCAGAGGCAGGGGGATTGCTTTGAGTTCAAGGCCAGCCTGGTCTAAAAATTGAGTCCAGAACAGCCAGGGTGACACAGAGAAACTTTGTATCAAAAACCAAGACAGAAAGAAAGAAAGAAAGAAAGAAAGAAAGAAAGAAAGAAAGAAAGAAAGAAAGAAAGAGTGAGCTTCTTAAGCAGTAAGTTTCAGAAGCTAAAACCATTCTAGGCCTCGATTAGATTATACAGAAGCTAGAAGCTTCCAGGACTAGGCCTAGGTTAGCAAATGGAGGGAGTAATCCTCAGAGACAACTATTGAAAAAGACAAATAAAAGTTCCTTTTACAGGGAGCATGTCAGCAGGCAGGCAGCAGGCAGGCATGGTGTTGGATCAGTAGCTGAGAGCTCACGTCTTGATCCACAAGCTCCAGGTAGAGAGAGCTAACTGGGAATGGCATGGGCTTTTGAAACCTCAACGCCTACCCGTTATGGGTCTGAGGTCATTTAGGGAGTCACCAATTTGACTGTTTATACATTCAACAAAGAAGAGGCTTTTCTTCACAGGGTGGCATGGAAACTCCACCTGGGCCTCCTGAACGCAGCCCGACACCCACCCACCTCAGTCAGGAGCACTTACATTCTGTCTACGTGCATGCCAAAGGTCGTCTTGTGCAAAGCAAGCTATGGCCTCCAGAAACAGAAACAACAATTTTGTTGACAAGACCAGAAAATTTCAAAACTCAAGCCTTAAGCAGCCCTTCACATTTCGAAGTTCATTTTGGCTTTATATTTACGCACAGAAAGTTTAAACTTTGAAACATAAAGTTAGACACCAACATAATGTTAGCCATCACACCCCCGGTGACCACACCTCTTCCAACAAGGCCACACCTTCTAATCCTTCCCAAACAGTTCTCCAACTGGGGACCATGTTATTTGGGGCCCATTCTCAGTCAGAGCACCACAGCATCCCAGCCCGGAGCTAAACTGCAGTACCAGTTCTCAGGGAAACTGACACTTCCATCTTTACATCTGGCTTTCTTCCTCCCCGTGCTCAGGAGTCCCCCTCATCCTAACTAAATCTCACTGGAGTACTTTGGGATTCATGTTTGTGGTGATATCAGAAGTCTACAAAACCCAGAAAGCAGGCCCATCTTCTGCTACGAAGGTATTTCTTCTTCTTCCTGCCTCTGCGGCCCTGCGGTTCACTTAGAGCTCTAGCCTGGGGGGGGGGGGGCGGAAGGGATAGGAAGCAGCAGCATTCTGCATTCTCTTCCTTTACTTTTTGTGGGCCAGGATCCTTGACTGAGCTCAGACCTTGGAGGCCAGCAGTGAACTTGATTCTGGGTTATCAACGCCTCTTGGAACAAAGCTTAATTGTGGCTTTCAGTCCCGTTTGCCTTTCTGCACTTCTTCATTGAATTTTGTTGCTGTGTTTTGTAATTGGTATGTGTTTGGGGTAAGGGAAGCCAATAATTCATCCTAACTAGAGAGGTATTGTTCAGCCAACTTTGGATATTAATGGCTAGTGTGTGTGTGTGTGTGTGTGTGTGTGTAACAAAGCAACAACAAAGTACATTTTCAGAGGAAATCTGGCTTTGTAAGGAACAGAAGCAGAAAAAAAACCAAAAACACAAAATAAAACAAAAACCGAACAACAAAACCTCAGCTCTTAACCATCTAGAAAATGTTTAGGGGAGTGATAGACTTCGGGGACTTGACCATGGTTTTTCCGTCCGTGAGCAGGCTATTTATAAGCAATTTTCTTCAACTTAACATTTTCAAGTACTGTGGTAGATGCTCGAGAATATAGCTGAACAAAATAATATTCCATTCATGAAACCCACAGTTGGAGGCGGCAGGAGAGGTAGGTACGTAAACAAGGAGAGGTAGGTACATAAACAAGTATGTTTTGATGGTCGGATTCTGTTCTGGGGGTTTACATGGTTATGGGCAGTAAGTGTCAGGTGGTAGCCACGAGAAGCTCCAAGGACAGTGATGTCCGGAGGGACTGCTGGGGGCTGCGCGGGAATTCACCGGGAAAGGTCATCCCCTGGGGGCCGACTGGGTCAAGGACACAGGACCCATCAAAGCGGCCTGCTGAGTTGACAAGTCCCTTCGCCTCGCAAAGGCTCAGATTTTCCGCCAGGGGGCGCCGTGGCCACCGACCAGCCAGTCCGTTACGTTTCCGGGCACGGAGGCCGAGAGGCGCCATCACCGTCCCCAGCGCGCGCGGTCGCGCGCTCGCCGCCACTGTGGGCCGCTCCGGTTACCGGGGCAACCGCGGCGCATCCTCCTTGTGGGTAGCGAGCATCTCTCCGCGCCATTTTCAAACTGCGCTGGTGCCCGAGCTATTGGCCGCAGCGGGAGGAGCCAGCGGGGACGGCGGGTCCCGAGGGCGATGCGCCCCGCGAGGGAGCGGCGGTGGCGCGAGCGGCGGTGAGGCGCGCCGGGGGGGGGGGGGGGGGGGAAGGCCGCGGGGGGCGGGCGGCGTCGTGAGCCTCCGGGGCGGTCCTTACCTCCCCCACCTCGGGAGGGAGGCCCGGGCGCTGCCGGGAGGAAGTGGGGGAGGGCGGCGCGGGGACGGTCCCACTGTCCCACCGTCCGTCTGTCTCCTGTCCGGGAGAGCTGTGGCTCCACCTTCCAAGCTGAGCCCGGGAAGGACTGCGAGGCCTCCCTGGGCCACCCGCTTTGTGGTGCCCGCACCCCGGTGTGTGTTTGTGTGTGTGTTTGTTTGTTTAAAACGCTTCTGCATCCACGCGTTGGATATTTCCGTAAAAGTAAGAAGTGCCCGCTGTAAGATAATAACAACGCCCCGGGTTTTAGTAGACAGCTGAGTTCTAAACGCGGAGCCTACCCTTTTACGTTGCTTTGATTTAAAAGTTGTCTTCCGGAACACAGGGAAAACTTAATACGCACGTATTTTTTGTTTTGTTTTGTTTTGTTTTCCTGGGAGGACTTTACTCTTTTTGTGGCCCAGAGTGTTTTGATTGGTATTCTCATTCTGTTTTCATCATGAAGGATGGAGAGAGATGGTTTCCGGGTACCTGGAGTTGGCAGCTGTCAAGGAGGGCTTTGTCCTCTAGTTTTATCTTGCCAGGCGGTTTTCTCGTGACTAGAAGAGTTTCCGTAAAACACTGGACATCAGTCAAGTCCCTCTTGTGGAAGGAACTAGAAACTCCTAGGGGGAAGCCTCTCCAAGAAGAGCTTAGATTTGTAACCGGGAGTAATCAAGAGGAGGCACTAATTCAGAAGCAGCCCTGTGGTATGGGAAGTAATTTTCTGGGTGCGGCCTTCATGCCCTTTATCCCATCGCCGGTGTACAGAGCATCAGGTTTTGCATAATTTGTGCACACTTAACATTTCCTGAGTGGTGAAAACCATAAGTTTTATTTGATTTAGAAATATGGGTCCTATGGCTGCATTTATTTGGCAAAGGTTAGAAAGGAGCACATTTCTAAAGAGAGGACCTTTGCTTGCATGGCTCGATTTCAGGGCAGGTGGAAAGAGAAAATAGTCGTAGATGTTTAAAAAGACAGGTACATATTGTAGCTGGAGGCCTAGCCCAGTTGCAGAGTGCTCGCCTAGCATGCCAGAGGCTCTGCGTTTGATCCCCAACACTGTAAATAACAAAATAGACAAGTATAAAAATGTATACAGGAGTGCTTATATGTGTGTGTTACTTTTTTAAAGAATGGAAAAAGCTGTGTTTATTGGTGCATACCTTTGTTCTCAGCACTTGGAAGGCAGACGCAGGCAGATCTTTGTGAGTTCGAGACCAGCCTGGTCTACAAAATGAATTCACGACAGCCAGGGCTATTACACAAAGAAACCCTGTCTCGAAAACAACAACAGCAAACCCCCAAACAAACTAACAAACAACAACAACAAAACGGAAGTAAAAGTGGACATGGTGGAACGCATCTGTAGTCCCAGCATGCCAAAGGTAGAGAGAGAAGAAAAATTTGAGGGCCCCTGCTCTACAGAGTGAGTTCTGGGACAGTCAGGACTTTATCAGGAGACTTTGTCTCAAAAAGATACAAAGAGCAAAAATGGAAGTGAAATTTTTTGCCACGAAATGCACAGACTCATTTGAAAACTTTCCATAAATGTCTGTGCCTGGTAACATGCCCCAGGCAATATTTTTATCGCTCTGGAAAGAAAGCTTTTATCCTTTGCAGTCACTCCAGCTGCCTGTGAAGCTGATTCTAGCCCCACAGTTTAATTTTTACCCATTGCTGAGCTTTTCGTGAGTGTAGTCACACATTCTGGCTTCTTTTGCCCAGATAGTATTTTGGGAGTCCTCCGTGTTGTCGATATGTAAGGACAGCTTCTTGCCTCCCTTCGCTCAGTCCTGCTGCCTGGTATAGGGTATGATAGCTCGTTCATCCCTTTTCCTGCTGTAAACACTTGTAGTCCCTTCGTGGACATTTGTGCCTGTTTTCTTTTGTAAATATGCAGGAATAGAATTAGTGGTATTGGCTAGGAGTGCGTTTAACTTTGTAAGAAACTGCCAGACTTGTTCCAAGGTGGTTTTCTGCTCGCTCGGTGTTGAGTGGGTTTCATTTGTTGGCAGCCTTTGCTGACACTGGCTATTGGCAGTCCTTTTAGTTTTTCTGTATGGGCAAAGTTGCACTGCATTGTGCTTGTAATTTGTATTTTCCTGGTAGCTAATGTTAAGAACATTTTCATATATCTCTCTTCAGATATCTTTTGCAAGGTGCCTTTTCAAGTTTTTGTATAACTACAATTTTAGTTTCGAACACAATTTGGTGAGATAATTAAGATTGGGTCTTGCCATGTAGCCCTGGCTGGCCTTGGACCTACTATATACACCAGGCTGGTTTCAAATTGAGGGCAGTCTCCCTGTGTTTGCCTCCTGAGTGCTGGACTTTAGAAGCGTGTACCTCCCTGCCAGGTCAAGCCCCAATTTTCTTACTGGATTGTTGTATTATTAAGCGCCAAGAGCTTATTTTCTGTTCTATATGTAAATATTTTCTTAGCTCCTGTGAGTATTCCTGGGCACTATTTTCATTTGTTCTCCCCACACCCCTCTCCTCTTTCTTGGTGTTACAGAGATCAAACCCAGGCTTCCTAATCCTAGGCAAGACCCACCATTGAGCCACACCCCAGCTGTGCCGTTCATTTTCCTTAACAGAGTGTTTTGATGAGTTGATGTTTTCCACTTTCATGAGGTCCTTACTTACCATGTTTTCTTTTATGTTTACTGCCTCTAAGGGGTTCCCTGTGGGTTGTGGACACATCCCAATGTAGGGCACATGCCTAGCACGAGCAAGATGCCTCCTGCCACCCACAGCTCTCTAAGAAAGTAGTTTTTAGAGGATCCCCTGACTGCCTCTAGGAAATCTTTTTGTTTTGTTTTGTTTTGTTTTGTTGTTTTTGTTTTTTGGTTTTTCAAGACAGGGTCTCTCTATGTTAGCCTTGGCTGTTCTAGACTCACTTTGTACACCAGGCTGGCCTCGAACTCACAGCGATCCGCCTGCCTCTGCCTTCCGAGTGCGGAAATCTTTATTTTCTTCTAGAATCTTCATTGTTTTAACTTTCTTTTTGTTTTGTTTTTGTTTTTTTCAAGACAGGGTTTCTCTGTGTAGCCTTGGCTGTCCTGAACTTGCTTTGCAGACCAGGCTGGCCTCGAACTGACAGCAATCCTCCTGCCTCTGCCTCCCAAGTGCTGGCATTACAGGTGTGCGCCACCACGCCTGGCCCATTGTTTTAACTTTTACATTCAGGTTTATGAAGAAGAACATGTTTTAATGTATCGATATAGAGATCATATGTATTGGGCTTAAATCAATGTTAATAATATAGCATACGGACTACCTGAAAGGAAACAAAATAATTCTTTCATATTAAAGGAAATTTTCTTACCGTGAACTTCCCTCTCTTTCAGGGCTTTTATTTTGGAGAGTGAATAAAACTGGTTGTGGACGACAAGATGACTACAGCTGCAGAAAGAAAGTATGGGAACATTAGGAAAAGACTGGACCAGCTGGGCTACCGCCAGACTCTGACTGTGGAGAGTCTGCCTCTGGTGGAGAAACTTTTCAGGTAAAGATAAAAATAGAGTTACAGATGTGTATAATCCTTAATGCACCTACTGAGTTTGTGGCTGCTTTTCCCACTTTGGGAAAGCAGCAAGTGGACTTTGTGGACTCTGGAGAAGCCCCTGAGTCAGCTGAAGCGAGCCTGGTCAGTCCTAAGCCTGACCCTCAGCACAGGCCCTTCCCGGTCACTGTGTCTGAGTTTCCCTGAATGGAATTACACTCTGAGGTTTCTGACAGAGGTCAGCGGTGCTTTCGCCTCCCTGTCTGGCCTGTTGTTCGTTTTTTTCCTTTTGCAGTGGTGGGGGCTGAACACCGCCTTTAGTATCCTGGGCAAGCGCTCTGCCATTGAGCTGTACTGCCCGCACCTGTCCCCACAAGTTCTGTGTCTGCCAGGCTGGGCTTTAATTTCTGTTATTCTAGAAAGGCTCTAACTTGTTGTTACTGTCACATGTCACCTAACTGAAAGGGTCTTTGTGGTGTCCCCTCCTTTCCAGTAGAGCTCTAGTGGGGAGAGTTGAGATTGGTGTAGGGTGCTTAGATTAGTAGGACTACACGTGCTGCTGGTGGAAAGCAGAGAATGCATCAAGATAACTTGCAGTCTTTGGTACGAGCCCCTAAACCTCTCATGGCCCGGGTCCTTCATTTGTTTTGAAGCTTCGTCTCCCACATGTTGAATCACGTGACTTTCTTAGCCTTGCCGGCTTGTAACTCCACCCTCTGCCTGTGGAGTGAGTGCCCTCTCCGTCCCTGCCCTGTGCCTTACCTTCTCCCTTTCTGTGCTGTGTAGGGCAGTCACATCTGTTGCTTTTTACAAACACTGTGCCTTGTCTGTGTCATCTTGGTTTTGTCCTCCTTTCATTGAAAATTTCATAAGACTGATATGATCACTTTTAGCTACTGTCAGTTGCTCACATAGTAAGCACAGAGATGTTCGGTTTATCATGTATTATGATGCTTTTTAATGACTGTCAGTAGAATATAAGTTCTTCAGAAGTGCATTTGTGTGTGTATGTTTTCTCCTCACTAACTATTTAGTGAGTGAGTGTTGTGCTGATCTCTGTTCTTAAAGGTAAGAACATGATTCTGCTTTGCTGTCTCCCTGGCTGTAGAGCATCCCAGACAGTCAGAACTTATTTACTCAGTGAAAAGCCAGTTTTACAGGGTCCACGGACCTAGAGAGTGGCCGAGGCGGGACACTGGACAGCGATTTGGCACGACAATTCCTTTTGTTGAGGCCCTAGTTGCTTGTTTCTGAACAATGGGATTTTTAAACTAAAGGTAAACGTAGCAATGAAGGTGCTTCCAGAACTGAGGGCAGAAACAACCAAACAACAGTTTGATGTATTTATATTTTATAGTTAGGCTTGTTTTGAGGACCTTTTGGTACCTTGGAAGAACCTTACTGTTCATTCTCCTTATATTTTGATATTATTTAACATTGACAATATATTCCAGCCTTTTTAGAGCTGTATTTTAAGTTACTAAAAGACTAAGAGAATGATTCCTTATGTTTGTCTTTTCTGTCTTTTAACTTTAGTGACTTAGTTCATACAACAGAAAGCCTGCGGCAGTGCAGGTTGTCCTCGGCAAAGGCGGAAAAGGAAAGCGCCAATTTTGATTTCGTACTTGAACCTTATAAACTTGAAAATGCAAGACTGAGTAGGGAGAATAATGAGTTGTGTTTGGAGTTAATGAAGCTGAGAGAATACTCAGACAAGCACATTAAAGGTACATGAAACTTTGATGATTTGTTTTTAATGCAGGATCCTTGCTCTCTTTGTTTTATAAGTGGAAAAGGCTAAGGTCTTATTTTAAAATCCTTAATAAGAAAAATGCGAGACCTACTAACAGTTTCCTACATACAGGACGGTATATTGAAGAATGCTTGAGAGTGAAAATAAATGCTCATTCCATAGCCATGATAGTCTTCACTGTATGTGGATTATGCCTTTTGGGTTGAAATTAGAATAGAGAATATTAAATGGCAGAACTGAAGGTATATTCTCGAAATAACTATTGTTCTTCTTACTGAAAAGTACGAATAAATGAAAGCCATGTACCACTTATTAAGTAGAGTTTGAACCAGGAAGTAGATTTCAGAGATGGAGGTAATTATTTGGTTATCTTACTATAAATTTTATATTCAATAATTCTTTAGCTTAAACCTGACCTCCTGGATCAAAGCTATCATACACATTGGGCATATGCAATAATAACAAAAAATAAAGTTCCCTTTGTGCTTAGTGAGTCATTTGCAGATTTGTTAGTGGTGGGAGGTGTATTTGGCTTCACAGAGAGCGTGTGTGAGGCTCAGGTGGCGCCTCTCAAATTGGTGCGGATGCTGTGACCCTTAGAATTGTGTTTTCATCTTTCTCACTTTAAGAGTTGAAAACGACATTGAAGAAAAATTCACGTGAGACAGCTGATCTGAAATTTCTGAATAACCAGTATGTTCATAAGCTCAAACTCCTGGAGAAAGAGAGCAAAGCTAAGAATGAAAAAATCCAACAGCTTCAAGAAAAGAATTTGCACGCTGTGGTACAGACTCCTGGTAACTCTTTGGTTTCCTTCTCAAACCAGCCAGCAGCTGAGAAAGTAAATGGGCTATGAGTTTTATACCACTTTGAGATCAATCTGTCCACTTAAAATGTTTCTGCTACCAGCAAAGATAATTACAGAGGTGTTCACTGCCAGTTGAGATTACGCGTGACTGTGTCACAGGTGGGAGGTGTTCACTGCCAGGTGAGGTTACGCATGACTGTGTCACACGTGGGAGGTGTTTACTGCCAGGTGAGATTACGCGTGACTGTGTCACAGGTGGGAGGTATTCACTGCCAGGTGAGATTACGCGTGACTGTGTCACAGGTGGGAGGTGTTCACTGCCAGGTGAGGTTACGCGTGACTGTGTCACAGGTGGTGTCCATTACATTCTGCTGCGCTCCTTACGAGTCCCAGCTCTCCGCTGTCTGTGTGCACAGCTGCTCTTTGTATGTTTGTGCAGTGCTGTGTGCATGTGCATATGTAGGCCAGGAGTCAGCTTCTGATTCCGTCCTCTGTTGCTTTCCCCCTGATAGTTTTAAGACAAGATTTCTCCCTGAATCTTGAGCTGGCCTATTAGGCCAGATAGACTCTGCCCAAGCCCCAGGGACCTTCCTGTCCCCTCCTCTCCAGCGCTGGGATTACAGGCACGGCACCAATACGAGGTTGCTGGGCATTAAGTGACAAGGGCCTTACCATTTGAGCCATCTTCCAGCCCCCAGCTATCTGCTTTTTTGACATTGCTTAGTAAGCATGTGTATTGTGGTTCTTGCTGTCAGTGCTCCTCGTGTGACAGTTGTCTGATAGTGATACTTTCGCTCATGACATTGACCAGTGCAAGGCACCTCGGGTTTTAACCCTGCTGAATCTAATCTAGCCGAGGACAGCTTAAACCTGTGTGCACTTGCCGGGCTTACAGGCATAGAAAGCTTGGATTATAGCCTTGTATTATTAAATGTTTCCGAAACACATCGTTTAGTCAGAGCTAGGGTGCGTAGTCACAGACGGGCCTACTTCATAATAGAACGTTAGCCTGTGCTGTTTAGTGCTTAGGGAAGTGTTCTGCTTCTCTTTGGTTTTTAAGCCATACATCTGGTTTTGCTTTCTTAGGTGGCAGGAAAAGAAACATTGCATTTAGGCGCCAGCGGATGCAAATCGATGAGCCAGCGCCACCCTCTGAAGTCAGTTCGTACCCAGTTCCACAGCCAGAAGACCCGTATGTCGCAGACCTGCTGCAAGTGGCTGACAATAGGTGTGTTGTGCACGTCCTTTGCTGAGGCGGGTGTGGTAGAGGTGTGCTGCTGAACACGCCTGAGAACCTCAGTCAGTTCCCAGAACCCAAATCATCATTGTCATCTTCATCTTTGTTGGCTTGATTAATCACTGGATGCACTGTAGGGTGTTTAGTGGGGCGGTTGGGCTTGCTAACTGTTGTGTCCCCGTGTCTAGTGCAGAGCTTTGCACAGGCACCCAATAGGTATTTTCAGAATGATACAGAATCTTTTTACTTGTTTAAAAACGTTGACTTCAAATTAGCCATGTATCTGAGGTTTCTGACCATCTTGCTGTAAAGTAACTCATTGCTATTAAGAACCTACTTCAGTAGAGCCACTGTAACATTGAGTTTCCTCTCTAAGTAGGTATCTTTTATTGAAATCTCTGCTGCTTCAAAGATAGCAAAATGCCAGCTCTACATGATCTGAAATTCTTATCTCATGAATTCCTTAGCCCTGTATTTATATAGGGCTAAGGACTGTATGTATATATGTATGTATGTATACTATATGTATATATGTGTATGTACTATGTGTGTGTGTGTATGTATGTATGTATGTATATATATGTAGTCGGATATAGAGTCTGTTTAATTAAGCATTCACTAGGCCTGCAGGGCAAGGCCCTGAGCAAGTGCTCTGAGACCATCTGAGTAAGGTGCTGCTGTTGCTTGACGATGCTTGCAGTCCAGCTGTCACTAAGAGAGTTACAGGGGTTCAGGGAAGAGAGGTAGCCCCAGTGACACTATAGTGACATTGGTGAGACATCAAAACTGTGGGGCCCAGGGAGGGACAGTGCAGGTGAGGACTTTGTGGTTCATGTCAAGAATACGAGATTATCAGCCGATCGTATTATCTAGAAGAGCGCTGCCTGGGGTGTGCCTAAGAGCACTTCAGTCGTTTACTCTCTCCTGATCTCTTGTGCCTGTATTTATATGGCTACCTTGAGCTTTTGTGGTTTGCTCATCTGTAAAGTTCCGGCCAGGTCTCCTGGTGGGTACTATTTAAAAATCCTTTACACTGTGGAAGTGGCGCTGGTCGCTTGTCTGCTTGCTTTGGTGTGCACCCACACTGTTTGCATACTGTTTTTTCCGCATTGATCTTAGAGTGCTTGCCTGCATGCTCTTGTTTGTAGCCTAGATTAGCAAAAACTCAGAGCTGCGGTAAGAGTTGGGGTGAGCTCTCTGCAACCTACTTATTGCAGCCCATGGAAAATTTCTCTTCCAAGCAAACCTGCTTCAGGCCTTTCCAGTCAAAAGTAGGTCATGCCATACCAAGGCCATAGAGTCCATGTAGAGTTCAGATGATCCGGACAGAGTCTGATTCGGTTAGAACTTACAGGTTCTAGGAAAAGTAGGCTTTGCTGGAGTCACTTAAAAAATTGCAGTTTTCTCAGTTTTCTCTCCAGGAGTATAAAGTAGTTCATTAGGCAACACAGGGTTGGTTAGGTTCAGAAGACATCCTTATTTCACTTAGTGATGCTGTGGACTTTGAGCTAGATCTTCAGTGTCCTGAACCTAAAAATTGGTAGCTGTCCCTCAGAGTTGTCCTAAGGACTCAACAGAACCGTGGTGTGTTTTACTGCGTGGTGTATGTGAGTTTTAAATTACTTGCCTCTCAATCTTGGTGTGTGTGTGTGTGTGTGTGTGTGTGTGTGTGTGTGTGTGTGTGTGTGTGTGTGTGTGTCCTATATATCCTATATCTCCTATATAATTAGCTCTCTGAGGTGATGTGCTGCATTTATGCTGAGGCTCTAGGACCCTTCCTTCACACACACTGCATCCCTCCCTCAGCAGGCAGCAGTGGGATTTTACGCAGCAACAATCACTTTCCTGTTCTGTTCTGTTGTCTTGTGTCTCTCTTAACCGAAGCCTCTGTTCCATATGCTGACGTTAGTTATGCTCATTTCAGGATCCAGGAACTGCAGGAGGAGGTCCACCAGCTGCAAGAGAAGTTGGCACTGATGGAGAATGGAGTGAGAGATTACAGCAAGCAGGTAGGTCTTCTGGGTATGTTCTAGAATTGTCTTATGCATTGACTTTACAGAATCCTCATTTTAACTGTGTCAAACTTTTTCTTTTCCAAAAAGCTTGTTAGTTGAGTTAATAAGTACAGTAGTTCTAGAGTGCCTGGTTTATTCCCTTATTTGTTGAGGTGAGCAGTAATTACAATTTTAGTGTTTCTTTTATTTGAAGCATCAGTCTCCCCAAATAAAAATTATTTTTCCCAAAATAAAACTTATAAGTTGGTTACTATGTTCATTTCAAGAATAATTTTATTGAAGTATAACAGCATACTTTGATAATTATATTTGTTAGGAGGGCCAAGAAGATGGCTCAGCAGGTAGAGGTGCTTGTGACCAGGCCTGACAAGCTGAGTTCGGTCTCTCGGACCCACATGATGGTGGGAGAAAACAGACTACCCAAAGTTGCCCTCTGATGTCCACTTATGAGGCGCACACACAGTATTTATTAGTAAATAACTTTTAAAATCACAAAATAATCGCAGTATGTTATTTTATTCATTGCTTTTTTCCGTTAATATCATCTTTGGAAGTCCCTCCTCTGGGTTGCTGTCTTCAGTGTGGTTCCTCTGGAAGCATTGCTGCAGCATGTACAGTTGTCTAAGAAGCAAGGGCGTGCAGACGCACAGTCAGGTCATAAGTATGGCAAGCCGTGGCTCCTGCTGTGTTGTGTCTTGGCCGAACAGCACACTTGGTTTTCTACTGTGCTCACTGAAGTTTAAGCTGGGTAACATGGTTTTCATGTTCATTGCTGCATTTATTTGCATGATTGGTACATATAATTCTATATATCTTATATATTGGTATAACTCTTAGTTTGTAAAGTACTCTGAAAATTATTTGTATTAGAAAGGAGGTAAAGGAAATTTTAATATTGTCAAAGCAAAAACCCAAAACACTTTTATAAAGACACTAAAACCAGTGGTTCTCAACCTGTGAGTTACAACCCCTTTGGGGTCACATATCAGATATTTACAATTCATAGCAGTAGCAATATTACAGTTATGAAATAGCAACAAAATAGTCTTATGGCTGGGGTCACCACAGCACGAGGATCTTATTGAAGGGTCCGGCATTAAGAAGGCTGAGATCCACTGCTCTGACAGTATCAGGTATTTACACTGGGATGGAGCTCAGAGGTAAGGAGCTCCCTAGCAGAAGACTGGGTTCAGTTCTCAGAGTAGCAGAAAAAAAAAAAAGCAAAAATTGGATGTCATTGTTCTTTTTTCAGTTTATAACGGCATGTCTCCCAAGTACTTTATAAGCATAAACTGCCTCACCCTTGCCGTCTCTGGAGGACATTTTAACCAGTTGACTCTCCGTCCTTCTTAGCTGAGCCCTCTGTGTTATTGGTTCTTTTGGCTTGAGGTTGTTTTTCTTAGAAGGTATCCAGGCTGTGAGGGGTAGGGTCCTCTCAGTGTAGACACTTACCTCGCATGCCCGGAGGCCTGAACTGACAGCACTAACAGCACCAGAGTTTGCCGTTCCCAGCCTCTTCTCCTGACACGATCCCCACTTCCTCAGGGCGTCTCCTTGTTTCAGCTTCCTGTTTTTACCTCTAACCGGTACTATTTCTCCTCGGGGTCTCCTCCGAGGGTTGTTCTGGTTCAGTGCTCAACCCTTCACACCCCTCTCCAGCAACGCGCTTCCTTGTTGCACATTACAGTGCAATCATGCCAAACCCTGTTTGCTGCCCTGGACATTTCCCATGACGTTGTGCCTGGTGTCACTGCCTGGGCACCTCTTTTCTTGATACGACATTGCTTTACCTTCTATGGACATTGTATATTTAGCATGGCCTTTGATGAGTTTATAGGCATAGACAGAGGGGTCACTTTATCCCTTAACTACTGCTGCCGTACACCGTTTCCTCCGCTCTTCTGTTGACGCCCCTGTTAGCCAGTGACTACTGGGATGCTTGCTAGTTTTCCCTGGTAAGTTCTCGCTTCCTGAAATTCAGAGTCCATTGTTTTAATTCACCCTTAAACAGATCAGTGTGCGTTCAGTGTTTATAATATTAAATCTTTGGGTTTTTTGTTTTTTTTTTAATTTCTTTTTCTCTGTTTTGGGGAAAAAGAAAACAACAAAAAAAGTGTGTGTGTGTGTGTGCGCGCGCGCATTTTCCCAATTCTTGCATGTGAATTGGTGTCAGTGTATGGCTAATACTGGTCTTTTGGCTATATATGAAAAGTAATTAATTAAATTCACCCTATTTTCATACCTTTTTTAAAACTGAGTTAGATACCAACTCAGTTTCTACTCTTTTCTATTCCTTCACTCACTCACTCTTTCCGCCCAGCACTGAAGTGTGTCAGCATTTGTCCAGTACTTGAACATGTGTATAATCTGTCAAGATATTTCTCTTCATATAAACAATTGCCTAATTTAAGAAGAGAAAAATAAACAAAAATTCAGTTAGAATCAATTCCATAGAAATGCTGATGAGCTCTACGGCAGGGCTGTTGAGGTTGGTGTGCTCTGAGTTTTGTACACGTGTGGGCTCCAGTATAACCAGGAGCTGCTTGTGTGTGCTGTTGGGATGTAAGAAAGAGCCTGTCTGAGGAAGTGTGTTATGGCTCTGCTTCACAACCTGATTTTACCAACTGAAAGCACAACTTTATGTCCTCAGATAGAGCTAAGAGAACGAGAAATAGAGCGAATGTCCCTTGCTTTGGATGGCGGTCGTTCCTGTGATGTCCTGTCTCTGGAGACTAAAAATAAAAACAATGAGAAGCTTATTGCTCACCTAAATATTCAGGTACTGTCTCGTAGGGCTGTCTCATTGAGTATATAAATATCTGAGGTTTTATCATCTGTGTGGGCTTATTAAAGTGACAGGCGTGTTCACTGACGTATAAGGGATTTGTTTTGTTTTGTTTGTTTTTGAGGCAGGGTCTCACTATGTAGCCTTGGCTGACCTGAAACCCTCTCTAAAGAACAATCTGGCCTTGAACTCACAGAGACCCCCCTGCGTGTGCCTCTCTAGAGCTTGGCTAAAGGTGTGTGGTGTTGTGCCTGGCTCTGGGGAGTTTCTGATAGAAGTAAGGGTAGCTTCTGCGAAATGAGATACTTACTGGTACTGTAGGTCCTTGATCCCATTGTGAACTGCAAATCTCTGTTTCTTGTGGTTGAGCCTTAACACATCTTTAGTTCAAGAACGTACTGTTTATTGTAAACTGTAGTTCAAGAACAGGTAATTAAGGTGTTTAGCTAGCCTCATACACACTTTTTGTACACAGGATTTAATAAAGTTAACCCTAGGTCAAGAGGCAGAGCAAGAAACCAGCTGACAGGGATTAAAGAGTAGGAGGGACTTGGAGTTGAGGGGTGTTTAAGGCAGTGTGGAGAAGAAGAGGGCCCTCCTGGGTCTTTAGTTCTTAGCTCTTCCTTGGCCTTTGACCTCTTGGGCCTTTTGAGGTTTAAGCTAGCAAGCCTTTCGCCTTGGGTTTTTTGTTTTGTTTTGTTTTGGTGTTTGTTTGTTTTTTTTTTCCCTTTTCATCCTGGGCTGTCAGCTGAGCTAGTGAGCCTTTTGGGCTTTTCCCTTCTGGGACATCAGGTGAGGAGGAAGGTCAGCTGGGTGCTTTCTCTGCCTCTCTGAGCTAGCAGGCTTTCACCCCAACATCTGGCTCCTGAGTCTGTTGCTAAAATAGAAAGATACTGGATTTTCATTTAGAACAACATCCTGAGGCAGGTAAGATAGAGAGTTCTAATGTCACAAGCTTATAAGAAGACCATAAACCTCAGCAGTGCCTTCAGTTTGCTCTTAAAAACCCATGAATGAGTGAAGTGTGGTGGCGCGCCACTGCAGTCACGCACTTGGGAAGAAAAGGGGCGGGAAGATCAGTTCATAGGCAGCTCAGCCTCAGTAAATTCCAGACTGCCATGCGTTACATGAGACCCTATCGCAAAAGAATAAGAAATATTTTTAAATATACTAACAAAGCCTATTTTTGTATATTGGGGAATTATTTATGGCCCTGCATTAATGACTATTTTATAGTGAAAAAGATGATTTTAAGGTATATATATGTGTGTGTGTGTGTGTGTATACATGCTTATATAAACTATGTTATAGCTTATGTGTACTGTCTATAATATATGCTATATGATTCACAATATTATCCATTGTATACTTTACATACATATTATATCGCATATATTGATATGTAATATATTAATGCAATGAGAGTGTAGTTTGGTAATAAAAGGCTTGTGTAACATGTAAAGCCCAAGTGCAATCTTTGCCACTGCTAAGAAATAGTAACATAAATAAAGCATGTGGTTATGTCTGCTTGCACCATGCTTTGATCTAAGAGTGAAAAAGCAGAAGAGCTCTGTAAAGTATGACTCATGAACTTAGAAGTTTAGACATGCCAGTACGCAGTGCACAAGCAACTATCATATATATTGTGTCTATACCTAGTCAGGTGGCGTTTATTCAAAGACAGTAGAGGCAGTATTCAGATATCTTTGTCCAATGGAAATGTGAATCCAGACAGGTGGAATTAATTATAAATAATGTATTTATCCCAATATATCCAAAACCTCATTTCAACATCTAATATTTTTACTTTCCTAAAAAACAAAAAACAAACAAAACCTCTGGATTTTGAAACCTCAGGTGTTCTACATTTATAGCTGTTGTCGTTGTGACAGTCTTTTATATTTTTAGAATTCGGTTGGGAACAAGTTCACACAAATTTCTTATCCTTTCCTTCTGCATTTGAAAATCAATGCCAGGGGACATATATTTTCATTCAAGTACACACTGTCAGTTTTGAGTATTTAGGATTGCACATACAAAAATAGCTAGATTTAACTTTGTTTTTTTCTGAGACAGGGTTTCTGTGTAGCCCTGGCTCTCTTGGACTTGCCTTGTAGACCTGCTGGCCTTGAACTCAGAGATCTACCTGCCTCTGCCTCCCCAGCTGCTGGGACTATAGGTGTGCACCACCATGCCCAGCGCTGCATTTAACTTTAGAGCACCTTTTAAAATGCAATGTTTAGAACTTTCTATTTGAAATTTCAGAACTTTGGCTACTTTTCCAGTTTACACTCTTAATCACTGAGGCTGCAAATCGCGTTTAGGTTGACTTCCTTCAGCAAGCTAATAAAGAACTGGAGAAGCGTATTCACGAGCTCGTGGAGACCAAGAAAACAGTGACGACCGAAGTCGTGAACCTGAGTAACAGAAACGAGAAGCTCTGCCAGGAGTTAACAGAAATTGACCAGTTAGCGCAGCAGCTGGAAAGGCACAAAGAGGAAGTGCTGGAGACGGCAGACAAGGAGCTCGGGGAGGCAAAGGTGATGCTGGCGCTGCGATGGGCCCTCACTAGGCCTGAGCACAGTGAGCTGGGCTCTGGAGAGCCGTGCTCAGCTTTCGGTTTGCTTAGCGGTGGCACCATTCTGCCTTAGCAATCCCCGGTGTTCTTAAGCGTTGTTTGCACCATCTAAAACATTGGTTTAGTTTTCCTGAAGCACGCCTCTTCACAGAATAAATGTCTAACCTCTGTCCTGATTTCCTCTGTGGCTTCCATCTCTGTCCTTCTATCACTAAAGCTTGTCCTCTTGTCAGGGTTAGCTCAAGAACCCTACAAAGATTATATTGCAAGTGTGTATGCGTTTATACCATGTGCATGCATGTATGTTCACATGTGTAGACATGCATATATGCATGCGTGATCGTGCCCATCTAACCAGAAGCAGCTGACGTTGGGTGTCTGCCTCAACACTCTTTACTTTGTTGGCACTGGTTCTGTTCGTGAACTCAGAGCTCCCTGACTCAGGGACCTCATCTCTGACTCTGTGCTGGGATGGCCGCCATTCCTGCCCAGCTTTCCCCCGGCTTCTCAGGTCCGAGCTCTGGTCATTAAACCTGTGCAGTTTGTATTTTGTCCTGAGATGTCTTTCCAGCCCCTAAATGCATTTTCAAAATGTTTTCCTTGCTGGTTTTATAATTGATACCTACCTTTCTTCATCTTTCTGCTACAAAGGATGTATAGGGTGAAATTTCCTGTTTATAGTATTAATCTCTTAAAGCAAGTCTTACTGTTATTTAAGATGCAGTCAGTGAGTCCAAATGACCTTTTCTCCTTGAAAATCTCACAAAAGTTTCCCAATTTTAACATTTTCTACCTGATGCCTTTTTATGATCAGTCTATCATACTAGCCTAGAATAAAAACATGTATGAATTGAATTTCCTTTAGTTCTTTGACTATAAGGTTCAAAGTGTTAAAATATTCCTTCACAAGGAGTTATCGGTACCATTGTTAGTACTTACTAACTAGGCCAGAGTGACTGTGCAGATAAGTAAGCTTGTAGTTGAAATACATCTCAGGAAAATGCGATGGGAGAAAAATAAAGGCTTCAGCCAGCCCCAGACTAGCCGCCGTACATGATCTTTGTATCTAATGCTTCAGAGGTGTTTTTTTTAATCTTGAAATAGTGTGCTTTTAAAACACAAATGAAATTTCTTTGAAGCAGAGCGCTAAAGGCCGCTGTGAAAGGGAGGGTAAGCACAGAGAACTCACACTTAGCTAGGCCACAAGCAGGGGAGATCGTCTTTAAGGAGCACTATGTGCCAGTTACGTCTCTGTGTGTAGGGAAGGGGGGCTCGGTGACAGCACACTCGCTTAGTGTGTGCATGCGCCTGGCTTCCATCTGCAGCACTACAGAACAAAGCAAAAGTGCTGGACCCGTAGCATATCACAGTTGGGAGCCCTTCCTGTCAAGAGTAGATGGAGCCCGGGGTGAAGAGCACTGTTGCATCACTGCATTCCTGTCAGGCAGCGCTAACTCCATAGTTAGTGAATCAGAAGAAAACTATATCAACATAATACAGCTATTAGTAAAAAGCCCACAGCAAACATAGAGTGTTGAAAGACTAAAGTCTTTAACTCTACAATCAGGAACAAGTCTAGAATACGTTTATTTCTGTTTGGCATAGTACTGGCCAGAAGTGGTGGCCCATGCCTGGAAACCTCAGCATTGTAGGGAGACTGAAGCGCAAAGGCTGTGTGCTGGGTTAGCCTGGGCTACTATGGAAGCCATAGCTTAGTGAAACTAAACTAAATTAAAACATAGTACTGAAGTCCTCAGCAATTAGACACAAAAGATAAAACAATAAAGGGCATACAATTTTCAAAGAAAGAGTGAAAATTCTTTGCTTATATGTGACATGTAGAAAATCCATAGATTTGTACACAATGTAATAGAATAAGCAAATTAACAAAATTGCATGTTAAAACATACACACATGCACACACACACATACACACAAATCAGGTGCAGTTCTGTATACTACTACTAATCTACTAGTAGTAATAATAATAATAATAATAGAAATTAATCCAGTTTGCAGCTACATAAAAAAGAATAAACCAGTGAGGTCAGAACTTTAGATATAATAGAACACAGTGAAAATTAAAGGCTGCATAAGTGGCAAGGCATCCTGTGTGCCTGGATTAGGAGATTTAGGTTGTGAAACTGCATAATCTGTGAATTCAATTTAAGTCCCATCAGGAAGCAGGGCGAGTTTCCACAAAAGTAAAAAATAGTCTCGAAGTGTATATGGACTCTCAAGAGACCCTGCACAGCCCAACAGCCTTGGAAGTGTGGGGTTGATCTTCAGAACTGGGGGTGGGGGGGGGTGGAGGATATGTAATTCCTGTAGCTTTGATTCTGCTTCTCTGGGGCTGGCGTATAACATCGCTCCTCTATCTCTCTCCTCTCTCTCTCTTCTCCTTTTGCTTCTTCTGTGCTTTTGCATGCCATGCACTGAACATGGCTCCTCATGGCCTGTTGACAAGACACACAGATGCCAACTTGATGCAGCAACAGATTGCTTTTGGGTCGCACTCTCAGTTGTAGCAAGAGCGACCCAGGTTGGTAACAGCAGGGCGAGAACGGCGAAGAGGGTGGGGAGGAAGTGACTACCATCATTTCCCAAAGCTGAGGCCCGAGGAGGGAGACTTGAAGTGGCCCCTTACTGGATAAGTGAGCCCACACAAGCATTCGAGACAGCGGCACAGTATAAGCATGTGTGTTCGTTGGAGCTCAGCATTAGATCCAAGTCCCAGCCCTTATGGAGAGGGAGAATGCAAACCGGCTGCTCTCGCTTTATACCACAGTGACATATTGTCTTAGGAACTTACCTAATAGGCTTTTTATTCCTAGAAAGAGATTAAAAGAAACCTCTGTGAAATGCGGAACCTTGAAGAAAAAATGTCAAAACTTCAACTGGTAAGTTGATGTTGCATCGTCGCCAGTGTTCAGCATGGAATTGATGTCTGATTTTATAGGTCTATTGAGATGCAATGTATATGGATAATATTCAGCCTTTTAACAGACTGTGTGGTTTTATCACAGTACAACCACTACTGCTAATGCCATAACATTCATCACTCCAGAAAGAAATCTTTATTTTTTTTTATTTTTATTTTTTTCTCCTTTATTAATTTATTCTTGTTACATCTCAATGGTTATCCCATCCCTTGTATCCTCCCATTCTTCCCTCCCTCCCATTTTCCCCTTATTCCCCTCCCCTATGACAGTTCCTGAGGGGGATTACCTCCGCCTGTGTATGCTCATAGGGTATCAAGTCTCTTCTTGGTAACCTGCTGTCCTTCCTCTGAGGGCCACCAGGTCTCCCCCTCCAGGGGACATGGTCAAAGGTGAGGCACCAGAGTATGTGAGAAAGTAATATCCCACTCTCCACTCTACTGTGGAGAGTGTTCTGTCCATTGGCTAGATCTGGGTAGGGGTTTAAAGTTTACCGCCTGTATTGTCCTTGGCTGGTGCCTTAGTTTGAGCGGGACCCCTGAGCCCAAATCTGCCTATTATAATGTTCTACTTGTAGGCTTCTAGGACCCTCTGGATCCTTCTACTTTGCCATTCTCCCATGTTTCTCTTATCTAGAGTCCCACTAGAATATCCTCCCCTCTGTCTCAGTTTCCTGGTAAGTGAAGGCTTTCATGGGACATGCCCCTTGGGCTAATATGCAGATATAAGTGAGTATATACCATTTGAGTCTTTCTGCTTCTGGGTTAACTCACTCATTATGATCATTTCTAGCTCAATCCATTTATCCACAAATTTCAGGAATTCCTTGTTTTTAATATCTGAATAGTATTCCATAGTGTATATGTACCACAGTTTCTTTATCCATTCTTCTATTGAGGGACACTTAGGCTGTTTCCATGTTCTGGCTATTATGAATAAGGCTGCTATGAACATGGTTGAGCAAATGTTCTTGTTGTGTGCTGGAGCATCTTCTGGGTATATTCCAAGGAGTGGAATAGCTGGGTCAGAAAGAAATCTTACACCCATCAGCGTCACCCCATTACCTTCTGCCTCGCCCCGACAGCCGCTCGCCTTTCCTCAGGTTCTGAAGTTCTCCTTCTGGCTGTTTCATATAAACGGATCATGAGTTCTGTGGCCTTTTGAAGCAGGCTTCTTTCATTTAGGGTCTTTTCATGGCTTGTGAGGTCATAGCATCAATGGGGACTTTATTCCTCTCTGTGGCTGAATGATAAACATCACACAATATGATTATGGCATTTCATAGTTTTGTCATTCTCTAACTTTTATAGCATAGTTTGTAGGCAACAATTTGAAAATTTGAGACCGTGTAAGGAATTGTATACTCCTCTAACTACTTTATGGCGTGGCTGCTAACTAATAGCAGTAACGCCAAAACTGGTGGCTGTTTATAGAAGTGTAATTCAAGCAATTTTCCTAGACACAGTGTTGTCCCTGTGGCCTTTTTGTGAGAAAGGCAGCTTCATTCCAGAACCCCTGGATACAGGCACTCAGTGTGTGATGAGCAGAGTGCTTTACAAGGTGAAACTGGTGCTCATGTGAAGGTGCAGAGCTCTCTTCTCTGTCGTAGCCTGCTGTGCTGGAAGGATTCCCTGTAAGATTAGAAACCAAGACCACCAGTAACTGGCATCTCTTCATTCTGTACAGTCGGTGCTGTGGATTCAGGTTACAAGCCATTTCTGTGTTATGGTGGCGTGTAGTCACTATGTGTAGATTTTTGTACACATAGTATGAGCAGCACATGATGAGGCTTCTTTTGAAGCTGATCTTTGCAAATCTTGAGTCTGGCATCGAATAGCTGTTAAGGAAGCCTCCTGGAGAAGCTCGCTCTTGAGTCTCCTAAAGCTCCCTCTCGGTCATAACTGAGAAGGGGATGTGTTGAGGAAGTTTTCTTTGGAACATGGCCTCTGAGTGTGCAAGACGGTTTGCTGCTGCTTCCTAGTCTGTGTGCACTGGGAGTGCTGGAGATGATTGTCTCAGGTCTGTGATCGATTTTCAATACTGTTGGCTGGCACTCACTTTCAGGACCCTCTTATATTCCCGTTAGGATGCTTGTGTTTTATGTATTTCTGAGATAATAATGATTCTGATAGCTGGTGTTCACAAAGCACTTGCCATGGCAGAAGCGGTGACTGTGTCCCAGGGTCTGCTCTGCTGCCCTCTTTAAACATAGGTATTAATAGGTTATGTTGTGCATATTCATCTAGAGAGAAGTAGGATAAATGCTGGACAAATGAGTAGCAAATGAAATGTTCCATTTCCCACAGAAGAACATTTTAGCGTTTGGGTTTCATGGTATGTTTGGGTTTTGTTTGTTTGTTTTCCTTAGAATTTTTTAACATGAAATATATATATAATTTATTTTTTTGTTTGTTTGTTTTTGTTTTTTTGTTTGTTTGTTTGTTTTTTGAGACAAGGTTTCTCTGTGTTCCTTAGCTGTCCTGGACTCATTTTGTAGACCAAGCTGGCCTCGAACTCTCAGCGATCCGCCTGCCTCTGCCTTCTGAGTGCTGGGATTAAAGACATGCGCCACTATACCCAGCCCTACATGCAATATATTTTGATCATATTTTTCCCCTAACTCCTCCAAGATCTTCCCTACCTATCCAACTTTCATCCCCTACCCCCCGAAAATAAAACAAAAGCAAAGATCAAAACAAACAAAAAACCAGTAAGACAAAAACCACCAAAACAAAACAAAAAGCACACATAAAAAACATGGAGTCTTTCTAGTGTTGGTCAACTTCTGGGGCTGCCGTGGAGTGTGGTTAATATACAGAGTGGTACGCTATTGTAGAAAACTGCTTTTCCCTTTCCCAGCAGATGGCAAATGCAGATAGCGTTTTGACTAGGAGTGGGAGACATTTCCCTCTCTGCTGGCGCCCTGTCTTCCTTGACCCTGTGCTGGCTGTGCATGCTGCCACAGTCTCTGTGGGCTGATCTGTGCCTTGGTCCTGCTGGGCCTTGAAGACGCTGTTTCCTTGGAGACGTCTACCATCTTTGGCTCTTACAATCTTTCCAGATGCTCTACCACGTAGATCTTGAGGGGTGGTATGATAAAGACATCCCACTTAGAACTGAGCACTCGGGGCTCTCACTCCCTGCGCATTGTCCAGTTATTGGTCTCAGTATCGCTTCCCATCTCCCATGAGAAGAGATGTCTCCAGTGAGGCCTGAGTGTGCCAGTGACCTGAGCCCCAGCCCAGGCTGGCAGGCAGCTGTAGGTCCTTGGTAGAGAGCTGGTCTTTTACAGTATGTCTGTCACAATTGAAGTGATTAAAAATATATGCACACATGTGCATGAGTGTACACACACAACACACACACACACACACACACACACACACACATGCTTACAAAAGTATCCATTTTACCTCTAAGTGCTATAACGTTTAATAAAGGTAAAAGTGTACTTAATTATAGAATTTTGATTTTGCAGGAATTAGACTTAAGCCATAAGGAAAAGGAAAGACTGAATGATGAACTCCTTCTAAAATCAGACCTGGAGACTGTTGTCCAACAGCTTGAACAGGAGAAGCACAGACTTAGCAAAAAATTGGAAAGTTTTACAGTCACAGGTAAGATAAAAAAAGTGGTCTTGCTCTTGGTGTGTTGTTTGCATTGGTAGATGACCACGCTTGTGTTTGTTTAATGACTGTCTGTTGAGCACTTGCTGGGAGCCAGAAGCAACCAGGCAGTGTGGACATAGCAGGAACCCTTCCCTGGATTTCGACTGATTGCTGCAGGAGACGCTGCTTGACTGTTTTGCAGTGGAATTGTATGCTTCTTAAAAATATATTTATTTTTATTTTATGTACATTGGTGTTTTGACTGCATGTATGTCCGTGTTATGGTGTTGGGTCCCCTGGAGCAGGAGTTACAGATAGATACAGAGCTGCTTGGTGGATGCTGGGACTTGAACCTGGGGCCTCTAGGAGAGCAACCAGTGGTTTTAACCTCTGAGCCGTCTCTCCAGCCCAGAAGTGTATGCTTCTTTGACGCAGACTGAGAAGACCATTCTGAAATGGCAGAACACTGAAGCTGTTACATTGCCTTAACGTCTGCCCACAGTGTCTCTGTGTGCTTGCCCTCTATCTGCAGCTCTGCATTCCGTGCAGGCAGCTTCTGTCCCCAGCTCACCTAAGAGCTGCCCTTCCAGTGCGTTCCCTCCTGCAGCTGACGGTGGTCGGTTCTCTTCCCTCGATAGCTTGTTACTTTCTAACAGTGAGCACAGCTGCTCAGGCCTTCTCACTTTCCTATTCTGGCCTCCCTGGTCATATTTCTTGGGGTGAAGTGGCCGCTCATGAGTTTTCTAACGTCAGAGATTAAGCAGCTCCGTCTGGTGGGCTGTATGTGATGAAGAGGAGGGTGGCTGTGCACTGCATACCCCGTGCAAAGGACTCTCACGTCAGTGTCATGGGTCTCTGTTCTACGAGGCTGAACTCTGTGAAGATACCAGTATAACAGGAGAAAGGCAACACTTGTGCTGAGTAAAAGAAAACTGTTTCTTTATGCACACGTTGAATTCAGGGTCAGTGAAGTATGCACCCACTGACACTGTGCTCTTTTAGGGTCTCCTGGAAGCCCTGCACCTAAATGCAGTGCTTTTGTTTATAGTACGAAATGGTATCCAGTGTGATAACACCAGCAGAGGGTGACCTTCACTTGTTGGACAGTAGTTAATGCTAATGCTTCGTGTATGTTTTCTTCTCATTCTTCCTCAGAATATACCTGGTATATCTGTTCCTTGTGGTTGACACACAGACCAGCTCATGATTGCTAATTGTTCGTCTTCTGTAAAAATATTTATTTACTTGAGAAATTCACAATATATATGCAGCATCACTTTAAGGCTAACCACCATAATTTGCAGAAAGAGAGCTGATTTTGGAGGTTGAGAGGATGAGGCTGGAGCACGGGATAAAGCGGCGGGACAAGTCGCCCTCTCGGTTAGACACGTTCCTAAAAGGCATCGAGGAAGAGCGTGATTACTACAGGAGAGAGCTGGAGAAACTGCAGCACCTCGTCCAGCGCAGATCTTGTCCTGTAAACCACTGTGCACGAGAAAAGTCCTCAGTATTCAAAGGCTCAGAAAAGGTAAGACCCTTCATAAGTGTAATCAAAAGGGTGTGTGTGTGTGTGTGTGTGTGTGTGTGCGCGCGCGTGCGCATGCACTATAAACCTTTTTTGTTTTATTGCTGTATTAAATATAACATCATTGATAACATGCTTTAAAAGGCCCTAATCTTGACTTTTGTTTTATTCTGTTTCTGTAATGTGGGATCCTGCATTATTAGGAAAACTACCAGACAAGAAAGGATAGTGTTTTGATTCCTGTAACTTTAGGTTGAGTAAGCTGAGTCAGGCAAGAGTCATGTTGGCTTTTAGAAACTCGGACTCAGAGACTCCCAATACTGTACATGTCTGCTCTGTCCAGGATTTGTTGTGTGACAGTTGCCCTTTGCCTCTGCTGATGGAGCAGCTCTGTGCTTGTGGCACACATAAGCCTTTGTGCCCTTCCCGGCTTTGTTGGTCTAGTCGGGAGCAGCATCACTTTCAACTGCCCAGGTCTTCTCTAGGCCTTTGCTGGGCCGCGGAGCACATCCGCAGTGCATGCTGAGTGGACCGTTCTGTTAGCCGGCTGCAGCGAGTAGGTTGACAGTGCTCATTTGTAAGATTGGACAAGGCGGTAATTAATCACGTGCGTGGCTGGGTTACCTTTGCCGTGAAGAGCTTGTATCCATTGTCTACTAGTTTGCTTTACTTTGCCTTTTGACCTCATTGGCTAATGGCTATAGTTTGCTGGCAAAATGAATCGGTGAAAAGGACAGTGCAAATTCATTTATGTTTCGTTATGCTCTTATTTCTCAAGAAAAATAAGTCACTGGATTGTTCATTTTTATTGTGTAAAAGAATCATAATGTGGCTGGGTGTGCTGGTGCACGCCTATAATCCCAGTACTAGGCGAGGCAGAGGCAGGCGGATTGTGAGTTCGAGGCCAGCCTGGTCTACAAAGTGAGACCAGGGCAGCCAGGGCTATAGAGAAACCCCATCTCAAAAAACAAAAAACAAACAAACAAAAACCAAACCTAAAAGAATCATAGCATGTATTAAATGGTATTGAATGTTGAGTAAATAAGTATCGATTCAGTTGCTTGGGTCACCGTGGGAAGACAAGTGAGATATTGCTGAGGTCATGGTATAGTTAGGAGATACCGTCCCTTCTTCAGTTCATCTGCATTTTTAAGTGTTATGTTACCTGGCATAGGCAAAGAATTCATTTTGTATACTTCAAAACTTTAGGACATTCAAAATGTTTTTATAGCGCCAATAATAAGCTTCAGGCACGGTGGGCAGCTGTGGGTAAGCATGAGTGAGTGAGTGTGTGTGAGACAGCGGTGAGCCCTGAGACCTGTGTGTGAGACAGTGGTGAGCCCCGACACCTGTGTGTGAGACAGCGGTGAGCCCTGAGACCTGTGTGTGAGACAGTGGTGAGCCCCGACACCTGTGTGTGAGACAGCGGTGAGCCCTGAGACCTGTGTGTGAGACAGTGGTGAGCCCCGACACCTGTGTGTGAGACAGCGGTGAGCCCCGACACCTGTGTGTGAGACAGCGGTGAGCCCCGACACCTGTGTGTGAGACAGCGGTGAGCCCCGACACCTGTGTGTGAGACAGCGGTGAGCCCCGAGACCTGAGTGTGAGACAGCGGTGAGCCCCGAGACCTGAGTGTGAGACAGCGGTGAGCCCCGACACCTGAGTGTGAGACAGCGGTGAGCCCCGACACCTGTGTGTGAGACAGCGGTGAGCCCCGAGACCTGTGTGTGAGACAGCGGTGAGCCCCGAGACCTGTGTGTGAGACAGTGGGTGAGCCCCGAGACCTGTGTGTGAGACAGCGGTGAGCCCCGAGACCTGTGTGTGAGACAGTGGGTGAGCCCCGAGACCTGAGTGTGAGACAGCGGTGAGCCCCGACACCTGAGTGTGAGACAGTGGTGAGCCCCGAGACCTGTGTGTGAGACAGCGGTGAGCCCCGACACCTGTGTGTGAGACAGCGGTGAGCCCCGAGACCTGTGTGTGAGACAGTGGGTGAGCCCCGAGACCTGTGTGTGAGACAGCGGTGAGCCCCGAGACCTGTGTGTGAGACAGTGGGTGAGCCCTGAGACCTGAGTGTGAGACAGCGGTGAGCCCCGAGACCTGAGTGTGAGACAGCGGTGAGCCCTGAGACCTGTGTGTGAGACAGCAGTGAGCCCCGACACCTGTGTGTGAGACAGCGGTGAGCCCCGAGACCTGAGTGTGAGACAGCGGTGAGCCCCGACACCTGAGTGTGAGACAGCGGTGAGCCCCGACACCTGTGTGTGAGACAGCGGTGAGCCCCGAGACCTGTGTGTGAGACAGTGGGTGAGCCCCGAGACCTGTGTGTGAGACAGTGGGTGAGCCCCGAGACCTGAGTGTGACAGCGGTGAGCCCCGACACCTGTGGTGAGACAGCGGCGAGCCCCGAGACCTGTGAGTGAGACAGCGGTGAGCCCCGAGACCTGTGTGTGAGACAGCGGTGAGCCCCGACACCTGAGTGTGAGACAGTGGTGAGCCCCGACACCTGTGTGTGAGACAGCGGTGAGCCCCGACACCTGTGTGTGAGACAGCGGTGAGCCCCGAGACCTCTGTGTGAGACAGTGGGTGAGCCCCGAGACCTGTGTGTGAGACAGCGGTGAGCCCCGACACCTGTGTGTGAGACAGCGGTGAGCCCCGAGACCTGTGTGTGAGACAGCGGTGAGCCCCGAGACCTGTGTGTGAGACAGTGGTGAGCCCCGACACCTGTGTGTGAGACAGTGGGTGAGCCCTGAGACCTGTGTGTGAGACAGCGGTGAGCCCCGACACCTGAGTGTGAGACAGCGGTGAGCCCCGAGACCTGTGTGTGAGACAGTGGTGAGCCCCGACACCTGTGTGTGAGACAGCGGTGAGCCCCGAGACCTGTGTGTGAGACAGTGGGTGAGCCCCGAGACCTGTGTGTGAGACAGTGGGTGAGCCCCGAGACCTGTGTGTGAGACAGCGGTGAGCCCCAAGACCTGTGAGTGAGACAGCGGTGAGCCCCGAGACCTGTGTGTGAGACCGGTGAGCCCCGACACCTGAGTGTGAGACAGCGGTGAGCCCCGAGACCTGAGTGTGAGACAGCGGTGAGCCCCGACACCCGTGTGTGAGACAGCGGTGAGCCCCGAGACCTGAGTGTGAGACAGTGGGTGAGCCCCGACACCTGTGTGTGAGACAGCGGTGAGCCCCGAGACCTGAGTGTGAAACAGCAGTGAGCCCCGAGACCTGTGAGTGAGACAGCGGTGAGCCCCGACACCTGTGTGTGAGACAGCGGTGAGCCCGACACCTGTGTGTGAGACAGCGGTGAGCCCCGAGACCTGTGTGTGAGACAGTGGTGAGCCCCGAGACCTGTGTGTGAGACAGTGGGTGAGCCCCGAGACCTGAGTGTGAGACAGTGCGGAGCCCCAAGACCTGTGTGTGAGACAGTGGGGAGCCCCAAGACCTGGGGAGTTCATTTCCCACATAAGAGTAGGTATTTTAAGCATTTAGTTGGCAGACAACAAAGACCTCTCTGGATTTGGTACTTGGTATGGCTGTCAGCTTCCTGCTTTATGGTAAGCTGTCAGGCATAGTTTCTAGCAATTACAATAAATCAGGAAAAAAAAGGGGCACTTTTATTATTAGTGATCTTCACTATTGCAGCCTCGCTGTGAGTTTCTCTTGTCTTTGTGGGGAGCATTTCCCTTTTACCTTATATTCACCTTGTTTCCCAGACTGAGTTTGAGGTCAGCACGAAGCTTTGGAAGTGGAGGCTGGACACAAGTTCCAGCTTCTTGCACCAGCATCTGATAGACTCGGAGAAGCTGGCTTCATGCAGAGCTCACTCCTCATGTGCAGATCCAGAAACACAAGGGCCCTCCAGCATAGGGCTTAGTTCCCTCCTAGGAAACAGCTTGTTTCTTATTGCTTGCTGCTTTAAAGCATCTCTGATCTGTGCAGAGGATTCAGTCCAGCAGATTGTGTGTGTGTGTGTGTGTGTGTTTGTGTGTGGTGTATGTTTTCTAGGAATGAAGCATGTACTGTAGAGATTATGGCAAGAAGATTGCCACAAATTCAAGGTCAACTTGGCTACAAAACAAATTCCAGAGCAGTTGGGGCTCTATAGTGAGACTCTGTCTTAAAACAAGAAAAGGAATTGTTGATGTTGCCCCTTCAGCGCTGTGCGTGCTGCTTGTTAATGTGTGTTTCAGAATAATAAACTGGGGAAAGGGAGGTAATTGCCATACATCACAGTCATACTAAATTAAGTATTACATATAAGATATAGATACAGAAAAGGGTAGAATTCCAGGTCAAACAGACTAGCCAGGAAATGTTCAGGCACCATACCAGGTACTGAACACAAAATTACAGAAACAGGCACCTCTTGTGTCTCTCACAGGAATTCAATTTAGTGAATTCCTGTTGCATTAAAAGCATCATGCAAATTTGAGGGGTATATCTACCATTGAGCCATATCCGCGACTGTTGTATACCTTTAAGAGCTCAATTCCATTAAGTATTAATGAAGACCGACTAGAACAATTCAGAGCAGTTAAAGAGTTTTGCATACTCTGAAGTACATGAAGAATCTGGAAGGATTCCTTGTAGAAAATGACATTTAAGCTGAGGCACAGACAGTAATGACAACAGACTTGAATCTTTATTCATTACACTCCTTTTCTAGGATCGGTGCAGACTCCATTCTATAAGATGTTTTAAATGGTAGAGTTAGGTCGCAGGTTTTCCAATATGGTCTTAAGCCTGGATTATCTTGAAATCCTGATCTGTTCGTGTGTAAACATCTTGCCCTTTAATGTGTCCATGATACCCAATCGTGCCCATGCTTGTTTAACAAAAAGGATGTCTCTTTCCTAAGTGGAAGCTACATCACACATTTCTAGCGTTTACTGAGTCTTCACTGGTATTGTATATGCTCAGCGGATAGTAAATAACGCAAGCAAGCGTAGCAGCAGGAGCAGCCGAGAGCTCACCTTTGGGTCCACACGCAGGAGACAGAGAGCGCCCTGGGAAAGGGACTCTTGACATTGTAAAGCCCGCCCCCAGTGACACTCCTCCACAAGGCCACACCCCCTACTCTTCCCAAGCAGTTCCACGAACTTGAGACCCACTATTCAGACGCGTGAGCCTACAGGGGCCATCTCACTCCCACCGCCACAGCAGTACAGCAGCTCACCAGAGTTTCTGTTTGTAGTTCCTTGACATTGACATGCTGTAAGTTTTACCATCCTCATTTTCATGATGGCAGCGAAGACTAGAGCTACTGAGTCATACTGTGATAGTAGATGTATTCTTTAAAACATTGGATTTAATTGCTTAGACAGTGACTAGCCTAATACATAGTGCCTGGTAGCAATATCTGTATTTGTGACATTGCAGATAGCCATTGTGTGGGTATGAAGCTGGGGCAGTTGGGCCTGCTGTACCTGAGAAGCTGACCTTAATGGTCAGTCATAGAAAACGGGTACACACATACTTCCTGGACTCCTCCTTGGCAGAGTTATGAAGTAATGCCTCATGCATCAAGATAGCAGGGAAGGCCTGACAAAACGTCTTAATACCTTGCTCCCAAAGACTCCAGCATGGACCCTCAACTTCGTGTGTAGAACAGGTTTCTGGGTGCTGCTGATGTCCTGGTCTAGAGGTTATAGTTTAGGTGCCACTGCTGTGCTACAGGAACTGCTAAGCACAGCAGCTATGGAAGCATCCAGTGCGGTCTGCATAGGTGGTATTGTTGGCCGCCATGTGCCTTCCTGGGAACCTAAAACCCAGGGAATTGGCACCGTCACTGCCAATGCTTTCATCTGCTCTCAAGAGTTTTTTAATTACGTTAAGAGAACTTCTGTTCCTTTGTCTGTTAGTCTGGTCCACCAGCCTCATCGCCAGCATGTTTGTGACAACCACACATAATTAATTTGTCATAATTACCACAAATGATAATGTGCATCTTGGTAATTGTTTCAGGGTGACTACAATTCAGACATTCACTTGATCACAAGAGAAAGGGATGAGCTCCAGCGCATGCTAGAAAGATTTGAAAAATACATGGAGGATATACAGTCCAACGTGAAACTGCTGACCGCAGAAAGGGATAAACTAAGCGCCTTGTATAAAGAAGTAAGAAGTTGGTTCTGATTCATCCAGCAGGTCATTTAGAATCTGTTACCTGTAGCAGAATCACTGTGTCCTGCAAGTTTTCATAACACCTGCAACTCACGACTTTCCTTCCTAATTAAAATGATAAGTAGTAGTATTGACTGTCATCTTGTTCTCAAAACTGATATTTCTGTCTTTTTTGTTTTCATGGTTATTCCCTGTCATTTCTAGCTTATCAGCATGCCACGTCAATTAGAGATAGTCTCTTTGTTCTGAACGTAACTAACAGATCTTAGCTGGCTCTGAGTCAAAGTTTACCTCGCATTTAGATATGCAGTCACATGTCTGGGCCCCAGGGATAAGCTGGATGTGCACCCACTGTTTGAAATTGGCTGTCTGTTAGCCTGAGTTAGAGTGCCTGCCGCACTGGCATGAGGATCTGAGGTCAGGTCCCTAACACCTAAAGCCAGCCATGGTGGCCCATCTGTGACCTCAGCACAGGGGTCAAGACGGGGAGCTCTCCAGGGCTTCCTGTTTGCCCAACCTAGCCAGCCAATGGGAGCCGGTGACACACTCTAGGTTAGCTCCTGGTGCAAAGCTGCCCTGGGAGGCCAGCAGCCTGGCCCTGTTACAGAGTGTGACTTAGCCGAGGCTGAGTTGCTCTACAGACCCTGGAGTCTGTGGCTGGCTTGCTCCGGGCCCTCCCTCCTAAAGTCCCTTACTGCTTCACAGGAGAGGAGGACACATCAGCTAAAAGAGACAGCTTTACTGCTGTGAGCTTCTCCAGAACTAATTAAATGGATCCACTTCTGGAGTTTGCCCACAGTAGACGTAGCTCTCAGCTCCCGTGTGTCAGCCTAGTTAAATCTTTTCTGTCCGCCTGCTTCTAGTTTCCAGTGTTTAGTGGCCACAGCCTCTCAATCTTCTTGTCTTTGAGACTTTAGCACCTAATTTTAATCTTTTCACTCTTATTTTTTGGGGATTTGGGAAGAAAGGGAAAGTAACATGTATTCAGTATATCACTATCCCACTCCCTTTAAAAAGTGGATTTTAACGTAAGTGTTTTCATACCTTGTAATTCTCCAAGGCAAAGGAAGAGCTATCTGCACTGAGACAGGAGTCCACGAATGCAAAAGCCCCCAGCAATCTTGATTGTATAGAGAAGGAGAAAGAGCATGCGTTATCTGAGTTAAGAAGAATTACAGCAGAAAAGGAAGTTCTGAAAGAAAAGCTGAAAGTAAGTGATACAGTTTACAACCTTTTGAAATGTAATTTATTAGGTGTTTGGGGGAAAGTGAAAGTCTCGTGCATTCATTACACCCACCCCCTGCCTCCCTTAGTAACTGCGCTTTCTTGGGAAGTTACTGTTTAGTGAAGTGGAGCTGGCATAGCAGTATGCCAGCCCACACTGAACCCCCCCGTGTGTGCCAGCCCACACTGAACCCCCGTGTGTGTGTGTGTGTGTGTGTGTGTGTGGCAGCCCACACTGAACCCCCCCCCCCGTGTGTGCCAGCCCACACTGAACCCCCCGTGTGTGCCAGCCCACACTGAACCCCCGTGTGTGTGTGTGTGTGTGTGTGTGTGTGTGTGTGCCAGCCCACACTGAACCCCCGTGTGTGGCAGCCCACACTGAACCCCCCGTGTGTGGCAGCCCACACTGAACCCCCGTGTGTGTGTGTGTGTGTGTGTGTGTGTGTGTGTGTGTGTGTGGCAGCCGCTGAGATATTCCACCATCGATAGTGTGGTCCACAGCTGTTTTCATACCACGGGGGCGGAGTTAGGACGTCCACATTTGGCTCCCAAAGCCTAGGATATTCCTTATCAGTCCTTACAGAAACAGCCCACCACACCCTGAACTCAGGATTGTTTTAGCTCAAGTGGCATCCTTTTCTTCTGTATTAATGACTTTATAGATATTTTTCACCTAGCATACAATTTACTCACTTAATAAAGGGACAGTACAGTGACGTTTGTTATTCCTTTTCTCCCTGTGTTTTATAATCTTCGCCATAATTTATCTTAAGAAAACGCCTCACCACAGTAAGGAACCGTGTATCCATTATAACAGCTTCAGTTAAAGTTTTACATGCAAAGGCAGTGTAAGAATATTTTTAATTGGAGTCTTTTGGAATGTTGCCTTCTAGAAATTAAAAAAAAAAAGTTAAATTACCATAGAGAAAGCATCTGTGCAATATGGCATCGCTCAGCACAAGTGTCTCACTTCCCTTTTCCATATCTGTTGCAATGACCAGAAATGTAAAAATACAATTTTAGAACTCAGAAAGGCTGCGTTCAGAATACCAGAACCCTTCTGGGTTGTAGGAGGTGGGCTTTTGTGATTTTACAAGAGACCTTTTCCTTAAAAAACAGAATTAGTCCTGTGCCACCTCCAGCCTTCTGGAGTGTTTCCTGTTGGTCCCCTGGCTACCTCCTCTCCTGAGCAGCCATTGTGACTAAGCTCTCCTTGAAAGCTCCTAGTCACAGCTGTCTGTCAGTGCTGCCTGTTGAACAAGAGCAACACACACACACACACACACACACACACACACACACACACACACACACACACGAGAGCTCTGTTCCGAGTGTGTTTGAAATATGAGCCATCACAGAAATCTTCAAAAACGTCTTTTCTAATAGTTTCTGTTCACAGATGACAGCCCTGGGTTATAGTTTAAATAACTTGTCTAGCCTCACCCGCCTGTGGTTTACAGTCTCCCTGAGTTGCTGTCTTTCCAAGTGTGTGCTCCTTTCTCTCCTGCCCCCTTCCTGCTGTGGCCGTTATTCTCTCCCATGCCTCATTATAGTGGGGACCTCTGTGCTCTGATATGTGCTTAGCATTGATTATAGACTCATTTTTCAGAGATATAAATGTGGTCATGTTAACTCTAATAAAGCTTATTACCTGTTTACAGGACCATTAGTGATCAGCCCTCGCCTATTTTAAGGTCTGTCCTCGTCTACCAACTCTCCTTTTTGCTATTTATCACTCTCGCCACCAGTCTCTGCACAGACGGCTGTAAGAGTCCCTCACCTCTTCAAATACACTGTCTACTTATCCTTTAGTTCTACCTTAAGCATCAGCTAGTGAACACAAGGCTCTAGATTCCTTCTGACGTATAGAAATAAAGCTCCCTGCCTAGAAAATATTCATGTATTTCTATTAATTTGTTTTCCTTTATGCTTGAGAATTCCATACATGTATATAATGAAAAGAGATCATATATATTCCTCTTAGCCCCTCCCAGCTCCCCTCATGTTCCAGTTTCTTTTGGTGGGGCACCCACTGGGGCATAGGAATCCTATCAGTGACCATGTCTTTAAAATAGAATGCTTTTTACTCACATCCTAGGTCTGGCTCATTCCTCCTGGCACTTGTCACTTGTCCTCTCCATGTGCCTCCCTCCTTCTCTTCCTGCTGTTTCTCCTCCATCACGGACGAGGCTGTCCCACCCTATTATCTGTCTTGCTCAGCATTGGCTAGTTGGCTTTTATTGGCACAGCAGAGAACAAATGGTGGCATGTTTACATGAACTTGAGACAGGAGATACTTAGAATAAACATCACAATTCAATGTCTGGATTGACACCAGTTAGTAGGGTAGAGAGATTAGCATTTGAATGAACAAGGGTAAACTGCACACAGTCCACAAAAACATTATGCCAATACTAGAAAAACTCAATGACCATTACCATTTTGTATTTTTGGCTTGGCAACAGCTGAGACTTGAGAGAGGTAATATAAGCAGAAACTGGTTCTATCCTGACAAGCTAGTTCTTTTTTTTTTTTTTTTTACTTTTTAAAAATTAATTTATTCATATTACATCTCAGTTGTTATCCCATCCCTTGTATCCTCCTGTTCCTCCCTCCCTCCCACTTTCATCCTATTCTCCTCCCCTATGTCTGTGACTGAGGGGGACCTCCTCCCCCTCTATGTGATCATAGGCTATCAAGTCTCTTCTTGATAACCTGCTATCCTTCCTCTGCGTGCCGCCAGGCCTCCCCATCCAGGGGACGTGCTGACCAGCTAATTGTTAAAACTGGTCTTATACTTGTGTTGCCTGTGTCTGATCATGTGTTTTCTTCTTTGTATCCTGTTCTTGCATCTGAGTTGTAGCTCAGCAATAGAGAAATAACCTAGCGCGAGGCTCCCAGTTCAGTCAGCAGCACTGTAAAAAAATAAGTGGGAAGGTGGGGTGGGGTGGGGGGTCCTGACATCTGCTCTTGTGAACACACATTTGTGAACTTGTGACTTGGTGTGCTGTTCTCTCTATGATGCCCGTGTCAGCAAGGATCAGTCTATGTAATCTTTATAAATGAGTCCACTCCATTTTCTCTTCTGTGTGACACATGAAGGTAGAAATGTAACTTTTCTAACTAAATGTTTTTATAAAATATCTGACCTTTCTATAACATTCATAGATTCTATGAAATAGGAAACATAGCTCTGCAAACTTGCATTACTTACTTTTATGATTATTTGATACACATGAACATTTTCTATAAATTTCTTTTTCAGAATATCCAAGAAATAGATGTTTTGGAAAAATCAGAATTAGAGAAAACTATTGAACATTTGACATATATTAATCACCAGGTAATTATCAGAGGATTTGGGAGTATTGCATTTGGGGAGTGACTGTGCTAGTTGTGATTTTAGTATCCTGGATGGCTTTGAAAACTGCACTGCGGAGAAGAGCAGTGTGTGCTTGGAGGCTTGGTACTTGCTTTGAATCCAGCTTCCTGTCTAGACCAATTTCTTGGCTCTTCTGTCTTTTAGCTTTTTCATTTATGATATAGTAGTGGTATTTCTGTTTCTCAGAGTTTCTGTGATGGTGTAATAGATGACCAACACACAGGCCACACCTAAGAGAGTCCTGGTATGTTACAGGCTTCGGTAGTGGCGAGCAGTGATTATTGTGGTCTGGTCTTAGAAAAGTAATAATATAATATAGACAGACTCAAAAGTGAGACTCACTGTTCATTTTCTTCATAGTTAGCCTCAGTGTCTCTAGGGGATGCTTCCAGGAGTTCCTCAGATCGCTAATTCTGAAGAACCAAGTTTATGTGTAAAATGGTATAATGTTGCATATAACCTATACATTCTTTAAATCGTATTTAGGCTTTTTATGGGGCTTTTTATAATTACATAATACTTTATACAATGTAAATGTTTTATAAGCAATTATTATGCTGTGTTGTTTAGGAAGTAATGACAAGAAAAACATTTGTATGTTTAATACGGATGCAACCATTTTAGACTAACTAGATAGTATACATTTTATACAGTTGGCTACTCTGAAATTGCAGAATTTATGCAGAAACAGCCAAAACTCAGATAAAAGTTTAAGGAACATGATACTGGGTTTTAGGACCATTGTAATTAAGATAAGGACTAATAAAGAGTGATGACACCAAATATAACAAACATAAAAAGAACTTAACATATGCAGAAACCCAGACCAGTGAGTAAATAATGATTATTCAGTAATTCTTTTCTGGATGAATGACAAAATATATTAAGATACAAAGAACAAGAATTTGGCCCCTCGTTGATTGCCTTTAAGTTACCTCTCCCAGGTTAATTAGTCCACCACCTCTTATCTCCAAGTTTGTGACACAGTCACAAGTCTCAGGGAAGGACAACATTTCCATGTTTTGCCACAGTGTAACTAACACACACGGCTTTGGTCCTTTCCCCGGCATCCTTGTTCCCACCTGACACCTATGAGCCTGCGCCTTAGCCATCCACACGCTGTCAGCATTGGGATCTTCTCTCCTCCCATCAGGCTAGCCCAAGCCCCTCACATCGGAACGTTCTTAGTTTCGGTCGGTCACGTCTCCAAACTCTTTGGAACCACTTCTAGCAGCTAGTCCCAAAGATTTCTAAACTGCATGGTCAAGGAGTCATGGCAGCCCACTTGTCTTTTGCTGATTTTCAGTGTTTGTCAGCCTTTAGTTTCTGTGAGAGGACGGCTTCAGGAAAGGTTTGTCTGGGCTTCGGTTTCAGGGGTTGAACCCATGGCCACCTCCATTGCCTGGCTCTGAAGCAAAGCAGAACTTTGTGGTGGAGAGAGTCTAGCAGACTAGCACTGCTCACACAGCAGCCAGAAAGCAGAGACGATGAGAAGAGCAGGGCACACGAAGCATTGTCCTCAGGCCATACCCCAGCAACCCCCTGCCTTTTACTAGGTCCTGCTTCCTACAGAGCCTACCACCTCCCCAAGGAGCGCAGCCCAAGCCTTCAACACTCAGACTGTCGTGGACATTTCGTGTTGAGACCACAGCAGACATGAGCATAGCAACTGCATGCTTCAGCAGTCATGTCTAGGTAGTCACTCTGTGTGTAAAATCAGCAGACTACAGTTCCTGGACCAGATACACTCATGGCTCTGTAGGTTGGGTTTTAGTGACGGCGTTGACTGGCTCATTTGTTTGTGTTTGTGCTTGGTCTGCACCTGCTGTTTCAGTGGAGTGGTGGTGACTGACGAGAGGTTCCCACAGAGCCTAAACTATTTATTGGCACCAATATGTGATTATTAATCATAGAGTGAAGTGCTATTGAGCAGAAAAATGAAAGTTCCTGGCATCAACATGGATGACTGGTATAAATGAATGTTGTAAGTTGCTGAGGAAAGCACAGAGTGTGATTCTACTTATGAAAAGTTCAGAAACAAGGGACAGTACTCAGTGCATGACTCAGGAAGCAGTGTTACTATATGCACTGAGGAAAGCAAGATGCTTGGTGCCATGGTACATACCTGCAGGTTCAGCCACATGGGAGGCTGAGGCAGGAGCATCATTTGAGCATAGGAATTCAAGGATAGCCCATGGAACACAGCAAGATCCCATCTAAATGACAAAACAGAAAAGAAATGAGGAACAGGACTCAGGATTGTGAGTCTCTGTGGCAGAAACAGGTTATGACTAAGGACTGCCCAAGGAGGGTAGATAATACTTTTTAAACCACAGCGGAGACACTCTTCCTGTGTTAAGATTTCCTCATATTGTAGGGAGGTGGGTGTATTGCTTGTCCGTTTCCACATGAAGCCCAGTTTTAGTTACAGGAGCTTTACTGTTTTAGGGTAAGTTTATTTGCTTTCTCTAGGCCCCAGTTTGTCTGGTTTGGGTTTTTTTTTTTTTTTTTTTTTTTGGTTGTTGTTGTTGTTGTTGTTTGTTTTTCTCTTTTAAGTGAAGTTTAAGACTCCATCCTTATTAAAAGTAATTTTCTTAGGATTTGATTTTATTGGCATTTCATTGAATTTATACTTTGGTGAATTTTTAAATTTAAATTTATTTTATTTATTTGGTTTTTTTGAGACATGTCCTGGACTCACTTGTAGACCAGGCTGGCCTCAAACTCACAGAAATCCGCCTGCCTCTGCCTCCCAAGTGCTGAGATTAAAGGTGTATGCCACGATGCCCAGTAACTTGGTGAAATTTTAACATATTTAAAGTCTTATGTTCCTACCCGGAGAAGCATGGCAGTGTTTATTAAGTCAGGTCTTACTTTATACATTCAAGGAGAACTTCCACTTTGCTTCTTATATAACCCTTGGCCATTTTGTGGTTATGTTCTCTGCTCCCCTTTTTGTATAATTCCTGTCTACTCACTGCAGCTTTCAATGTGTTGGGCTTTTGTTTGTTGGTTTGTGGTTGTTGTTATCATCGTTGTTGTTTGGGGGGGCGGGGAGTCTGTTGGTTCTAAAACCTGGAAATGAACCATGCCGGGTGGGGTGGGGTGGAGTTTGTTTGAGTTTTAGGAAGTGCCTCTGATTTTTCATCCTGCTTATAGTTTCTCTTCCTGTTTCATTGCTGTTTTGGATTTATTCTTTTTATTTTTGTTTACATGTCTTCTTTCATTGTGGTGATAGTGAGGAAAGGCAAATGGGAGTGCCACCCTGACATACAGGTGCTGAGTACCGATGACATTCAGTGTTTTAGAAATCTAATATATTTCTTTAATTATCTTTGAGAATATTATTGAAGAGTAGCCATGTACACTTATTAATTTTTAAAATTTAAATTATAGCTTGAAAGTGAAAAATATGAATTGCAATCTAAAATATTAGTAATGAAAGAAACAATGGAGTCATTAGAGAACAAATCGAAACTCCAAGCTCAAAAGCTTACCCATGTGACTGGCGACTCATGCCATCAGAAAACAGAGATGAACTCTCTCAGGTAAGTCTCCTAAAGCTTTCATTGTTTGACCTCTGGGACATGCTGCTGGTTAGGCCAGGTTCGTAACCATGGTGTTTTGGTCTGTGCCTTTGAACTGTGGTTTCCCAAGTTGGCATCATGGCACGGTCTCCTGGGAGCTTCTAGGAAGGATGAGGGAGACCTTTAGGAGCTCTGATTTCCTGAGTGAATCTAGAGAGATATGGGTATCCGTAGTTTTGAAACTTTCACAGGTTGACATGGTCATCAGGAAGTTCTCTGACCTATCTGTAAAGTGCACCTTCGATCATCCAGACGCTGTGCTCCGTAAGGATGCGGGGATCTAAGCACTGTCGCTATGTGGGCCATTTCTTTTCTTTTTCTCATCTTACTTACTATATATAAATCTCGTATCTTTAAAAATAAGATATAGTCCAAATGTTTTATGTCCTATGTTTAAGCCTTTCTGATCTAGAAACAGAAAAATCACCCGAGGGGTAGGGAAGCTAACTGACAGTACATAGGGTTTAACGAGTCAGAAAGAAATCTTCAAATGTCAACAAAATCGCTATGCAACTCAGTCATGAAGCAGAAACACGTTGCGGTCAGGAAGGATGGTAGTGATAATGATTTTTTTAAGTGATAAGTTACAGCTGAAAAGTTATTGAGCAATAGATTGTCTACTCTAGAAACTGAGTTTGTAAAACAACAAATAAGTTCAAGAGTTTTCACCTGCAATTCAGAAGGCCAAAGAGATGATGAGACGAAAAGACACAGACCTCATTACAGAACGCAGGGGCCACAAACAGAGGCGCTAGGAAAAGGAAGGCCCAAGGAGAGATGCGTAGGGGCGCCCGGGTCATCGAGTGGCTTCAAGAACCAAGACCAAGAAACAAGACCAAGAAACAAGACCAAGAAACAAGACCAAGAAACAAGACCAAGAAACAAGACCAAGAAACAAGACCAAGAAACAAGACCAAGAAACAAGACCAAGAAACAAGACCAAGAAACAAGACCAAGAAACAAGACCAAGAAACAAGACCAAGAAACAAGACCAAGAAACAAGACCAAGAAACAAGACCAAGAAACAAGACCAAGAAACAAGACCAAGAAACAAGACCAAGAAACAAGACCAAGAAACAAGACCAAGAAACAAGACCAAGAACCAAGACCGAGAGAGCCCTTACCGACTCGTCGTTCAGCTTCGCTCCCCGATGCCTTCCTGCCATCTTTATCAGGAGGGCTTTAGAAAAGCTAAAAGGGCGCAGCTCTGTCAAATCCATGTTTCTGTGGAGGAGAGCAGCAGCGTGAGCCTGCCCCTCTTCTGCTCTGTCCTCAGCTCCAAAGTCCTGGCAGGCACACTGCTGCATTTTGTCTGCAGAATTGCCACTTTACCGTTTGGTTTTGTATCCAGCTGAATGGAGCTGGCATTTAACCCCCTTCAGATCATAACCACACTACCACTTTATTTTTCTCACAGAAGACTCTGGAAACAACTGCTGTTGGCCTCTTTTAGATGCCATAGACTGGTCTATCGCTCCTTTGCAGTTTTTGTTCTGATACTAATACCTTTTTCACTTATGAGTTCAACCTGCTTCTGCCTTCACATATGCGCCATTCAATCACTGTGCAGTAGGAGAGGATTATGGGAATTGTTCTCCCTTGCATATTGCATCATCTTAGGACTGTTATTGCACTAACCAAATCCCCCACCTCTGCCTTTCTCTCCCTCTCAGTGTGTGTGTCTGTGTGTGTCTGTGTGTGTCTGTGTGTGTAAGGGGGAGCTTATCTCCAAGGCCAGTGTATCTTCGAGATTCTGTTGGTAAACATTGGTAAAACCTTGAGTTCAAGCTCTCAGGTCTGAATTCAACACTAAACCCAGTACACACCAAACCACAGCACACACCTTTTCCACGCAGAAGATCATTGTCCAAACCTTGTACCATTTTCAATGTGGTTCACAGAGCTCTAATCACGTGACAATACAAGAAGCTGCTTCTCGGGAGGTAAGGTCACTCCTTCCTACCTCACAGGCCATCTTCTCTTTCCCTTCCTGTGTTACACATTTTTTCCACCAAATTTCCGCACCTCCAAACAGGCCTTCTGGATCAGGCACAGCCCCTAGGTGTAGAAATAAAGGGTCTTTGGTCTGGTCTCTTGGTTAGCATCAGAACACAGTGTGAAAACAACCGTTTTGAAAATGTTAATGACTCGTGTCTCTTAAGCAGCATCATTTAATGATGACTAGCAGTGTACACCTTAATTCAGACCTTCACAACAGAATATGGAGATGTCTGTCCACAGGATGATGGCTTTTGATACCTCTGCCTCTCTAGAACTGGGGTTAGCAAACTCACTGTCAGTACTCAGTGCTAAAGACTATGTGGGCTGTACAGTTTCTGTCACACTTTTTAAAAACCAACCTCTGAAATGCAGAAGTCATTGTAGGCAGCGTGGAGTGAACGGGTGTGAAGTGAACAAGTGTGAAGTGAACGGGTGTGGAGTGAATGGGTGTGAAGTGAACGGGTGTGAAGTGAACAAGTGTGAAGTGAACGAGTGTGGAGTGAACGGGTGTGGAGTGTATAAGTGTGAAGTGGACGGGTGTGGAGTGAACAAGTGTGAAGTGAACGGGTGTGGAGTGTATAATTGTGAAGTGGACGGGTGTGGAGTGAACAAGTGTGGAGTGAACGGGTGTGGAGTGAATGGGCAAGGAGTGAACAAGTGTGAAGTGAACGGGTGTGGAGTGAACAAGTGTGAAGTGAACGGGTGTGAAGTGAACAAGTATGAAGTGAACGAGTGTGGAGTGAACGGGTGTGAAGTGAACGGGTGTGGAGTGAACGGGTGTGAAGTGAACGAGTGTGAAGTGAACGGGTGTGGAGTGAACAAGTGTGAAGTGAACGGGTGTGGAGTGAACAAGTATGAAGTGAACGAGTGTGGAGTGAACGGGTGTGAAGTGAACGAGTGTGAAGTGAACAGGTGTGGAGTGAACAGGTGTGGAGTGAACGGGTGTGAAGTGAACGAGTGTGAAGTGAACGGGTGTGGAGTGAACGGGTGTGGAGTGAACAGGTGTGGAGTGAACGGGTGTGGAGTGAACGAGTGTGAAGTGAACGGGTGTGGAGTGAACGGGTGTGGAGTGAACAGGTGTGGAGTGAACGGGTGTGGAGTGAACAAGTGTGAAGTGAACGGGTGTGGAGTGAACGGGTGTGGAGTGAACAGGTGTGGAGTGGACGGGTGTGGAGTGAACAGGTGTGAAGTGAACGGGCGTGGAGTGGACGGGTGAACGAGTGTGGGTCTGCTCCACTACAGTTTTATTGATGGATACTGAATTTGGATTTCATTTAATTTTTATGTCACAGAACGTTTTCCTGTGGATTTTTTTACTCAAGCATAAAAACTCTTTGCAGGTAGAAAGAAATAAGCAATCGGCCATAGCTTGTCATCCCTTGTTCAAGGATTAGCTGTTTCCGAGACCACTTAGACAACTGGCTTTGGGAATCGCTCTGTGGCAGACAGCTTTAATCTTTGTCACTGCTGGCAATGAGGCTCCAAACGATGGCGCATCAGATCACTTTAACTGCTTTTGTGGGGTTTTACTGTTGCCCATACTTGACGTCAAATCTCTCCTCAAGAAAGTGGTCTTCCTCACTTAACATCTAGACTCCTGAGTGCACAGCCCTCTGCTACCTTAGTCTGCAGTACACCAGTCAAAGCCGGGAGTGTTACAGATTAAAAATGTTAGCTATATTCAGAATTGTTAGCTATATCCAGATATAGGCAGCTAGTTTCTCTTGAAAAATATTTGCTAAGGCACCAGAACCCATTTAGGTAAGGGAAAGAAGGCTCATAGAGTGCCTGGGGTCCGAGACTGCTTGGGTATCGCTACCGTATTTCTTAGCAACAAGAAGAAGAATGTTGCCATGGAATGACGCCAGCTGAGCTTATGGAGCTAGCGTTGAAACCGTCCCTGTCTTCTTCTTTTTCTGGTGTACCATGTAATGTTACTTCTAGTCTTCAGAGTTAGTAATGGGCTCGAACCATGGGCTCTTAGGAGAAGCTCCAAGAAAGCGATTAAATTTCCAAGCCTGCCTCCTCCTAGATAGAACTTCATTTTAGGACTTGAAACATATTATGACTGAAAGAACCATTAAGAGATGTTTTAAAGATGTTTTAGGTACACTGCCATAAAAGGAAAGAATAATTTTGCCCCATAAAATGAGAGTATGCACCAGCCAGTGTAATGTAGTGTAACTATGGACTTTGAGGCTGAGAGATGATTTAAGCCAGGCTCAGGTCTGTTAGCTGGAGAGCCAGAATTAAATTCAATTTTACTCTTTTTTCTTTCTTTCTTTCTTTCTTTTCTTTCTTTTCTTTTTTTTTCCCTGCTGGGAAGTCATCATCTCTATCCTCTGTAACTTTTAAAGCTAAGACATTGGTTCATTTTTATTGACAACATGGTTTGCAAACTTCCCTTTCAAGTTTAGTGAGCAAAGTGGCCCATGGGCTTTCCCTCCCAGCCTCCGCCAAGAAGACTCTGGGCAGCAGTCAGGCAGGCTGTCTCTGGTCCCTGTCCTCTCTATACTGGAACAGAAGGGGCAGCGCCTTTTCAGGACTCACCTAAGGGCTTCCTTGTATCAGTCGCAATGCTACCCTGGCTGCTTTTGTCAGCTCCACCCCAAGCATCAGCATGTCACCGTTCATAACATTACATGCAAAGAAGATGCTATTTCTGCCTAGAGTCTGAAGCACTGCCAACCATTTGCTCCTCAGAAAGGCTTCCATGGGTCATTCCATTTTCCTGTCACTTAAAGCAGTGATTCTCGACATGTGGGTTGCGACCCCTTTGCGGAGTCCAAAGAACTTTTCACAGGGTTGCTTAAGACCATCCAAAAACATAGGTACTTACAGTTCATAACAATAGCAATTACGGTTATGAAGTAGCAACAAAAATAATTTTATGGTTGGGGTCACCACAACATGAGGAGCTGATGTGAAGGGTCGCAGCGTTAGGAAAGGTGAGAACCACTGCCTTTGCCTTAGTGGCTTTATGGGCTTTGTTGGCGTTCCTCACAGAAAGCCGTATGAGACAGCCTAGGGTTGCGCCTTTGCCTCTGCCCTGGTAGTTTTGTGTGAACTAACATGTACACAGTCCCTCCCCTTATGCTGTCCCTGCACACCGTGGCTCTGGGTTTCAGGAGCAGCCACCTGGACTACAGATGCTTTTCTCAAGTCAAATTGCCCAAACCCGGCATCTTTCTGACTTGGTTCAGTTGTAGAGTGCTAAGAAGTCAGTGCAGCTCCGTGTCCTTCCTGCCTCTCAGGGGCCATCATTCACTTGCTGTGAGGAATCTGAGTGCCAGTGTCTTGTCTTTCAGCATGCCCTAGTGTTCCTACAAAGCTTTGTTTCTATACAAGTGTCTTGTTTTACTCATCACTTTGGGAACTGTGGAGATTTAAAACTACCGAGAACCTTCTAGAAGAGAATATACAATTAATTTCATTTTTAAAAAAGATTTATTTATTTATTATGTATGTATACAGTACTCTGCCTGCATGTACACCTACACTACGTGCCAGAAAAGGGCACCAGATCTCACTATGTATGGTTGTGAGCCACCATGTGGCTGCTGGGAGTTGAACTCAGGACCTCTGGAAGTGTAGCCAGTGCTCTTAACCGTTGAGCCATCTCTCCAGCCCTTAGTTTCATTTTTATACCATGTTATTTTTAGGAAGATGGAACCATTTAGGAGACAAATGGTGGACAACAAGAATGATTTGAATAATAGAGTGCCATTGAGTATACTGGAAGAGCTTTATAATAAGAAATAAAAGAAACTTAAATAAGAAATCAAAGTCTCTAGGCTCACTCATTTAACAGAGCTCTTTCTGTGAGAGATAAAGAATGCTGTTTGTCTGTCCACTGATCTAGGATAGTGAAAGAGCAGCTGCAGCGCTCACTTGATGACTCTCAGCACCGACTTGCCATAAAAAGAGGTGAACTTGAATCAGCCCAAGAACAAATTAAAATTCTGGAAGAAAAACTAGGTGAGCCTTTTGAAAATTTGCTTTTGTGAACCTTAATTGCCTCCACCTAACAGACAGTCCCCTCCCTCTGTAGAGAAACTGACCCACAAGATGACGTCACAGAACGAAGAAGCGCACTCGATGAAGAAGACCATCGGAGTGATTGACAAGGAGAAGGACTTTCTCCAGGAGACTGTGGATGAGAAGACGGAGCAGATCGCCAGCCTGCAGGAAAGCCTCCTCAGTAAAGTATGTATGTGTCCTATGTTGTCCCAAGTCTCAGCAGGGAGCTTAGTTATCCTCCAGTTAAAATACATGCTTGCCCAGAGGGAATTCCTTAGACCTAGGGCTGTCTTTGACGTCACTAGATTTCCTTCTATCCTAGTGATGGAATCATTAAGATGGGGTTTTACCTATTTCTAAATGTGATTTTGTCTCATTAAAGCACACTTTAAAGAAGCCGCTGCAGTTCTTAGGCAGGTAGAGTCATGCTGAGATGTGACCTAGCGATGGGGATAGAGCTATGTTTACTTAGAGCTTGCTTTATGTACAGTGTATATACTGAACTGTGTATTTAACTGCTTGCTACCAAATTTTAGTCAGAGATGATTCTCTGTGAATGATAGATTCTTTTGTTTCTGCAATTTCTCCAGGAGAAAGTTATTGCCCAAATGAAGGTCACAGTCACAGAGTATGAAACATCTTTGAAGTAAGTAATCAATGAAATGGGGTTCTGAATTTGAGAAATTTCCAGCAAATAAGACCTTCCCTACACAGCAGAACCTCCTGTGGCGTCCCTGGCTTTGCCGGTCGCAGGCTTGCTTCCTCAGCCCCAGCTCTGACTTGCACCCTGTGCTGTTGTAGCCTCTGGCCTGTGCTTTTATCTACTTGCTCTTTATACTTATGTAATCATCTCTTCAATCCTGGTAATCTCAACTTAGATTGCTTTAGTAGCTAGCTTTTGCATTTGCTCTTGAGTTAAGCCTAACAATTTTTATATTTTGTGACTGGAAGATTTTAAGCCTTTTTTTAAAATCACTAATTATATTTTACATGCCTTTATATTTTATATAATAATGGAAATATAAACACTAAATAGCCAGGTGTGGTAGCACACACCTTTAATCCCAGCACTCAGGAGGCAGAGGTAGGTGGGTCGCTGTGAGTTTGAGGCCAGCCTGGTCTACAAAGCGAGTCCAGGACAGCCAAGGCTATTACACAGAGAAACCCTGTCTCAATAAATAAATAAATAAATAAATAAATAAATAAATAAATAAAAACAAATAAACCCCAGTTAATATTTAATGTAGTTTTATATTGTATTTTATTTTGAACACTTGGGAATGTTATGTTTGCCTAACTTACAGAGTAATGTTTATTGTATGGCTTTAGTTAAATACAGTGACTGAGGGAAATCTAAAGCACCTGAGTATTTTTAGTTAGTGTCCAACGGCAGCAGTTTTATACTCCACTCATACACTTACTGGGTGCTAAAGCCTCATTTTCAGTGAGCTAGAGTTTCCCATAATGCTTTATTACTACCTCACCACTCTTCCACAGACAGCTTAAGGAAGTCTTGGCTAATCGGGACCGAGAGATAAACAGCCTCCGACGCCAGCTTGACGCAGCTCACAAGGAGCTTGACGAAGTTGGGAAATCCAGAGAGATCTCTTTTAAGGAAAACAGGAGGTTACAAGATGACCTGGCCACCATGGCGAGGGAAAACCAGGTATGAAACCAGGCAGGGCTCCTTCATGAACTTACTTATTTTCTAAGTATTAAACTTCTAAATATTTTCTTCTAAAAGGCAACAGTATTGAATGTATGCAGTGTAGTTCCTTAAGGGTAGTGGCATCCGTGAGGGCATTGGCAAGGCTGGTTCCCAGAGTGCAGCCACCACAGGGGGGGCTGACGAGCGCAGCTGCAGCCTCCCTTTCTGTCCATCTGAAGTTGAACTTCCTTCCTAGGATTTTGTTTGTTTTACCACATAGCCCTAACTGGCCTTGAACTCCCTATGTAGCCAAGGCTGACGTGATCTTCTTCTTTGGCCTCCCAAGTGTGGGAGTGGCAGGTAGTTTCACCAGCCTGATAGCATTTGGTTTTTGTTGCTAGGGAGCATGGCTTTCCTTGTGCTAGCAGTCACGGTCACAGGATTGGGTGAGGACAGCGGCACCACTCTTAGGGCAAGTCTTCTTTATTTATAAGGGACCTGTGATAAGCATCAGTGATATATGCTTCCTTCTGTGGTCTTAGGGAAATGCCTGTTAGTCGAGACAAGGCCATTTTAAGTGGCAGATATTATAAGGTCTTATTTGTACTGGGTTATTTCAGGCTTATGATTTATTTTATGTGTAAAGAATTACTTCAGTATTATTTAGTAGCAATTGTATTGTAGTTATCTCAACTTTGTAATGTCATCTACTGACCATAACTGGCCCTGATGTAAAATCAAATACAAGGTCAGACCTGTCTTGGGAGTTTTATGGTAAAGTTTGCTAAAAAGTCAACATCAGAGCTGGGTAAGAGTGCCCGGTGTGAGATGAAACTAGGGTGTTCTGAGTTCAAATCCTTACACCTACATGAAAGCCTGGCATGGCTGCCTGTGACCCTAGACTTGGGGGTCACAGATGAGTAGATCCCGGGAGCGTGTTGGCCAGCCAGCCCCACGGGAATGCGGAGCTTCACTTTCAGTGGAAGACCTGACTCGGGGGGATGGGGGAGACTGGTAGAGAAGGACAGCTGTGCCCTCACACATTGCACACACACACACACACTCGTGTGTACACATATGTGCACACACGCGCACATACACACTGCACACGTACTGCACACACACACTCATGTGTATACATATATGCACACACGCGCACATGCACACTGCACACACACTGCACACATACACACTCATGTGTATACATATATGCACACACGCGCACATACACACTGCACACGTACTGCACACACACACTCATGTGTATACATATATGCACACACGCGCACATACACACTGCACACGTACTGCATCACCAACCCCCAAAGGTCAGTCATAGAAAGCTAACACAATAGAGGTTTTCCCGTTTTTCTTCTTCACTTCCAAAGGGGCTCTTTCTGCTTTGCTGACTTACAGGAAATCTCAATCGAATTGGAAGCAGCAGTGCAGGAGAAAGACGAAATGAAGAGCAGAGTTCACAAGTACATCACTGAGGTGTCCAGGTGGGAGACCCTAATGGCATCTAAGGTGAGGAGAAAGGGGTTAGCTCGCATCTAAGACTGGCATTCTCAGAACTCTCCTGTGCCTTTAATCCTGCCTGCAGCATTAGATATTGGACATTTGAGATTAGATGGTAGGCGTTTGACAGTAGAGGTCTTTCCTACTAACGTTGTATTTCCCCATGGATATTAGTAGAGTGCTTGTGCACATATTCCTGTTTCCTAAATTCACGCAGTTCCGTGTGTGTGTGTGTGTGTGTGTGTGTGTGTGTGTGTGTGTGTATGTGTGTGTGATATAGATGTTCCATTGACAGTACTGACTTAGAAGTAATGTGATTGTTTGTAAACCAGGAACAAGAAAACAAAGACTTGCTGGATAGATTCCAGATGCTGCACAACCGTGCTGAGGACTGGGAGATCAAAGCCCAGCAGGCCGAAGGGGAGAACAGCTCGGTCCGCCTGGAGCTGCTGTCCATCGACACGGAGCGAAGACACCTGCGCGAGCGCGTGGAGCTCCTGGAGAAGGAGATCCAGGAGGTAATGGACTGCCGGCCAGCAGCGGCGCCGCTCGGGAACTGGCACACTCAGAGACCCCACGGGCGGTGGGGCCGTGGCCACTGCCGAGCACCAGCTCAGAGCTAACTCGTTGCTACTAATCCCATGACTCGCTGGTGCCCGCTGCCTTTCTCACAGGAGTTGGAGACGGGTGGCATAAGAGTTGCCGTTGAGCCACTCATAAGCCTGTGGTCCTGTGGCACTAAGTACATTCTTAACACTGCACTGATCTCCACTTGTGGCGTACTCCCATCTTCCCCAGGCTCACTTAATCTCAAAACATGTCTAAAAGCATGTTTTGTCCTTTTCCAAGGATGCACAGTAATGCATTAACACACAGTTTAGCTGTTCACCCTTTAGTGAAGTTTGTTTCCACATTTTGGATATTGACATATATTGACATATATAACATGGTGTGCTACTTACTTTCATGGTTGCCGTGACAAAAAGACTAGCAAAGGGCTAAAGGAACAGCTCAGGAGCAGAGTTGAGAGCAATATACCTGGCCCAGCATTTAGACATAAATGAGCTTTCATCATAATGACAGGGGAAAACAGTGTGTATTAATACAGTTTTGAGTTCAGTTAAATTAATAAGGCCTATCAGTTTGATATAGATTGCCTGCTTGTTTTCTTGGTATAATTTTCTAATTTTCATCTTTCAGGAGAAAGTAATGACTCTGTACTGCATAAAGTTAGACTCTCCAGAAAAAATATGTATATATTTAGATCCTAAACTTTAGCCTCTTATTTTGCAGTAATGTCTTTGCAGATATAATCAAGTAAAATGAGGCCATGCCTGAGACTAAAACCCATATAAAACAAAGGTGATCTAGACAAGCAAAGACACAGTGAAGACTCTGTGCAAAGATGGAGGCGACGTTGTTGGTGGCCGCCTGGCTGCAGGCAGGGGGTGGATTCTGAAGCAGAATCCCCAGAGGGACCTGACTCTGCTGTCACTTGGCATTTGCATTTCTATCCCCTGGATCTGTGAGGAGGAAGTTTGTGTCTTAAGCTACTAAAGTTGTGGCCACTTGTGTCGCAGCCCCAGAATACTGACCAGGTCTGGGCATCAAGCAGAGGTCACTGTTGTAGTCAGTACTGGAAAATGCAGACCTCTCAGGATTGGGGAATGAACAAAACTAGAGCAGTTTTGATGTGTGCAGTGGGAAAAGCCTGGATTGTCTTGAAGAGATATTTACAGAAGTATTAGCTCTGCAGGCTTCACAGATGGGAGAAGCTGACCTGTGATACAGCTCAGTTGGTAGAGAGCCTGCCCAGCATGCAGAAAGCCTGGACTTTGCACCCCACAACCACACAACCAGGGGTGGTGGCACATGCCTACTCTTCCAGCACCTGGAAGAGTATAAGATCATCCTGATTTCCAGCGTGAGCTGTAGCAGATGCTGTCTCTGAGAAGATAAACTTTAAAAAGAGGGGATACAAATTCTTTAGGTACAGAATGCATATGTTATTGTAAATGGAATGCTTCTTCTAACAAGGTCTCAAATCCAGTTGAAGAGCGTATTACAGGACACTGGAAAAGAGCGAGCCTGTGGAAAAATGAGGGACAGTTGGGGGAAGTCAATAGAACATGTAAGGGAGGAAGTTTAGCATTTGACTGAGTGTGAGAGGGAGGCCTCGTTTAAGAGAGGGAGCAGAAGGGGCTCTCCAGCAGAGGGACTGGAACTGAGTGGCTTTCAAAAGCATTTCAGCATGCCCACATAATGGCCCCTTAGGCAGGGTCTGTCGTGGACTAGATAACCTTAAGGCGGAGATCACGGATGCAGGCAGCCATCTCAGCGGACACTCGGCTTTGATTGAAAGACACATAAAATGCAAGGAAGACTTTTGGGCTTCTGGGGTCTTACTAGAGGAAGAGGGGCCACTGTGGCTCCCTGTCACCATTAGGAAAAGGGAAAAGTGACTCTAAGAGTGGCCCAGAAGCTACAGAGGAGCTCCACAGGGCAGTTCAGAGGCTGGTGGCTCTTCCACTGCCATGAGAAGCCAGAGGCCATGGACCTAGGCTTGGGGTAGAGGTAGTGCTGCTGTCTGAGGATTAAGAACGTGAACATCCTGGTAGGCCAGGGGACAGTCACTAGCCACAGACAATTACCCTTAAGACTTGAAATTGAGGGCTGGAGAGATGGCTCAGTGGTTAAGAGCACTGCCTGCTCTTCCAGAGGTCCTAAGTTCAATTCCCAGCAACCACATGGTGGCTCAAAACCATCTAGAATGTGATCTGATGCCCTCTTCTGCAGATAAAGCACTCATACACAATCAACCAATCAATCTTTAAAAAAAAAGACTTGAAATTGAATAGACATTGTTTTGGTTGATTCCAGATTGGCTTTGGACCATAGTTTGAATCTCACACGTCTCCTAAAGACTCGGTCACCAGCCTGTGGTGTTACCTCAGGGAGTTGGAATCTAATAAGTAGAGCCTCACTGAGGACGTTAGCTCACTGGGTGGATCTGAGGGGACACTGGGACCTTGGTCCTTCCTTTGCCCCTTTTTGCTTCCTGGCTGCAATGAGATACGTGGGCTTCTCTGGACAGAGTTGCCCATGCACATCTGTCATGACGTATTTGCTGCCTCACCTCAACCCAGGAGCAGTGGGGCCAGGTGAGCGTGAAATCTCTAGAGCTGTGAGCCAGAATCACCTTCTCCTTCTAGATGGTTCTTCAGTATTTTGTCATAGTAAGTGAAAGCCGACAAGCACAGCTGTCAACCAGCTTCATTCCTCCTGCCCTCCTGTTGAGAGTGAAGCCGTCTCCTCTGCTAACACACTGCTGTAGCAGGTAGCTTGTTTTCTAGTATTAGAGGTTGGTAGGTAGGGAAAAATGTTACCCCAAAGTGTGCCAGAGTCACAGTTAGTTGGTGCGCTGGGTAAGGGTACTTGTAAAGCCGGCTATTTGAGTTTTATTCCTAGATCCCACATGGTGGGAAGACCACACTGACTGCTGCACGGTGTTCTTTGATCCCCACACATACGCCTCCAACCAGTAAACACATGTTCAAAACATTAAACCCTATTTAATAAAAGACGTTGGCCACAGTGGAGGTGTTTCATGCTTGAAAAGGACCTAAACTTTGCAGGGTTCAGAGTTAGTAAAATTATGACTGCCGAAAAATGTCCTGGAATGCCTAGATACTTGTGACTGTGACCTGTCTGCAGACATGGTTAAGATTAGCTCAGGCTGGGTAGGTCAGAGAACAGCCCGTGTGTCTCTAAGGTGGGGGCAGTTTGGGACACAGGAGAGCACTGGGAAGTTGGAGGTAGAGACGTCTACAAGGCAAGCTGATGGCCACAACCAGCAAAGAGAGTTAGGAGAGGCACAGAGACTGTGTGCTTCAGAGTCTCCAGAAAGAGCTGGTCTAGAGAAATGGCTCAGTAGTTGTTGAAGGATGATTAGTATTTGTGAATTATTTTAGTGAAATCAGCAGTTACTCCTTAACCAGCTCTGTACCCAAATAACCACACAGAGAGACCAGGATCTATTTAATCAGCCTGTAGCACAATGCTGTGCAATAATTACTCCATCCTAAACCTCCGAGCTAGTATAGCTTCTTCCCATTCAGACTTCCCACATTATACTTGCTTTTAAATCATCTCCTGGGCCCAGTTCATTTCTCCTGATGTTTCCTGGTCTCTCCTCGGGACTCCACCCTCTCCTTTTTCTCTTCCTCCTCCCCTCACTGGACCAGGATGTCCCACCCTATTCTCTGCTACTGCTCAGCATTGGCTAATTTGTTTTTATTGACCACACAAAGAACAAATGGTGACTTGTTTACACAAACTGGAGAGGGTAAATTGAACACAGTCTACAAGAACATTATGCCAACCGTGGTTAAAAGCTCTGGCCGCCCTTAGAGAGGTCTTGGGTTTGATTCCCAGCACCTACATGGTGGCACACAACAGCCAGTAGCTTCTGTTTTAGGGGATCTGACGCCCTCTTCTGGCCTCTGTGGGCACTGCATGCACATGGTGTATAGATGTGCAGGCAAAATACCCCTAACACATAAAAAGAAAATCTTAAAAAAAAAAAAAAGGGAATATTGGCTTGCAGCCTCCAGATCTGAAGGGGAAATGATGAGACTTGGTGTCATTAGTTATTTCTGTTGTTGTGATAAGGCACTGTGACCAAAAAGGACTTAGGAAAGAACGAGTTTATTTTGCTTTCCGGATTCAGAGGGCAAATAAATCCATAATAAGGATTGAGAGAAACATGGCAGCTGGAGGCCGGAACAGGAAGCTGAGATCACACCTTCAGTCTCACATAAGATGCCACTAATTAGTTGAGCTACATGAGCCTATGGAGGACATTACTCAGTTAGACTACCACACACAGTGTGCAGCAATCTGTAATGGCAGCTCCAAACTAGTAGAGTAAGCCCACAGATGCTCTACTAAACACGTGCTTCTCTGCTTCTGATAGCTTCTTAGAGGCAGTTTATAAAAGTAAATTTTACTCTTCTGATTTGATTGTCATCTCCGAGTCTTGCTACTTTCTGCTCACCTAGGCCTAGTCCTGGAAGCTTCTAGCCTCTGTACAATCTAATCTAGGCCTAGAATGTTACAGCCTCTGAGACTTACTGCTGAATAAGCTCACTCTTTCTAGCTCTTCCTGAGCTCTGGCTGGCTGTGAATGCAGAGACCTGCTTGCTCTGTCTCCTGGGATTGAGGGCGTGTCCGTATTCCAGCCACCACACAGATCAAGACGGTCTTTGGATGTGACCTCTTGCCAAAGAAGCCATGTTCTGAAATAAAATTCCTCTACAGTGATTCTTTACTTTTTTATTCTTTATTATTGCTAATATTCTTATGTGATATATGAAATTAGTTTTTATATGTTTTTTGGTTTGTTTTGTAATGCTAAGGCTGGAGTGCTGGGCCTTGTTCTAGGGAAGTGTCCCACCAGTGAGCTACACTGTTAACCTGGCTTTATGTATTTATATTTAATTTATTTGGGGCAACTGCTGTTTGCTGAAGATACTAACATTAGAAAATTCAAGTATTTACTTTTCTGGAGCTATGATATCTAATAATCTTCATTGCACTATATATATATGTTTTTTAAATGATTGATTTCCGTGAACTCTGTTAAAGTCATTTTGCTTTTTAAAAGTGACTGTCTTCCTGAAACCCCAAAGTACAGTTTATGTAAATTCACAGTTATCACATAAAACTTAAATAATAACTTTAAGATATGGTTTATTTAGGAAAATATTTTATTATTTCAAATTTTGCTCATTATTTCAAAATTATTAAAATCTTATGAAGTTAGACAATAAACTAGACTAAATTTAAGTATAAATTCAGGTGCTTATTTTTGAGATTTAGAATTTAAAAGAATGATTTGTAAATATATACACATATATTTATATATTATTATTTATTACTATTTGATGAGAAAAAGCAGAATTATAACAGGGGACATTTATGAAGGAAAAAAACTTTAAAGATTACTCATCACAAAATTTAATATCATTTTCATCTTTGTATCTTCTAAATATATACATGAGATATTTAGTTGTTATGATTAATAGCTATATGCTACTCCTTTTATGCATTAAGTAGGCCATCTTAAAATAGCAAGTTACTTCCTGAGAATATTTTAGCATATGCAAAAATTGGCACTTGGTTTTCTGAAGTAAGTTCCTGAAGCCATCTTTGAAGGCTTGCACTTAAAAGACTGGGTTACTTTTCTTTTCTCAGCACATAAATGCGCATCATGCTTATGAGTCTCAGATCTCATCAATGGCAAAAGCCATGTCTCAGTTAGAAGAAGAGCTGCGGCATCACGAAAACGAGAAAACAACAGTGTTAGGTGATCTGTCGTCTCTCCGAGAACTTTGCATCAAGCTTGACTCAGGCAAAGACCTCATGACCCAGCAGCTGACTTCCAAAAGCCTGGAGCTGGAGCGGGTAGGTGCTGGAGGCTGCCGCGCACACTGCTTTATGGGACTCTGCATGCAGGGGCTTTTTTTTTTTTTTTTTTTTTTTTACTTTACATTCTGTTTCATGTGTTCCCTGTTAGTTCCCTCTGACTGCAGATTTTATGAACTGGATTAGACTGCAGACTCTGCGGGACTTGTCTGCGGAGCCTGAAGATGAGGGGGTTGTAGTTAGAGACGGAATTCTTGCTTTCGTGCGAGAACCCTGGTCTCAGTACTGTGAGAAAATAAAAAGAGGACACAGTTTGGGTTGGGAAGAGATGGTACTTTGGAGATTAGGCGTTTTCTAGCTGTGGATCAGGAACATTCATTATTTTTCTACTTAAAAGTAAAATTTGATGATTGAAAGATAAGCAGACTGAGCCATTCCCAAGTCAAGACATTACTTTGAACAGGCTGGTGTGTGCTCTCACATGAGTACGCCTTTACGTCTCTCTCGTCAGGTCAGGCACTGGCTCGACTGTGTGGCCAGAGGGTAAGTGTGCTACATAGAGCACAGGGCCTCCTGGCTGCCCCGGGGTGCTGAGGACCATACTCTGTTGTCCTCTTGATGAGGAGGACGGCTGCTGGTCACTGCTGAGGCGGAGGATGCCTTAAAGCCAAGGAAGCCCTTGTAGAAGTAGCAAAGATGCCATTTAAATTGTGACGCTTTTCTTACAGCTAAAGAAATGTTTTGAAGTCTTCAGTTAGTACTCAAAAATGAAGTAATTGATGAGTCCATATCCATTATATTTAAGATAAATAATTTCTCAGGCTAAGCCTAAATTTTCACTAAATTAATCTCTGTTTTTCCTGTAGGCGGTAGCAGAATTAGAGAATGTGAAATCGGAATCAGAACTATTAAAAAAACAACTGGCAGGGGAGAGACAGACAATTAAAAACCTTGAGTCCTTGCTGGCTACAAACAGAGATAAAGAATTCCATTCGCACCTGACCTCCCATGAGAAGGATGCGGAGATCCAGCTACTGAAAGAGAAGTTAAACCTCTCCGAGAGCAAACTGTAAGTGTCACGGAGAGCCTGGGGGGCCGAAGTGGTTTTGACAAAGTGGTTTTCCACTTTTGGGTAGCGAGGGCAGTATGGGAATGTGGACGTCCAGAGGCATAGCTCAGGAGACCTGCCGTTTAAAGCCCAGCTGTGCGCATCTTCACCCCAACGTGCTGCCATGGGAGTGAGCAGCGAGGAGTGAGCTTCTGGGAGAAGGCAGCGTCAAGGAAGAGTGTGAGGCGTGCACAGCGTTTTATTGGGGAGGCATGTCAGGATGAGATGTGCCGTCAGTGGGACAGGCTTAGAGCAGGGGTGTTCATCCCCATCGAGGAGATTGGTGATGACGTCATCTCAGAAGAGAAGAGCCTGGACTTTCGAGCATGCAGAAGAATAGGCTTTTTACAGGGCAGTGGAGAGTTAAAACTGCTCTTTGTGAGGCAGAGGCAAGGAAGGCAATGTCTTATATCCTGTTTCTAGCTGATTGGTGCTACTGCACGTACAACACACGCTACCAGCTCCATAAATCAAAAAATGTGAAAGAAACTCCGACTCTGAGAAGGCTACTGTTGAAAGCCTGTGGCCTCTGTTCTTAAACCTCACTTCCGTTTGTGTTTGCACTTGATTCTACAAAAGTAGCCATTCATTTTTTTATTTTTGAGATCTTTAAATTTGTTTTTTAAGAACTAGCCAAAGCCGAGAAACCTCCATGCTTCGAACGAAAGTGACACAGTTGCAGACGGATTACGATACTCTGAAAAGGCAGTTTTCAAATGAGCGATATGAACGGTGAGACATTTCTTTTTAGCATTAAACAGTATTTCTACATGTCTTGTATCCTATTCAAAGAGGATTTAATATGGCTTACAAATAGCAAGCTGCTTTAGTATTAATATGTAAAATAAATGTCTTGGGCAATTCTCCAACAGAGAGAGATTCTGTAAGAGACTGATTCCCTGTAGTAAGGAAATCAGCACTGTTGTAGAAATGCTTCTGGGAGCATTCTGCAGGGGTCAGGACGATATAGAGGGGAAACGGCAAAGGTCCCTGCAAGAGCCCCCAAATGCAGTGCAATTGGAGGCTCTGAATGCACATCATCGTGAGGTGATGATGGCGATCCTCTTAGGAGAGCAGCTGGCAGTCACGAGCTGTGCACGCAGCACGTCTGGCTGTCCCAGCCTCTCATGCCCACATGTGGGACACTGAGGTCACTTGTAAGTGGCATGGCCACTGCTGAGACACAAGCCCCTGCTCCTGACCTCTACAGCCATCTCCTGCTCCTTAATCATGCCCACGCTCAGAGTTCAGTGCAGGTGCTCCGAGTCCCTAGTGTTGCAGAGAGGAGACCTGGTTAACAATTAAACCAAGCCAGACATGCCGTACACCTGCGCCCCGCCGTTTAGGAGGCTGAGGCAGAGGGATCGTGAGCTTAAGGCCAGCCTGGGAGACCAGTGTCCAAAGGGGAATGACTTAAAATCAAATTTCCAAATCAACAGCCAACTTACATTTTTCCTGCTGCTCTTTCCTTAGACACCTGAGATTAGTTCTTGAGTAGGCTAAAATTGTCTAGGGATCATTTAAAATTTGTATCCTTCCCTGTTTTCATCGACACTTGAGTGAGATGGTGCGTGAAGTACAGAGAGGATTGGCTGTGACGTCAGTGGTTGTGACAAATAGAAACGTTATTGCAGCAGTAGTATGAAAGCTGTGATGATTTTTGAAATTTGGAAGATGAATGCTAAGCTGTATATAATGACTTCTCTTTCTTAATGATAACCACACTTTCCTGTAATCGCAAGACCCTCAGTGATGCTCTCTACGGCCCAGAGTTAAAGACCCACCCCCTTTCCTTAGCCCTGGGCCTCATGAATACATCTTCCCTGCTCTTTACCATCAAACTAAGTGGCACCATCGCCCCATCCTCAAGGCAAAACCTGGTTCTTGTGGGTCGAAAGAGGCAGCAAAGCAATCTCGTTACCGCAGTGCTTGATGGCCTCAGAGGCTGCGGTGCGGCAGTGTGCCGTGCATTCATTCAGATTTTTGGAGTGAGGGAGAAATCTGGAGAGAAAAATGTCTTTTAGAGGTCTCTTTGACAGGGTAATACTGAAAAAAAGGAAAGGTTTGAGCAATTACAGTAGGAAGAAAAGCTGAGTGCTGAGTGACTCAAGAAAATACCAGAGACCGGGGAGCCACAGGGGGGACAGGCAGGTGCAGGCAGACCCCTGACACTGAGAAGGAAGGGAGGGTGAGGAAAGGGAGGTTAGAGACATGAGAAAGCTAGACTTGTGTGCAGATAGATGAGAAAGGAAGAGGCGGAGGAGGGGAGTATGCAGCTTGGGTGCACTGGGGCTGCAGTGACAGGTTAGCACAGTACAAATGACTGACTTTGAGTTGATATATACCTCCCCGCCCCCCACACACACACTGCGTGAGAGGCTTGATGGTGCGTATTCTTTTAATTAAAATATTTTACCCACTCCTGAAGATAAACTACAAACTGGGGCTGAAGATATGGCCCAGTGGTTAAGAGCACTGGCTGCTTTTGCAGAGGACCTGGTACCTACGTAGTGGCTCACAGCCATTTGTAACTAGCCCGCTTCTGCCCATCACAGCCACCAGGCACATGTGTTGTGCACAGACATGCTTGCAGGGAAAACGCCATACTAATAAAATACAGTTAATAAACCTTTTGTTTTAACCCTGCAGATTTGGTAAAAGTATATAAGGCTATGCCAGGCATCCACTTGTGTTTCCAGCTGCTTGGGAAGACGAAGGCAAGAGAATCACTTGAGCCTCTGAGTCCAGGATAGCCTGGGTACCATAGGAAGGCCCATTTCAAAGGCAAAACAAACTAAAAGAGTTTTGGTGGCAGAAATACTAAACATTAGTAGGTGTTATATAGTTGACTAATAACGGCAATAGCCACTTTTTAGGTTTTCATGTTGCTTACATATTATCTCTCCTGTGATCTTCACCAACAGAGAGCGAGCAGTCCAAGAGATGCGCCGACATGGCATTCCTACATCACCTCTGAGTTCTACTCTGAAGTCTCCTTTACAGTCTCCTGAACATATAAATACATAGTTACCAGAAAGGTATGTATCAGCTCCCAAGGACAGCTAACGCTAATCTGTAGCTGTACAAATGTGGAAATGACTGTCCCTATCAAGGAAAGAGAGATGATTTGGAACGTAGTTTGGGGGAACTTCCTGGAGCAGTGGGGATGTTCTGTGTGTTGGTGGCACGGCAGCAGTTACATGGTATGTGCAGTTGTAAATGTTCATCAGCTGCCATGCATTTCACTGTGCGTCGACACACACACAAAAAGGCTAGGATTGTGGGTCTGTGGAGGAGCTCTCGCCTTGCATGCAGGAACCCTGGGTTCATTCTTAGTCCTGCAGAGGAGTTGGGGCATTTTAATCACCAGCCATGGCAAACTGCTAAGAAATATGGGATGCCACAGGATAATACTAACCAAGTACCAAATTTAGTGTACAAATACTAGCTGATGAAACGGGAAAGGCTTAGAGAGGCAAGAGCGTGTGAGGCTCAGTGTACTCAGTTTGCTGGGAATGGAGGGCTGTGTATGGGGAATGGTCTGGGAGAAAGGTATGAAGGCCAGGGTGGGCTATACAAAGTATGTGAAGGCGAGGTTACATGCGGATACAGACTCTAGCTCAGAAGGGGCTTGAGTCCTTCCTGACTGGAGGGTGGATACGAAGAGGTTGCATAATGCCTTGTCTGTAGTGGATCTGCCTCTTAGCTGTGTCTGAGCCACACAAGAAATGTAGGAACCAGACATAGAATATACGAGTTTGCAATGGACCTCAAAATGAGTTCAGAAAGCTGTGTTTCCAGCTCTTACAAGGTGGAGACAGGAAGATCAGGAGTTCAAAGCCATCCTCAGCTGCATAGTAAGTTTGAGGCCAGCCTAGATTGCGTGAGTTCCTGCCTCAAAGAGGCAGATAGTCAAGAAAGGTGCCATATCACAGGTGCACAGCTCCCTGGGGTCACATTAAACACATTTAGTTGACGAGCACCAAACCAAACATATTACCTGCCTTGGTTCCAGCCGCAAGCTCTCCTCTCAAAGCAGCTGTCCTCACCATTAAAGCACAGGTTCTTTCTTGTTTGTTTCTGGATTTTCTCAGTGAAATTGTACATTTCTGCCTTCTTATGGTCGGTGGTGCTTTTATGAGATCCAGCCACTGATGTGTGTGCTTAGGGATGCTTATTTTTGATGCATAGTAGACAACCCTGATGTAAACTTAACCATTAGTTTATGCTCTGCGCATGACTGGCTTTGGTATTTGTTGGGGGGGGGGGGTGCCCTGACTATAGCCTGAGGGCTGAAATTGCTGAGGTCACTTACACCCAATCTTCCCTCGATGTGAGGATCAGTTCCCAAGCAGTTGATGTTTGGGTTCTGTCGGCTGAGGCGGAGAAGAAGGGATGTACTAACTTCTTGGAGCTAGGAAAGAAGCCTGAGTCAGCCGCTGGCTTTGACAGATAGTGACTGAAGAGTGCAGACTCACTGGCAGAAATGGTTGAGTCAGTTTCTTTAAAGTGCTGCATCTCTTTGCCTCTTTTAATAGAAGTGCTGTGTGTAAAAGATAATTAGCATTTCCTCAGAGGCTCAGAGTCCCCATTACAAACAGTGGTTACCCTGTGCTTTCACACAGTGAGGCCAGTGTCTAGGGCCCCCAGTCAACTAATGTCTGATTGCTACTTTTTCCCTGAATATTTACATTCCTAAAACACTGATTTTCCTCTTTCACCTTGAGTCGCTGTGTCCTTACATCCAGTTAGGTACTGGGTTATTTTGAGGGTACTTTGATGACAGTTTACCTTTTATTACAAAACCTCAGAACAAGATAGCAGATAGGTTTGCTACTTGACTCTCAGGCAGTTTAATTCTGCAGTTGGCCAAGTGTGATGTGGAGCCAATAGCCCCTGCCTCTCTACATAAATTTAAACTGTATTGGAGCATCATCCAACTTCACATATTGTCCAGGGCAGCCTGTTATCTATACCAGCAACACTGGGTGGATATGACACACCCCATGGCCTGGCACATCTAAAAGATCTCTGTGCTGGCCCCTCATGTCAGGCAGCCTCTAAAAACTCAGCTCAGCTGTAGCCCTGAGAAAGAAAAAAGACATGAAATGGCAGATAATTTATTGGTTTTGGCTTCATAGATTCCCTAAAACAGTCTCGCAACTCAGGGACTCTTAGACTTCTCAAGGGTCACCGAGAACTGGGTTGGAGACCTCCACTGTGGAGAGCGTCACCAAGCATCAACAAGGTGACTCCCAGTATCTCAAAGCAAATGTGTCCGTGCACGTGTGATCTGCCGGCCTGCATGTGGCCACGGGGAGGCCAGGACCCGACGCTGCGTGCCTTCCTCTGTTGCTCACCACCTTATTCCTTCAAGCATGGCCTCGCGTTGAGCCTAGAGCCTAGCACTTGAGTTAGAGCGATTAGCCAGCGAGCCCCTGGAGTCCTTCTTTACCTGCTCAGCTCTGGGCTAACTCATGGGCCAGCTCTTGTGCAGGTGCTAGAGACCTGAGCCGAGGCCCTCCATGAGCCAACAGCCCACCTCTGCAGACCATGCCCCACATAACTGCCCTCACACCACCAGCTCTGCTCTAGGCCCCGCCTCTCCACATCCTCACCAGCACTTGCGGCCCAACTTGGCTGGGTGCGTTAGAAACCTCTCCAGCTGTTAACAAATTCACAACTTCTAATTTTGTAATAAATGACAATTATCAAAGTATCGCAGCATGTTTATTAACCAGTAATCCCTTTTGTAGATGATTTTAGGTAATGTCACTAAATCTAATTTTAAAGGACTTTTCCAGTGAGCACTGAGAAACAAATTACATATACATGCAATAGTTTCTCGGATTAGTGTCGCTCTAATAGTAAAAATAGGTAGCCTAATTTTTGCTCTTATTTTCTATTTATTAACACCACAGGAGATAGGAAAAGCCTGTTTTTCCTGCTGTCACACATTCAGCACAACCTTTCTGACAGTTACTTCTCCACCATATTCCAACGAGGTGTCCTGTAATGTAATTCTGTTCTTTAAACCGCTCTCCCTGAAGACAGAGCGCATTGGTAAGGGGGTCAGCCGAAGAGACTGCTCCCCTCATTGGGGTAGTGACCTGTGCTTCTGACCTACCTGTTATTAAGTCTAGGATCCCACAAGGGTTTCTTCCCAGGTTTGATTCAATTTGCCAGGAGCCCCCCCTCCCCCCAAGCACAACTTCCAAGTGTTCACCTCTCTGGAAGGTCTCCAACCCTAGTCCGCTTGGGCCTTTACAGAGACTTCAATCCGTGACAAACAAGCTGATAGTTATTAGCATTGGTAACTGGGCCCCTAACCTCCCTCTTCTACCCAGTGCCATCTTCCTGGTGAGCAGCCCCTCCCCCAAAGCCCTCAACATCCCTAAATCACTCTTACTGCTGAGTACCTCCTGGGAGCCTTGAGCTGGCTACAAGCAGCAAAGACCAAATCTATATGTCTTCTTCAGTCACAGTGTCACACTGGCTCACTGAGGGAACCTGTGACCAAGCAAACCAGCATCTTGTTTCTATTGCTTTTTCTTCACATGTCCAGCAAGAAGTAGGATGATGCTTTTTAAAGAGGATGAGATCTGGGAAACAAGCTTTTATTTATTTTAGACGGTAATTTAGAACATTATTGAAGTTAAGTTTTTTATTAATAAACTGAGTAACTATATAATTTTTGTCCTTATTCCCCTTTCAGATTATGGTTTTCAGTGAATTCCTACATGGAGTTTTATAAGAACACAAGAGTAATGAAATATTTGAAGTACTTGTTCCTGCAAATCATGAACATTGAGACAAATTCTACCTCTGTCAACTTTTATTTAAATCAGTGGATATTTATGTAAAAATGTTTAGTTTTTAAAAGAGCCTTATATGTATATTTTCATATATGTGAAAAACAAAATATGTATTAATAGCTTAACTGATGTGACATGTGATGATTTATTATTTCTAACTAAAATTACTTCTTAAGATGTGTTTATACTGTGAATTAACTTAATATGCTCACATTATGCTTCAATAATCTTTTTCTTAATGAGCCATAATATATGCATGTAAATATTCTTCCATTATTTAGGTGTGTTTGGTTTTCACCTGTGTTTATTATAGCCCATACATAGCATGAAAAATTAAGAGAATGATGCATTTGATGCTTTTCTCTTAAGTGTGACGTCAATCTATATCATACAGGGGAATATATTTAAATCTAGTCTAATAGTAGAACTCTTTTTTTTTTCCTTTAATAAAAGAGTTTATCTGAGATTAAGGTTCCAGAGAGATAGGAGTCCATCAGGGAAGCTTGGCAGCAAGCGGCAACCATCGCCCTAGGAGAAGGGACTGAGTGATCACATCTTTACCGCAAGCACAGGGCGGGGTGAGCAGGGGGTAGGAGGGGCTGTGTACGCTGAAAGCCCCTCCCCCAGGGAAATGCTGCCCAGCTGATCTGCACCTCCTAAAAGTCCCCAAACAGTACCCCACAACTAGGGGTCAAGTGTTAAAGTATCTGAGTCTATGGGGTACGTTTCTCATTCGAACCATAATTTGTAAAACCAAAAATTTAACTGATACTATTTTCCTTTTTCCTGAGGTACTTTTGTTATTTCTGAAAGGTCAGACCTGCTGGAGATCAATAAGCTCAGCTGCCTGTCTGAAAATTGTTTATATTACCATCAGCTTTGAAAAGGATTTCCCTGGAAGTGGAGTCCTAGCTCTAAAGAAATAGGATATTTCATTCATAGAGCCTTTTAAAGAGATAACTTCCTTTTTTGTGTGCCTAGTCACCTCATTAGCAGAACTCCAGATAGAGTAGTTATCGCCATGTGTAATTAATTATTGTAAGCTGGAGGAACTGCGCTGGGAAAGATACATTCATCTTTGCTCTGCCTTACTTTGGCTGCCCTGTGGGCTCTTCACGTGATGCAATATTTTTTTAGAATTAAGCTTAAATACTCTTAGAGTTTTGTAAAACAATAAAATGGAAATTTGGTACTTTTTTTTTTACTAATTAAATTCTAAATTTAATTAAAGTCTAAAATTTCAGAATATGAAAGTATATAAGGTAAATGTAGAAAAGTATTTTTGCTAAAAGTCCAATATGCATCTGACAATACCTACTTGTGGCTTCTGACCCTGTATGACTCACCCAGTCTCTCAGAGTTGTATGTAGACATCATCCCTGTGGCATATGAAGTGGAAATAGCTTTTTAACAAATTCACTTTCAAGGTTGTGACTTTAAAGAAATTAGGTGTATACAAACATTAAAGAAGAGCAGAAGTACAAAATAAAGTGACGGACACAAATAATAATCATGTCTCAACTGTTCACATTTGAAGAAAACCAGATCTTATTATGATCAGGAAATAACTTAAACATCAGCACAAACAAGTGAAAGATCAACTACTAACATGTTTTGTTTCCTCTTGGCTTAATAAATGTGTGTGTGTGTGTGTGTGTGTGTCCCAAAGGTGGGGGGTCCTCTGTGTGTAACTTGTGTGCTTCCTGTGTTCATGGCATGCCCTTTGCAATGAGTTGCTTCATATTTGAGTATAGGATGACTTTCCCACTGTCTTTGTAATTTTATTAATTCCATATCTTTTGAGTAAATTCATGTTCTGTAGCTAAATATATACAAAAAGGACCATTTGCAATGTCATTTGAAAAATCTTTTAATAAATAAACATAAATAAAATACTTGTTCCTACTTTTCCTCCTAAAGCAGCTACAAGACACACTTTGTTAAATGTTCATTTTTAATGTTTTCTGTAATTATAAATGTGTTGCTTTCATACTTATTATTTTATAACCATTATAATAAAGTTTTTAAAATTATTTTAATTTAAAAGACAGAATGTTCTTTTGTAGATGTTTTTACTTTTGATTTAAATAATTTTAAATCATGGAGCTTGACTATAGCTTTACCAATAAATATACCTGTCAATTTATTTTCTCTTTCTTTCCAACATGTTTTATAATTTTATATTAGTAATACTCTTAATTCTAAAGTTAAGCAAAATTTACCCAAATCAAATTTTATCTTGATGGGAGTTGGTAATAAAAATAAATGAAAATTTTAAGAAAAGGAAATCCTTCAACTTAGGTGCCAGAAAAATACTTAGATAGCTCATTTATTTTCAGTTAGTTCAAAATATAAGAATTTAAGTCAAATTTCCTATTGGGTACACTGTGAACCAAATGTACTAACATGTATCTATAGTTATGCATTCTTCTCACTGTCCTTTGAATTGACAGCTACTCTTACCCTGTGCCATCTGTCCTCCCACCTGGTTGCAGTTTGTCACGCACATCTTATACCCTTCTCCCAATTTAGAGTATTCTAACACATGGCCTACTGTCTGTCTTGCTACCATTAGCTCTCCCTAACATGGTCAGAGTCTTTTGGATCACCACATTGTAGTGACCTGGAGGACTTCAAGGAAAACCTACACATGAGTTCCTACACTGCACCAGATAGCTGAAAATTTCTATGAATGAGGCAGAGTCGTGCACTTGACCAGACAAAGCATTGGTTACCTCCTGTGGAGTGGGGCTGAAATATGACCAGGAAGTGACATAACAGCCATGCTGCTGCTGTTGTATGTGTGGGCACAGCCTGCTGGGTTGAGTCAGACCATTGATGGCAATTCTCTGTCAGGAGCCTGCGTAGCACCTTTCAATATATGTAGCCTGTAGATTTGGGCATCGTGCTGTTACTGTCCTTTACATTTTCACTTAGTTTTAGGAATTTTTTTTTCTTTCCTTGAGTTTGTGCATGTAATTTCTCTTGCTGCTGATTTGTAGTGTTATTCCATTGTGATCAGCTATACTTTAAGGGCTTATTTTAATTTCCTATATTTATTTATTAAATATTTATTTATTTATTAGGCATACAGTGTTCTGCCTGCATGTACACCTGCAGGCCAGAAGACGGAGTCAGATCACGTTATAGATTGTTGTGAGCCACCATGTGGTTGCTGGGAATTGAACTCAGGACCTTTGGAGGAGCAGTCAGTGCCCTTAACCTCTGAGCCATCTCTCCAGCCCTAATTTCCTATATGTATTAAGTCATGCTTTGTGTCCCAATATATGATCTGTTTTGAAATGTTAGATTCTATATGTTGTGAAATGAGATATCAGACTCTGGAAGGCTTCTCTACCCCCACTAGTTCCCAAATAATCCAGACAGAGACCTTTTGGAATTACAAAGGCAGCATCAAGGCACCATAATTGGGCAGGTATCAACCTCTAAGCTATTTTGCTATTTCCCAGCTACACACACGCCCCAAGTTACTTGGAATAATTGTTCCTGCCTGGACTGCCTCTGTTCCAGCAGACTACCCTCATGGCCACGTGCTTATGATCCATACTCCCCATGGCAACTTCTTCCCTCTGGCTTCCTTTCCACCTGCTACATCTCCTGCCTCCTCTCTCCCTTTTCCCAGCCTTGGGGTCCCTCTCTAATCCCAAGCCTTTATTAACTCTTTAACTCTAGACTAGGTAGAGCAAGGTTTACACAACAAAAACAGGTGTATGTGAGGATGTGCATCCATATCTGGGGGCTGGGGACAGTAATTAGCATATGAGTACAGAGCATCAGGAACCCCCAACCATGATCTATTTGAAAGAAAGCTCCATAGCTTGATCAGCCTTCTCCTGCAGGCTTGGTTTTCTGTACCAGTCAGTGCTAGGGATGGGGTGGAACCTGCTTGCAGAAGCAGTTCCTGCTTTCCTTCCTCCTATCCTGAGCTAAGCATCTGCAGCTTCATTCTTTCCTGGTTAAAAAAAAAAAAATCTTGAATGTGCTGAAAGAAGACACAGAGAAGCAGATTAACTCAATCCAGGAGCTGGAGAGAAAAGTCACTAATGTCAACAGATAGTGAAAAGGGGGAATTTCAGCAATATAGATGAAAAAGTAGCATAAAAGAAAATCTTAGTAAAGAAAAACATAAGCAAACATGACCACGATGTCTAGAAATCTGGGATACAGCCAAAAGGCCAGACCTAAGAGTCTGTGAGAAGACAAGAAGGAGCTGAGTTAAACAGCAAAGGCTTGGAGAGAGTGTAGTAGCTGTAAAAACATAAGAAAAAAGTAGAGGGCATAAGTAGTGTGTCCTGCTTGAAAGCCTTAGCTGGAGCAATACCACAAAGAAACAGGATACAGATAGGAAAGGAAGAAGTCAAAGTATCCTTGTTGGCAAACAACGCAATCCTATCTTTTAAAAACCCGGAAGACTCCACCAGAGAACTTAGTCCTGATGAACATATTCAGCAAAGCATTCCGGTACAGAATAACAAAATCAGTGGCTTCGGGCGCTTGTCTTATTCTATGACGATATTCCTACTCTACTTAGAAGAGAGATGGGATCAGTGGAACCCGTGAATGGAATGGATGTAAACATGTTTTTGTTTTGATCCTAAGTATAGGATGTCAAATATTTGTGAGAGGGCATGTGATGTTTGTCGCTGGGGGTGGGGAACTACCTCGTGAGGGGGGCATAGTCTTTGCCAGCTGATAAACATCCTGGTACCGACTCTAAGGGGAGATAAATATGAGCCCTAAAACAGAGTCTTGGCTTCTGGCTTTTGCGTCATTTCACGTCATGTGGTTTCCAGACGCTCCCTAGAAAGAAATGCTCCAGAGAACAGCTTTGAGATTCTGCAGCTGCTGTGGTTGCGGTAGCTTTTGCTGAATTTCTGGTTTGCTGTTGACCGGGGTTTCTGGAATCCTGACGATGAAGAGTGAAATTGCCCCCAAGGAACTGAGTCTAAAAAAGGTCTACTTCTCCCCTATGCACCTTCTTTCACTCTTATCTAGGGTAGGTGGGTTGGAAGGGAAGTAGAGTCATTAAAGAGCCCCCAAATAAAGTAGGTTTTTAAAAGATCAAAGGGAGGGAGGAATGGGAGGATACAAGGGATGGACTAACAGTTGAGATGTAATATGAATAAATTAATAAAATATTTAAAAATAAAATAAAATAAAAGATCAAAGCCTACACATGAATGCCAAAGAGGCCAAGGAACCTGAAGGGATTATAGGAAAGGGTAGTGAGGAAATTGAAAAGGCAGCATTATAAAGAACTAAACACATTCAACACCCCAAATCAAACTCATCCATTAAATAGGCTAGTGAATTGAGTAGGCAGTTTGCAAAAATTGGATGTATAGATAGCAATGCATCCTTGAAAAAGTGCTCAACATCCTTAGCCAACAGGGAAGTGTGAAGTTAAAACTGTCTTGAAATTCCTGCTTGTCCCAGTCAGCATGGTTGTCATCAAGAAAACATGACAGTGCCGGCAAGGATGGGGGAAAGACGACTCTACACACTGCTGGTGGGAACGCTAGCTTATACAGCTGCTATAGACATCAGCGCAGAGCTTCTCGAGAAACCAAAATGAGAGACCAGCATTTGACCCAGCTGTACTCCTGGGCATAGAACTGAAGGACTCTCAGACAGTTTTTAGCATCAGATTTGCTTCACGCTTATTACTGCACAATTTGCAATAGGCAGGAAGTGGAACCAGCCTAAGTGTCCATCAGTAGATGAGTGGATAATGAAAACATGGTGCATAAACACGATGACCATAAGGGGAAAAGACATCATAGCTGTAGGAAAATGGGGTGATCTAAAAATAAAATAAAAATCAAAGTAAGCAAGATTCAAAGAATTACTGTGCGTTTTCTTTCATGGGCAGAGCCTACATTTTAAATTACATACATATATTTCTATATAAATGTGTGGGTATAGGTCACAGAAGAATGCATCTTCCAGGAGTTGGGAAAGGAGGAAGGAATGAAACAGATGTGACACAGAAGCAGAAAGGGAAACTATTGGGGCTTAAGAACAGAACCATCCAGAATGAGGAAAAGAACAAAGCAGAGAGAGGAGAGGAGAATAAACTCTGTGTGTGTGTGTGTGTGTGTGTACATACATACACATATTACCATATATATACACATGTATGCCATAATGAAACCATTACTTTATATATTAACCTAAAACATGTTTTAAATGTTTGTGTGGTAAAAGTAACAACAGGGCAAGAAGACAGCCATCACAATAATATAGCTTTATAGGCATATACATATGTAAAACTCCACACACAACCCAAACTACACGCTTTCAATGAGACTGCTAACATTTAAAAGACAGACCATAGGCCTGAGCGTGCAGCCCTTGACCAGCTTGTGTGAGGTCCTACACTCAACCTCAATGACAAACACACATCTTAAGACCATTTATTAGCCACAACGGAAGCCTAGGGGTTAAAGGGGATAACTCAAATTTTGTTTTTCTGACCACAATGACATCTTAAAATAAAATTAAAAGAAATTCTGGCATTTGTGAACTTAAAACCGAGGTACAAATGCTATGTCATAGATGACACACAATTTCAAATCTGCTAGACAAAAACCACTAACAAACATTTACCTCAAGTTTAGGAAAATGCACAGCAACCTCTACTGCCTGCTAAAAGGCCAGACAGAAAATAGGAAATCATAAAAATCAAGCACAAAAAGTAAGCTTAACAAAACCAAGAATGGATCTTTAAACAAGAAATAAGCTTAAAAGCAAAACTAGTCACAAAAAATTCAAAACAAAAAGAGGAAGTAACTACAAATGCATATGAGATATTAAAACATGAGATATAAAAAATTATGAGATATAAAAAACTAAAAAGTATGCCTGATGGTGGTGGCGCACGCCTTTAATCCCAGCACTTGGGGAGGCAGAGGCAGGTGGAGCTCTGTGAGTTCGAGGCCAGCCTGGTCTACAAAGTGAGTCCAGGACAGCCAGGGCTACACAGAGAAACCCTGTCTCAAAAAACCAAAGAACAAAAAACAAACAAACAAACAAAAACCCCAAAATCTAAAAGTATGAAGAAAAGGAGGAGGAGGAGGAGGAGGCAGTGGCAACAGCTAATATAATGGATGAAATGGGTAAAGTTCCAAGAAAATTTAAAATGCTGAAATTTATTGTAAGAAATAATAGGAATCCAGGAAGAGCAATATGCAATAAAAAACATCAGCTCCAGGATTTGAGTTTATAGACAAAGTGATGAATTAGTCTCCAAATGTTTCACGGATGCTGGCGGGAAACACGGTTGTTGGGCCAGGGATTACTCATGGCCCACTGAGCATCATAAGCAGCATATCTGCACTGGCCTCTCTACTCCCAACCCTTGAGGCAGGTAGAAAGGTCCAGATAAATATCAGTCACGCAGAGGTTCACAGCACAGCTTAACATCACTTAGCTTTCCAAATACATCTCTTTTGTTATAGGTGCAAGTGAGCTTGCTCTCATTGACAATGCCTCACCTCTCACGGCGGCTTACCCTAAACACAACGCTGAACATTTCCTCGGTAAGCAGTGGGAAGGGCCTTGCATTCCCGGAGCATGCATAAGGAAATGCAGAGATGCTCAAAGTACACAGAAAACTCTCTTCCTGGAGGGCAAACTGCTTTTTGGCCCTACGTTTGGAAGACAAAGTGTGTGTGTGTGTGTGTGTGTGTGCGTGTTTGAGTGTGCGTGTTTGAGTGTGAGCACATATACTTCATTGATCCCTTTGCCTTATATGACCACCAAAAGTTAGGAGCAAACCTGTTCAATATTAAAGGCTTATCTCAACAAGATTCCTAGAACCAGACAGGATCGACCTGCGTCATACCTCCCAAGATACCAGAAAAAAAAAACCAGAGATCATGGGGAGAGGTGGTGGGTGGGTACCATTTTTCACACAGCTAGGATGTGGCATAAACTCCCTCCACTTTGGGTTGTGCTGTCTAATGGCTCTGGGTCATCACTACATTGGGTAAGAAACGTCATTGGCCAAATTTAGCCTCGCCAGGCTAAATACATGATACAACTCACGTGACAGTTACGGTAATCTTGATGCAACTTAGAATCACCATGGAAACAAAACCTTTGGGTGTGTCTGTGAGGGAATTTCTATACAGAGTGAAATGAGGTGGGACCATTTACCCTAAATGTGGGTAACACGGTTACATGGGCTGGGGTCCTGGACTGAATGGTAAGAGAGCGAGCATTTTTCACTCTCTGCTTCCTGACTGTGGACGTCACGTAACCAGCTGCCTCCGGCGCCTGCCACTGTGCCTTCTCTGTCAAACCATGAGCCAACGCCTTAATTCCTTATCTTGTCTTTGTCAGGCATCTTATCACAGAAATAAGAACAGTAACTAACATATTGGAGGATGCTCTGCCTCTGAGAGAAGCCGATGAATTTGTGCCTAGTTAGAAAAGGGTTATGTCAGTCTGTGTTTGGATGTGGATAAGGTTGAGCCCACGTCTGGGAGGCTTCCACTTATAGCATTAAAGGGGAGCAAAATGGCTAAAGAGCATTCATGCCCACGTGAGTTTGTTTTCAGGGCCAGAAGGGCAGGAGGTTGGAGGTGGCAGCAGGTGAGGTGGCAAAGCCTGTGCAGTTTCCTGATGCAGGCCGGCCGTGGGCTGAGCTAGGAAACGGCAGTGTTGGATCTGGACCTAAACAGGGCATTCGTTGCTATTGAGCTGGACTCCCTCAAAGGATGCTGATTTGGGATCAAACAGAATGCTCAAATGTGGTCCATTCTGTCTCAGCTTCGAAAAGGTCTGACAGAGAAAACAGCCTCCTTTTTTGGTGGCCTGTTTCCTTAGGTACATCTTAAAGCTGCACACTCACTGTTCTCAGGAAACCTGGCCCAGCCAGCCAGCCTCTGCACATTCTGAGTTACCAGCCACCTCTGCTGGTGGGGCAGTGAACACGCCTGAGCTGAGCAGGGCCCTGAGGCTAGCTAGCACTTCTCACCTGCCTAAAGTCAGAGGACAGAAGGTGTCCTGCCAGATCTTGGCTCGCTCACTGATGATGACAGATGGGGTGGAGCTTGTTGCCTTGACCAGGCCCTTGCTTTTGGCTGGGACTGGGGTAACCCTCAATGGGACTTACGAAATAGAGAGACGAAGAGACGGAGAACTTCTTCCAACACTTAGAATGTTATGTATTTTTTTTATTGTAATATACATGAAGTTTAGGTCTTGGAGAATCTTCAAAATCACTAATCTACTCAACCACTGACTATACTCTAAACAATTGTCTTTGTTTTGTTTTTGTTTTTTGAGACAGGGTTTCTCTGTGTAGTCTTGAACTCTCTTTGTAGACCAAGTTGGCCTTGAATTCACATCGATCCACTTGCCTCTGCCTCCCGGGCGCTGGGATTGCAGGTGTGAACCATCAGGCCAGGCTTTAACAATTGTCTTTATACCCACTGAGAAGGGTGGTCCTCACCACTCAATCAAGGATTTTTTTTCTTTACAGTAGAGGGAGACCATTACAGAAAAATAGAACCAATCAAAAAGCAGAGGTGTGGAGCCCAGTCCTAGCAGATATAGCTACAGAGCACTCCTGCTCATAAGGCTTAGGGAATATTTTGGAAGGGGGGGAGGGGAGGACAGGCTGTAAAAGCTAGAGAAAAAGGGAGTTTTCTGTGAGACTGTATTTCCTAGAAATGTCAGAAGGTACACCCGTGAAGTCTCACCAACATGGCTGCGGAAAAGCATGCGCCGTACAAGCCATACCCCATTTATAATGTTATATAGCTGTGTGGAAGTTTTGGGTTCTTTGTAAACTCAGTTTTGTTAAGTAAATGTTTTTGTTCTAGCCCCAAACGTTGGATTTTAGTTCGTGCTTTAGCTTGCCCACACCTGTTAATTGTCTTGTGAGGGGCGTGGCTTTTGCCATCTGGTAATGGCCTTCCTCGCGCAGCACGGAGAGGGGCGTGGTCTAGGACTCAGAGGTTATAAATAAGAGCGCCGGGAGAGCGCAGCAGGGTGTGGGGTGTTGGCGGGAAAGCAGTTGGAAGAGACCAGAGACCGACAGAGAGAAACGCCTCAGGGCTTAGCGGCTTGGAGGAGACTGCTGGCTGCATCAGCTGTGGATAGAGACGGTAGAGCCCCCAAAGAACCCACTGGCCCCTAAACAGCAGAAAGAATAAAGCGGCCCCCACTAACCTTCTTTCACCTATGTAGGGTTGGGAGGTTGAGGCCTAAACATCCCCATATAAAGTGGAGTTTAAAAGAAAGATTGCTACATATAACTACCGCCACTTTCTATTTCCTGAACCGTTTTTGTTTTTCCTTAAGCTACCACCGGGTTTGTTTTTAAAGGCTTTATTTAGGTCTTTTTAAAAAAGATTTACGCTCACCAGTGGAACTGGCTCAAAGTTTCCTTTCATGTGTAAGGAGCATTGTCTTGACTTTACTTCAGAGTTCTCCAGCCTCCTAGGATGAGTTGTGCAACTGCTCTTTCCCACGTTCTGGAATGTTTCTGCACGCAAGGAAATTGCTGGTTCCGTTCCTTTTGAGTTGGTAGGAACTGACGCGCAAGTCAACTGGGCAGTATCTTTGTTAGAGAAAAACACCTGGCGCTCTTCTCAGTTTCTTCTACAATCAAATTTCCATCACCTTCTTAAGTTTCGTGATTATTTCTTCCCGGAAACCTTCCATTTAATCTACATTTAGAAATGCTGGGCTGTTTCTCATTTCTTTGTGAAAGGCTTAAGTTTTGTGTCTCTTGGCTGATAGGCCAGAAATTAACTAGTCTGTGTAATCAGCTTTCGTATGCTTGTTTCCTAAGACTCACCTTTTATTCTGTTGTTCCAGTTTACTGTTTTCGATCTCACCAGCTTCTGCTATGTGCCTGGGCACACATAAAACAAACACAAGTCAAGACTGATGTGAGTGAACTTATTGTAAAGTGTACTCATCTTTAATACAAAAGTGACGATGATGGTGATGATGATGATTGATGATGGTGATAGTTTTTCAAGATGGTTTCCCTGTGTAGCCTTGCCTGTCCGGGACTCACTTTGTAGACCAGCCTGGCCTCAAACTCACAGAAATCTGTCTACCTCTGCCTCCCCAAGTTTGGGATTACAGCCGTGTGCCATCCAGACTGGCTACAAAAGTTACTTAAAAGGAAGTTTCAACTAAACAGGGATCACAGGGGCTGAAGCAGCAATCAATCACAGAGCCTGCATGGGTCTGCACTTTGTTTGTTTGTTTGTTTGTTTGTTTGTTTTGATTCCTAACTATGGGAGTCAGGGCATCTCTGACTCTTCTGCCCGTTCATGGGGACTGTTCTCCTCCTAGTAGGTCGTCTTGTCCTGCCTTGATATAAGGGTGGTATATGCCTAGTTTTAGGCCAAGTTCTGCTGATGTCACCGGAGCCTGCGCTTTTCTGAAGGAAAACAGAGGAGGAGGAGATCTGGGATAGAAGGGATGTGCGCGTGTTGGGGCGAGGGGTGGGGGACTGAAAGGAACGGAGGGAGGGGAGGCTGTGGTCTGGATGTCTTGTATGAGAGAAAGGGAAAAAAAAAGGTTTCAGAGACCGAGGATATAGCTAAGTTGTGCCAGGGCCTGGCTTCAATTCTCAGCACTGAAAAAAACAAAAACAAACAAACCAAAAATAAACCATGTAAGGTAGGATTTTGATACAAATTTTGAATCCATTGACTTTTGGCCAAAGACTATAACATGTATGACTTTTGACCTTTGAAACCTGTTGAGTTTTGTTGAGTATTTTTGTCTAAAACTTAATTTTTTATGAATATTGTTTTAGTACAGGATGTAGGTTTTCTGTTTGTTGGATACACACCTGATAGTTTTTAGGTCAAGTTTGTTAACTTCTGTGTAGTCCTCTGTCTACTTGATAGACCAGTTTCAAAGAAAACATAAAACCTATCCTGCTATGAACTAGATTTGCATACGTTCTTTTTACTTTGGGTTTTGCCTTAAATCAATTTTTCTGTTGTTAGGTTCATAGACTTTCAATATTTTATTTTGTCTCCCCCCTGGCCACCCCCCCAGCTGAGAACTGAACCCAGAGTCTGGCGCTTGCTAGGCAAACACTCTACCATTGAGCTAAATCCCCAACCCCGCCTTTCAATATTTTTATGTACTTTTGCTTGCAATTTTTATAACTTTGGTCCGTTTTACCCGGAAATCTCTATCATCACATATCTGTAAGTGCATCTTATGCTTTCTTTCCCTTCAATAACAGCTTTATATAGGGGTCTGCAGTGATGGCTCGGTTAGGAAATGACTCACCAGGCAAGCATGAGTTTGGGTCCGTGGAATCTTGTGTAGAAGTGCTGAGCACGGCAGCACATACCTGTAACTCCAGCTCTGGGCAGGTAATGATACAAGGTTCAGTCTCTGGGGCTTGTGGCTGCACTGTCTAGCTCAAGTGATAAACCCAGGCTCACTGAGAGAGTGTCTCAAAAAATGAGATGGAGAACGACTGAGGAAGATGCCCAGTGCCTACCTCTGGTCTCCATATACATACATGTGAACCCGCACATACATGTGCACACATGAACATGTACAAACACACACAAAACTATTTAAAATAGCTTTAACAGTTTTATTGCCATGGCACTGACATACCATATAATTTGCCGTTGGGCTGTGTGAGTCAATAAAATTAGTATATCCATAGTTACAGAGCCAGTTCCACAACTTGAGAACACCCTCACCATTCCATACATCCACAGTCTATTTTCCTCCAACTCGCCTTCCTCATGACCTGTGGTTATTTCGGGAGACTTGCCTTGTCTGGATACCTGATAGAAGACGATCGTGCCATATGCAGTCATTTGTGTCTGGCTTCTTCCCCTTACAGTGCAGTGTTCTCAAGGTTCGGCCCTGATATGAACAAGGTTCATATATGTGTTAATTACTATTTCATTCATTTTTATTGCAAAATAATGTCATTATATGACTATATTACTAGCTTGAATATGGCATGCCTTTTCAAATCCTTCACTGTAAGGTTTTTCCCCTACCAGTTTGTTATATTTAGTTCCTACCTTTATGCATAGCATGTATTTTGAGTTAATTCTTACATAATTATTTTGCATATAGATATTCAGTTGTCTTTGTATGTTTTCTTTTATTAGTATGAACCATGAACCACTATGCTTGAGTGGTCAGAAGAAAGACATTCTGTCAAATGTGGCATGCTCCAAGCAGGAAACTTTAATACAGAGTCACTTTGAAAGTTTCTGTTAGTCTTCAGCCATGCCACCCTGACCGTGCAGGGTTTGGTCTGAAATTTTCTGTTATGTGGCGTAAACGTAACAGTTCTCTGCTGACCAGTCCATGGCCTAAGCTGTTATCGGTATGATGCAACAGTCAGAAGTCAAGGCAAGCAGCTCCAATATAATCCAGGTTTCCTCTTAGCTTCTGATTTGAGGTCTGATGCATGAAGTCAGCCACTAGAACATTCTAAAGTGGGCGTCACCTCTCTAGAACGTTTAGCGGCATGTAAGTTGCCATATTTGTCTTACTAAGTGAAAAAGCCAATAGACCCACACTTACGTAAATTTGAATTTTATAGAGTGGGTCTTGTGCAGTTGGCAAGAACATCAGGAGTATAATGTGTCAAGAGAAAAAAAAAACCCAGTTGCATGTTCTGCCCAGATTTGATTTTGAGCTTCTAGAAATTTCTAGTGCTATTCAACCAAAGTAAAAGGAACCTACTCAGCTCTTCCTGAAGTTCATTATTCTTACTTGGAGTAAAGCAGGCGTAGCTTGGGATATGTGCAAGCAGTCATCAATGAAACAACACGTGTGCGCTAAAAAATCCACAACCAGATCCTTTGCTGACATTTAACTAAAATACTTATTCAAGCAAGGTGTGGTGGCCCACATCTTTAATTCCAGCACTCGGGAGGCAGAGGCTGGAGGATCTCTGTGAGTTCAAAGCCAGCCTAGCCTACAGAGTAAGTTTGAGGCTGTTACACAGAGAAACTCTGTCTCGAAAAATAAAACAAAACAAAACAATCCAGAAAAGCAGTTGACTTCTCCATGCAACAGAACCTCCGGTATTAGTTTCTTCTGAGTCACGCATGCTGCTAGCATTGAAATTACTGGTCCTGTTTTGGACACTGGGGCCTTTGATTCGTCATGGAATATATATTAGAGTTGGCTTTCCGCATCTTTTGTCACAGAAGATTTTTGCTTTGTTTGGCATTTAATTAGAAGGCTACATTAATTTTGGTCTTTGTATTTGTAGCAGAATGGGGCTGGTAGAACTGATTTCCAATGCTTCCACTAAAACAGCCATGGCAAAAAGTATGACGTTAGGGCTGGAGGGATGGTTCTAGAAGTTAAGAACACTGACTGGGTATATTCCAAGGAGTGGAATAGCTGGGTCTTGAGGAAGCCCTATTCCCAGTTTTCTGAGATAGCACCAGGTAGATTTCCAAAGTGGCTGTACTAGTTTGCATTCCCACCAGCAATGAAGGAGTGTTCCTCTCTCCCCACATCCTCGCCAGCATGTGGTGTCGCTTGAATTTTTGATCTTAGCCATTCTGATGGGTGTAAGATGGAATCTCAGAGTTGTTTTGATTTGCATTTCCCTGATGACTAAGGAGGTTGAACATTTCTTTAAGAAAGTCTTCACTTACCAGGAAACTGGGACAGAGGGGAGGACATCCTAATGGGACTCTAGATGAGAGAAGCATGGGAGAATGGCAAAGTAGAAGGATCCAGAGGGTCCTAGAAGCCTACAAGTAGAACATTATGATAGGCAGATTTGGGCCCAGGGGTCCCGCTCAAACTAAGGCACCAGCCAAGGACAATACAGGCGGTAAACTTTAAACCCCTACCCCGATCTAGCCAACGGTCAGAACATTCTCCACAGTTGAGTGGAGAGTGGGATATGACTTTCTCATGTACTCTGGTGCCTCACATTTGACCATGTCCCCTGGAGTGGGAGACCTGGTGGCACTCAGAGGAAGGACAGCAGGTTACCAAGAAGAGACTTGATACCCTATGAGCATATACAGGGGGAGGTAATCCCCCTCAGGCACAGTCATAGGGGAGGGGAATAAGGGGAAAATGGGAGGGAGGGAAGAATGGGAGGATATAAGGGATGGGATAACCATTGAGATGTAACAAGAATAAATTAATAAAAAAATGTATTTTAACAAAACAAAACAAAAAAACACTGACTGCTCTTTCAGAGGACCTGGGTTCAATTTCCAGCACCCACATGGCAGCTCACACCTGTCTGTAACTCCAAGATCTGACACCTTCACACAGACATATATGCAGGCAAAACACAGGTGCATATAAAATAAAAATACTTTTTTAAAGAAAGTATGAAGTTAAGTCTCATTGCTTTCCATTAACCCTCGAAGGGAAGAGACTCTTTCCCTGACATATAAAAATAATATTTAATTTCATTATTAGTGGGTACAATCATGACCAATGTCACTGTGTTCAAATCCACTGAGACTTCAGCAATGAAATGGCTAGTTTTTCTATCTCTGGATGGACATCTTTCCACTTGTACAACTGAGGAGCCCCAGATCTGATACATTAGACCATGCGGGAGGGGGGGCGGGGGGGGGGAACATCTGATGATCCAGGTCACTTGAGTTAGTGAAGGGTTCATGCTAGTACCCTGGGACCTGTCTTGGTATCCCGAGGGAATGGTGACTGATGGTCTTGGCTTCCTGTCCCTTGCAAGGTGCGCCTCGACCATTGGGTTCAGCCCTCGGTCTGGTCACCCCTGCAGCGATGGAGAGGGCACTGGGAAGTCCCACATGGTGTCCTGGGCTAACTCCTAGTTTTGGGTCAGCTCCGCTGCGGAGCGGTCCCGGGCTCGCCACCAGTTCTCGGCCGTCAGCGCAGCCGTCCCGGGGAGGGGCGGGCTCGGGTCCGAGGGGCCGAGGCGAGGCGCGGGCGGAGCATGTGACCGCGGCGCGCGGGGCTGGGCGCGCAGTGCCGCGCGGTGGCGGCGGCAGGGAGAGCAATGGAGGCCACGGGCTCCTGAGAGCCGGCCGCGCTGCTGGGGCTGCTGCAGCGGAGGCTCCGCGGACCAGGACGTCCCCGGGACGCAGGTCGCTGGCCATCGTCCTCTCGACAGCGGCGCCCTGTGAAACCACAGGTGAGCGGCCCTCAGTCTCGGGAACAGACAATGGGCAGCGGGTTGGCTTCTCCCTCTGGCCCGGCCCACGCGGGACTCCGTCCTTGTCCCGGGCATTGACTCCCACGGCCGGCGGAGGTCTTGAGGCGGCGACCCCCATGCTTGGCGCAGCCCCTCTCTTCTGGACCTTTGCAGGGCGTGCACGCCCATGGGTCCCCGGGAGGAACCTGCGTGCAGACTGCACCCCGGGAACTTGCTGGGAGCGTGGGTCCAGCTCACCCCCGCGCCTTGTCCGGTTCCCTGGTACCAGGCGCACAGCCGGACCTCGCCAGCCGGGAGCTGGGGCACGGACCTGCTCAGCCTCGTCCGCAGGCTTTGTTTAACCTCTGCCGAATCGATGCGCACAAACTCTTGTTGCCCCAGTTCTGATGAGCCACCAGTTTGATGGCAGAGGCGAACAAAGGTTTCCCTCCCAGGGCTGGAGCCCCGCACCGCACGCCTCCAGGGCAGTGAAATGGGCTTGCCTTATCTTCTCCCATCGAAATGGTTTTCCCTCAGCTATAACCGCCCTTTCTTGCAGAGCTCTGTGTTGGCGAAATTGGACTTCTAACCCCTTGGATGTGGTGGGTGGGGTATGGCTTTTTCTTTTCTTTTCTTTTCTTTCTTTCTTTCTTTTTTTAAAGCACCGAGTATCAGCCAAAAACAGCCATGTGAATTTTATGTTAGATGGTTTCACACTCGAAATATCGCAATGCTTTTCTGAATTGTGGATTTCAAGGGAGAATGTCGATTTCAAGGCATTAATTCAGTGTAGGGGGAGGGTGGAGAAAACCTAGTAACTGTGACCATGTGTTGTCAAATTTAATATGGTTTACGAATAAAGGCCAGGAAGCTGATCTGGCATGGGGTGGAGGTGGTGAGTGTGTGTGTGTGTGTGTGTGTGTGTGTGTGTGTGTGTGTGTGTGTGTTGGGGACGTGGGGAGGTGGCAGTGGTGGAGGGGAGTGGTTAGAATACAAAGGATAAGACAATTTTAGTAAAAGATTTTAGTAGATATCCTATGGCAAACGAGCAATTCATTAAGTTGTCGGTTAAATCAATGTTTCCCTGTAAAAATTACCTACAGTAGTTGTTGAATTATATATTAAAATGGCCAGCGGTCATTCGGCATTGTTTGTGACTCGAGATTCTGAACAGTTTTGAGTAATTTTTAGAGTCAACAAAGGGAGGGCACCTTTATGGACACCGCCTTTATTACTTGGGAGAAGCCTGGCCTTTTTTTTTTCCCTCAAGAGAAAATTGTCTAAAAGAAGAAAAAAAAAAATTCAAGGACAGTGTTTTAAAGAAACATTTGAAAATGTATTTGTATAGATTATATGGTTGCATTATGGATTATAACTCACAAATGTGCGGGTTGGGGTGGGGAGCCCTGCAATTAAATCATATTTTTGAAATTATTGATTAGTTAAATTTTACTCCAAAGTTTTTTGTTTAGAGTCACCTGTAACAACTGAGAAACTTTCAAGACTTTGCAGTATAGGCAGAGCGTTGAATTTGTAGCCAGGAAGATAGTAACGCTGACATGATTATCAGACTTAGGTAGTTGGTATGAAAAACAATCTATGTAGTTCTTCATAAACTACAGAGCACCGTAATAGCATAAATTATAACTGTTAGGTGAAAAGGCTGCATTTTACATTTTTCCTTATACAATTTTGTAACTTTTTTTGGTCCTATTTTATGCTTGTGCGTGTGTATGTGCGTGCGCGTGTGCGCATGCGTGCCTGCGCACGCGCGCGCCCATTCACATGTGTGCCGCCTGTGGAGGCTAGAGTGGTTTGATGTTCTCCATCATTCTCCACCTCGTATTTTGAGACAGGGTCTCTCACTGAATTGAACCTGAAGCTCATCAATTTGGCTGGACCGGCAGGCCAGTGCCCCCCTCCCCTGCACCTTCTTGACACATCTGCCTTTTACACGTGTGTTGAGGATTAAACTCAGGTCCTCATGTTCACGATACAGGCGCTTTACCACCACACTGTCTGCTCAGTCCCATTGGTTGTTCATGTGTGCAATCTTTCTTTCTTTCTTTCTTTCTTTCTTTCTTTCTTTCTTTCTTTCTTTCTTTCTTGTCTGTCTTTGTTAGCTTCTTTTCTTTTGAGACAGTCTCCTTTGCCCCTGCTTGGCTTTGAACTCATTATGTAGGCAAGAATGGCCCTGAAGTCCTGATGCTCCTGCTTCCGCCTCAGGATTCTGGGATTGCGGATGTGTGCCTCCATGCTGAGCCACAGTCTAAGTTTCTATAATATGTCGCAGAGTGGCGTTCAATAGTTAGTGCTGGAAAGAATAAGTAATGATAAATAAAATGAAAGTGGATAAAATATTCTTGCAGGTGCAGCTACCTTAACTTAAATGAACATTTGCTGAAGACCTACTATGTATGGAGAACTGAAAAACATCTCCACATAGAGTTCCTGAAAGCCTGGTGCCTGCCTTTTATGGTCATAGTTGATTTGCATATTCATGAAGTGGTCCCAGTGATGCTCTCCTTGAGCTGGCTAGGACAGTAGGACATTTCTCTTAAGTATGCTTATTTTTCACAGTCTCCTTGGGCAGAGACAGGACAAATGATATCATTCCGATTTGTAGGTAAGGAAATCCAGACACAGTGGGATTAAATGACTTGCCAACCCTTGCCACCAAATCAACAGTGCTAGTGCCAGGGCAGAAGCAGATCGCAGGCCTGCTGCTGTGGCCCCTGAATCACAACCTCCTCTGAGACATGAGGCAAACCCAGAAAACGGCATTCTAGTTAAAGCCATGTGAAAAGGCTACAACCTGGATAAATTTTATACAAGGAAGAGTGAGTAAATATGCCAAAGTCTTGAGTTGGGGAACTGCATTTGAAAACGGCTGTCCTTGTAACAAGCCCTTTGTTGTAGCATAGTTCCAAATTTTGGTTTCCTCCTCTGTAAGATTCCTTCTTCCTGAAGGAATTTTGTGAGGGTCAAATGGAATGATAACGCACATATCCTTGCACAATATCAAACACAAGCTAAACACTCAAGGACAGCTTATTATTATCTCTATTATTATTATTATTATTATTATTATTATTATTATTATTATTATTATTATTTTGGTTTTTCAAGACAGGGATTTTCTGTGTAGCCCTGACTGTCCTGGACTCACTTTGTAGACCAGGCTGGCTTAAAACTCACAGCAATCCACCTGCCTCTGCCTCCAGAGTTCTGGGATTACAAGTGTGTGCCACTGCGCCCAGCTTAGTATTCTGATTATTAAAAGGTAAAAGGGTGGCTTTGAATTAAGGGATGTATTGTTCCCTGGCATACAGACACTGTGTGTGTGTGTGTGTTGTGTGTGTGTCTGTCTGTCTGTCTGTCTGTCTGTGTGTATGTGTGTGTGTCTGTGTGATTTTTTTATGTTTGCTTTTGTGCTTTGAGGCCTGAGTGTAGGACCCTAGAGATGCTAGGTGTGGTCTTTTGGGACAGAGTGGCTGTGTAGTGTAGTCTTCCATCTCAGGCTTTTACCTGCTGGAATTACTGGCACACACCACCGAGTCCAGCACCAAATATCCATTTTTTTTCCTTTTTTTTTGGTTTTTTGAGACAGGGGTTCTCTATGTAGCCTTGGCTGTCCTGGACTCGCCTTGTAGACCAGGCTGGCCTCGAACTCACAGCAATCCTCCTGCCTCTGCCTCCCGAGTGCTGGGATTAAAGGCGTGCACCGCCACGCCCGGCTCAATGATCCATTTTTAAACTCTTGAAGTACTGTAGATTTCCCACATGTGTTTTTAAAGATACTGTTTGAGAGCCACTAAATGAGTCTGGTACTTACGAAAGCACCAACAGGGAGGATTGCCAGGTGAAGTGCACCTGGGGAAAATCTGTTGTCGAGTCTCTAAACCTTTCCTTCAAATCTTTATATCAGGTGAAATTTGAATATTAAATTATAAATAAAAAATACATTCTTGTGGAGCAGTGGTAGCACACACCTTTAGTCCTAGCATTGGGAGGCAGAGGCAGTCAGATCTATGTGAATTTGAGGCTACTCTGCTCTACAAAGGGAGATCCAGTCCAGCCAGGGATACAGAGAAACCCTGTCTCAAAAAAAAAAAAAAAAAAAAAAAAAAAAGTTCTTAGAGGCTCAAATGGTAAAGTGCTTGCCTAGTATATATTAGGGAGCCTAGCCTTCCTCCATCCCCACACATAAGGTATGTGTTTCTTAAACCTTTCCTCCTCCTCTTCTTCCTCGTCCTCCTCCTCTTCTTCTTCCTCTTCCTCCTCCTCTTTTTCTTCCTCTTCCTCCTCCTCCTCTTCTTCCTCCTTCTCTTCTTCCTCTTCCTCCTCCTCTTCTCCTTCTTCTTCCTTTTCTTCCTCTTCTTCCTCTTCCTCCTCTTCTTCTCCTTCTTCTTCCTCTTCTTCCTGTTCCTCCTCCCCCTCCTCCTCCTCTTTTTCATCTTCTCCTTTTCCTCTTGCCTCCTTGTTCTCCTCCTCATTTTCCTCCTTCTTCTTCCTCTTCCTTTTCTTCCTCCTCTTCTTCTTCCTCTTTTTCTTCCTCTTCCTCCTTCTTCTTCAATTGACATTTATTGAGTAGTTACCATGGCCAAGGTCCCAAGCTAAGCAGTCTATTTATGTGTTATCTAATTTAGCCCTCACAACTGTCCCAGCAGGAGGCCTTGTGTTTCCATTTGATAATTGAAGTTAGGACTCAACGAGACTTTTATGAAGTTGCCCAAGGTCCCAAAGTTAGTGAGGGATAACGTGGCAGTTCAGATTGCGTCCTGCTGGGCCCCAAAGCTGTCGCTACCCTTGACCCTCCCCCCTTTTGTTCTGGAGTCCCTTCCAGTGACTGCTGCAGATACTCCATGCCTTAACTAAAACCATACATTTAGGCGACAGCATTTTATATTTCCCTAATATAGCACATGTCCTATGGCTTCCTTTGAAAGGGCTCATTTGAAGTCCATTTCCAGCTTAGTTTACACATATGAAAGCGTACACAGGAAACCATGAATTCATTTTGACTTGGCTGGTCTTTAATGTAAACATTTTGGAGTAGATACTCAGGTTTTTATGATAGAGTCAATTAATTGGTCATCTTTATTGAGCGCTCAAAGGTTTAATATATCTTCAGAAGAGACACAATATAGCTCTGCAACTATAAAAAGGCTTCATTATGAATGAGTGTCGGCTGTTGTTAAGGCACAAATGAAGACTTAAAAGCCACAGAGGATACTTTATAGTGTATTGATCGGTCTCAAAATCACAAGGTAGTAAAAGTAATTTTAGAAAGTACCTGTAGAAAACCACCATCAACTATTATGCATGTATAGTACAATTTTTAAAATCAGCATTTCTTTTTTTGTTTTTTTGTTTTTTGAGACAGGGTTTCTCTGTGTAGCCTTGGCTGTCCTGAACTCACTTTGTAGACCAGGTTGGCCTTGACCTCACAGCGATCCACCTGCCTCTGCCTCCTGAGTGCTGGGATTAAAGGCATGCGCCACCACACCTGGCTTAAATTAGCATTTCTTATGTTTTAGTAATTATATAATTTTAATATGTATTTTTTCTGGGACTCTCCTGTTCTTTAAAATATTGGTAGGAGGGGCTGGAGAGATGGCTCAGAGGTTAAGAGCACTGTCTGCTCTTCCAGAGGTCTTGAGTTCAATTCCCAGCAACCACATGGTAGCTCACAACCATCTATAATGAGATCTGGTGCCCCTTTCTAGTGGGGAGGCACACATGCAGGCAGAATATTGTATACATAATAAATAAATCTTTAAAAAATATTATTAGGAAGCAGCAAAGATGGCTTAAGGGATAAAGTTTTTGCTGTGCAGACATGGAGACCTGAGTTTGGATCCTTAAGGGTTCCACTTAAATGGTTGGGCATGGTGGCATGTATCCTTAACCCCAGTACCATGGGTCAAAATGGGGGATCCCAAGGGCTTGTCGGGCAGCCAATATAGCCTAAATGGTGAACTCCAGATCCAGTGAGGGACACTGTCTCAAAGAATATTAAGATGGAGAGGCAGTTGAGTACAAGCACTTTAATAAAATGTTACCTCTTTTTGAGAGAGAGTCTCGTGTAGCCCAGGTTAGGCTCCAAACCTTTATGTAACTGAGACTGGCCTCGAAACCCTGATCAGCCTGCTTCTGCCTCTCAGATGTGTTGGCATTGCAAAGAAACATGTGTGGTCCCAGTTTGTTAACTTTATCAAAGTGTATCATTTTTAAAGGCTTCTTTTTAATTTTTTCAGGTGTGTGTGTGTGTGGAGAGAGAGAGAGAGAGAGAGAGAGAGAGAGAGAGAGAGAGAGGGAGAGAGGGAGAGGGGGGGGGGGACGGGGAGAGAGGACGCTCAGAGATGGCTCCAGAAGAAGGGTTGTGTGTTCAGGAGCTGGAATTACAGATGCTTGTGAGCCACCCTAGGTGGGTGTTGGGAACTGGATTTGGACCTTCTGGAGGAGCAGCAAGTATCTTAATGGCTGAGTTGTCTCTCCAGCACTCTGTTTTAACTTTTAAATCACATGTGTGTTTATGTCCATGAGGGGCATATGCACGTGAGTATGCAGGTGCCTGCAGAGGCCAAAGGCACTAACTGGTTCCTCAGGTGTTTGTGAGCCATCCAGCCTAGGCAACTGAATTTGGGCCCTCTGCAGGAGCAGCACAGGATGCTAATTGTGGAACCATCTTTCTGGCCCCAAAGCTGACAATTTTAAAATCAGGGTTTGTATAGGCTACTTTGGAGAAGCAGCTTAATGATTTACATGTTTTGCAAATTCTCATATTTTTGCTTGTCAATCACCATTTTCTTCTGAGATTAGTTATAGCTGAATGCAAATATACTTGTATTTATTGTTAAACATTCAATTTTGTCCTTAGGTTGGGTATGAAAGAAATCACTTTGCAAGCTGGGCATGCCTGTCATCCTGCTGTCCAGGAGACCAAGGCAGAAGTGCCAGGAGTTCAAGGACAGCCTGTGCTACTTAGGAAGGCCTGTCGTAAACAAAACACAATGGAACCAAAAACTTCCCGACTCATATAAAAATGGTTTCGTATCTAACGAAAGTGTATTATTGTAGTGGCTCAGACCCATTGGCATGGCCCACTCAGGAGTGAAGGTTTTATCTTAATTTTATTAGTTTATTCCTTTTATTTTTCTAATGCTTACCCCCTAATGAACTGTCATAATTTTGTGAGAATCAAGAAACTTAGCTTCCAGATAGGATGGTGCACACGGTTAGTCCCAGCGCTTGGAAGGCAGAGGCGGGTGGATGTCTGTGTTGGAGACCCGCCTGGCCTGTTCAAGGACAGGCTGTTTCGAAAACACAAAACAGCTGTCGGATAGTCACAGTTGCTGTAATTCATATGTTTAAGGAGATAATAAATTTGCTTCTCATTACGTTTCATCCCTTTTATTCTTGATGTGAAAATTCTTAAAGACAGACATGAAGTCATTGTGGCTATCTTCTTGTACTGATGGCTCTGAGCACATGAGCGTGGCTGTTTGCAGTTAGATGTATGGTTTCCACATGCATGAAAAGTACAAAGTTGCAGACCCGTAGTCCTTAAGTGGAGCCTGATTTTAGAGGATATAAGTAAAAAGAAGATGCCTCAAAGAGATGCTTTACAGCCAGTCAGTGGTAAAGTGACATTACTACACACAGTGAGGAAGCCAAATAGAACAAAGTTCCTATGTGTGTGTTCGTTAAAGCACTGAAAAACGCAAAGGGTATTTTCAAGTGCATACTGGATCCTCAGCAGCCCTTCCCGTACCTGTAGGACTTGTCGCTGTGCGCTGTGTTGAGAGGAAGTTTCAGCGCACCCGCCTCTCGCATTAGTGCTTTGTTCAAGTGACCGAGGAAAGGACATAGAAAATGCATCTCCCTAACACCTGAGGAAGACGGAAGTCAATGGCTCCCAAGAGACAGGTGGTTAGAACAGGATGAGGAAGCGGGTAGGAGCTGTGAGGAGGGGTTAGTCCAAGAGAGCAGAAAAGAGGACCAGCTTGTTCAAAAGGTACTGATTGGTCTGGGGGTGCGGGCGGGGGGTGGGGGGGGGAGGAACAACCTGCCCCATGTGCAGGCCCGTTGGCGAAGTCCACTCACCAACAGAGGTTTGGGTGGCCCCAAGGGAGGTCTGCAGACAGGCTAGGGGCGAAGCTGGACGGTGTGAATGCCTGCTAAGTATTTAAGTCTAGGAACAGCTGGAGTCAGTAACGTATCAGTGAAAGTTCATGTATGTAAATGTTAGGAAAGAAACACCACAGTCTTGGGATCGCCATTCACAGACGACAGCCAACCCTCACCACAACCAGCCGCACCGCCACAGCCATGTATGGTCTCCAGTGAGGTCACAGCTGGTGTTCTTGGGGCTGCTGAGACAGAGCCAGCAGGGCTATTTAGACACTGGTGTGGTCCAGGCTCCCCCTAAATCACCACTTCAGAATTTCCTTCTTTTTTTTTCAGAAGTCCTTGAAAAAATAAATTTTCAATTTTTTATTTAAAAATTAAACTGGTACATAAAATATACAAATTATACATAACAATGGGGTGCCATGTGTGATGTTTCCATATGCATACACATTGAGTGACCTATGGACCAAGGGAAACAGCTCATTTTGCTCTGAGGAATTCTTACTAGTACATCTCGAGTGGCTTTTTTTCTGTTTGGATGTCCCAGTGACAGACATGGTGGTATTCCTGGCTTTCTTTACGGTGCACCATGTTTGTGATGGGTTAACTGTTTTATTTTTAGAGTTAATGAGGCCAGGGTCACAGGTTCAGTGCCTGGGAAGGCTAGCTAGCTTTGCTTTGTTCTGCAATTGCTTATTGTACGCTCATCCTAGACCAGCCATCTGGCGGAGGCAGAGCTCTGGTCACAAAGGGACTAATAGACAATACAGTGGGGTGGGGATGGAGGGGTCTCGGAATCTCTGTAGACGTCGAGTAACTGGAGAAATGATTGCAGCTCATGCGCTATTTTTATTTCACAGCATCGTCTCAGTATGTTAATGATGAGACAATTTTCTTGGTCATTCCTATTGAACTCTCGTTTTACCGTTTTTTTTTCTTGTTGTTATTATTTTTTAAGATGCCTCATTGATTCAGCAGTCACTTAAACATTGTCTCTTGTTCTTAACTCACCTGGAGGCTTATAGGAGATGGTGAGAGTGGGGTCAGGGTTAGAGCAGTAGATGGGACAATTTACTGGTGTACATACCACTAACTCAAAAAGAACACTGTTACAATGAAACATCATGGAGTTTTGTTGTTTGTTTGTTTTAATTTGTTTATGGTTTCTGGAGAGCTACTTTATAGCATTTCTAAACGTACCCTGATCTGTAAATCTGTTGCCTTCTTTACTAGAATATCTTGTAGAGCTGAGAGAAATATCAGCGGCTAATTAGACCAGCGCAGTGGCATATGGCCCCACTGGTCCCAAGAGATGTGCTGACAGCCTAAAATATGTGCTGGTTTATTGGGATGAGAAAGGTTGTAAAAAAAAACAACTCATTAGTAATTTTAACATATTAATTATATATTGAAATAGTAACATTTTGGCTATGATAGATTAAAAAAATATTAATTATTCTTGATTTTGACTATCTTTATGGTTTTTAGTGTGTTCGTTAGAAAATTTATAATTGTGTACATAGCTTGCATTGTATTTCAGCTAGGCATCACTGATCTAGACCAACCCCCCTAATTAGGTTGAGTTACTGAGCTGAACTCTCCATTGCCCAGAACACTCCCTGTTAGTAGGATGGGCACTCCAGAAAGCAGGAACTCTGGACCACCAGCAGACTGTTTAATGCATGCAGTTGTCCTGTGTCCGAAGGCCTAGGCTGCCGTCATTTCATGTTGGATATGATGCTTGGTGCACTATACTATCCTAATTCTACGCATACTCATCCAAGGATGGGATGACTTCCCCTGTGTTCATATTTTACTTTATGAGATGGGTCAGAGGTTCTGCATCTTTATGTGGTTCTGAGAAAAGCATCTTAGAGTATTAGACACTCGGGAATGGGGAGATAGATGCTCAATTGGCAAAGTGTTAGTGTCTTCTCCATCACCCACATAGAAAGGCCAGGCATGGTGGTGCATGCCTTTAATCCCAGGGCTGGGGATACAGAGCCAGGAGGACCCCTGGGGCTTACCAGACGGCCAGCCGAGCCAGCTGTCGAGCTGTAAGTTCAGAGAGACCCTGCCTCAGACAATCAGGTGAGGAGTGATGAAGCAGGTGCCCCGTGTCGATCCCTGGCCTTCTTGCACACACACGGATTTGTTCCTGCACACACATGAGTGCATACAACGGCAGCAAAAGATGTTACTAATTGTAACTCTGGGGAGATAGAAAGGGGGTGCTCAGGCAAGCACTTACCGTGTATTTCTTACGGGTGAGCTGTGGACAGAGGAGCTGTGCTCTGGGTTGTAAGTGGCTCCATGTGCCTATGATTAATATCTTAAAGATGGCCATGTTAGGAGGCACCAAGTCTAGCATTTCTTTCTGATACATGCTCAGTTCCTAGCGGTTACTAGTTTGTTATCAACTTCCCAGGGACAACCGGTGAGCAACAGTTTTGTTAGGGAACTCTGATGTTTCACTTAAAGTCCCAATCCAGACGCTGCTCTTAATAGTCACAAATCTGTCCTTTTAAAGGGGCAATGCAAAGAGGAATGATTTACTACACAGGTGGTAGTAGATGGGCATGGCTCCAGCGTATCGTTTCTAGGGTTTTTGTTGGTTACAAATATCTCTGGCAGGCTCTAGGTACAGAGAAACAAAACAGAGCAGCGCTTTCCACAGTTGCCCTGTGTCCTGTGTTGTGAACGTCAGTGAGAAGTACCATTGCCACCTGCTAGCCAAGTCTGTCTCCTGCAAATGTGCTGGGCGCCCTAGCATAGCAAATGTATGGCAGTATGGGGATAGATTACATGGATGTGACATGGTAGACCTCAACTTATAATGGTGGTCATAGTTGTTAAATTATTCTTATTTTGTATGAATTGGTGTTTTGCCTGTATGTATGTCTGTATGAGGGTTTCAGGTCCCCTGGAACTGGAGTAACAGTGCTGGGAATTGAACCTGGAAGATCAGCCAGTGCTTTTTTGTTTTGTTTCGTTGTTTTTCTGAGACAGGGTTTCTCTGTGTACCCTTGGCTGTCCTGGACTTGCCTTGTAGACCAGGCTGGCCTTGAACTCACAGAGATCTGCCTGCCTCTGCCTCCCGAGTGCTGGAATCAAAGACATGCACCACCACACCCTACACAGTCAGTGCTCTCTTTACCTCTGAGCCATCTCTCCAGCCCTTTGTTATAATTTCTACCTTGAAAAAAAAAAAGCCCATAATTGTGTGTTGTTGTTGAAAAATGCATTCTGGCAGATGTTTGGTGATTTGCTAGCTGATTTCACATGTAGCCAGAATTAATGACATCCCTTTTCTAGCAGTAAGAGATCTACTCCTTTGGGTCATTTCTAAGGGCAGCTTCGATGGTGGGATCTGGCTTGGCAGCAGGAACACTGCAGCTGTTCGTGCTGGGCACTGTGAAGTTGTTAGCTAATATAAAAGTGAAGAATTCACACTTGGCTACAGAAGACGGACAGGGCAGAGCTTAGAGGGTCACGGTGGTGTGAATCCTTGGAGGAAGGAGTAATGTTTCTGGGGAGGGAAGGAAGAGTGAGGGACGAGCAAGAGAAATTTTATGGAGGAAGAGATATTTGAGCAGAGTCTTGAAGGCTGAGTAGAAATGTAATAGGTAGAAAGAGGATAAAGGGAGTGTAACCAAGCTAGGGACACACAGCTTATGTGGGGCACAGAGAGATTGCACCCCTACAAACCAGGAAGCCATCCCTTACCAGACACCAAGCCTACAGGCAGCTTGGTCTGAGAGTTTCCAGCCTCCAGAGCTATAATAAAGATATGTCTGTCATTGTAAGTCAGCTGGTCTGTGAACTTTTGCTATGGCAACGTGGTCAGAGTGAGCAACGGGGGATGCCGGGCAGGGAGTGAAGTGCACACATCCGCTTTCTAGGGATGGGTGGGAGAAGGCAGGCTGCTCCTGAGGCCCAGCGTTGCCTCTGCTTGGCCTCATGACTGTGATGTGTCACTTTATGCCCATGGGCCTGAACTATCTCACATGGAAGGGGTGGGCCGGTTGGCAGATGCACGTGTACGTCTTCCTGACTGGGGCTGTCATCTCTGCCCATCACCGTGGTGCATGCTTGGACACTAGAGCTGCTCTGTGCAGATGCTATGCCGTTACAGGAGAGGAACAATAAACACTAGTTGGCGACGCATCGATCCTCCACGTCTGTCATGTGGCAGCCCCTGTAGAGGAAGTGAGCCTGGGTGAGCGCCTAACGCTGCTCCGCTCTTTCTAGACAGAGCAGCCTGGAGAGGTCTGAAGGAAACAGAAGAGCCGTGAGACTCTCTGGACTCTCTTCTGAACCTAAAATCTTAAGTGTGATTGAGTGAGAAGACCCCGGAGTTCAGTCTCTTCAACACTGATTACAATTCATTTCTAAGTAAATGTTCTGATGGCTTTGGTTAGATCCACCAGTATGGTCACCAATGGGCACAGTCTTTGAGTATTCCAATAGCCTCGCCACAGACAGAGCGCCTTCTTCAGTGCCAAGGGGAGAAAATGCAGCAGGGCTAGTCATTCGTCCCAAGCCTTGTGGCTCGTGCAAAGCGGAAGACGCTAAGTAGCTCACCAGCTGGATTTAAGGTGGTAGTCCGGTGTGCCAGAGCTCGCCTAAGTTGCTTTAATGTAAATTAAAATGAACCAGGAGCCCTGGGACAACGCTGTTTTAATTACAATAGGAACACATCTTTGGAGACTGTTTGACTGTTATAATCATTACACTTTCACTATGTTTAAAGAATCATTAATAAGCCAGGTCCAGCCTGAGGTCCTTTGCTTTAGTTTACAGATGCTTCTTCTCAAACCAAGTGAAAAGGCTGAAGGGTTCAAACGTTTGTCTTCAGCGTCATTGCTGTTGGTGATGTGAAAGAGCTGAACAGAAGGGTATGCTCCGGGGCGGCTTGCTCAGGTGCTGGGACCGTAGCCCAGTGGCAGAGTGTGTGCTTCGCAAGCACGAGGTCCTGAGTTCAAACCTCTGCACCCAAATCAACAAACAACACAGAACAGCAGAAGCCATGACCAGTTTCTAGTGGGAGATATTAGGTTGGGTGAGCTACATTTTTTCCTTTAACAGATGGTCTGGTTTTAAGTTGACTTCCCACGCACTCGCCTGCCGTGTTGGGAAGTTAATGTGGTGGACTTTTCAGAGACCGGCCCTGGGCGCGATCCCTGCCCTTGGCTGGCGTGGAACCCAGGCTGAGACGCTTTGTTTCTTTGGATAGTGCTTCACAGCCAGTGAAACCAGCCCCGTGTGAATTATTTAACTCTTCTTGTCCTCGAAGGCAACTGAGTGGCTTACACATTCGGGCTTGCAAGTGCACTGCTGCTGCTTCTGGTGAAGGTGGGGCCTTCTGGGTCTTTGGCTCAGCTTGCTGTTGCTTCAATCCCCCGTCCACGCTACCTCATTTTGCCAGTCCTCGTTAGAGCGTGATTTAGATTTTTAAAGTCAAACTCTCGTCATAATTTGTTTTGCATGCATCTGTCTCCCTCAGAATGCGTAGTTACTTTGTGTAAAGCTGGAAAATAAGGAGGAAGAGGAAGCAAGAGGGAGGAACATGAGGCAGGCGGTTCTGCGTGGACACCGCACTAACAGGCTATGTTGGGAGTTGGCTTGTTTATTGCATTTTGAAAGTACAGCATTTTGACTTTTTTCACATTGAGGTGAAATGTTTTAACAGAAACACCATTCAAGCTTCTTTAAATGTGTGGCTCACTGGCGTTAGTACATTCAGAATATTAAAATTACTTAACACCTATCACTGTGTTCTATGTCTACACACTGTGGGGGAGGGGCAGGTGGCATGTGTTGGAGGTCAGAGGACAATCTTCAGAAGTCAGCTCTCTTTCCCTTTGTTTGAGGCACGTCTCTGTTGTTTTACTGTAATTGTGTGGCTCCTCTGAGTTAGCTGGCCTGTCCCTGGGGATTTGCCTATAACAGACATTTCATATCAACAGTATTGTATAATATTTGGTTTTTTTGGGTCTTATTTATTTTACATCTTTTCGGGGTTCGTCCATGTTGTGGCATGTATTAGGCCTTTCTTTTTTCTCGTCAGTGCATATGATACAATCATATATAACAGATGAAAATTCCATTTATCTCTTCAAAAGTATGCATTTATCTGATGGTCAGTGATGGGCCACTGTGAATAACAACGGTGCTGTGAGGGTAAGTACACAGTCGCTGCGCCCTGCCGTCTGCTCTTTGGATACACTCAAGAGCGAGACGCTGGCCATATGGCAATTCTATGGTTGACTTGCTGAGAACTTTCCAGGCCAGATCTCATGGTAACTGCATTGTTTCATATCTCAGCTAGCAGTGGGCGGGGACTCTAGTTTCTCCATACCTCCGTCAATACTTGTTATTTTTTGTCTTTTGGTCTTGTTTGTCATCCTAATGAGTGTGGATTGAATCTCCTTTGCTTTTGCTTTGCACATCCATAAGTAATGACCTTGAATGTCATTGTTCATTGTTTGCCATTTGTGCATCCTGTTTGGAGAAATATCTGTTTAAACCCTTGCCTCGTTTTTTTTTTAAATTCCCTTCCTTCTATTCCTCCTCCTTCTCCTCCTCCTCTTCCCTTCCTCTTTCTCCTATGTTTTTCTTTGCTGTTGAGTTGTATGATTTCCTTACATATCTAGACAGCAATCGGCAGGTAGATGGTATACAAATACTGTCTCCTATCCTGCCTTTCTTTTCATTCTCCAGGCAGTGTTCACACTAAACAACAACAAACAAACAAGCAAACAAACAAACAAGCTCTTTATGAAGGTGAAAGGAGAGTAGATAACACCAGCAAACACGCACTTAGCTTCTCCTGGAGATGGGACTCTGGCTTGTGTTGGTGAAGATGCCCAAGGTGAGACTTCCTGTGAGTTTCCAAATGTTTCTCCTGGAAAGTTGGTGGGGCAAAGCCATGCGCCAGTCCTGCGAGATGCTGAGCTTCCTGCATTCATGGCATCTGACGCTGAGTAGCTTTAGATGTGATGGTCCCATGTTGCCTTCCAGAACTTTCCATAACCTCCCCGTTCTTGCTTTCTTAGTTGGCTCGCTTTGCTTTTATACATACAGATCCTTTGCTGTTCCCGGCCACGCTGTTTCTGCTCTCATGTCTGTTTTGCCCTGGATAGAGTTCTACTGTTTCCTTAGCTCATGCTGGCAAAGGAAAGCTGCCTGCCAGCTCAGTGGGCAACGGCTCTGGTTCACTTTGACTGCTTCTTCTGGAGCCACGGTTCTATCTACCCAATGGTTTTCTATCAAAAGCTTCTGTTTAGAACTGTCATTTCTAAACTCTCCTAAAAGCAGGCCTTTTGACTGGAAAAAGTTTAGTTTTCACTGTTGAAATGAGAAAAAAAAAAGTCTTTACTACCATTCAAAAGCCCACACTTAGGACCACAGGGAGAAAACATCCATGTATGCTTTGCTGACTCTCTCCATCTGGTAAAGAATACTTCTCTGTAATCTGTGAGACTATGAGTTCAGGCGAGCTCTTCCTAGGGATCTTCAGGAACTTGTCTTCAAGAGTCACAGCAGGAGAAACTGCATGGGGGAGATGTACATGGTTTAGTAAGTGGTCCCTTGGCTCTAGTTTTAATTTTTGAAGTGAGTGAGGGCCATTGGCAATTTTAGGGGTAGCATTGCTTCCTGACCTTGCGGAGGCATGAAGATGGGAGGTGGTAGGCTGCCTGGCCCTTATGTGTTTAGAGGGTTGCATAGAAAGAGCCGTTCTTTTAGAACACGGTAACGCTTAGTGGATTATAGAATCAGCATTGTGAAATAGGCGAAAATCACAAATATAGCTGTTATCCGCAGCTCTGCACCCAAGCATGGTATTGGTGGCATCCCAGCTATCAAAAGTATGACCCAGGTGTTGTACAGATGGATTCAAGCAGTATAGGTTTTTATCTCTTTTTTTAAAAACACACTCACTTTCCCTCCCTCTCTCCTTCTTTTCTTCTTTCTTTTTCTTCTTCGTTTTCTTCTCTCTCTTTCTCTCTCTCTCTCTCTCTCTCTCTCTCTCTCTCTCTCTCTCTCTCTCTCTCACACACACACACACACACACACACACACAAGTGTGCTTGTTTTGCCTGCATGTATGTGTATACCATGTGTGTGTCTGGTGCCCATGAAGGCCAGAAGTAGACATCTAGGTCTTCTGGAACTAGAGGTTACAGACAGCTGTGAGCCACCATGTGCTGGAAGTCAAACCCGGATCCTCAGGAGGAGAACCCGTGTTCTTAGTTGCTGAGCCGTCTCTCCAGCCCCTGCTTTTGTTTTCTTACAAGTGAACGAGAGTTGTTCTTGGACTTGGTTAAACTTTCATTTGAGTGAAATGAAACCGTAAAACCACTTTGTTGTAATAATTTCCTGGTTACTGGAATTTTGAAATGTGTGTAAGCGTGTGAGTATGTATGTGTATGTGTGTGCACATATGTGTGTCGACTTGTTTTTTGAGTGCTGGGGATTGACTCCACAGCCTTGGACACGCCGGGGAAGTACTGAAACACAGAGCTCCATTTCTGCCACCCGCCTGACTTTGTTTTTATGCAGCCTAATTAACATGTACTTTCGCAAAATACAGTATTTGTATTTGGTTGGCTAGAAAGCTCTGGGCCCTTTAAAAGGCAAATAGGGAGACACGCGTTTCCTCTGCAGGCATTTCAGTTTTGATGCACCAAATACTATTTCAGTGTGGCAGAAGCATTTTTGTGCTTTGCCTCAGGTCAGACATGTAGTGTGTTCTGACCTGCTGTGAGAGCATTAGCATTTGTTGCAGAGCCAAGTGCACTTCAGTGTAAATTTCATAGCTCACTATCACTGCAATAAAGGAAGAAAGAAACAGGGACTTTATGGGTGTTTTTTTTCTTAATTGAACCTTTGCAGCCCTGGTCTTAGAAGGAACACCTGTGGATATTTTTTGCATTGTTTGAAGAGGAAAAACAATGTTTGCACAGCCACCATTCAGGGCTGAAGTATGAACTCGCAGGATTCATGAGCTCTATCCTAGTTTGCTTCCACTGCTGATAGACACGATGACCCAAAGCAACTGGGGAAGAAAGGCTTCGCTCTGCTTACATGTCACAGTCCAGGCCAGCAGAGACTGTGGTGCAACAGCACCTATGCCCTGTGGTTTGCTCAGTCGGCTTTCTTACAGGACCCAGGGCAATCTTCCCAGGCATGGTACCACCCATAGTGGACTGGGCCCTCCTACGCCATTAATAGAAAATGCCCCACAAGCTGGGTGGTTGGGAGGTAGAGGCAGGTGGATCCCTGTGAGTTCGAGGCCAGCCTGGTCTTCAGAGTGAGTCCAGGACAGCCAAGGCTATACAGAGAAACCCTGCCTTGAAAAACAAACAAACAAACAAACAAACAAACAAACAAACAAAACAAAAAAGAAAAAAAATGCCCCAGAGACATGTCCACAGGAGGCGGTTCCTCAATAGGTATTTCTTTTTCCCTAGGTGACTCTGGATTTGCTGACAAAAAATTATCAGCACAGCATCGGTATACCATGGACTTCTTGCATCCAGCTGTGCAAACCACAGCTTCCCTCTCTGGCAGTGTTGGTGTCTTCCAATCCCCACTACTTTCTTAGCAATAAACCCTTGTGGCTTCATTAGGAACTCCTTTCCCCTTTGTGCTGGGAATAGAAGCAGAGTCTCCTGTGCTCCACCACTAAGTTAGGAAAAATTTATTGGGTATACTGGCCGGGACTGCCATAGTTCCTCTCCTATTATTGTGAGAGGAAACCACCACCAAATCTACTTATAGGAGGAAGAGTTTATTTTGGACTTACAGTTTCAGAGAGTTAGAGTCCGTGACCATCACAGCAGGGAAGCACAGCAGCAGGCAGGCAGGCAGGCACGGTGCTGGAGCAGTAGCTGAGCGCTTACATCTCAGCCAACAAGCAAGAGGCAGAGACAGTAACTGGGAATGGTGTGGGCTTTTGAACCTCAAAGCCTGCCCCTGGGTGACACACCTTCTCCAATAAGGCCACGCCTCCTAATCCTTCCCAAACAGTTCCAACAACTGGGGGCCAAGTAATAAAATACATGATCCTATGGGGGCTGGGCCATAACTAGAGTACGCCTGCTAATTCTCCAGTGTCATCTACCCTCTTCTTGGGGTACATACGCCTGATGAGCAAGCCTAGAAACACTCAGAAAGCAGCAGCTTTCCTAGAGCACTGGCTGGAGCCCAGCTTGGCAGACCCTGGGGCATTTCTCAGACTCCATTTCTCCTCACTTCATTACTACAGGTTGTGTTCTGGGTTCTCAACCAACCATTGCTGTTTGTCGAGACTCAGGGGCTTCAGTGGTATACTAACTAAAAATGTACTGTGTCCCTGAACATCTATAATTGAAAATATTGTCAATTGAAAGTAAATTTAAGAATTCATTATGGTATTAAAAACAAAACAAAACAACCCAGAAAACAGACACATAGGTCAGTGGGACGGAGTTTTTCAGTTACAGTGATGTGTGATTTTATTGCCCGAGTTTTTCAAAGCCATCATTTCAAAGCCTTTTCATGCACTTCGACATTGCCTTCATTCTGAGTGATGTGGCCTCTCGCTTTTTCGGGAAATCCACCAGGAACTTGTTTCTCTTCCTAACCCTCAAACATTTCCCTTAATGACCCCCATTGTCTTAGGTTTTCTGTGGCTCTTTGTTCCTCGAGGACTGCCCAGCACTCGTTCCCAGTGGCTTTATGGTAGTCTCGGTCCCTGTCCCCGTCTCCTGCCCTTGGTCCTCCAAAGTCTGCCTTCTTCCAAAGCCCAGCACTCTGCTTGTTACCTTCCTCCTCTTCTGCAACTCTGGATTTTGTCTGTTTGCTTGCTAGAGGCAAGGCTCCAGGCTGGTCTTGAACTCACAGGAATCCTTCTGACTCAGCTTTCTGAGTGCAGGAGTATAGGCTGACTGATTTTTAACTGGGGAACCTAGGCAAGTGCTCTATTGCTGAGTGAGTGTTATCATCAGGCGCTTGGCTCTTAGACTCTTTTCACTTCTTGCCAGTTCTCTTCTTTCTTAATACAAATATCTTTAGTTGTCCTTTTTCAAAACACACACACACACTATACATAGACACATATACAAATATACTAGCACACCACAAGACACACAAACTCTATACACATACACACACATATACACACTACACAGACAAGACACACACAGATACACACACACACACACACACACGTACACACACACCCTTCTTGGGGATACCATTTCATCTTTATTCTTCCTCTCATTTACTCACACATTTTTAAGTGTTGCTTCAAGACTCTTAGCCTTTACATTTTCCTCATGTTCCCCATGGGGCTTTCTGTTCTCATCTTGAACTGACACTACCTCACACAGACTCACCAAAAATGTCAACCACAGACACCCCCCACCCCAGAACACAGTATTCTTTTGCAGCCTCTTGTCTGGGCACAGGCTGGCCACAGTTGTATGTGATGACTGAAATCATCTGTGGTTGGTACCCAGATTCAGGATGACCAGGTGGTTGCTGGACAGCAGATGAGGGAGCTGCTGGAGCCTGCCTACATGGCCCTTTTTGACCATACAGAGGATGGTAACTTTCCATGCTTTCTCGCCTTCCTTCTGTAGTCACTTGCTAGTTGATTGAGGTCATGGTGATGCCTTGTTTTTTACTCATGCTTCTGTGGGTGGGTGAGTCCTGGCTCCTTGGTACTTCCTATAACCTCAGTGACGTATGGCTTAGGCCATTGTATCGTCAGACTGAATGGATGCTGTCTGTCCTGATTTGATTGCTGGGCTCACGGCCAGGTGGATTTACTTGGTGGTACTATTATGATGACTATGATTATGATTATTGTGACAAACTACACATGACATATGATTTACGGTGGTATTATTGCTGTGTAATCACTTCTCTCCATCGCCAGAACCTTTCCATCTTCCCAGCCCATGCTAGCTTGGAACCCATTCATTGAATGAGACTTCCCAGACCTACTGCATCCCAGCCCAGCAACCTCTCTTCTCTCTTCTACTCTTCCAAACCTACAAAGTGGGACTACACAGTATGTGTCCTTTTGCCCCTGACTCACTTAGTGTAGCTTAAAGGTGTCAGGCTTCATCCATGTTGCAGCATATTTCAAAACTTTATTCTTATTTTATGGACAAATACAATTCCATTGGGTTGTTGCTACTTTTCGATTGTTTTGAGTTGCGGTTGAGCAGACACTTTTGAAGGGTGCCATAGTGTGCAGAGAAGGAGATGCAGGTCTTCAGCGGGGCTTAACAGTTGGCAGGTTTCTGTTGTGATGGTGGTAGTAGGGCTTGCTTTGAGACAGAGTCTCACTATGTAGCCCAGGCTAGCTTGGAACTCATGATGCCCCTTTCCCAGCCTCATGAATACTGGAATTAGTGCTGTGTGCACAACTGCATGAGGCCGTTGTTGGGTTTTGACAACTGATTGGTTACACAAGCAAGAGATAAGTAACATAGCAACTATATTACGGCTTCTACCCTTTAAGTATTTCTTCCCAAGCATTGTTAAATACACAACGTCAAAGCTCCAAGATTCAGTCGGGCACGGTGGCACACGCCTTTAATCCCAGCACTCAGGAGGCAGAGGCAGGTGGATCGCTGTGAGTTCGAGGCCAGCCTGGTCTACAAAGCGAGTCCTGGTCAGCCAAGGCTAACACACACAGAGAAAAAAAAAAGCTCGAAGATTCTAGATGAGGAAATTTCTATCACGTTTTAAGGTCTAAGGTCAAGCAAAAAGCAATGTGGCAGTCTGTGTTCCTCGGATGTGGGGAGGTGGCAGAGGAGAAGCATGGTGGCGGTAATTGCATTGTTGCAGCCATTGGGTTTTTTTGTTTTGTTTTGTTTTTTGAAGGAGCAATCAAGATTGGCTGAGAGTGGTCTGAGATGCTATAGAGGCTTGAGTGGTGGCCATCAAACGTCAAATGCTCATGTCCGCTTGGGACTTTAGAATATGGGTCTATTTGCAAGTGGAGTTTTTGTGGAAGATTGGCATGACCAGTGTTGTCAGCGTCACAGAAGCCGGCGTCATCCCAGGAAGGGCTTCTCGGTGTGCCTGTGAGGGTTATCTCGACTGAGTTCCTTGGGGTGGGAAGATGCGCCCCCTGTGGGTGGCACCCTCCCCTGGGGGGAATCCTGGACTGTCTACGGTGGCAAAGGGAACACTAATGCTGAAGCTTTCCCTCTCTGCTTTTTGACTGAGGATGCTTCGTGACCAGCTGCCTCAGGCTTTTGCTGCTGCTGCTTCCCTGATGCGACAGGCCGTGAGACAGAATAGAGCCTTCCTCCCTTAAGTTGCTTGTGTCAGGATATTTTATCTTGGCAGCAGGAAAAGAAAGCTGGAAGCCAGGGCTGAGAAGCGGGGCTGTTTTTGTGATGAACCTGACCGTGCGGTCCTTGAGCCTTTGGCATGTTTTGTGGCTGGAGTGTGGAAGAGTTTGGAACCAAGGGTCAGAAAAGCCGTGATAATGCTAGAAGGAGAACTTGATGGGTCATTCTGATGAGAATCTAAAAACAGACGAGCATGCTAGGGGAAACACGGCAGTGCCGGCCCAGATCACGGAGGTGCAGAGGGTACTGAGGACTCCAGGAATGGAGAGTACGAACCATTCAGGTGATGTTTGGCTAAGAACGTGGCATCGTTTTGCCTGTGTACTGAGAACTTGAGTGAGGTTGAATTTAAACTTAATGAATAAATTCGTTTGGCTGAGGAAATTTCCGGACCAGAGAACATTCAAGCTGATGTGATGAAAGCTGTAATTCTTAAAGAAATCAGCAGCGGAAGAGAAACCCCCTGTACTGCTTTGGGATGACAGGAAATGTGTTCTGAGGGCAAAACTCTATCCATCATAGGGTCTCTCTTACAGGAGGAAAGCCTAAGGTGACAGGGTATCCCTGCTCTTTGAAAGAAACTGCCCAGGAGGGTCAGCACACAGACCCTGATACAGTTGTGGTTCAAGGGAGCTAGGTTCCATCCTGAGCTAGTGGCAGAGCCTGGCAGCATTGTCAAAATTTGAACATGAAAAATATAGGTGAGGGGCAGTGTGGGTACTAGAAAGCAGCTTAGCAGAGATGGTATGGCAGGATCTGAGTCGCTACAAAGAGGCCTTTCAAGTCGCTACATGAAACTGTAAGTAAAACAGTGGAGACTCCAGGATATGGGAGATGCCAAGATTTATCCAATAAAGAGAGCTGTGGGCAAGATGTGGAGCCAGCCCAAGACAGAGGTTATGAGTGCCATGGGTCGGAGACCCAGCCCAGTTAGTTACGTTTTAAGCCCTGGATGCCAGACACGGAGTGACAGGGTTTTGTTTTCCCTGTCTAGTTTTGGTCTTGTTTTCATCCTATCCTTCCTTGCTATGCCTCTATTTTTCTCTTATTGGATGGAATGGTTTGCTTTGTGCTATTGTATTGGAAGAAATATGTAACATTTACTTTACGGGAGTTCACAGTTGACTTTGAACTTTTAAAGTGTTGGAGTTGTTAAAGACCATGGGGACAAAAGGTGACGCGCTTGGGTGTGAAGTTGGTCAGGGATGGAATTGTGCAGGTCAGTGTTGTTAACTTGGAAAAATCTAGAGCCACCTGGAATAAGGGCTTCTGGGCATGCTGGTGGGGAAACGGCTTGACTGCTTTAGTTGACGTGCCCTCTGTGGTTGGCGTCAGTCCCATCTTTGTGGGATCGCAGACTGTACAAAGTCAGAGAAGGGGGCTGAAGAAGCGTTCGTCCCTCCGTTCCCTGTCTGTGACTATGATGTGACCGGCCGAATCAAGTTCCTGATGGCTGGTCTTCCCTGCGTGATGGGTCACACTTTGACCTGTGGACCAAAGCAAACCCTTTCCCCTTCAATTGCTTTTGTCAGAGGATCTTAGCCCAGCAACAGGTAAAGAGATGAAGGTTAAGGATCTTGGGGATGATCTTGGACTTTGGTTTAGCCTTAAGTCCAAAGGCTAGTGTTCTACACAGAGGACTGTGTGAAGACACACAGGGCTTGGGGTTTTTGCTGCTCCATGCCACGAGCAGCCAGGAGCCACAGAGAAACTGAAGGAGGCAAGAAAAGCTCTCTTAAGAGCTTTGGAGGAGATGTGGTCTGGTCCTGTTGCACATCTCATCTCAGAAGTGTGAGGAGTAAATTCATGTTCTTTCGATCCACATGGCTGTGGCTGTTGAATTTGGGTAAATTGATCGGGGCTAAAGGTTTAGACTTGAGTTGGGATGGCGTTTAAAACAAGGAAGAGTGGGTGCATTCATAGAGAGAGTGTCTAGAGAAAAAAATCCCATGGAGCCAGTCCTGGGCTCTCCTGTGTGCTGAGCGAGAGAGGCAGGCCTAAGGAAGACCAGGCAGTGGGTGAGCTCATGCTGGCAGAAGTCTGTGAGAAAGCACTATGCCATTCTTAGAGTAAGGATGTGTGTGTGTGTGTGTGTGTGTGTGTGTGTGTGTGTGTGTGTGTGTGTGTGTGTGTGAGCTAAGTACCTTCTTTTAAGATACTCTGTTTGTTCCTTTCTATTGAAAAGCACCTGCGGTTGATTTGAACAAAACTTACTTGAATAAGAATAAAGGTTCTAGAACTGGGCAGCACTTCACCCTGGAGTAGGTTCTTAACGCCCCTCTCCAGCAAAATGCAGCTTGTTTTTTATAGCTGGGGAAAATGAAGCAACATACACAAAAAGCAACCTCACGGCTACGGTGGCCATTTGCCTTATTTGGTCATAATTTGGCAGCTGTTAGCCTCTTATTGGCTGGAGGTTCCATTGCTGTGATTGGCTAAGTCTCAGTTGCTTGGTTACAAGTCTTAGTTAGGTTATAACTTTGTGTGTGTATGGTGTGTGTGTGTGTGTGAAGATATATACATGCACATACATATGAGTACAGTTCTTTATGTATGGAGACTGCCTTGGGTCAGATTTTATTGCTAGAGTACAAAATAGATTTAGACCAAATTTCTCAGTGCTAACCTCAGATGACTTCACCCAGGGATCATTTCATATTAGGGGAGGAGAGGGCAAGGAGGGCCCTTCATCTTGCCGGGTATGGGAAGTAGGAAGGAGCCGGAACACTGAGGAGGGATGGCAAAGATGCCTGATGCTTCTCCCTCTTCCCAAAGAGGAAATAGATCAGATCAATTATAGATCAGAGGACTTATAATTAGAGAGGGGAGAAGCAGGGCAGGCAAGGAGAAGCTGACTGCCGGTCAGTCATAGCAGCTTGGGATTAGAAAGGGTTAAGTAATGAGATAATATATGATGACCATAGAGGCTTAGGGCACAGTGCTGTGGGTGGGCAAATCACATGATTATTACTGATAGCTCTTTTTTTTTTTTTCTGATTCTACATTTGCTTTCTACAGATAGGGAGATTGGGAGTCAGGTGTTTAGGAGCCAATAGTGATTTCCTTAGGTAAACAAAGAGAAAGGGAAAAAAATCAGTGCAAAGTCCTGAGTTTGGGGCCCTGGCCCCCCTAGTTTGCTGCTCTGGCTGCATGTCTGTCCTCCAGAACCTGTGCTCAGAGAACTGACCCAGCCCTCTTCCCTGTGCACCCTTGCTCCCCGCTGCACTGGGCCCACCGCCTGCAGCCTCCTCTCCTGATGAGGTCCCTGTCTGTTTTCAAAGCTGTAAATGTCTTCCTAGCTCAGGTAGCCGCACCATTCCCTTCCCCTTTGCAGTCCCCTGGCTTGATTTCCAGGACACATTGGAAGCTGTGTCTGCTTCCAGGTGGTGGTCATGGGGAGGAAAACTGGGGTGCTCCCAAGCCCCTTCCTTCTCTTGAATGCGTGTCCTTCTTTTTTTGGTGGAGCAGAGTCAGCTGGTTAATTCTTAGTGATGTTGTAACCCCGGGGTTCTCAGGTGATTTGGGGGGGTGGGTCTCAGGAGAGGCAGAGAATCACTGTCCCTACCTGGCAGATGTTCACAGCCTGTGTCTCGTGTCTGGCTAGGTCTGTCTTATGTTTGCTGTAATCACTGCCTTGTCAGATCTTTTGTGGCCTTTCAAGCTGGATCCTTAATACTCCCTGAATTAAAACAGCTCACACAATGCCCTGTTTGCCCTGAGGACTTCCAAGAATCAAAGGCCTTGCTCCTTTGGGGGTCAGAACTGTGTTCTCTTAACATTCTTGTGATAACCAGGAAAAGAGAAAACCGAGCCACTGCAAGAAATGCACTGACAACGGTGATGCCTGCCTGTGGCATCCAGCATTTATTTCTTCAGGAAGACACCTTGCATGTTTCAAGGGCAGAAAACCATTGGTTCCCTAAGGCGACCGGATGGATGTTTGTGTCCAGTCTTTGCTTTTATACCTGAAGTCATGTTTACCTCGTCAAGCCCAGGCTTAGATTGTTTCCCTTCACCTTGAACAGTGGGAATGCTAACCATTCCACTTAGTAGTTAGGGGCTGTCTCCCCTGCACCCCCTTACCTCCCATGCTCTCTCTCCTGCCCCCCCCCCATCAGCCCCCCACCTCTCTCCCTCTCTCAGAGTAGCCTTGTATAGCTCGGGCTGACCTTCCTGTCAGTCTTGCCCCAGCCTCTCACGTGCTGGGGCTTTAGGTGTGCACCACTGTGCCTGGCTTGTTTCGAGGTTGGAATATTAGGCCCAGCTAACACCTAAGCAGTGGAGGGGTGGACACACACCTTCAGATTCTGTTCTAGAACACGTTGCAGTTGCATCCCCTCAGTCAACAGGAAGGAATCCACTTGGGGTTGTTGGTGTTAGAGACAGTGCCTGGAAGCGGGGTCCTAATCCCTCTGTGCCGTCCGTTGTTGCTTCATTGTCTGCTATGAACGAGAATTAGCTTTTTTCCATCTACATTTCCAACTTTTTTCTTTAGCCAAGTTTTATTGTAATATAATTCTCATACCATAAAGCTCACCCATTTAAAGTGCATAATTTATTGTTTTTAAAAATATGTATACAGTTGTGTGTGACCAGCATCACTCTCTAATTTGAGTTACTCCCTCACCCTAACCCCTAACAAGCATTTCTCTCCTGATAGATTTGCATATTCTGGACATGGCATATGAAAGTAAGATAGTGTATTGGTATGAGATTTACTTACTTACTTACTGGTTTTTTGAGACAGGGTTTCTCTGTGTAGCCTTGGCTCTCCTGAAATTGTAGACCAGGTTGGCCTCAAACTCACAGAGAGCCATTTGTGATTGATGCGTTTTCGTGTGGTTTAAGGAAAGGTTCTAACTTTATTATTTAGCTTGTGGGTATGTGGTTACTCCAGCACCATTTTATTGAAAAGACTTGGTTTTTTTGTTTTTGTTTTTTAACCCTACTTGACAACCATGTTGTTTTTGTTTTAAATGCCATTTGATGTTTGACACCCTCCTGTTGAACGTGTAGGAAAACAATATTCTCAGTGTTGTGCCACGAAACATATGTACCAAATGAAAGTCACTCAGCAAGGCAAAAGGGGTGTGCCACCACCCACACACTGGGCAGGGCGGTCACTTAATTTTTATCCTAACACAGGTGGTGGTGGCTGTGTCTCATCTCACTGACTGGAACTCAGCCTCACAATTTTATGTGAGTGGCTAATTAATAATTGGTGTGAAGATGAAGGATATACTAGTCAGATTTCAGCAATGTCCACCCCGAAGCAGGAATATACACAAGAGATCCACAAGAAATGGAGGATGGGCTAGCCATCTTTGATAGAAAATAAAATCTCTCAAAAGCCAATCTTACTGTAAATATCAGTGTTTGCTTCTGGACTTTCTCTTTTCTACTGAGCCACATGTCTGTCCGATACCAGTACCATATCTTTTTACTGAAAGTGGCTTTACTGTTCTAATTTTAAAAATTATTAATGGTGTGTGTGTGTGTGTGTGTGTGTGTGTGTGTGTGTGTGTGTGTGTGTGTGGTGGGGCATGGTCAGCGGAAAGAGTTGGTATGTGGATGCCGTGGTGTAAGTGTGGCAGTCAGAGGACAGCTTGTGGCAGTTGTTTTCTTCTACCATATAGGGCATGGGGATTGAACTCAGGATGTCAGGTTTGGCATCAGGTGTCTTTTTTCTGATCCATCTGGCCAGCCAAGTTTTGCTCATGTGATACCCAAACTATAGAGTGTGGCCTTGCCCACTTGTTAGCTTGGGTTATAAATTCGGAGGGAAAGTCACTAAACAGACCTGTGAGTTTACCGTTGAGAATCTGTGGAGCAGGTACCATGTTGGAGAGATGAAGTGTTGCACAGAAGTTCCTTGGGATGTATAGACTTGGGGTCTGGTTAGCATACATCCCAGTGACATCTGCAGATAGTAAAGCAAACAGATTCCTTCCTTCCAGCGGTTGCTTGAGGTGGGGGAGTTCCTGTGGTCTGACACAGTCCTAAAGCCGAATCCAGATTAACTGTGCATCTCACCATCTTAACTCTTCTCTTCATGTGGCTTCTGCAGTGAGGGCGTAGGTTTGCGGGCGTAAAAGGTGAATAAGAAAGACTCCATGCGGGGTGTGATGGAGCATGCCTGTAATCCCAGCACTTGGGGAGGCAGAGGCAGGCGTGAGTTCGAGGCCACCCTGGTCTAACCCTGTCTGGAATTGCCCCCTCCCAGAAAAAGTTGAAAGAAAGAAAAAAGAAAGGCTCCTGTTCTCAAGGAAGGCACAGATCATTTCTACCACAGCAGGGCTGAGAACAGCACACCAGGAGACCTAAGAGCTCCACGAAGCTCTGCTTGCATGGAGTTTGAGAAGGCATCTATTTTACCTGGGTTTTAAAGAAAAAAGATTAAAAATTGGTGAGAAATATACCCAATAGCACCAGATTACAAGAAGGCAGGTTCTCCAAATGAGCGAGTGTGAGGTAACTCCTAAGAAGTAGTGTGTGTTTTATGCATGAGGAGTTGTACATAGGTGTGCCGGCTCGAGCTAGCTGTCAACTTGACAGAACCTAGAATCTACTGGAAGGCAAGCCTCCGGCCACACCTGTGAGTATGGGAAGACTTGCTCACTGTGGGCGGCACCACTGCCCTGGGCAAGGGATGCAAGACTGTGTGGAAGTGAGGAAAGTAAGCCAGTGTGAAAGCTTTCATCTCTCTCTGCCTCTGCAAGGGATGTGACAGGCTCCCCCAATCTGTGACTTCCTGCCACACTGGGGTGTGGCCTGAAACTGTGAGCTGAGCAAACCTCTTCACTCAAGAGCTGCTTTTGTTGGAGTGTTTTGTCAGAGCGGCAGAAGAGACTGAGACAGCCAGACATCTTTCTCCTTATAACAGAATTTACTATTTCTGTTGCCCTTTTAGTAGATTCAGCGCAGGGAAATAAGACAAAAGCCCACGACTGTTGGATCAGAATGTTAGCACGGATTAGCAACTTTTTAGTTTGTATTGCCTACATTGGTTGTTAATTTAACACCTGGATTAAAATACTAGTTTTCATGATTCACTGAATTAATTATTAGGCTCCAGGGAGAGGGTACAGGACAGAGACCATTTGATTCCTCTTTTGAATGTATGTGTGTGGAAGGCAGTGAGGGTAACGGTGTGAGCATGCGCGTGTGTGTATGTGAAGGTAGAGGGCAATCTCGGATCTCATCCTCCAGACCCCTGGCCTTTGGTCTGGAGCTCAGTGTTAGGCTAGCAAGGCCAGCGGTCAAACTCTAGAAATCTCCTGTGTCTGCCTCCCCGCCCCACCAAGCCTGGGATTTCAAGAATGTGCCACCACACCTGGCTTTTTTCTTTAAAAACAAAACAAAAATGCATGTCTGTAATCCCAACACTGCAGGGTGGGTGGCAGAGACAGGCAGATCTCTATAAATTTGAGGCCAGCCTGGTCTACAAAGTGAGTCCAGGCCAGCCAAGGCTACACGGAGGAACCCTGTCTCGGGGGTGGGGGTGGGGTGGGGAAGACCCTGAGGATCCAAGGGTGGCAAGCTCGTTTTTCCGACTGACCTTCCTTCCTAGCCTCCGTTTTTTGTTTTTTGTTTTAATAAATAGACTGCAAATGTTCCCTTCTCTTGAGCTTCCGTTGACTGGGTCTTATCCAGGTTCAAAACCAGGCTTGATGGTGGTACATTTTTCTTGCTTTGGGGGGGGGGGGGATGAAGGAACAACTGGCTTGCTTGTCCTGCCCACATCGTAAAGGTGGCACCACAAATGGAACTCTCGGCGGGTCCAGGGGATGGAATGAGAGACACGGAGCAGGTGAGGTTAGGAGTCTCAGGAAATTAAATCTACAGATTCTTGGCCAGGGCTGGAAGGTTCTTTTCCTGTGAAGTCTGGTATGTTTTGCTAAGGCAAGGTACTGTGCTGGCCCACACACCAGCCCCTGGAGGTTTTCCTAAAACCACTTTATAGCAGGGGACTGAATGGGCTTTTCAGTTCTCTGTTGCTGACTCTAAAGGTGTCTATGGAAAGATGTTGTCTTTTGAGTTTGTTTATGGAAGATTAAAAGTATTTTAATGTGTCATACTTAAGCAATCACCTCACATCCTCCCCCCTGGCCAGGATATTTTTGTCTGTCCTTTTTAACAAAATTATTTGCGTCTAATCCAAGCTTAGATCTGACATCCCTCTACTGATTCTTTCAACTTTGATGGAGTCTTGTTAGGTATCCCTGATAGTCTTGTACTCCCTAGATAGCCCAGACTGGTCTCAAACTCATGGCAAGTCTCCTGCTGCAGCCTCCCAAGTATTGGAATTAAAAGTATGTGCCACCATGTCTGGCTTCTTTTTCATCTTTCTCTTTCAAAATGTAAAAGCCCCAATTGAAGTTCTAATACCGGGTTCATCTTTTTAACAAGCTGTATATGTTTCCCCCACTTGGCCAGCTCAACACTAAATAGTCAGTCTGAGCTCTGGAGGACAGCCTGGGATGGGGACACATGGCAGAAGAAAGAAGACAGAGATTTAGAAACACCAGTGTTGGTAACTTACAATTTGTCACATTGGCCAAAGGTCTCATTTACTAAGTTGCTTTTCAGGCCCACATTAAATGAAATGATGCCATAAAAACTGGATGATTATCCCAGAGTTACCTCATTGGCTGGTCTCTAGAAATGGAACCATACATTCTTACCAGAAAGTACTGTTTTTTTCCTAGAGGATGCAAACAGTCCTACGTGGGACATCTCTAAATCTTCCTGTATCATCTGCATCCAAATGCACTTGATAAAATAGTCTATTTGTACCAGATTGTTATGTGTCTGAGCGTGTTTTACGGAGTAAGTCCAAAGATCAGGTGTCATGTCTGCCCCGCAAAGTCCCACATCATTTAAAGTAATTTCGCAGGGCCGTAAAGAGTGCTCACACACATGTGCTCCTGTGCATGTTATTGTGTGAGTGGTTATGAATTCTTGTTTTCCTTGGTGTGTAATCTGGTTATTGACTTTAAGAGTGGTTCCCACTCTCGTGGTACTTGCTTTGAACCCTAACACTACACCGTTATGGTAAGTGTTGGTAATGTGCCAGCTCCTTAGGGGGTCAGCTTTCCAGAAGATACAGTTACAAAATTAGTGCCTCTTTCTCATCAACAGATGGCTTCAGTGGCAAGTCCAAGTGACAAGGTTTAAAATATTTATTGCTTCTAAAGACACCCGCTATTTAGTAACCAGGGCACCAGACCCTTATAATCAACAGGGGCTTAGAACGTGACATGGGATAGTAAAGTCCCCCAGACAACATTTCTAAAGTGTGCGTTTGCCACACCAGACCTGTCTACTCATTTCCTCTCTTACCAGAATTATCTTATAACCTTAGATCAGATTACACACTTGTATGACTCTCTCTTTTTTTAATCAGCATTTTCATATGAGTAGCACTTTGAAATTAATACTGCTCTCTTGTGCCCTGGAGCATTTCCAAGATGAAATGGCGTTTACGCCATGTTGTTACTAAGCTGCAGATAAAGTACGCAGAATCCTGAAGAGTATGTCGTTAGTGGTGGGTGCACCATTTTACTCATAAGAAGGTCTCAAAGGGAGATATTTCTTTTTATAAGAGAGAGGGAGGAGGGGAGAGGAGGAGAGGGGAGGGGAGAGAGAGAGAGAGAGAGAGAGAGAGAGAGAGAGAGAGAGAGAGAGAGAGAGAGAATAGCTGAATGAACAAGGTTAAATTGGGCTGTTCAAGTGTACACGGTAACACATGCACCTGTATCCTAAGCCTCTCTAAGTATGCACAGTGCATTTAGAATAGGAAAAACACCTTTGTAACATGGACTATTGCTATTGCAAATAGGATTTACAGACATCTGAGATCCACTGTTCATGTTCATAAAAATGGTTGGTTGGTTCAAAAGGGTATTTGAAATGTGTAAGGCCTTGCAAAAAATGAGTTGATTTGACAGCAAGGTCCAAGAACTAAGATTTCACATTAGAAATCTATTAGTAGAAATCTTCCAGGTGTACAGCAAGGGGAAACATCATTGGGCCCTTTGCTTTGCACCACCCGCAAAGGCCAAGGCACTCCACTCTCACAAACCAACAAAGCAATTAGGGCGTTCAAAACCCGTGGCAATCGAGAGGGCTCCAACGTCGGAAACTTTGCCTCGGTGAGGAGTTTTATCTTGGTCCTTCTTGTCTTCTTCCTCTTCTGGCTGCCTTTCTTCTCTTTTGCAATTTTCACTAAGAATGTTTTCTCTATTCATTTATTCATTTTTGTGTGTGCGCCAATGCACACATGTGCGCGCATGTGTGTGTGCACATGACACATGTGGAAGTAAGAGGGCAGCCTGCAGGAGTTGATTCTCTTCTTCCTCCTTGGAGATGCTGCAGGCTGAACTGAGCTCATCAGGTTGGCAGCAAGAGACTGAGCTGTCTCACTGGGCTCTATTCCTTCCTTAATAGGACTCCTGGGTGGACCTGTAAGAGTATTTAAGGGTTAACCGAGTGGGGAGGGCCTTCTTCTAGAGTGGACCTCACCTTTTACATCCCAGATATGAAGAGGTCTGAGGAGAAATCAACGTGGCTTTTGCCTGCCTGCCTTCACTCCTTGCTGGTTTATGCATCTGTTCTGCTGTGGCAGCTGCCGCTGCCTTCCTTCATGGATCTCAGGACCCAGCTACTTTGCCTTCCTTTGTAGAATAAAGGCCAGTGACTCTCCAAGAACCCTCCAGGCCTTTAGTGTCAGACGAAGACTTGTGAGGCATTCAGCCTCATGGGACGGGGTTTCTGTTGGGTCCTCAGCCTCTGCAGTATGCAGCCATTGTTGGATTACCCAGCCTGTAATGTGTAAGCTGATGTACCAAGTCTCTTGTAATATATACCCATTCTAGTGGTTTCTTTTTGCTAGAGAACCCTGACTACGATGCTATGCAAGGACACTGAAGACTGTCATTTAAGATGCCAGCCCAATATTTTTTCTGGGAAGACTGGGGTAGATTTCTAAAAGTCATTCAGCTTAGCAGTCTAGCGACATAAAGCTTGTAGTCGTTTTCCGGCTCTGGCCTCTTGTGATTTGCGGTTTAGGTCATGTTGTTTATGATATTGCTACAGTTGGGGGTCAGCTCCAGCCACGGGCACGAAGAAATGTCCAGATAAATGATAAGGGCTGTGTTGTGATTCATACAGACAGACAAATTGTCACTACCCTTTCTTGGTGAGTGCTACTAACTGCCTGTCACAAGAGGGTTTTTGAATGAGTGAGCAGCATCCCTCGCAGAGAGCTCAGAGAGCTCGCGTGGAAACCAGCCTTGTTCGTCTGGAGCTTTTTATGTGGTGGGGGTGGGGGTGGAGTAATTCCTACCTGAATTTTTCTTGGCAGCTTCAAGGTGGGCTTGCTTGTTACAGACTCCACAGGGTGAGTGAATTGCATATGAAACCCGGTTAAATTTTTTTAAAAATTTATTTTGACATGTACTAACATTTAAACCACATGGAAATACCTTTGGGCGGTTGTCTCCACCACTGTGACGGCGTTACTGTGGTGGTTGTGGCCTGCCACATGGCTCCATGGTTTGGTTTTACGTGTGTAAGCATGGAGGGGTACAGTCATGAGTGATGCCTGAGCATGAACAAATCCTACTTCCGGGTGGCAGAGACTGGAAGAGATTGCAGGAGGCAGTTGGAGGCTCCTGATGAGAGTGAGGAGGTACAGGCTGTCAGGGGTGCGCAGTGCACCACTGAATACCTCCTTCCTACGTCACAGTGCTCAACCAGAGATCCCTAAGGAAACCAGTAGAATCTGTATGTTAGCTTGTTCACGTGGTCTGGCAGAAACCCTCAAGGCTGTACTTTTCACCTCCAAATGGAAGTTCTTTCTGTCCCGCCTCGCCGGCTCTGTCTGCAGTGCTGCGGCGTGGTGGCGAGGGGCGGCCTGCACTCAGCCTGGAGTCCACAGGTGGAGTTTCAGCTCAGCCCTGTGGCCGCAGAAGTGGCCTAGCTCTCCCAGGAACCAATTTTCTTTGCCTTTCTTAAAGTTGGCAGATTACAATAGGCCAGAGAGTAGGTGGTTTATAAGGCTTCCCAGGCCACACTGTTGGCTACTTGGGTTTTGTTTCTCGTTACAACCTTCCAAAAAATGTAGAGAACGTTGCTAGTTCTTGAAACTGGGAGAGCAAATTTTGGGCTGTACGTGGCCTTACTTGATTGACTCCACTGATCTATGATATAGAAAAGGAGGGGAGAGAATTAAGAGGAGAGTTGGAGCTAAGCCTTTTTACGTGTAGAACTCTAGTTATTTGTTCTCTGGAAAAAAAGGAAATAGGTCTGGAGCTGAGGGTTTTCTGGCTGTGGTTTAATTTTAAATAGAATTGATTTACTGTAATGTAGTTTATCATGTGTTTTGCTTTGGCGTGTGTGGTGCTGGGAAATGCACCCCGGGTTGAATCGTGTGCTAGGCCGGCACTCAGCCACTGAGCTATGCACGCACTTTGGTTCCTTGAGATAGTCTCAGTGTGTAGCTCAGGTCGGCCTTGGACTCATCTTCCAGCCTTCAGTCACAGGCGGGTCCAGTCAGGACGCTCAGCTTTCTGGTTTGCCCTCACTCCGCCTCTTCCTTCTGTGGCTCTGCCGCTACCGTGTTGGTGGACAGTCTTTGTTGTCAACTTGACAGATTTAAAATCAAGGTGGCACACCTCTGAATGTCTGAGAGTGTCTCTAGAGAATACTAACTGAAGAGGGTAGGCCTACCCGGAAGTAAATGCCACCGTTCCGTGGGCTGTTTGAAGGAGTGCTGGTATCTCCCGTGTCTGGCTCTTAATTCACTCAGGTGTGAGCGAGCCCATCGCTTCCGTGCCTTTCCAGCCACAGTGGGCTGTGTGTGTCCCTAAAGTGTGAGGCTAAATAAGGTCATTCCTTAAGTAACTCTGTGCCTGGTAGTTGGTCATAGGAACAAGGAAAAAGTGACTATTATACTAGCTGAACGGATTTTAAAATTAGAATAATAACAATAAAAGAACCATATGCTGTAAGTGTTCTTTTTAAGGGATGTAAAAATATAGCAGCAGCTTTCATTTTATTTTAAATATAAAGACATACCTTATGGACCAGAATCTGGAAAGTTATTTTAATGTTTACTTAGTATTAAAGTCTTGAGTAATTAGTTGGAAGTATGATTTTAGGTGTGAGACGTGAGGTGAACCTAGAGCATCCGGGAAGCACAGGGTTTAGAGAGAATGTTTCTGTGCTGCCCCTGGCGCCCGCGCCAATGAAGGTCATCTCTTCACCTGGAGTGAAAGTTCATGAGCAGCTAAACTGGGTCACTAGGAAGTGAAAGGCGCTTGTGTTGCTGCAGCTGCTGGCCTCCGCAGCCCTTTGTGAAGCTGTAAACGCGATGCCTTCCCAGTCCCTCACTGCCCCCTCACTGCTTTTGTTACTGGAGGGTTCACTTTGCAGAATTTTTTTCTGAGCACTATCCGTTTTCTTGATAGAACATCTGCTGTTAACCTGCTGCCCACAGCAGCAGGGCTCTTAGCAGGCAAGTGCGTGCACAGACATCATATGGACAAGGTAGTCTGGGCCAGTATCACAGGGTTTGGGGTCTGTCATGCTGGGTCCCCAGTTGATGGGCTCCAGGTGACTGTCTATAACGGGGAGGACTTATTGCCCGAGTTGGGAGGGTTTTCATCTGCCACTAGGCAGCATGAAAATGTCTTAATGAGTTTTGCATTTATTTTGTGATTTCATATCAGAGCTTCCTTTTACAATCGTTTCATTTGTTAACAGAAATATACGTAGCTCAGTTGATACAGTACTTGTCTCATGTGGATGAAGGCCTGCATTCCGTCCCCAGCCCTACATAAAACTAGCCATGGCGGCACATGCCTGTAGGCCCAGAACTTGGCAAGTGGAGGCCGGTGGGTCAGGAATTCAAGGCCAACCTCAGATACATAGTGAGTTCCAGGCCAGCCAGGGCTATAGGAGACCCTATCTCGTGTGTGTGTGTGTGTGTGTGTGTGTGTGTGTGTGTGTGTGTGTGTGTACACTCACACATATATAAACATCTAAGTGGCAGAAAACTTTGCCTAGTATAGAAAGAGTGACGATCAGTAAAAACATACTCTATACTCCTTAAGCACATGGCTTAATATGAAAGGCAGACTTTATCACATTTATTTATTCTTCGCTCATGCACACACGCTCATATTCAGGCCATAGTAGGTCTGTGGAGGTCAGAGGACAACTTCCAGGAGTTGAATCTCTCCTTCCAATATGTGGGAAGTGGGGGACTTTACTCAGAACATCCATCTTGTCAGCAAGCACCTTTACCCAACTGAGCCACCTCACTGGCCCAAAAGGCCAGCTTTCAACAGGAGGTTCTGCTGACATGTGATAGGTGGATGAAGGGGGGACTGCAAAGGTCCTGGGGAACCGTAAGATGCAGTTGGAGTCATCTAGCACCTCCTTTTCTAGGAATCACTTCTTGCACCCCGTCATCCACATGGTGTTCTCTAGTGCAGCTTGATGCAGTGCAAGGTGTAAAGGTAAGTACCTGACAGGCAGCGGCAACAATCTCTCTTCCACAGAGACCTCTGAAGTGGGACACAGATGCAGCGGTCAGCTTTGCGTTGCCATAATGCAACACCTGACACAGAGCACTTATGAACAAGAGGTTTGTTTAGATCACTCTTTTTGGAGTTTCAAACAACACAGCCTCAAGGGACTCCACTGAATCACGTGGCGATGGAGATGACAATGGTGGGAGTGTGTGGAGGTAAGGTAACGCCTTGGGTCCTGAGCAGAGAGAAAGGAGGGCCCAGACTTGGCCTTTTATAACAACCCACACAAGAACTCACTGTTCTCAGAAGATCTACCTCAGTTCCCAATGACCTAAAAGCCGGATTCCACAGCCTCCCAGTTGTTCCGCTCTGAGCACAAAGTCTCCAGTGGGAACTGGTCCTTGTGGTACCTAAACCAGATCCACACTACAGCTAGAGGCCAGATGACCTAGGCATTTCTGGGTGTCTCAACAGTAATGTGAAAGTATTCATCCTTTGAGTGCCTTCAGCTCTCGCCACAGACGAGGAGGGTGATGTTGCCATAGCAAGGGATGTGAAGAAGTGACCGTGAAACAGCTGTGAATACCGAAGATGGAGAGAGAGGTGTTTGGATTTCTGTCTGAGCTTTCTGAGACCCAACCTGGGCTGGCAGAATCCTTTACATAAATTTCCCATTTTTATTAAGGTTGTTTATGGTAGTTTGAGTTGAATTCCTCATGCTTCATATTGGAGGTCCTCCCCGTCCCCCTTCTCTCTCTCTCTCTCTCTCTCTCTCTCTCTCTCTCTCTCTCTCTCTCTCTGTGTGTGTGTGTGTGTGTGTGTGTGTGTGTGTGTGTGTGATATGTAGATATTTATAGTGCATCTAGTTAAAATGAAAGAACCAAGGAGTCACCTCCAACATCTTTACATTGATGCAACAATTGGTTAAGTGTCCAAGATTGCCCATAAATGATTATTTAACCCAAAGTATAACTGTGATTGACTTCTGTTTTCCCTTGGACTGAGTTCATTCATTCCTACTGAAGGCCTGCTGTGTTGGACAGGTCTTGGAGTCATCAAAAGAAGCACACTTGTTACTGAGCTCTGGGTCCTTGGGGGAGCTTTGAACCATCTATTGACAGAACCATCTATTGACTTTGTCATAGGCTCAAGTGTAAATGTGTCATGGTGGACATGTGGAGGTCAGTGGACAACTTTCACGGTGGGTCTCGCTGCCGCCATGTTATATACTACAGCCAAATAGTTCCGTCCCCATCTGTGTGTTCTGTGCAACATGGCTGTGCAAATGCTGTGTGTGTGTGTGTGTGAGCGCGCGGTGCGCGCGCGCGCGCGCGCACACACGTGCTTAGATGCACATGCATGTGAAAGACCAAAGTTGAGGTCAGATATCTTCCTCAGTCTCCACTTTATCTACTGAAGCAAGATCTCTCGCCGAGCCTGGAGCTGACCGGTTCCAGGAAGTGTAGCTAGCCAGCTTGCACTGTGGTTCTCCTGTCTCCAGGAGATGGAGACGAGAGATCACAGGCAAGAAGCCTCACCAACCCAGCTTTTAGGTGGGCTCTGAGGATCCGGAGTTCAGTCCACGTTACCCACTGAGCAATTGCTTAAGCCCCTCAGTAGTTTTTGTTGAGTTACTCTGAGAAACTAGTCACGTCACATTGCTCTGTGATGAACGTGTCATCTCATTTATGAGGAGGAAATGTTGACGTCTGTGTCAACAGCAGGGAATCCGTGTGAACTGGGTGTGTCCAGTGGGACTCCCAGTGTTGTGGTGAAAGACAGGGTCTACTGCTATGGAGCTTACATTTGGGATGGAGAGGTGGTCAGGCAGTACAGAAGTGAAAAAGTAAGTGAGCAAGGTAGTTTAGCTAGCGAAGTGCACGAGGGGGGGAAGTGAAGGCAGAAATATAGAAAAGGGACTAGTTGGAAAATGGCGGGGACCAGCGGGGCGGGGGAGACGTGAGAAGGTAATGTGGAGTTAATATGATAAAAATTGCATTATTTATGTGCATAAAAATGTTATAATGTAGCCTACTATGCTGTATAATTAGTATATTCTGATAATTTAAGAGAAGTGACATACCCATTTTAAATCTAGTCTTAAGCAATTTTTTTGATACAGAGTTTCACTGTGTATGTAGCCCTGGCTGTCCTGCAACTCACTCTGTAGACCAGGCCGGCCTCGGAACTCACAGAGCTCCGCCTGCCTCTGCCTCCCAAATGCTGGCATTAAAGGAGTAGGCCACCTCTGCCCTGCTTAGGCAACTATTTTTAAAGAACTAAATCTTTGACCTATGGTTACCCCATACCCACCTTGCCCTCAATTGTTAATATTCTGCAAATCGCACGGACATGCATTTCTGTCAAGGATTCCTACCATTTAAAAAAGTCATATATATGTATAATTTTTAAAAGTTCTTTTAAGCACTGTAAGTGTTTTGGTGGGTTTTGTTGGCTGTTTAGGATACTTTTCTAAAAGCCTCTTAGCACATCCAGTGACTTGACACTTCCTCGTTTGAAGATTGTGTGCTTTGTGCACATCGCATAAATGAATGGTTTCAATGAAGCCCAAGTAGGGCGTTTAGCAAAGTGTCTTTGAAGCCGGAGTCAAGTTGGCTGGAGCCTGAAGCATAATGAGAAAACCAGGACCGGCCTCCCAGATGGAGGGATGGCGTGCAGTGCTCACGGCCTGGGAAGCCTGCATTGGGCTCTCTGTGTGTTTTCATATATATATATATGAAATATATATGAAATATATATATATATTTAATGCTTTTCATTTTTGTATAGGATGGCAGATTAGTTTAGTGGTAACTAGATGTGTGTATATTCTATTTCGGCAAAAGATGTATGAACTATTATGGTTTGGGGTAATTCTACAAGTGATCAGCTTGAAATAGAAGCAAGTTACTGAGGTTTACTCTGACCTACTCTGAGAGAATGACTGTAATTGTGACAGAGTTAGCGTAACGTTTTAATAATGGTATAATGCCATTTCCCCTCTCACCAAGAACAAAGACTTAAGGTATCAATGGGGCGATTCCCATGGTCAACACTTGTTTTCTAGGAGACCCCCATATCTGAACCTGACAGCCTCAGTGGCTTTTCTTACCAAGGTAGAGGACAGGAGCTCCCCACTGATTGCCCACGCCACTGATGCCATCACAAACAGCATTTGTGTAAATCTCTGACCATTCTTTGAGGGAAAAGTGGCTGCTTAGATTTTGTTGAGGGAGCGGGTCATCATGGACCTTTGAATCATCAGTCTGTTTGGGACTGTGGGTTTTTATCTTTCAAGAACATAGCCAATGCCTTTGGAATGGAGCCTTTGGGTCGGCTGGGGGGGCGGCTCACTACAATGACGGCCTTATCCGGTGCCTGACTTAATATTCTGCTTCTTTTGACCCGTGCTTGTCAGTGGAGTTAGATTTTATACACACCTGCTCTTTGGGGACCTGCTTTGATAGGAAACTCACCTGTCAAAAACCACAGTCTCCCCAAGGTAAAAATAGCCCTCCATGCCTTGATGGCCAGTGTCCTTCAGTGGCGCTCACTGGGATATTTTAGGCTTTTACTCCGCCAACTGTTCCAAATGGCCGATTTCCATGAGTCCTGGTGTCCTTTGATGGTTTTGCCCTGAGACCTGGCTCTCATTCCTGTGACTTAAGAAAGGAGTCCCTGTGTGAGCTAGCCGACCCTGAGGCTTCCCTGGGCCAGCCAGCAGAATTCAGTTTGTCACTCACAGAGCTAAATTAATTGACTAGCATGTGTGGAGCAGATGGGCCAACTGGACCTTAGACAGTGCCCAGTGTGCTGCTGAGATGAAGTCCAGAGCTAAGATCTCCCTCGGTTACCAGAAACCATTGACATAGCACTTTGGGAAAATCGTGTGTGTATCTTTAAAAAAAAAAAACAACAACAACAACAACAACCAAATTTTGGTCCTTAAAATCAGTTGTATGGTATTTTCTGACTAGGTTAATTCTAGATACTGAATGAGAATTGTTTAAAAGAATGCTACGTTTAATCTCAACATCAGAATGAATCATTCTCACTTTAATAGCATGCACATCTACATGTAGTAACCCATCATTTCTAGCTGGTCACTTATGCTGGTTGTTCCTAGGCTAAGTACAAACACATTAGCCATTTTCAGTTACAAGAAGTAGAAGTTACAGAATGTAGCAGAATTTAATACTTTACATTCATAAATCAGTAAATTTTCCATCTTCCTGACGATAGCAAGACCTTTCTGCCTAGGGGCTGAGCTGTGTTCCCATTAAAACGCTAACCCCTGGTACCTCACAGTGAGGTTTCATTTGGATAAAAGGTCTTTGCAGAGATAAACTGAAGCTCCTGGGGTGTCCCCTAACCTACCATAGCAGCTGTCTGTATAAGGAGAGGGAATTTGGACACAGACACAGGATGTCACAGGGAGGAGGTGGCCCTTTACAAGCCAAGGAGAGAAAACCAACCTGTGGCCATCTTGATTTCAGAGTCTGGCCTCCAGAGCCCAGGGCGTTTTGTTTTGTTTTGTTTTGTTTTTGTTTTTAAATGTTTAAGTCATCTAGCCTGGGGTGCTTGGTCAATGAACTCACTATTCAGTGTGACAAAGATAATAACAACATGAGCCTGCCATGGTGGCGCACGTCTTTAATATCAGCACTCAGGAGGCAGAGGCAGATGGATCTCTGTGAGTTCGAAGCCAGACTGGTCTACATAGTGAGTCCTGGGGCAGTCAAGATTATGTACAGAGACCCTGTCTCAGTGGGGAGGGGGTGGGGTGGGGGTGGGGAGAATAAAACAAAATGAAATTTAGAGGAAATTAAACAATGGCTTCAAAACCTCAATATGGATTAAATATGATCTGGGTGGGGAAAACCTCATGCTATTCCCTCTGTCGCCTGTACCAGAGCCCTCTGTTGTAGGGAACTGTGAGCCCTTGGATGTGAGAGGATCCGTGGGCATCATCTATCCTGAACTCCATGTTTGGCGTGGGGCACCCAGCTCCTGCTGTGCACGGACATTTATCCAGGCGTTACCCAGGTTAGCGATGGGCTCGTCCGTGCCTGGATCCCAGAGCTGCTGCTTTCTGGTTCAAGGCGAGCCTGGGCTTTCTCTCTCCACAGGACTGTGGCTACATGCATCTAGCAGCTCCTGTTTTGATAAAATTGGCTTTGAGAAGCAACTTGCTTTTTTTTGTTTTCTCTCCTTCCTTTCTTTCTGTTGTTGTGAATATTTTCCACATACAAAGGGACAAAGGCTTGGGCCGTAATCATTTGAGCACCTGCCCCCTAAGATATTAAAAGCCAAGTCAAGCGTCTTTCTTTCCCTTTCCCTAGAGGTGACTGCTTTTTGGTTCTGGCATCTAGCCACTGTATCCTGTGCGTATCTCATACTTTAATTAAAACGATAAGAGGTGAGCTGTGGGTGTGAGGGTGTGACGAGGAAGAGCTGGTTCCAGTGTGCTGGTGCACGGCAGGGTGCCAAGGAAGGAGTGAACCGCACAGGGAAAACTAGATACGGGATGTTCCCATGAAGAAATGATGCGTGTTTAAGGATAGACATGCATGACACATGATGTAGGGAGTGGGGAGGGTGGCTCAGTCAGTCACGTGCTTGTTGCACAGGCATGAAGACTTATGTAAAAAGCCTGGTGACGTATGTCTGGAACCCCGTCACTGAGGGGGTGGGCGACGACATGCAGAGCCCTGGAGCACATTGGCCAGCCACCCCAGTCAAACTGATTACTTTTCAGTTCAGAGAAAAACTCTAAGAAATAAGCTTCAGGATCTCGATGACTCAGGGAAACAGCGGGATGTCCAAGCGGAGTGAGTCTCAGTGAGGGCCCAGGAGTGATGATGTTGCAGAAACCAGAGGCCTCGCACCAGACCAATGAGTGACTCATTGCAGTGAACGTTTGCAAGGAAAGACGTGGAGATAAAGGGCATGCTGTGTGACATACAGGGACACAACGCGCCTTCCATGGCAAGATGGTTATCTTTTTCCTTTTTTGATTTCTTTTTGAGGGGAGATTACAAGAGTAGAGGGAAAATATGGAAGGACTGAAAAATGAGTGGGATTGGGGCACATCGTGTGAAATTCACGAAGAATCAATTAAAAAAAAAAGAAATAAAATGGGGAGCAAATGAGGAAAACACTGAATATTGACCTCTGGTCTTTGCAGGCACAAGCATAAATGTACACATATGCACATACATCTTCACACGCATGTGCACATACCCATATGAACTCATATGTACACCACCCACAAATACACCCACATACCACTACATAATGTAACGTGCCCTGTTACTTGCGCAGTTTTTATGTTTCAATTAAAAATGAACTTAATTGAGCTGAGATGGCTCAGAGGTTAAGAGCACTGGCTGCTCTTCCTGAGGTCCTGAGTTCAATTCCCGGCAACCGCATGGTGGCTCACAACCATCTATAATGAGATCTGATACCCTCTTCTGACATGCAGGCAGAACACTGTATTTGTAATAAATAAATACTTTAAAAAAAATAAAAAAATAAAAATGAACTTAATTGTTAAAAATCAGTATTAAACGTTTCCTATCTTTTTTCTCATATTGAATGTTATTTAAAAATATGTCAGGCCGGGCATGGTGGCGCACGCCTTTACTCCCAGCACTCAGGAGGCAGAGGCAGGCAAATCACTGTGAGTTCAAGGCCAGCCTGGTCTACAAAGCAAGTCCAGGACAGCCAAGGCTACAACAGAGAAATCCTGTCTTGAAAAACCAAAAACCAAACCAAACCAAATCAAAACAACAAAAACAAAAACAAAATCAAAACCCAAAATGTCACATGTATCTCAAGATGTTCTTTTAAAAGTATTTTGTATTTCTTTATGATGTGTCTACATGGGCACTTACATGTTACGTTTGTGAAGGTCTTTCCACTGTCTGGGTTCCAGCGATGGAATTCATCAGGTTTGGAGGGAAGTCCCTTTTCCCACTGAGCCCTCACCAACCCCCACCCCCAACCAAAGCTGTTATTATTCCACTGAGGCTTATTTACAGAACTTATCCTTGAGGCTAAAATTACCGCTCCATCACAAGCAAGAGAAAATAGTGTTTGTGTTTAATGTATAACCTTCTGTCTGCTTTAGTGTTTCTCTGGGTTACAAGATGATGCTTGTTGTATGTTGTTGTATGTTCGGGAGATAACGGCAGGAATAGTCTGTCTATGCTTGGGACAGTGGGCATGGAGGTCAGACCAAGCCACATACATTCCTCTGTTCTGTTGCAGATCTTTAGGCCGCCTCTAGCTTGGTTCTATCACTGAAGGTGCCGCTAAGAATATTCTTACACATGCTTCTCTCTCTCTCTCTCTCTCTCTCTCTCTCTCTCTCTCTCTCTCTCTCTCTCTCTCTCTTTCTGTGTGTGTGTGTGTGTGTGTGTGTTTACCTTTATTGATGTCTGTGGGTAGGATTGCTAAGTCACTGTGTGCACATTTTGCTTTTGGTCTTTCTAGAAACTGCACATGGCCTTTCCCATGTTGTAGTAGTTTATGCTCCTGCTTAATGCCAGCAGCTCCTGGCCTCCAGCTCCTGATAGCAGGGCTCCGGGGCCAGTGTAGTGCATTTGAATATTAGCATCTCCTTCACGTTTGTTCATCACTTGGGGTTTGGTAGTGTATCCTTTCTCCCTACACAGAAGCGAGTGGAGCGAGTGTTCACTTCCGTCGTCTTGCAAATGTGAAAATAGACTAGAGACACGAGGCTGCTCTGGTCCCTGAAGTAGGCGCTGGGACTCTCAATCCTCTGCTCTTTTGTCCCAAACACAAATGACCCATTTAAATGAATGACCTTCGGGCGTAATGACTTTTGGGTGTTGCTATGAACAAGGTCTGGGGTGAGACTGCTGCTAGCTGAGTGTTCTTCGTTAGAGGGCCTGTGTGGCTTATAGTAGAAGTTTCTCGAATGTGACTGCTCTGCAGCCCCTGATCATCATCCTGCTTAAACCCTCAGGGTGCTGGGAAGTGGAAACCGCAAGCTTCGTTTACGGAATTTATTTCTCCTCCTTTTCCAGCTCTTCGTGAACTTCTCCTACTTCTGGCCTACAGCCACGCTGGCTTCCTTTATCTCTGTAGCTGCTGAACCCCTTCCTGAGCAGGGCTCCCCTGTCCTCCCCACCTGCAGCTCTCTGCTCCTTATCATAGCGCTCCAGGCCCGTCCACAGGAAGCCCCGCCACCACTCTCCGCAACCCTGGCTCTCATGTGACCTTTTCCCTCCAGCGTCCTCATCCCAGTGGCCAGTTTACATGTCTGGCTGTGGGACGCCACCTCAGGACGTCAGGGGCTGAGTCTGGAATGCTCACTTTCTACCCCTGGCTTTTAACAGTGTGCCTGACGCGTGGAGAGGACTCAGTAAATACTGGTGAAGTGGAGGAATGAATAAGTGGTCTGTCTTTACAAAGCTCGTCGTGTCTGATTTCCTGGCAGCAAAGCTGTCTACCTAATTGGATTTTCCTATTTCTTCCCCAGTCTAACCCTACAGTGTGGTGTTTTGGAAAAGAACAAATCTTGTAGACTGTTAAAGTTCTCTATTCGTGTCTCAAAGGACACAGCAAGGAGATAAGCAGGGGAAAAGGGAGAAAAGAAAAAAGGGGATGGGGCTGGAGAGATGGCTCAGCAGTTAAGAGCACTGACTGCTCGTCCAGAGGTCCTGAGTTCAGTCCCCAGCAACCACATGGTGGCTCACAACCATCTATAATATGTTCTAATGTGAACTGTATATATACTAAATAAATCTTTAAAAAAAAAAAAAGAAAAGAAAAGAAAAAAGGGGATCATTTGTCAGAAGGAGTTGGGCTAGAGCGATCTCAGCCTACAAAGGCCATGGTTGGGCCAGGCTGTGTGAGTGTTCCCTTCTGAGAGCTTCCAAGTTCCACGCCAGCTCCACAGAAAACACAGGTTGGCCCATGGCAGGCCAGGCTGTTGCTCTTCCTAGCTGTAGTCATTATAACTCAGGGAATGCTCGTGAGCTTTGTGTGGTCGTGACAAAGTACCTGAGATGACTTGGAGCAGAGGTTTGTCTGTGTCATGGTTCAGGGCTGGGGCGGGTGGTGCTTAGTCAACGGTTATTTTCTCCCATGATCCCAGTCGGGTACTGTGGCTTTACGTCAAGGCAGAAGGGGTGGCCGGGGAAAGCTGTTCGGAACACTGCAGCTAAAAAGCAAGAGGGAAGCAGGAGAGGGGCATTGCCTTTTTGTCTTTGCCCGAAGGGGCTCTCATGGGGCACACTCACTGCGCTCTTGTCCCCAGGCTGCACATCCGTACGCTCAAGCTTCTCCGTTTCTTTAGACACCTGCGTGTGTTTGGAAAGACCCTGAGGAGTGTGAGTCATAAACCATAAACAACCGAGGGGCACAGGAGACAAAGACACGAAGCCTAAGTCCCAGGAGTGGCTTGTACCCTGAATAATGAGAGCACCGCGCCCTAGAGACTGTTGGCAGTTGAGAGCTCTCCTCTTAAGTCGTGAATGCGAGATGTCTCCCAGGTGCTCATGCGTTGGTGCATAGTGGTACTCAGGGCTTCTGGACCCATGAGGAGTGGTACTCAACTGGAGGATGCAGGGGGTGAGTCTGTAACAGTATCTTGTCCCTGACCCCTTCCCGTCTCTCTCTCTCTGTCTCTCTCTGTCTCTGTCTGTCTGTGTCTGTCTGTCTGTCTGTCTGTCTGTCTGTTTCTCGTGCACCTCCTTCACCACATGCTTCTACCACCGTAATGTTCTGTGCAAGCACCAGGAGTTAAGCAAGCATCAACTGAGCCATCTGAACCCACGAGCCAAAGCAAACACTTCCTCTTTTACGTTATTGAGGTATTTGCTCGTGGTTATGAAAAGTAACCAACAGACATCCTTACTGAAGAATATTTCTACTTTCTTGGCCTTCTTTTCATTGTTAGTCTAAGCAGCTTATCTGGAAGGTTCCAGCGGGGAATGATTCATTCTGATCAGCGGTCTCTTTCAGTGTTAGCTGTGTGGAAATTTTCTCATCAGCCTCTCAAAAGCTATTTTATAGTCAGAGTGGGTTGTGTAGTCCCTAAAGCAAAGGGCAGGCTGGCTTATCAGAACCAGGTGGGGGACGTCAGTATTCCTTTTCTCTTTTTTTTCTTGTCTTCTCTGTAATAACTTGGCCTTTAATAATCAGATCTCATTTAGGTTGTACAAGAACACAAGGCTGTTTAATGAAGACCACTGAGCTGTGATAATTACCGTGGCTTTTTAAGAAAAGGCAGACGCACATTTACCAGAAAGCTCAGGGTGTTCTTAAGGCCAAGGGCCGCTCTTCCCGGCTCAAGCAGCATGTTTCTGCACAAGCTCTTGTAAATGGCCCCAGATAGCATCAGACAGTGAGACCTCCTAGTCCCCTTTTCCTGGGAACTTACTGTATTCTTCATCAAAACAGGATGTCAAAAAGAAGAGGAAAACATGGAAATCTGGAAATAGTGAATTTCATATAGTAATAAAAGGAACCTCTCAGGGTGTTCCAAGAAAAATCTCAAAAAAACAAAAATCAAAAAACAAAAAACAGCTTTGAAGTGGGCCTGGAAGGCAGATCAGCTCAAATAGGGATAGATGTGAAGTCTGGGGACCATGCCAGTCTTCAAGAGAACACAATAGCGTGTGTTGTGGATGTGGAGACATATGGTCTCACTACATCGACCAGGCTACCCAGGTCCTCCTGCCTCTGCCTCACTTAGCAAAGCTGACAGACTTCTTGATCTCATTTACCAAGGGAAAGCGCACTTTGTGGATGGTTTGGAAAAATAATTGGATTTAGATACATAAGCCTACATTAAAACACCTAGTCACGTGGGGATGGGTGTATCAGAGCTGCTCGAGAAATGACAAACAATCGGTAGTGTGACACGTGTTTCAGCCGTGAAGAGCATTTCTTCGGGATTAGCGTGAAAAAGGAACATAGGGCGGAAAGGTAACTGGCGGTGAGGTGGGGCGTGGGGCTGGGGCTGCTGAGAGTGTGTGAGGCTTAAAGGATGAAGACACGGAGGTCAGTGCCTGGAGAACTGCTCAGGGACCTGGGCGAGGGTGCCTCTGGGGGGTGGGAGTAGGAATGCGCAGGGCACAGCGGCTGCGAGGTGAGCCTTGCAGAACTCTGATTCTTCAGTGTGCCTTTATAACTTTAGTTGTAAAGCCAGCATGGATAAAAAAAGTGGAAATTAGCTCTGCAAATGTCAAGCATTTTAAAAGTTTAAAATATATAATTAAAACTATTTCATTTAACCTAAGAAGTGAATTATTTATGATCATATAATAACCCCAAGACAGAAAAAGGTGATAAAATATTCCAGACAGATATATAACTAAAAGAACTACAGCCTTATACATTTTGCAATCTGGCAACTGTTCTGCCTGACAAGTCTACCAAAAAAAAAAAAAATTTAAAACTTTCTTTAAAATTAAAAAAAAAAATTCATGGACTAAAATAGAAGTTGTACCTAATCCATGCTATTTGAAATCTTTTCCTCTGGCTTGGCAGGTTTTTGTTGTTGTGTTGTCGGTTTGTGTGTGCGTGCGTGTGTGTGTGTGTGTGTGTGTGTGTGTGTGTGTGTGTGTGTGTTGTCGTTTTGTTTAGGCTAGTTTCAATTTCAAAAATTAGGTGCCATTAATTTTGTGTCCAGCGTGAGTAAAAGTTGTATCTAAAACCCCCAACCACCAAGAAAATAATCCCAGGTAGCTTTAAATAGACTTCCCAACTGCTTGCGTCTGGATGTCATGCTGAGCCACTGTGTTCAGGGCAGTGTGAGCCTGAATGGCTTGGTTTAATTAACTCAGCCATTGTCCGAATTACAGTTCTTGTTTGTAGTGAACGTTGTTTCTGTGTTTTGTTTTGTTTTGTTTTTGTTTTTTAAAGACAGGGTGTCTCTGTGTAGCCTTGGCTGTCCTGGACTCACTTTGTAGACCAGGCTGGCCTCGAACCCACAGCGATCCACCTGCCTCTGCCTCCCGAGTGCTGTTCTAGTGCGTTGTTTAAAAGACAGAAATGTGCTCGATTGTGTTGCCTGTGACGCGTTGGCAGGTTTGCGAATCTTTTCTGTACCATCTCCACGGCGTGATAGCCTCTAGGGTGGTGTCTACCTTGTAGTTCCAGCAGCTGATGGCTTTGCTTCCCCCTCAGACTGTGTTGTCCGTTGCTAACTCCATGTGTGGGAGGGATTCTTTTCTATGGAAATGGCCACAGGTTTTCTACATGGGATCTGAAACAAGGCTATTCTCATAGATTAAAGTGTTTGAGGCCCTGTAAGATAAGTTTTAGGTACTTTAAAAAAATATTCTTGGGGAGGATCACTAAGTCCTAAGTATTTATTATGTATAAGATCAGTTCGACAGTAGGTGGCTGTTGCACTTCTAGGCATTGTTTTCCCATGTCAAGTGAAAATACGAAAAAGAAAAGGGGCTGAAAGAGGGGACCAGAATAATCTCATCCTTCAAAGGATTCTTTTCTAGAAGATGCTTCAGTGACTTCTGTTTACCCTTTATCGGCCAGAAAGTGTCATGACTGTGCATAGCTGCAAGGCAGTCTGGGAAGGTATTTCGCTTCTCAGCATCTGTGAGAAGAGGTGGATTAAATAGAGCGTTGATTACTTCTAATGATAAGTTTCTTTTATTTTTATTTAGGTATAATACACTATGTAACAATGTAAGATTTTTTTAAAACCTATGCATTATAGTTTTTAAAAAAGCAAACAACCCAACAAGTTTGAAATCATTTATCTGAAAACCATCATTTCTAGATGCAGTTGTTACTACTAGCAATTTGGGAGCACGTGAGAAACTAGTAATAAAGGAGGCAAAATATATCAATTTTTTAAGATGAGGGGAAAGCTATAAATGCCACAAAAGATGCCTGTAAAGTGCTGTAGAAGGTCAGTAGAGTGTAACTTACAGCAACTCCACGGGGTGGGCTTAGGATGGACAGAAGTTGGGAAGGATGCTGGACAGGGATTTGAACCGAGATCTAAAGGATCGGAGGGTTTTCCTCCTAGTGTCCCCAGAAAGCTGCTGGGTGTTGCTCACATGCGTGTGGCAGCCATCACACCTGTATTACTACCCTGAATTATCTCAAAACCACACTGTTGTAAAACTATGCAACTTTAAAGAATGCTTTAATTTTATGGTTTGCTGATTTTGATTCTTTCAAAAATGAGTGCAATTTCTAAACTGCATTGTCAAAGTCATCTTTACCTCCAAGTCTCTCTGTTTCTCCTGTCCTGAAGATAATTTCTGTCTTTGTAAAAAAAAATGCATATATATATATATATCCCCACATACATACATATATACATATATATGTATATGTGTACATATATATATGTATGTATGTACATGTATATATGCATGTATGTCTGTATTATGTATGTGCACATAACAGCAAAGGTATTATGCAAATACTAGGTTAAATGAAAGAATCCACTTACAATTCCCATTGCTCCTAGACCAAATAGAGTTTTAGTGTCAAGAGATGCTACAGGCAGCTGAGTGTGGTGGCACGCCTTTAATCCCAGCACTCAGGAGGCAGAGGCAGGTGGATTGCTGTGAGTTCGAGGCCAGCCTGGTCTACAAAAGTGAGTCCAGGATAGCCAGGACTGTTACACAGAGAGAGATCCTGTCTCAAAAAACCAAACACACACACACACACACACACACACACACAAAACAAACAAACAAAAAAACCTAAAGATGCTACAGGCATCACCTGATTTATATGTAGAGATGAGGTTGTGGTTGAACAGCCTTCATCAGGAGCACAGCATGCATGTCAACTTCCTGGCTCCTGCTGTTGTTTACTCACTACTCAGTGCTTTGTAGATGGAGGAAGCGAGAACCCAGGAGAACACTATTTCAGGATCTTCTATTCTTACTAGAAACAAGATGCTAACACACCTCAGAGTTTATCTGCTGCTGACACAGCCAGGCCTGCCAGGTCCCTCGTCCACTGATCCTGTTTGTGCATTCTGTACCTTTGCAGCCTGGGTCCTCCCATCGTTAGAATTCCAAGGTTACTGCTGAGGAGGGAACAGTGACCCAATTTCCGAATCAAAAAGATCAGCGAGTCTGTGTCCTCGCCATTCAGTGTTAGGTGTTTGCTGCTTCGTGCTTTCCTCAGCCAGCACTCTTGAATAATTGCTGCCACTAACAAGCCCAGTCATGATCTGAGTCCTGAGGAAGGCAGCGAGTTGTCGGGACAACTCTGTGTGCATAGAAGGTTTTATCCAGTTTCATGAGGGGCACTGTGCCTGCACTTTGACTAAGAAAGGTCTAGCTCCATAATGCATACAGGAAAAGAAACACACACACACACACACACACACACACACACACACACACACACATACACACACGGAGGGGGAGGGAAAGTGAGGAAAGAGAGGAGAAAGGGGAGAGAAAGACAGAGGGAGAGGAGAGAGAGAGTGTGTGGAGCCAGTTTTATCTAGGTCTTAGACACAGTCGCTGCTATCTCTGTTTCTGTGAGGTAGGCTTTACCTTTGTTTTACAAGGTCAGAGAGAGCAGTGGTGCAGTAATTCAATGCCAGGACCTTCTAATTTCACTCTGCAGAACCAGGGCGCGCATATAGGGCAAGGCAAAGAGAGCTTGCTTGACAGAGTCTTTCAAAGGACAGTTGAGGTCCTTACCAGGTTTGCGCACTATCCTTTCTGCAAGGAAACTTACGCAGTTTAAAAACTGTCCTTAAATGCTGGGTATATGCTGTATATGGTTACACATGTGATCCCAACTCTTGAGAGGCCAAGATAGGAGGCTTAAGTTTGGCACTAACTTGGGCTAAATAGTGAGTTCCAAGGCAGCTCAGGCTATAGTGTAAAACCCTATTTCTAAACAAGTGAACAAGCAAACACACACACACACATATACATACATATATGTGTATGTATGTGTATATGTGGTGTGTGTGTGTGTGTGTGTGCACGCATGGGCCATACTCTGTCTTTTTTTTCCCCCCATGTGACTTTTTAAAAAAATCTAGAAATTGTTTTCTGTACTGAACCTTGATGATATTGTGTTAAGTGAAATAAACTAGTCACAAAAAGACAGAAGAGGTAAGACTACTTCTGTGAGATGCTTAGGGAGCTGTCGGACTCAGAGAGACAGTCAGTGGAGTGACAGCTGCCGGGGGTCGTGAGGTGGGGCATATGGGAAGTTCCCGTTTAATAGGCAGAGTTTCAGTTTTTTAAGATGGCAAGGTAGAGAGCTGGCTGTGGTGATGGAGTACCACAACACATTTAAAAGCATTGACGTGGAGGGAGGGAATCAGCTTTACAGAGCTGTCCTTTGACCTCCACAACTGCACCACATGGCATGCGTGGCCACACATACATCATGTATGCACACAATCAATCAAGCAATAAATAAGTAAATAATGGTGGTATATTTTATAGTATTTTATATTGTTTATAGTAATGCATAATAGGCAATTGTTCCATAAATGTTCGCAAGTCCTGACACTAATGAAAGTTTGTCCTCTATCATTTGTTTCTGTTCAACTGATACATTGGTGACATTGGGGATAAGTGAAATGCCATTAAGATTTGTCAATCATAAGCCAATCATCAATCGGATAGGTATCGTAGAGTTTCCTAGGTCTTCTTATTTTCTGCCACCTGAGCAATTTGTCCTGTCCCAAAGGCTCCTGAATTTTTTCCTTCATGCGTGCATTCATTCAGTCATTTGTGAATGCGTTCACTCGTGTAGGAATCTTTACTGACTGCTCATGCTAAGTGCTAACTGCATCCTGGAGACAGACTTGACTTTAGGATGTGTAGAAACCGACAGGAAGGTGCGGGCACCGTAGTGTTCAGCACGTGAGGTAACAAACTGCAGGAGGTGACAGCTACAGGACCTTTGAGGACACACAGTTAGTGCTGCCTGCAAAGTTTCACCCTTGATTATACTAGATGACCAGGAAATAGTTTTATTTTGTTTTTTGTTCCTGGATCCTTAGGATATGTAGAGTAGTAAAAGACTCGGGGCAGGGAGCTATTGCTTAATGTCAGCGGGAAAAGAAGACTGAAGGGCAACTTTCATTAAGTGCATCATTCTCTCAATCAAGTTGTCTTAGGCCGTGGCAGTTGCATGTGGTAAGCGGAGGGGATGGTCGGGCTGTGTGAGACAGTGGATTACTTTTTAACTTACTGAACAAAGATTCTTTCCATAGGCCATCCACCAAAAGATGAAATATATTTTTTAAATCGACAGAACAGAGATCAGAGTTCCCCCAGACACTCTTGGCATCTTTGTCCATTTGGCAAGGATGACGCTTCCAAGAGTCCCGAGGACATTTCTTGCTTTTTGGCCGAGAAAGAAACTTTTTACTTTTCTTTGGGTCTTTTCCCCCCTAAACTGCCCAGACATTTCCTGCTCTTATCATCCGTCCTCCCTCTGAAGAGGTATCCCTGACTGCCATTATGGAAATGTGGTGATAACCGACGACTTGGTTTTCTTCCAGCTGAATTTGGGGTGTCAGGTGCAGTAGGTTAGTGGTACCCCTCCAGAGGGCCCATATGAAAGACCTCCAACTGTCAGATACAGGGAAGAAAGGAAGACCTTGGCTGGTGTGCTAAACCTGAAAATTGCAAGAAAGACTGAACCCCTGAAGTGGACACTGGCCAGGTCCATACCTGGGATTTTCAGAGAATTGGCGCTGAATTAGGTCAGTCAGGTTCCTGATAAGGGCAAACCCACGAGGCTACGTACTTTACGCCTTTGTCCAATTAGGGGCAAGCATGCAGCCCGATGTACTTCCTGCCTACTTACTCCCACCTGGTGTGATCAAGCACATCCTGTGCAGTTGAGACAACCAACCGTGCTTGCTGAAGTGCAACTGTGACTTGTTATCCTAAAGGAAACAAGTCCCCAGCATCCCCAGAAGTTATCTGCTCTTGGGCAGGTGGGGCTTACAGGTTAGCTTTGGCCTTCACAGTACGTGAACAGAGATTTTTAAGTGTCCAAGGTAAAGTCCGTCAGAATCTCTTGATTGGCTCATAAAAACCTCCCATCTACTTGGCTTCTCACTGAAGAAAAGAATGCTTAAAAATGAGAAAAGGGATTTGTAAGAAATAGTAAGTGTGACACTATAAAATTTGTGTTTATGACAAGGAATTTAAGTCTTTTTATCTTCCCCTGCCTTGTAAGACTTTCATGCAAATGTTTATCACACCCACCCCACCCCACCCCACCCCACCCCACCCCTGTGTTACCCCTGTGTAAACAAAGGCCCTCTGCTGTATTCTGGGAATTTGATGCCCTGGAGCAGTAACCCTTTTCCCTTTCCACCTTCATCGTCTGTGTGCCAGTTCCTTTTAGACTAGATAACTGAACAAGATTGTGAGGTCAGACCCCAGCCAATGGTACCTGAGCTAGAGTAAAAACCTACTGAACTTCCTGTCTGTGTGTATTCTATCTTTGGGGACAGCACACCCTCTTGATTAAGAAAGAGTAACGTTTTGCCTGATCCAGACCCAAACCTAAACAACAACACCACCAACAACAATAAAATACAGGACAACACTGCCAATGCTTAAGTTCTGGCTACACGGCCACAGCGTGCTATGTTTTTGGAAGGTTCATCAGTATCATCAACAAGGCAGTTTACAGATGCTGCCTAAGCGCTTTGCACCCATCACTTCACCCACTTCTTTAAAAAGAAGCCACATGAAGTCTAACACGGTACTGTACTGTCCTCACTAGGGAAGTTAAACAGCTTTGTCCGTGATCAAGCATTTAGTGAGTGGCAGAGTTAAGACTATCTCTAGGCCTGCACTCCTCCCCTGGGCAGAAGAGGGACACATCCTTTAAGGAAAGCTTGCACTTTTGCACTGATATAAAACCCTAGACAGGGTTCCACTTCTGGTCACTTCTCTTCTGCTTACATATGGCCTCCCTAGCAGATTTCACACAATCTGTGATTTTAACCCTCATCGTGTTTTCCTCTTTGATGACCTCCTCGGTGGTGTCAGCGTGTTCATCTCTATGAGTGCAGCCTTGCGAGCCTAGCTCCCGCAGGACACCTGCATGGACTGTCCACAGGACCAGACTCTGCCTGTTGCCCTCGTGAATGCCCGGGAGCTGTAGTGTGCAATGAGGGCCTTGCGCAAATCCAGCCCGTTAGTGCCATGCCACAGAGGAGCTCATGAGGCGCGGACCCCCTCTGAGGGCATACAGGCAATTAACAGCTGTGGGGTAAGAAACAGCCTTTGGTGGTGTAGTTGCACATGCTCCTGCAAGCAGCCTGTGCTCCTGTAAGTAACCCCAAGCACCCTCACTGGTTTACTCACAGTGGTACATCGCTTTGTTTCTGTTATTGGTTCTGTCTTGCGTGGACAGATGGTCAGCTCACATTGCCTCAGGAAAAGCCACACTGATGAGTTTTGGAGCCTACTTTAAACGGCTTATTTCCCACCGTTGCACTTTGGATACATCCTGGTACCCTCACTGGTCACATTTTATGATTGGTTATATTTCTCATTCCAGCAACCAACAGAGACTCTGGTCCTAAATGTCCTTTCCACGCAATGATGGGACAAGCAAGTTGCTGAGCATACAGCAAATAGTTGCTGCCATTTGCTCATGGTTGCTGCCTGATGGCTCACATAATTTCGAGACTGAAAACCAGTTGCAAGAATGGTAGGAAAATACGACAACTTTTCTAATAAGTAACTAAATTGTTACATTATATAGAATTTTAGAATTATTCATTTTGTAGTAATTAACCTTAGCTTTCTTCACATGAATTCGTACAAGTGGCTAAATCTCTGAATATATTATTAACCTACATAGAACTCTTGATAAGAATCAAGTTTTTTCTTTTTTTTTTTTTTTCATCTCTGAGAAGTTCCCCTGTGATCCCTTACCTGAATGGTCTTAAGTCTAATGTGAACATTGTAGTATGTGACAGAGTAGCCGGTGGACAGCTGTAAGTATGCATATAGGGACCATGACTTAGTAGCCCTGGTGCCAACAGTTGGCAGTGTGGGTCTTTTTTCATTTGTATTTGGTGAAGTGTAACTGTCTGTTGGATTTGAGTTGCCCTGCCCTTTTGGAAACATGTTTGATGTTTGCCCGTGATACCGGAGTAACAGAGAGGTCAAGGCTTGTCCTTTGCATTGAAAACCCATGACCGGTCAGTCCGTGCTTGCTGCTCTGATACTTACGGTCAAGGGTTGGGTTTGGTCTTGTTTTTTTAATAATTCGATGCGATTAATCTCAAAACAAGCTATCAGGTCATAGCGTACCTTACATTTAAGCTAGAATAGGTCAGTTTGGTTATATTTATTTTGTAGTGCTGAGGCCTTTGTACATGTGGCTCTGCTACTGAGTCCTCTGGGACAAATCACTTTTTAAATCCTACCCCTCTAACCGTAAGTCATCTAACACCAGTCACAGTGGTTTTCTAGAGTCTTCGATGTTTATTTTTAATTTTTTTTTAATGGTGAAACATTTTTAATTTATGTTTTTCGAGACAGGGTTTCTCTGTTTAGCTTTGGCTGTCCTGGACTCGCTTTGTAGACCAGGCTGGCCTCGAACTCACAAAGATCCACCTGCCTCTGCCTCCCAAGTGCTGGGATTAAAGGCGTGTGCCACCACTGCCTGGCCTATTTTTTTATTTTTAAAATAATTTATTCAGGTTCTATCCCGGTGGTTATCCCCTCACTTGTATCTTACTGTCCCCCCTCTCTTCCTCTTTCACCCTATTTCCTTCCCCTAGACCTGTGACAGAAGGAGACCTCCTCCCCCATCATATGATCACAGCCTATCAGGTCTCACCCAGACAGCCTGCTTCCCCTTCCTCCGAGTGCAGCCAGGCCTCCCCATCGAGCGGAACAAGGGGTCAGATAGGGGACAGAGTTCATGTCAGAGGCAGTGCAGATCGAGCTGTGCATTGGCTAGATCTGAACAGGAGGTCTAGGTTTACTGCATGCAGTGTCCTTGGTTGGTACGGCAGTTTGTGCAGGCCCCACTGGGTCCAGATTCACCAGCCTTGATGGTCTTCTTGTGGGGTTCATGCAGGGTCTTCAATTTTTAAAATAAAACAAAAAAAAATTCAAACATTTCAATCATAAAAGTATAGGTAAAACATTTCCTATATAAAATAAGATTTGCTCTTACCAAATAAAAATGTCATACCTGGCATTCAGTAATGTTTTACCTGCTACAAGGTCACCTAAAAAACAGAAGTGAAAGAGTTGAAAAGCTTTTTACTCATAGGGCAGTATTGGGCTGTCACTGTAAATTCGAGTCCGCTGTGTAGGGTGCGGCAGTGTAGCCTGGCAGGGTTATGTGAGTCAAAGAAAATGAGTGAGTGTAGGCCAGTCTCTCCAGGGCCTTGCCAGCGGGCACTCTCCACCTTAACCTCCGCACACAATAAATTGTAATCGGAAGCACAAAACAAAAAAAAATGTGCTAATTTGAGGCTCGCATGTGCAGTGTTAGACCTTGACAGGACTGTAGAGCTAGAACTTACACAAGAAAAGGCTTTGGTGGGAGGACCACTGGCCACTAGCTTGAGTTGCCGGTGCATTTTGAGGATTAAAAGGAAGCTTGTACTTTAGAACTCTCCACAGACCTCGTAGCCTCTTACTGATCACTGAGGCGGAGGAGCACTTCCACAGCTCTGCATGCGATGAGCATCACGGGTTACGGTCTCATTTCTCCTCCTCCGTGTTCCCGTTCATGGTAAGCAACGAGTGTGCACAGTCTCCAGTGTCCTTAGGGTGGTCCTGACAGGCTTTGCAGATTCAGTATCTCTCTGCCCCTAGCAATGACCACTGTCTTTCCTTCCTCCTTTTATACCTAGACCTCAGTACCGTTGTCTGCAGAGACGAGGCAGAGGTCTCCTTCATTTTGATCCCTTGGCTTTGTGGTGTTTCAGAGTCCCTCTCACAGAAGCAGCCATCAGAGAAGCAAGCGGATTGGCATTTCCCAGCCCTGCCTGTGGTGCAGTGACCTTATGTGTCTAGAACTATCGCTTCAGGACAAAATGTATTTCTGAAAAAAATGACTCACTAAATGGGCAGACAGGGCAATTTCTTCCTATTCTGCATCTTGGTATTTTTTTTCTTTTGTCAATTAATATGAGGGAGCATAATGTTCCTTCAATCTGTTATAAGCATAGATATGTCAAAACCAAATGCCACATCCGTCCAATTTTAGGAAATCTGGGATGGTGTTAAATTGCGTAGTGGCTATCGGAGTGAGACGGTTGTTTATGTGAAGTTTCTGTGGCAGTCGGGCACACGCCATAGATCACACTTAATGTGACCAACCATGGGGTGGTGACAGTAGTAGCTGGCATGGGTTGAGTGCTGGCTGTGTGAGGCCTCCAAGCACTTTCTGTGGATCTACTGGAGGAATATGCAGAGCTGCGCAGCCTGCTATAACCATGTCTCTTAAATAACATTTAGCTCATTTACTTAGCTCATGAATAACGTTCTTTGTTGTGGCTTTTAAAACTGACATATGATTTTGTAACTTGGTGCTGCCTTATAATTTACGCATACACGGTGTGTAATGATCAGGCCAGGGTGATTAGCATCTCTTGCACATGGACCCTTCAGAGTCTCTCCACTAGTTAATTTGATGTCTACAGCAGCTGTTGTAGATTCCACTGTGCATGCACATTAGAACTAATCCCCCAGCTGACTGTATTCTGCACCCAGTATCCAACCTCCCTTTCCTGCCCTGCGGCTCCCACTCTAGACTCTGGCAATGCTTTGTTCTTTCTCCTTTTGTGGACACGCTTAACCCTCACTGTTTCACAGACTGGCAAGTCTGAGGTCAGGGAGCTGTCCTAGTCAGTTCCTGGTGATAGTGTTACTCCTTCCTGCACAGGACTGCCTCCTTGGTCCAACAGGGAGGGGCGAGAACGAAGAGAGGGAGAGAGGAGAGCTTCCTCTCATAAAGCCACTGTCCCGTCACGAAGACGCCCCGCCCCAACTAGTCCTAATTGCCTCCCATCTTCACCTTGGAGGTGGGTGCTTCAATATGTCAGTTTTGTGATGACATGACACAGATTGGTCAAACAGCAGCTAGGGACTCCAATTCCTGAGGTATAGAAGGGGAAACAGAGGCAAACGGAAGTCAAGCGGGGTGTTCGAGTGTCCCTCAGGCAGTCGTGGACAGAGCTAGGCCTGCAGTCCAATCCGTCTGGCTCTGTGGACCACACTAGTAACCACTGTGCTTTCTGTGCCTCTTAAAGGGGCCCTGAGTATCACTGAGTTCTGTGCACTCTGGAACCCGGCCAGCATTCTGGATCCTGATTCAAACTGGAAATACACAGTGACCAAATGAAACTGCGTAAAGCCCAGAGTCCTAGCAGCCATGTAGTCCATAGCCTGTAGCTAAAATTCCTTTCTTACTTTTACTTACTTTCGAACCATGTCTTTGTGGTGACGATTTATAAGCATGCACAAACACTAGAGAAGATAGTGGACCGCTGCCAGGCCATCACCCGCAGTGGACAAATATCCATATGGGACCGTTCTTGCTTCATGTGCAGCCCTCCACTGTCATCCTACTGGGATATGTTATGGTAAAATCCATCTATTATATTTATTTTACTCATAAATTTTTAGATATTTATCTTGTCTCAAAAATATTCTCTAAAAATATCCATCACAATAGCAGCCTTAAAAAAAAAAAAGAAAAAAAGAAAACCCTAACAGCAGCCCTTCACTATCTAAAGTCTGGCCAGTGTTCCGAGCTTCCCATGTTATAAATTACCTTCTCACAGTATGAATCAGGATCCAGATTAGGGACCTTAGCATGGTATTTGCTTGATTTAATTCTCCAGTCTCTTTTTACCAATAGCGAATCCCGTCTCCCCGACACTATTTGTTAAAGAAATAATGGCCCAACTTTTCTGTGTTGTCTTTCTCTACCACCAGTTGAAGAAGGGTTGCTTTTTGTTGTCTGTAAAGCCCAGGAGAAGATAGTAGAACCGTTGCAGACTGTCGTGTTTCCAAGCATAGCCAGTGGCCACAGGGACAGCATCCCGCTGCCCAGTCCCTCTGCGCCATGATGCAGTTGATGTCTGTTTCCATGACACCCTTCCATTAGAAGATCTAATGCGCTCATTCTAAAATCTGGGTTTGGGAATTGGAAAATTTAGTAGTAAGGATTGGGTCCTCATATAAAAGTCACTTTTAGGGCAGATGAAATGGCTTAGCAGTTAAGAGCACCAACTGCTATGCCAGGGGACCCAGGTTTGGTTCCCAGCACCCGCATGGCAGCTCACCACAGCTATAACTCCAATCTCAGGGGATCCACTGACCTCTTCTGGTCTCTCTGGACACTGGACATACATGGTGCAAGGGTGCACAGATGTAGAAGTGACAAGTCACCCATACACATAAAAATAAGTTTAAAAAATCATTTTCACCAAGTCATTTGTGCATCTGTTTATGACCTTTGCCTAAAATAATGATTATCTGGGGGTTGCTGAGTGGTCTTTTTAATTATTATTTCATCTATGCTCGTGTATTAGTTGGCATTCTTTTGTAAGGATAGTTTTAATTATTTTCTTTCTGTTTTTGATTTGCTTTCTGGTGATAATCTTTTATCATTCTTTTTGGGTTTTCATCCTGGATTTCAATTATAACTCTATTATCTATCTATCTGTCTGTCATCTGTTTATATCTCTCTCCCTCCTCTCTCTATATATCTTTTTTGAATATTTATTTATTTTTATGTATATGAGTTGTTCTATCTCATGTACAACTCCATGCCTGAAAAGGGCATCAGATCCAATTATAGGTGGCTGTGAGCCATCATGTGGCTGCTGGGAATTGAACTCAGGACCTCTGGAAGAGTAGACAGTGCTCTTAACCACTGAGCCATCTCTCCATCCTCCCTTTTATCCTTTCTTTATTCAGTAGTTAGGGTCAAATCCAGGAACTCGGCCTCCACCACTGTCCTTATTCTTTCAGTTGTTCATCCCACCCTAGGTCTGGCCTGTAGGAAGCACCTGATGCCTCCTCACTTTCTGAGACATTCCATGAGTCTATGAGGGATTCCTTGCTTTATGGTCCAACAAGGTGTGCCAGACTCGCCTCCTCCCTGTCCCGGGGCAGACCTGAAGCATCCTTCAAGGACTGCCATGGGAACCATCTTTGGAATCTGAGATCTGGGCATAAGCTTACTTCTTCACCCCCTGCTGAGGGAAGATGCCACTATTCCCCATGCCTCAGTCTCTCATGAATCTCTTGACTGCTGAAGGTTGAATAAATAATGTTTGGAGTTTTTCTGTTCCCTAAGATGAAAATTTCTAGTCCGTCATCTGGAAAAGTTTCTGTTCCAACTGACACCTAATTTAACTTGTTCTCCATAGATCCAGAGTTATAGTCAGTTCATGACATTTTTGTAGAAATCATTAAGCAATTTTGAATCTCCAGCTTTTTTTTTTTTTCTCCTCCTATGGCTGGCCCAGAACTTTCTGTGTCGATCAGACTGGCCTCGATTTGTTGAAATCCCCTAAGTGTTGGGATTGCAGATGTGAGCCACCATGCCCAGTACATCTCAGAAACTTTCAAAGTCTGATGGAAATGAATCAGTTTCTTAGGATTTCCCAATAGTAGAAACAAGACCAGTCCTAGGGTGGGTTTGCTTTTTGTAGTTACTGCTTTCTTATTCTCTTGATAAAGAATTGGTTTGCCCTCATTTTTTTTGCCACAGTGAGTTTTAGCGTAGAGTGAGAAAATGAATGTCACTGGAGTGAGGAGAGGAGTTGTGCACTCACGCGTTCATATATGTACACACATATGACCAGGCATTCAATATTTCTATTTTTAAAAGGACAATGCTTTTCATATTGAAGCTTCCCTGCAGTTCCCCTATCTCTCATCCTTTACCCTGACATGTGTATGACGAAAGGTGACTAATACTTTTGGAAACAGAGGTAGACGTGAGGAGAGGGCTTTGTGGAGTGAGCGGGTCCACACTCGTTATGGACGTCCCTGCCTGCTGCACAGGCTCTGCTTACTTCCCAGCATCCCCAGGCTGGCAGCTAGCTGTGTAGATGACTGCCTTTATGAAGTGCTGTCACAGGGCATCCTGTCCCTTCCATTAAGGTGTCTGGGCTGCCACTGAGCCATATGCAGCCCTTGGGGCTTAGCGTGACGGTTCTCTGTAGAGATCCATTCCTCAGCGCACCGCTGTGACCTTCAGTCTGGAAGGCCTCATTAAATCTCGGCTGCGCTCCAGGCAACCGACGCCGGCTCCAAGGAAGGACTTGCTGTCTGCAGGCTGCTGTCACAAAGGGACACTCCTGTTACGGCGTCACTGGTGTCACAGCGGGTGGAGGGGGAATGTTACCACCTGTTCTCTCATGTTTTCTTTTAGTGGAAGAGATTGAAGTAAAGACAAGTGAGTGAATTTAAGGGAATAAGAGAGGAGTTTGTCATCAGGTGTTATCGGTCTTTCATGGTGCGTGTGTGTTCGTGGGGGTGTGGGGGGTGTGAGTGTGTGAGTTTGTATGCATGGGTGTAAGTATGTGTGAGTGTGCGGGATGTGAATGTGTGCGTGTGTGTGTGTGTGTGTGTGTGTGTGTGTGTGTGTGTGTGTGAGAGAGAGAGAGAGAGAGAGAGAGAGAGAGAGAGAGAGATATTTGTACGTGTGTTTTTGGTATGAAAGTAATTGAAATTTAAGAAACGCTGGTAAGCCAGGTATGGTGGAGCACTCATATAATCCCAGCACTCAGGAGGCAGAGGCAGGTGGATTGCTGTGAGTTCGAGGTCAGCCTGGTCTACAAAGAGAGTCTAGGACAGCCAAGATAACACAGAGAAACCCTGTCTCAAAAAAAAAAAAAAAAAAAACTAAAAAAGAAAAAAGAAAAAGAAATGCTGGTTAAAAAAAATTATATACACATGCATAAATGCTTATTCAAATATGAAAGAGTCAGGAAAAGATTTTATCTCAAACTGTCTGGACTGAGAGTCTAAAATACTAGCTGATCTAAGTTTATTGCTGCTCTTAGATTGTAAGGTTGGCTGCAGAGCCTGACCTGGAGAGCTGTGGGAGGGTTGTTACTGAGCTGCCTGAGCCTGAGATAGTGAGTGCCTCCAGGGCTCCACCCCTGGTCCCCAGCATCCTTCACCACCATGCGGCCCCACCGTCATCCACTCCCAGCCCCCAGCGTCCTTCACCGCCCCGCGGCCCCACCGTCTTTTCTTGTGACAGTTTCTCACCCTGATGCCTGGTCTCATAGTTAACCTTCGGGCACATCTTCCATTCTGTCACAGATGCTTCCTGACAAGAACCATCTCCCTATCTGCTGACATTTTCAGTTATGCCCAAGCAGGAAAGGAAGTTGGGAGACGTTTCAGGCTTTATTTCCATAAGATGTGTGGCAGAATAATGGCACATCCTCTAAAAAATAACCAAAGTGCCTATGTGAAGGAATTTCTCTACAATTAACTGTTCATTAAAAAAGATTTATTTGTGTGTATGGGTGTTTCGCCTGGGTGTGTGTCCATACCAAGTGTGTTCAGTGTCTGGCTAGAAAAAGGAATCCAATTTCCTGGAACTGCAGTTATGGACAGTTGTTAGTTTCCATGCGGATGTGGGGACAGAAGAGCAACAAGTGCTTAGAACTGCTCCACCCTCTCTCCAGCCCACTCTCAGCGCGTGCGCGCGCGCACACACACACACACAGACACACACACTGATAACTGTAAAAGCACTAACAATACTTTAAAATGAGATAATTTTGCACTTATTGACTAACATCAAGTCAATAAGAAAATTATTGCTGAGGTAAGAATTTTCAAGCAACTATTTATTCTTCATTCGCTAAGAATCACCAAATAATTATTAGGGTGATTTGTTAAAAAAAAAAAATCTTAACAATACTACTCATTGTTGTAGCCATTGTTGTAGCTTAATTATAAACCATTTTTCTTGTTTTTATCAAGCAAGTAATTATCATATTCACTCTCAGAAAATAAAGATGAACGCATTTGACCTACTGTGTGCCAGGCAAGGGCTCTACCACTGAGCTCCAGTCCCTAAATGACTCCTTCCCCCAGGGTCTCGCCGTATAAATATGGCTGGTCTGGAATTTCCTAAGTAGACTGGGCCAGTCTCAAACTCACGGAAATCTACCTGGATCTACCTCAGAAGGAGTCTCACTGGAACGAAAGTGCTGTGCCACCATGACCAAACACCTGCCTTGTTTCTATCCCTTACCCCGCCCATGGGCTGCATCCTTGGGCTTTGCCAACTATGGGATGCTTGTGCCTGGAGCATGGCTCTTGGTTCAAACCAGGAGATACCCCAACAGTATTTGTGGGTTTTGTTTTGTTTGTTTGTTTGTTTGTTTGTTGTTGAGGTTAATGTGGGTAAGGCACACTACTAGGCACTAGGGTTATGAGATGAAGAACACCAACTCTACTCCATAAGGCTTTCAAGTGGAGTGTGGGAGGCAGCTGCAGACCGTATAGTGATGGATTTATACTTGCCTTGCTATTGAGACATAAAAGACAGGGAGATAATGTCCTCCGAGCGGCTGCTGTCTGAGCCACGCCTGTGTGACTATGAGTTCCATTGAACTGAGAGTAGATGGCCAGACCAGCGGGTCCAGGATGCCTTGCTGTGAAAGTGTGGCCATAAACAACAAATCAGAAAAAGCCCCAAGTGTTCCATCAACAGTGACATGTTAGGACACTGTCTCAGTCAGGGTTCTATCACTGTGAAGAGACATATGACCACAGCGACTCTTCTAAAGGAACGTGTTTAATTGCTGAGAGTTTATTATCATGGCTGGAAGCACGGTGGCACACAGGCAGACATGGTGCTGGGAAGGAGCTGAGGGCTCTACAACTGCATCTGCCGGCAGCAGGAAGAGAGAGACAATGGGCCTGGCTTGAGCTTTTAAAACCCCAAAGTCCATCCCCAGTGACACCCTTCCTCCAACAAGGTCACACCGCCTGTTCCCCATCAAGTAATGCTGCTCCCTACCGACCAGTGATTCAATTATATGATCGTATGGGACCATTCCTGTTCAAACAACCACAGACGTGTGAGAGAAATTATATAAAATTTAAAAGACCATAAGTACCTTAATATAAATACCTAATTAATCACCAGTTGTTATCAGACAATTGCTATTCTAATCTTTCTTTACAACTGTCTTAAAATTACCTTAGAGCATCCAGACATTGTGGTGCACACCTTTAATTTCAGTACTCGGGAGCTGGAGGCAAGCAGATGTCTGTGAGTTTGAGGCCAGCCTGGTCTACAAAGCAAATCCAGGACAGCCAGAGCTACACAGAGAAACCATGTCTTGAAAAACAACAACAAACAAACAAAACAAAAAAAGGAAAAGAAAAAAATTACCTTAAAGCTTTTTTTTTTAAGATGGAAGCTTAATAGAGATTACACCCGTGGCTGCTGAGGGAAGGAGGGTCTGTTTTCCTTTTTCTTCTTTTCCTTTGCAGAGTCAAGGCCCCAGTCCTATGGGAGTCACCCTAAACAAGTGCAAGTAAGGGCAACACTAACTAGATTCAGTACATGTGTGTGTGTGTGTGTGTGTGTGTGTGTGTGTGTGTGTGTGTGTGTGTAAAACAAAATGGAGGTGTGGCTGGTGGGCAGCTCAGACTTCGTGTGAGTCCCCTAGTTAGGGGAGCAGGGGCTGTCCCTGACATGGACTCTGCTGCCTGTTTTGGGATCACTTTCCCCTGACAGGACTTCCTTGCCAGGCTACAGGGGAAGAGGATGACTCAGTCCTGATGCAACTTGAGGGGTGAGTGGGACTCCCGTTTTCTGAGGAATTGGGGAGGAAAGAGGGAAGAGAGAGGAGGGAGGGGCCTATGATTGGGATATAAAGCAAATAAATAAATAAATAAATTTTATAAAGAAAGAAAAAGAAGATCCAAGATTAACACAGCCCTGTCTTAGTTAGGGTTCCTATTGCTGTGAAAGAAAGGAAAGGAAAGATCCAAAATGAATACAAGCCTGTCTTAGTCAGGGTCTTGCTGTGAAGAGACGCCGTGACCATGACAACCCTTATGAAGGAAAACATGCAAGTTGGCTTACAGGTTCAGAGGCTCGCTCCGTTATTGTCACGGCAAGATGCAAGCATGAAAGATGCAAGGAAGCAGGCAGGATGCTGTAGCAGGAGCTGAGAGCTCTATATCTTGATCCGCTGCCAGCAGGAGGAGACCGTGCGCCACACCAGATGTAGCTTGAGCGTGGGAGACCTACAGGCCCCGCCCACCTGCCCCCCCATCCCCATGACACACTTTCTCCAATGAGGCCACACCTCCTAACAGTGCCACGCCCTATGGGCTGAGCTTTCAAACACACGAGTCTGTTGCAGCCACACGAGTCCAAGCCACCACAATCTCCTTTCTCTTAATTTGTATCTTTTCCACGTTACAAAACTTTTATTTACTTGCCATCCTCAACCTTATGGTCTGTCAGAGTTTGGACTTCGGGGCAGCTGAGAGGCTTTTAAGCTGTCTGCTTTCTAGCCTGCTTCTCTTACCTCGTTAGTTCGAGTACGACGCTCAGTATCCGCATAGTTCTTTCCTGTTTCCTGTGGGTCTACGTGTTAATCGCCATCTATTGCAAATAGAAGCCTCTCAGATGAAAACTGAAAGATGCGATGCTCTGTGGGTATAATGGTCAGCCCTTAGGAGTTGGTTTAATGCTGTGTCCATTCCGCAGCGTAACAGTAGTAGGCTGTCCCCTAGCGCTTAAAGATTCTTGGCTTAGAAATGGTGTAGGTGGGGCTTTCATCTTGTGGAGCCAAGAGAGAGTGGTTGGTTGCTCCCATGGTGTTCATGCCACCATTGCACCGATGGAAATGTCTTGTTTGCAGAGTTCACAGCTGGGTATAGCAATATTAGGCTACGTGCGGAGGCACCCTCTCTCTCCAGGAAGCACTCACTCGGGTTTTTTCCATGGAAGGCTCTTTTTGCATGTCCCTCTAGCCCACCTGTTCCTCCCTCTCCCTCAGCCTGTGGCGAGCCTTGGCACCGTGCTTCGCCTGGGGCTGGTTGTGATATGGGCAATGTTCTTCAAACTCCTTAAGTGATTCCGCGGCATTCTTCATCATCTCACTCCTCGCATCTGGCTGCAATGCCATGACACCCGTCCTCCTGCCGGCCGCCTTCCTCAATCATAAGATTTCCCTCCACTTGACTCCAAGAAGACCTATCTAATGTCACTATTTCACTGTGCTCTAATTACCACGTGCACTTGTGTCATTTGATCATAAATAATTGAATCATGAAAGCAGTAAGATGCTCATTTAGAAAAAAAAAATTCAAGAAAAGAAAAGATCCCCACCAGGCCTAGTGACACATAATGCTTGGTATGTGTAATGTACCAGTATGAGGTTTGTTGAACTTTGTGAACTAAATTGATGACTACCTTTTCCTGTTTGATTCAGTTCCTCCTCATATTTCTTCCTATTATATATTTTAAAAATCTTATTATTATATTGTACATACTTTTTAGAATTCTACTTTATACATTTTTGAAAAATTTAAAAACATTTCTGTGTAGGAGAATTTTGCTTTCCCATATGCCTGTGCACTTTATGCATGCAGTACCCACAGAGCCCATAAGAGGGCACCAGAGCCTTTGGCACTGAAATTACAGATGGTTGTGAGCCACCATGTAGGTACTGGAAATTGAACCTGAGTCCTCAGCCCTTGAAATTCTACTTAAGAAATAACTACAAGGGTGCTGGAGAGATGGCTCAGTGGTTAAGAGTATTGTCTGCTCTTCCAGAGGTCCTGAGTTCAATTCCCAGCAACCACATGGGGGGCTCACAACCATCTATAATGTGGTCTGATGCCCTCTTAGAGCAGGTAGGTGTACTTGCAGGCAGAACACTCATGTACATCAAGTACATAAATAATTCTTTTTTTAAAAAAACTACTAAGATAGCAAGTGTTTGCCCATGTTTCATGAATAGAACTTTTTCATAAATAGAAATCTTTGGCGTTTTCTTTTTTTATACTTGAGCTTAGCCAAAAGGCTGAGAAGTTGTGTTGTCTTCTTAACTCTTAATTGTGTGTGTGTGTGTGTGTGTGTGTGTGTGTGTGTGTGTGTGTGTGTGTGTGTGTGCATGCATATGCAAAAGCCACAGCATGCATGGTGGGCAGCAGACACTTTTCAGAAGTTGATTTTCTTCTTACCGTTGTGGGCTCTGGGGATTGAACTAGTGTTGTCAGGTTTTGGGACAAACATTTTTATTCTCTAGGCTCTCTCTGTGAATCCCCTGGTTGGCCTTGGTGTTTTCTGTGTGGACTGTTACCATGAGTCTACAAAACTCATTGAGAATACACTTATGTAGTGTCTTCTATGTATGGTCACTACAGACAGACCTAGGACTAGAGGCAGTTCCAGGCTGAAGTGCAGAGACAAAGTAGACAAATTATCATATTTTGGACATTGGTTTATTTCCAAATATTGAATGTATGAGCCTTGGCCTACATTGCCGGAATGCTTCCGTATTGTGAATATTAGATGTTGTAGCAATGAACTCGTCCACCAATGGCTGGAATCTCTTGGAGTTAGAACTTGCCAGCATTTAGCACTGCCTGACTCTGCCGCTGTACTTCCGTTGTGGGGATAAATGACACCAGGCAGAATTCCTAGCACATTTTAGATCTGCACAGTCCAATTTGGTGCCATTAGTTACACACGCTTACCCTGAGCACGGGACGTGTGACCGGTTTGAGCTGAGGAACGCAGTAAATGTAAAATCGATGCTGACTGGATCCAAGTGATGTGTTGTTTATTGAAGTATGAGGGTGCTGATATTTCACATGGACTGCGTTGTGAAATAATGCAGAAGGCACGCATGTTACCTTTATTCTGACTATGAGACTATGAGGATTGGCTGTGTGGTGGGCACGGTTTCTGTGGGATGCCTGCTCTGTGTCCTGCTTCGTGAAAACATCTAAGACTAGCTACATTTCTCACCCTGAGGGTCATCTCCTGTCATACAGTAATTCTTGCCTGATTGCTTCGTCTGTTTGTCATAAAGTACAAGGCCAGATGAAAATTCTGTGGGCAGCAGCACGTGCACAGAACGCATTGCCATTTTAACTTTCAATCTGCACTTGGCTATGGGTTGAAACCAGTACACTACCCTGGATTCAATTTTCAGGTCTGGTCATGGAATAAATAATTTCTTCTTCCAGTTGAGTTACCAGAGTGGCCTAGCCTTGGCTTTGAGGGCTGGTAGACAGGTCCAGGTTACTAGACGTCCCCAAGCCTCAGTTTCCTCACCTCAGAACAGGCCTGATATTCGTATTATAGAGCCGGGGCATCTGAATGGGTTGCCCCAGTGTGCTGCAGAGTGTTTGCCTGATTTCACCGTGGGTGATGCATAAATTATCTTATTGCTTTTCAATCGACTTGTCTAAAGGTGTCCCCAGTGTCACACACAGGCAGTGCCGTTCATTTTGCCCATTGCTCACTGTCCCTCCAACCCTCTGGTGGGCATAAAGCCGGGCGCAGTAAAGGACTCGGCTGATTTTGGACATGAGTGTCCCATTGATGTAGCTCCAAACCTTTGGTGTATGAGGATTTCTCATTTTACTGAACAACTTCCTTAAAAAATACTTAAGCTCTTCACTGTAAATGAAGAAGCTTCTGTTGTAGATTGTGAAAACATGCCAAGAAGACCTAAATATGAAGTCAATACTATTGTAATATATAGGTTTTGGATTTTTATTATGGTCATATGTTAAAATAGTGCATATTGTTGAAACTAAGTTTTTTTTCTATGCTTGCTCTAGCTCCCTCATAATGAGACAGAGACCTGTCACGTTGATTAATAAGCTTTAAGCACCATGACTGGGCAGATAATTGATCTATTCTAACCTGTCTATACTAGCCTGGCCTACTTCCTAGTCATGTGCCCTGTGCTATTTGCCATCTAGCCTTGCCCCAGCCATTCCCGTTTCATCTTTGTCCTCATGGTGTCGCCTCATGAACCGGAGACCTTCCTCCCGTCCCCCGCCCCCACACCTGAGACCCCCCCCAACCTTGCCACCCCCACCTGCACCACCAACCTGCCAAGTCTTGTCTTCTGTCTCCTCTGCCCTTTCAGAGGCTCTTCAGCTTCTTTATTAACCAATCAGAGATAATTAGGGAACATTTTTTTACACAACACTAATATAGGAGATTCCTCAATAGCAATGACAGTACCAGAGTCTGTTAGCATTTAGCTCACTGCCGGTTCAGCAGTTAACAATCACATATACAGAGACACGTTTTAATACAGTGTGAATGAAGGCCACTTCTACAGCATATAAATAATGCATCATTTATTTTATAAAATATTTTATATATTTTGTAAAATATAGATATAACTAGATAGATGGACGTTTTATGGTGTGAATTATAATTATTCTGCCTGGACAACATACACTCAATTTTCTGTTGTTGTTCTAGTCTTGTAGTGGTTGGTTTTTATCGACACTTGTTTTGTTTTGTTTTTTTTAAGGAATTTCCGCTGGATAGAAAACTCACCGAAGGTCAAGGTTGGGACTCTGAATGCTTTACTAACACTAGCCCTGAGTCTCAGTAGTTCTGGCCTTCCTTGCTCCCTTTCAGCTCAGGTCACTGCACTGTCATGGGCTCCTTGCACCCAAGCCTGTAAAGTCCTTCTGTGTCAGTGGTTATCAACATTCCTAACGTCGTGACGCTTTAGCACAGTTCCTCATGCTCTGCTGTCACCGAACCATACATTTATTCTCATTGAAACTTCATAACTGTAATTTTGCCACTGTTATGAATCACAATAGAAATATCTTATGTTTTCCAAGGGTCTTAGGCAATCTCTGAGAGGGGGCCATTAGACTCCCCTCAAAGGGCTGTGACCTAGAGGTTGAGAACCACTATTCTAAGTGGTAAAATGGGGCCATCATGGGGCTCACCTCTGACTTCCTCATCCCAGGCACTATTGCCCTGTACGTTGTCTATCGTCTGAGAAATATCACATCTTATATTTTGTCTAGGCTTTTTTTTTTTTTTTTTTGTCCTTTAAGTAGATGACAGATTTTGTCCTTATTACTTCATCATGGCCAAATGCAGCTAACCCTTTAAAAAACATGAAGAAATGGTTAGGAAAAAATATCTAGGTTGCAGGATGTCATTATTCAGATAGTCCGAGCCTCTGGACCTAGTATAGGGATGGAAACAGATAAGATGCTTGTTGCTACTGACCTTCCATGAGAAGATTTTGGATTAAAATTAACATAGCATATTGCTCCTCACCACATCATCTCCTCAGGAACTGAACGTATTGTACAGTGAAGCCATTGGTAACCTCTTCACTCTGTGCTATCGGCCTTGTGACTTTGAGATTGTGATGCAGGGACTCAACTTGCTGGTCGAGAGGTGGGCGATAGCGAGGCATGAGGAGTTGCTAACCCTTCTTTTCTCTGGCTGGACATCCCGGCTTCTCCCCTGTGCCCCCCCCCACACACACACACTGTGGGCAATGTCTCTGTGAAATGGGAGACTTGTGAAAAGGCTTGACCCCACAAGAAACAGTGAGGAAGAACGGCTCTTCTCTGACCTAGAAACCGAACGCTTTCTTTCTACTCCACAAGGAGAGCACCTCTGATGATTCCTGATGTCTGTTATTTCTTCAAAAATGCCCTTTCCCCCCTTTTGAAAGTTAAAAAACTCAGCTTATTAAGAGTCTGTGGCCGAATGGGTGGCTTTGGAAGGCTCCACAAAGAGGCCAGCGGGTATAATGGTTCTTGTGACAAAAGGCTCACAGAGGGCCTGAAGGACCCTGCTAATGAAGCGCCTCCTGGTGTCGTGTAGGGTGCACAGTGAGTTAGAAAGGTCACATTGAAGTTTTTGTCATAAATTGTTCTTCTCTGTCCTTATTTGTGGACCGATAAAACGTGTTTCCCTGTGGTGCGTGACTGGGAGCGTTGATTCAGTGTTTGCTTAGGGATGTCGTGTCCCTGCCAGACAAACAACCGCCCAGCCAACCCCTTGTGCTCTTCACTGAATCTGGACACAGCTCCCTCCTTCTCTTTTTCTTCTTTTGTCTGACTGTCTGTCTGTCGTCTGTCTCCCTCCATTTTTGCTGCATCCCCAGAGGCAAGGTTAAAGGGAAGAAAACTGATATGCTTTGATTCTTAAAACCATGGCTTAGAATCAGAAGGGAAGTTGAAAGAAGAAAAGGAAGGAAGGGATGGACAGGAGGGAGGGAGGGAGGGATGGAAGGAGAGAGGAAGGGAGGGAGGAAGGGAAAGGAAAGGAAGGAAGGAGGGGGGGGTTGAGGAGGCAGCTCTGAAAGGAATGTCAAAGCCATGCTGGCTTGGTTTCCCTTTTGTGCCATGGCCCCAGAGCCTCCAGCCCACCTCAGCAGGAATGCTTGCTATGTGGACAGGCTGAGGGGAGGGGAGCAGCTTCAGTGTGCTGACATGGTTGACAGCTGCCATCATGCTAGAAATAGGTTTATGTCTCATAAATGGGGGTGAGTATGAAAACTCATCGTAACCTAAGTGAAAAATGCTTTGTACATAAATATAACTACATTTACATTGAAAACAAAGGCCATAGCTTCCCTTCTACATAGGCAAACCTTGATCCCTCCATGCATCTCTATTCTTGCTCATCTATGTGATGATTTTTGACATTAAAATCATAATATAACTACAAGTTGTTGTTCAGGTTCAGAAAGTCAAGCTTACACAATACACAGTGCAAACCTTGTGTGTTTTCAACACACTTCTCTGGGTTGCTGTAAACTTGTTTGGCTTTGCTTCACTCTGCATTTACAAACGCAAAGCTGCATCGCAACAGAGCTGCCGTGCACATCTGTCCAAGTCTCACCACCATTGGGCTGCATGCATTTTCCTTCCCTTTCTTTTGGAAACTCATATTTGATCCTCTTGAATCTTATGTCTCAGTCCTCTTCCTGTGCCCGCAGAGTCCCCCTAGGCTTGTGGCCGCTACGATCTGGGCTCCCCCAGTAAAGCTCAGACTTGTCAATTGCTCTCTGGCCTCCACTCTCATCATGGCGGAGGCTGGGAAGTGACTCGCACTGGCTTTGAGGAGAGTACCCGGGCCAGGAGCATCCTCTGTGCCTTCTCTGTTCACCCTTCCACTACTGCGTTTGTTTTGCTACCTCAGTAGCTTTGCTCCCTGAAGCGTGTGCACACATCAGCAAGAGAGATCTTTCTTTAATAAGTGTGACTGATGAGACCATCATGTGCTGTTGAGTGTCTGTCTCTTATGCCTACTGGAGTGACAAATGTTCTTGCATTATCTAAGTACTTGTGCCCACAAGCAGACTGTTCTCTGAAAATGTGCACCTGCAGCCTCAGAGGGGTAAATAGAAAGCTGAGGCAGTGCTTCGTGAAACTAGATCTTTCTGCGTATCCATCAGCCCACCCCACCTCCGTCATCACTTAGGGTCAGGTCTCATCCAATCTACCTTGGGGTCCATAGTCTTTTATCTGCCTTTAACAAAACAATAGTAGAGCTAGCTGTGCTTTGCTTCCCCCCAAACCTTCAATAGATCACGCCACTTCCTCTTCCTCCTCACTCTTCTGAGGGAAGGTGCCAGGTTAGCACAAATTCCAGAGAAGGAAAGGGAGGCTTGGGGAATCATGGGAAACGAGAGCCGGGATTGCAGCCTCAGAGGTCTCTGACTTGGAACCACCAACCTCAACCACCCTGCTATAAGCTATAAGATTGCAAAGAACTCAAACACCACTTCTATCCTCCAAGGCTGTTTCTATAGTGTTGAAAAACAATCAAACAAAACCCAGCCAACTAACCAACCAAACAAACAGAAAACAGAAGAAGATACAAGCCAGGCATCATGGCGCGCACTCAGCACTTAGGAGGCCGAGGCAAGCAGGGCTCTGTTAGCTCAGAACCAGCTTGATCTACATAGCGAGACCCTGCCTAAAAATAAATAAATAGAAGTCAAGTCTGGGGAAATTTTAAAATGCTTGCTGCCTTAAGCAGAAAGACCTGAGTTGAGGTCCCTAGCTCCAGTCTAAAATAACCTGTCATGGTGGCATGCTTCTGTAATCCCCGCACTGGGCGTACAGAGACTGGAGGATCCACAGAGCTAATGTGGAACATTTCTCAGCTTCGCTCACTTCCAGGACAGAAGCAAACATAAGCCATATTCTTTGGTGCTACATGGATTAGTTCTTAACCTCCACGCCTCTTACCGTACACCATGATGGTTCTCCCATCTCAAGAAATAGGTACCTTACGTTATAATACTTAATCAACAGATAGGTAATTAATTACATTATTAATTATATTTTTAAATGAACAGATGGGTTCATAAATGAACGATAGCGCTGTAATTTAGCCACTTCTTCAATGGTCACCTTCAAGTGAAATCCATGTTTACTAATTGATTGATGTATGAAATGCTGCTGTAGTGCTTGTACTAGTATTTTACATTTGCTGTGACCATAATGCCTGATAGAAACAACTTAAAGAGGGAAAGATTTCTCTTGGCCTTGGGTTCAGTCTGTCGTGGAGGGGAAGGCACAGTGAGGCGACAGGTCAGGACAAGTGGAGTGGGTAGAGGGAGGTTCTCACACTGCTGTAGACCAGGAGGTAGAGGTGAGCAGAGCAGGACTGGGTTAGACCATCAGTGACACCCCAGGTGGCTTGCCCCACCTCCCAGAGTTTCCAGAACAGTGCCCCGCCCCCAAATAGCAGCACTAACATGATTAATAGTCAAGTTGGCAGGATCTGGAATTCTCTAAGAGACAAGCCTTTGGGCATTCCCATGAGAGATGATCTAGCTTTGGTTAGCTTATAGGATGGCTCCTGAGAGTTATCTAGATTACACTGAGATGCAAAGACCCACACAGTGTGTGGGCAGCACTCACTAGTCTATGAGCTGGGTGCCTTGACTGAATAAGAAGAAAGAGTGAGCACAAACGTTCATCTTCCTTTGCATCCTGACTCTTGAGCAGTGTGACTAGCTGCTGTGAGTTCCTGCCACTTTTACTTCCTGGGCTTGACCCAGAACTGTGAGCAAAAACTAAACCCTTCCTTAAGTTGCTTTTGTCAAGATGTTTCGTTATGTCAGTCGGAGAAGTAGTTACTACAACCACCAGTGGGGGCCAGCCGTTCAGGACATGGTGAAGCTACTATGTGCATCTCACATTCAAATCACACTCAGTAACCACCTCCCTCCATCACTGCTATGAACATCCTAGTCCTGGAAACCTGACTGCAAGGACGAGGGCATGAAGAAGGTCAGACAGACATACGGAAAAGCTGATGTTGCGTAGACTGCATACTCTAAGAGAGGGCGCCAACTGCACAACAGCGGGGAACCTCGGTGTGTTTATTATGTAGTGCGAGTTTATTGTGTACAGCACTAGATGTGGGTGTTAACTGGCCTCCATAGGAGGTCTCTGTACAGAAGCAGTCTCCGGCTGTAGTCAGCCTGGAGGAGGAAGCTGCAGTTGGCAGTTTTTTTCACAGTATCCACTGTTGTAAACCGCTCAGAGGAGGCCTTCCCTGTGTATCTGAGCCTCACCCGCAGGAAGACTCTACAAGTTCCCATAGGTCTGAGGCATTGATTTTGTCAACACAGTCACTCGGGACTTTCTCTGCTCCCCACACTCCCCCCCCCCCCACTTCCTTTCATATCTTCTTTCCTCCCTCCTCCCCTTCTTTTTATCCTCTGGAGATTGAGCCTGGGGTCTTGGGCATGTTAGGGGAGCACTGTATCATTGACATGCACCCCAATCCCTTGTACTTTCTTCTGTTTCTTACTGTGTTCCAGCTACAGTATAAAGCCACCACTGCAGCTTTCACAGGCGCCTTCCTTGCCTGTCTTGCCTCTGTTGATTTATCACAAAGCATGGTGGTGCTTTACACATAGTTAATACCTTTCCATTTTAAGTAGATCAGTGATCATCGTAATGAATTTTGAAGTCTCTATCAAACGTTCTTTATCATCTACCAAAGTGATTGTGTGTGTGTGTGTGTGTGTGTGTGTGTGTGTGTGTGTCCTACTCATATATCATCTTTGTCGTCTTGAGATTAATTTATCTTGACCATGATGTCTTTTTATTAGAGTGATCTATTTCACTTGCTCATACTTTATTTCAGATCTGACAACCGTATTCACAGGTGACGTTGGCCTACAGTTTCTGTGAGTGCTGTCATCTTCACTTTTGGCTCAAATGCTGTGCTTCACATTATCCTTTCATAAACTTATGTTAAACGTTTGGCCCATGCCTAGGATACTACTAGGTACCAGGACTTCAGTGGTGGACAAGGTGGCAAACCCTCTACCCTCATGAACTTGTAAAGGGGCTTCATAAAACAGGAAACAGATACACAGCATTGAAATCCTGCTACAGCAGAAGCGCGTGGCATGAAGGATAAGAGAAATAAATCCCTCTCAGGCACATCAGAAGAGGCTTCCCGAGGAGGTAGCCCTCAAACAGGTGTTGAGTTAGGACTGTCCATTCCAAAGACTCCACTGTGCAGTCGAGGGACAGGCAGGAAGACCATAGGTGAAGGAGAGTGTGGTGCCTCTGGGCAAAGGAAAACTGCCCAAAGTCAGGGGGAGTGAGGAGGAGGCCTCAGAGATGGGGCTGGGTGCTTCCTGGAGAGGGACTTGAAGAGTCCTGTGGAGCATGCGTGGCTGTGTGAGTTTTCTCCTGAAGATGAGTAAAGGAACCCTCAACAGAGTCTAATCAGGGAAGCACTATGGCTCTTACTTTATTAGCAGGATCTCACTCATTGGTAGGACTGGGGCGAGGGGACCTGTTGGGTTGTGGGAGACAGGAGAGGATGGTGATGGTTGGAACGTGGTCTCTGAGTGAATGGCTCAGGATGTGGAAGCTCCCGGTTCCGGGAAGCCATAGTTGATTTTGACTGACTTATACCAGGGGACCTAACTGGGATGTTGGATAATAGTCTTAAGCACTTGTGTGTGTGTGTGTGTGTGTGTGTGTTTTCCCCCAGCTGTTAGACTATTCTGTTTTCTATTTCGGAGGAAACTTGTGTATTTCATGTTTTTATGTAAGTTGATGTATTCCACATACACTTTTAAAGTTTTAAGTGTAAGTGTTAACCTCGTCCACATACATGGCAGGCCTCATTTCTTGTTCTAGTCGTTCTAATTGTTTAACGTTCATCTTTTTGCACTTGCTCCTGGCCATGTGCATCGGAGACTCCCCGGCTCATCTTCATCCAAGTAGGCAGCGGAAGCCTGTTCCGAGGAAAGCTGATACGGAACTGGGTTATGTCCTGTGTTCTGCCTTTTGAGGTGCTGAGGCTGCTTTCCAGAGATTTTGCATCGTTTTATAGTCCCTCCAGCAGTTCACAGGGGCCATTCATAAAAACATCCACCATGACTGTTGCTATAGTCATCTGTTGCATACTTAAATACGACTCCCTGAAAGCTCATATAGTAATGTGAATTTGTCTATGATTTTGCCTGTGTGTTTGGAGATTCTGCATTGTGTATGTAAGTTTAGATTAAACAAGATCATAATGATGGGGCTATAATCCAATATGGTTGGTGTCCTTTAAAAAAAAAAAGGCAGAAGGGTACACAGGAACAGAAATACGGCCATATGAGGATATGCCAAAATGGTGGTCATCTACAAGCCAATGAGAAAAACTTAGGCCAACTCAAGCCTGTTGATGACTTGCTCTTGCACTTCTGACCTACACAACTGTAGCTCTTATCTAAGCCCCCTAGTCTATGACGTTCTCATATGGGCAGCCTCTGTAAATCAGCATGCCAGCCTCGTTGATATGAAGTGGTATCCCATGCTTTTGGTTTGCATTTTGCTAATAGGTGATCATGTTAAAAAATCTTCTAATATTTATCAAGCACTGTCTTCTTTAGTTTTCTGTGGCTTCATGTTATTTTTATTTTCTGTTTCATCTCACTGCCATGATCAGGTTCTTACATGCAGTTTCAACTGGAGGAATGTTTATCTTTGGACTTTCTTTCCCCTTTTGGGGTGCTGATGATCAAATTCAGTTTTCACACAGGCTGGGCAAATGCTATAGCTTCAAGATGTGCTACAGCCCTGACTTCAACTCTTACTCGCTGCATTTAAACATGTATTGTCTGTCCGTGGCAAGAAGAAGCATTGAGACCCTTTACCCTCCTCCTTCTTAGCCCTCTGCTCTGTCCTGCCAGTTGACATCAGCTCTATTTCCTGTGCATCACAAACCTGGTTAACAACCTAACATTATGAGGTGCTGTAACAGTATGAAGCTCTAGGTTTTCAAGGAAATGAGAAAATCCCCAAATCCCTCAACGCTTACAGTTTGAGATTGGTAAGCATACTAATAGGGGAGAAAAAGCAACTCCCTTTTTAAAGCGTTAGCCTTTAGAGGCCTCGAAGATTGGAAAATAAGTGAAATAATATTTGAGCAAAATAAGATGTAGAGGAAGAAACCTGACTGAAGTTACGGCGCCTCACTCAGTGTTGGCTGAGGAGAGTCAGACAGAAGCCTAGTGTTTCAGCCGCTTTGGGTTTTAGCAGTTAGATGTAACCAACGAGGCTGTGCGTGACTTAGCATTTCTTACTCCGCTCCAGATTGCTGGAGTGTACGGCATTCTGGATGCAAGTCTCTCAGTTTTGGCTCTGGCTCTGTGCATGTTTTCTAGTCCAAAATGACTTTTTAAAGGCCTTTTCCTATCATTAAAAACTGACTCTCTACACTGAATAAAGAATATCTCGGTGCATTATACATCTGACGGTTCTGTCAGAACTAAGTGTTGCGTTAGTCAGTGGAGCTTTTTAATCCTCAGTTCCAAGAGGCTGTCCTAAATGCTATGGGAAATTACAGCAAAAAAATCTCATGCACCCCAATTTTAGTAACATGCGTGGGAAGCAATGCTTGGGAGCAGGGTTTGGCCATTAAATAAGCAAGCCCTGGAGATGGCCTGAGTGGAAACATGTCCCCATGTGTCTACATGTAGGAAAACATGGAGGAAATCAGGCTAGTTCCTACTCTACAGGCTTAGGGTGTTTCAGAAGGATGAAGTCATTACATGTGCCCCACACAGTGGCTGACACACAGTCAGCATCCAAGGCATGAAGGCCATTGCTGCAATAATTTTTAAATTGTACAGATGACATATGTATCTTAATGAGTGATGCTGAGCTGAGGCCTCATGGAGTGACCCTAGTAGCAAAGTCTGAAGGGCCATGGGTGCCCCCAAACCAGTCTTACAAGGTAAACATCTCTGCCATGACTGTTGGCTCCAGCTCCACTGCTGTATTCACTCAACATTGTCTATAGGATCCATCCTTGCTGAGGAATGTGGCTTCAGTTCGTTCATGATCCTGACACCTCTGTGGCTTATAGGCCAGTGATTTTGTCAAACGGCGTCAGTTTACAGATGTTTCACTTCCTCCTGGTTCAGTCCATAAGAGGCAATTCAGTTTGTCACAGCGTTCAGCCTTGTGGTCTCACTGTGGGCGTCAGGTGGCAGGGATTGTGATTCATACTGTTGCTGACCCTGTTGACTTTGGAGCCTTGTTTAACGTAATAACTGCTGAGTTTTCCATTGGATAATTACTCTTCTCATTTTTGTAATACGTGTCTTTGGCTACTCGGAGCCATTTGGAGCTGGCAGCAGTAGCTGCTGCTTCTTCTTCTTCTTCTTCTTCTTCTTCTTCTTCTTCTTCTTCTTCTTCTTCTTCTTCCTCCTCCTCCTCCTCCTCCTCCTCCTCCTTCTCCTCCTCCTCCTCCTCCTCTTCTTCTTTTCTTTTCCACCCCCTCTCCTCTTCTACGACCTCCTCTTCCTTCTTTTAACAGTGAAAAAAATGTGTATTTAGAATTAAGCATCTGGACCATTTTGGACGATGCCAGCTTTGTTGGCAACACCCAGAGCATCATAATGCAAAGCCTTCCTCTCTCCATCAGGCCTTCTCAGGGCATTGACTTTGGCCACATCGGTGTCACAGAGCTTCTTCATAGCTTGTTTGATCTGGTGTGCTTAGGTCTAGGCACCCATATTTCTTTATGTCGCCCTGTCTTTACAGTACTTCCTTGTTCTCTGGCTTTGATGTTGTGCAGTGCCGTCCTCCCATGAGAACGTCCTCCTAATGTAAAGGTGACCACTTCCGAATTTCCCGCTAACCCTGGCCTCCTGTAACTCACAGCCTTGCATATCCAGTTGCATATCTGGTCTTTTGAGCTAGTTATCTTACAGGTTTCTTACATTTTATTGTTCAAAATAGGATTCTTGTATTCACACTTTAACCCAGAATCCTCCTCTGGCTCTCTGCACCTCACTACATCGTATCACCACCTTTGTCCATCAGGCCAGAGACCTCCATCTTAGCTTACCTTTGTGGTTTCCCATCAGACACCCAGCTTCCACCTGCTGGTTCATTTCATTTTACCCCAGGATGCTCCTCCGACCTTCCCACTTCTGCCCACTTCCTCTGCGCGCTCCCTCTTAGATGTTTCCAGCATCCACTTCATTATTATCTTTCACCTTTCTTGCTTCATCTCTATAATCATTGCAGATCACAGCACGTTGCTTCCTTCCTTAAGGCCCTTCCCTGTCCTTCTTACTCCTTTCGGAATAAAATCTAGGCCTCCAAAGCTCCCTGCAGTCTGGCTGTGCTTGGTCTTCAGCTCTGTAGTGGTCTGAATAGGCATGGCCCCCACGCACTCCCCCGTGTGTTTGAATGCTTGGCCACAGGGATTGGCCCTACTAGGAGGTGTGTCACTGTGAAATTGGGCTTTGACGTCACATATGCTCAAGCTATACCCAGTGTGGCACACAGTCGCTTCTGCTGCCTGCGGATCAAGATGTAGAACTCTCAGCTCCTTCCCCAGCACCGTGTCTGCCTGCACACTGCCATGCTTCCTGCCATGATGATGAGGATGGACTAAACCTCTGAAACCGTAAGCCAGCCCCAATTAAACGTTTTCCTTCATAAGAGAGTTGCTGTGGCCGTGGTGTCTCTCCGCAGCAATAAAACTCTAACTGAGACAAACTCCATCTCATGTGTCTCTTTCTTCCACTGAACTGTTGAGAACAAGAGAAACATCCCATCGTTTCATCCAGTTCCTTAAACATTTTCATCTCTTCTCCCTCAGAGCCTTAGCTGAACACATCTTCTCGTGTGTTAGGTACATCGGCTCCTCATCCTTCAGGCCTCACCTTGACTGCTCTCCTAAGATAGCTCTTCCCCAAGTGATGCTCATCTGTTTCATCCATGCCTCCCTCCCTATCCTGTCTCAGCACACCCCTCTGTCCTTTTGTCTTAGTGTTTCACACGACAGACCATGGTTGTATACGTGCTGTCTCATTTCCCCTCTTGACTCCGACTTCCTCCCCCTAACAGGTTGGACCAGCTTACGACACCAGACACCAGAAGACTGATATAGGTTAATGACAGAGGCCAGTATTTACAACCACTAAAAATGACCTCAGCACTTTAGCCCAAGAGAAGAGACATATCCTCTTTGACACATTCAGGAAGAATCAAGCTTAGCAGCTGATGGTTTTCATAAGCTAATTTTCTAAAAGCTATACCTTCCCCACAAAGGGCAGGAAAAAGAGAACCAACAATCCTAGTAATAAACTACAAAGAAATCTGCGTTAAGAAATTGCCTTTTAAATGAGAACCTGCTTGTTTTACTGGGGACTGTTGGGCTTGGATAAGGTAAATCATGGCTGCTTGGGAGGATGCTCAGCAGAAGGGCTCATCGCTATCGGGGAGGTTTAGTCAAAGGATACAACAGACGAAGGAGGAAAATTTCTCCCTCACTTATATCCACTCACTCCCCCAAGAGGTCTCTGTCACTATTAGGCCAGTTTTAATCTATTGTTAGAAATGTATTGTGAAGATTTATTCTTTTTACCTAGTGATTTTTTTTAAGAGAAAGTTTTTCCAGACTCATTTTTTCCTTTGAAGTTGCAGTTTGACCCAGTAAACAAAACAAAGCAAAACAAAACAATAATTTCTGTTTTAGTCAGCTGTTCCGTGGTCAACAGCGCCTGAGTCTCAGTGCTTGCGAGAGTGGTTTATCTCTTGCCCACGTTCTATATTTGGGGCGAACTGGCCTCAGATCTGCTCCCAAGCTCTGCGCCTTTGTGTTCTAAGATCTAGGCCAGAGGACCAGCCCCTATCTGAGACGTGCTGTGCTGATGGCTGAGAGAGGACAGCCAGGCCAAGCCCACTGCACTGGGCATGAATAATCAATCCTCCTGCAAGACTCCACAGGCCACAGGGAAGCAGTGAGAAGGCACAGGGATCTTGAGATCACCTGAGGAATGAAGAAGGAGGCTTCTGCGAGACAGTGGCACCTCGCTAGCAAGCATTTCCTATTTGCCATCTGTTGTGCTTTATGCCTATTGCTCTTTGAAACCCCAAGGTTATCCTGTGAGGTGGGTAGTATTATCACCTGCTTCCTGTGCTGAGGCCCAAGGTTGCATCGTAGTTAATGGCGCAGTCAGGTTTCACAGTGAGACTTGGTAGCCCCTGGCTGTCAGTCGGGGAATGGTGGTGTGAGCTTAGGATGCTGCTGGGATAGTTCTGTGTGCTTTCGGCAAACAGTGCTGTGCACTGATCAGTTTTAACCAGTACTAATAGTTACTCTACGGAGTGAGTCTTTCTGCTGGCGCCTGGGACTGGTATTTGTAATCATCCCTTGGGTTTTTCAATTTCCATTATTAATACCTACTCTTATTTAGCTATGCGTGTACTTGCTAGAAGTCACCTAAATCCCTAGGGGATAAGGCAAATTCTACAGGAAGGCATGCGAATGCACCCAATCTTGTGCAGCAGTTGGAAACCTCCAAATGTGTTTGCTGAGACTTAGTGGGAAGAATCTCTGCACAGATCAAGCAGTGATGCCAACGTCCCCATTTCTCTGAATTCTCTGTCTTCCTCCTGTGGAAACATGCCCCTATGGCATAGCCAGTGCAACCTTGAACCCACAGCAGCTGTAGTTCCCTGTATGAGATGAGCACTAGACTGGGCCAGTCAACATTCCAAAATGGGTGGGAGAGGCCCCACCCACCCCTCTTTGAGGAGCTGTTGGTAGTTAATGGGTGACCAGGGGAAGGGAAGTCATTTTCAACAGTGTAGCCACTGATGGGTTGCCTACATTCCAAGAAATAGCACATCCAGCAACTGTAATTAATCTTGGTAAAATGCTCACGTGTGTGCGCGCGCACACACACACACACACACACGGGGGGGGGGGGTAGTGTTGGAAGGGGAGGGAGGGAAGAGAGGAGAAGGATGAAGGATAAGAAGAAGAGAAGAGAAAAAATAGGGGTTAAATCTATTCATGTATGAAATTGTAAAAAAAAAAAAAAAAAAGGAAAAGACAAAGGGAGACAGAGGGGGAGGGATGGAGAGAGAGAGGGAGGGATGGAGAGAGAGGGGGAGGGATGGAGAGAGAGAGGGAGGGGTGGAAGAGGGAGTGTGGCTCCTTCGGGTTGGCTTTCTGACAATGAGCTGTCTGTTCGATCCTCTCTGTTTGCTGAAATGGTGGTTTTACCTGGCTGTCTCCTGGCCCTCCCAGAACTCCTGTAAATAGTCTGTTTATAACTGGCCCCAAAGGAAAGAATAAAGATTATCCAGCAGGCCATTGCCTTCTAGAATAAAAGCAGACCCCATGTGCACTCTGCATTTTAATCTCAAAATAGGAAGGTGGTTCAGTTGAGTTACAACCATTTCAGCTTAATTGGCAGCTATTTTATGAATATTTTATGGAAGATGCTAAATCTCAGACCTACAAATTGTCCACTTGATATTTGTTTTAGGAGGAAATAATGCTTTATCTTTATGGCTGGCTGTCATCTCTGCAGGGAGAGAGGGGAAAGTGTGTCACGTGGTGACAGGCAACAATCACACCCATGGAGGTGATGCTGTCTCTCTGCCTCTGCCATCAGTGAGCCCAGAAAGACCTGGCCAGGTAGAGACCCTTTCAAAGTCAACACTTCCTTTGTCAGCATTGCTGACTCCAGAGGAGCATGAGCATTCCTCTTGGCCCCTGTAGCCTTTAAAGGCTCTCGCCTCTGTGTATAGCAACAAATACACAAACCAGCAAACCTCTTTTTTCTTCACAGTCAGCCAAAACCATCGTTCTCTGTGAACCCCAGTTGGCTCTTGGATGCCCAAGTGCATCCATGTTATGAGCTGTGGACAGCACTTTGGCGTTACAGTGTTGCATGATGTTGGTTGAAGGACCACTCTTCAAGTCCTGTTAATAAAACCGTCATGAGAATAAGTGGCTTTTGGCGTGGGTTGGGGTCTCCAGTGCTGACTGCTGTACTGTACTCCTGTATTTTCATGTTTGGATGAGTTGCTCGCAAAAGGGTCTGTGGTGGTTTGAATAAAAATGCCCCCACCTTCAATAGGCTCGATAGATTCGAATGCTTGGCCACCAGGGTGTGGCACTATCAGGAGGTGTGGCATTGCTGAAGTAGATGTTGGCATTATTTGAGGAAGTGTGTCACTGGGGTGGGATTTGGGGTTTCCGGTGCTCAAACCAGCCCAGGGTCTCTCTCTTCTTGATGCCTTCATTATCCAGCCGTAGACCTCTCGGCTCCTTCTCCAACAGTGTGTCCGCCACACGCTTCCATGCTTCCCACCATGCTGATAAGGAACTAGGCCTCTGACCCCGTAGGAAGCCCCCAGCTAAATGCTTTCCTTTATAAGAGTTGCCATGGTCGTGGTGTCTCTTCACAGCAACAGAATACTGACAGGGACATGGTCTTTGTGGGAAAACTACACAAACTCTTTCTGCACGTGAGTGTGCTGTCCAACTTCTGTGGTCATTGATGCCAACACTCCTATCGTCTTCAGACCACACACAACTTATTAGTCATGACATTTGATAGAACGTAGAGTCTTATCCATGGCTTTAAAGAACATTAAGATAGTACTAGTAGTTTTCTTTGAACTTTTTCCTTAACAAACAGAAATACATATTTATTAAAACTATGTGTAATGAAAATAGTCTACCTAAATCATTCTTCCTGTATTTTAACATCCTTTCTCTTAATAAAAGATACATACTGTTTCTCCCTAATTTTTGAAGCATATTGGTATGAACAAACCCTTTAGCGCCATCAGATATATTTTTCTCCATTTTCAGGGGAGTGAATCCAAAGTCACACAGGTGTGATGCAAATACTCTACCACTAAACTACACCCCACCCCCTCTGCCCCTCTTTCATCCTGTACCTGTTCCTCTGTGCAAGAAATGGACTAGAGAAAATAAAATACAAGGGATAAGGTCTATATCCCTGGGTTCTTAATAGTATGAAAATTGCAGAAATATCAGTTATCCTACATAACATCTATACCTTTAAAAAAAATGAAGAAAACAACTACCTAAAATGTGTTCATTGTTCCTGGCAATTTTACAACTGGTTCTGAGTCTCTGATGTATGTGGGTAGCTCAGCTCCAGAGGTTTGTTTTTATAGGAAGATCATTTATGAAAGTAATTCTATCTGGAAGGACTGAAATAACATCTTGATTTTGCATAAATTAACATGTTCAGGCTGGACCATGAAGAGGGTGTCTTTTTTGGCATTTGGGCAGGAGAAACACAGATTTGGGGACCAAGAATGGTCTTGTTATGTGTGCCCAGCAGAGGGATCACATCTCAGGAAATGAAGTGTCTTCCTTTTTAAACTGCTGACACCTGTCTTGGATTCTTGGCTTCTGCGTGTGCGTGCCCTTGGTCGGTATTAACAGCAGCCTGACTAGGCAGGTGAGACTGCAAGTAGCACAATTTTGCATCAAAGATAGGTAGACTTATTTCTAAACTTGGAGTTTTTTAATTAAATCATTTGCATGTTGCCCTCCTAAGTCTTGCTCTTTTATAATTTCCATTGAAACAAGTAGTGAAAAGGGAGGCTAGCACTGATAAAGGGCCCTCTAAGAACCCAGCTAATAGAGCATTACTTTGCAATAAAGACATGTTTGTCACATCCTCCTCCCCTGTGGCAGGTGGGAAAGGAAGGTAATGAATTCAACATCCTCCTTAGCGAAGAATTCAAAACCTAATGGCTGGAGAGAAGGTTCAGGGGCTTAAGGTGTTTGTCTAGAAATCTAAAGACCTGAGTTTCATCGTTGGGTGGGGGGAAGTCAAGAACCAACCACTACAAGTTGTCCTCCGACCTCCAAGTCTTGTTGTGGCAAATGTTTGGCCCACCTCCCACAAGTAGATAAATGTAATACAGACATCTTTAGTTACAGGAATAGTTGACATTTAGAAGTAACTGGCAGAAATACCGTTTAATTTGTTGGTGTTGTTTGGGGTCAAATTGCTTTTTTTTTTTTAAACGCCAAATAATAAGTGCTTTAGTCTCTGGGGCTGATGACCTCAGGAACCAGTAATCAGCTTTGCTTCGTCAGACATTTGCTGTAAGACATTGCTTTAATGAGCGGAGGATGCGTTTCAATAAAACTTTATTTGTAAAATCAGGCTGGGGCAAGATTTGCGCAATGGGCTGTAAGTCACCAGCTCTAACCTGTTCCACTGCCATATCGATGCCTCATGAGCATCCTTTCATGCTTCAGGTAGGGGAAGTAAACCATTTTCTGCTTGTAAGAAGCTCCAGAGTGACAAGACCATGTGGCTGTGAATAAAGCATTTGACCTTGGCCTGATGATGACATTTTAAGGCTATAATGTTGATAAACAGTGTCGTCTCTCCTATACCATGGAAGACTAATGAGATCACTCATGTGAAACATTTTGATTTACTCAGATGAATATCATTTTTAACGCTAAACTGGTGCTTGCTCTTTAGCAGTCCCAAAGGAAATAAGGAAGTAAATCAATCTGATACCCCATAAATAGGTACAAGCTTTAAAAGCGCGAACCAGATCCATTTTTTTTAAACCAATCTACCCATTTTTTTCTATAGCAGTTCTCATATATGGGGAGGTTTGTGTTTGGGGGTGCCCCCTCCCACTATCAGCCATTAATTAAACACTGACCTCACAGGCTGGCCTGTCTGACGGGGGTGTTTTCTCAACCGAGCATCCCTCTTCTCAAATGACTATAGGTTGTGTCAGGTTGACCAACCAGCATGCCATCATATCTGTATCTATGCATCCCCCAGCTCCCATAATTGCCATTTTACTCCCTGCTTCTGTTCATTTTATATTCTGCTCACGATGAAAAAAGAACAGGTGGAATTTAGCTTTCTGTGCCTGGCTTAACTGACTTGGCACAAAGTCCTGAAGTTCATCCCTATTGTAATAAATAATAGAATTTCTTCTTCTTCTTCTTCTTCTTCTTCTTCTTCTTCTTCTTCTTCTTCTTCTTCTTCTTCTTCTTTTCTTCAGGCTGAGTGGTATCTTACTGCATAGCTATCACACATTGTAGCCTGATGGACACTCGGGTTCCATTGTAACTTGGCTAGTGGGAATAAACAGCACTGCACATGCAAGTGCAGATACCTCTTCGCCTACTGGCTTAAAACTTTGAACACCGATCCAAGAGTGAGATTACTGGATCTGAATGTGACTGTTGTGTCAAGGCAGAGAGGAGGAGTTGAGGACACGGCTTATAGTTCTCTGTGATCCTGTACACAAAGGATTCCCAGAAAGGAGCTGAGGATCCAGATCCATCTGATCCCAGGATACCTTTTACGTTAAGGGGCTCGGGAATATAGAGAGGATCCGGTTCCCTTTCTGCTACCGCAGTGGTGCTGGGGACAGCATGGTTTCTACAGAGCCTGCCATTAGCCCTTGAGCAATCAACTGCAAGTCAACACGTAGAGACAAATCTGACGGTTTGGGCCACAGGCTTCCTTCCTTGATAAATAGATTATTCTCCAGTCAGGCATCAGGGAGATGCAGCTACAATGCTTGTGAAACTGAAGATAAGCCACTCAGTCTGTCTTCTCGGTTCCTGAAACAACCATGAGCTCTCAGGGGCTAAGTGTGGGTGGATTGTGAGCGTGGGTTTCTACTGTTCAGACGCAGGCCAATAGCAGGTTGCTTTTTGTACCTAAACCTGGAAAGACTCTCTGCAATACTCTTAGATCCCAGCAAAGGAGAGCACAGCTGAGGTGAGGCTCTAGAACAGTGGCAGGAGAGAGGAGAGAATGAAAGTAGGGGTCCATTACAGGTTTGGGGGTGGCTGTCTTTGCTATGCCTAAAGCGTAAGTAATTGTTGCCTCCCGATTGGGAGCCTTGGGCCAGGCACTAGTACTCTCAAAGGGAGCCTCCTCTGCTTGGTAAACTGGTTCTAGAATCTTCACCAGGCCTCCGGCTTCATGTCTGAACCCCAGATGTGACCTCAAGAATAAAGTAAATTAATAGCTGCCTCTTCTCCAGTCAAGTGTCAAGGGAGATGCAGCTACCCGCTAAGATGTGCTTGTGGCCGCCGACCTGTGAGAAACTGAAAATAAAGCAGAGGAGTAACTCACCTGCAATTCTAGCGTCCACAGGGGGTGCTTATCTGGTCAGCTACTTTACCAAAAACAATGGAACGAGTTCAGTGGGCAGTGGGCAGGCTCTGTTAGTACTTTCACTGAGGCACAGGACAAAACCCCTCCTTTGTCCTTCCTCCTCCTCCGCCTCCGCCCTCTGTAATGGAGTAGCATCTTGATGCCACCAGTACAGACACAGAGGACCCTTCTTTCTTTTCCTGTCCCTCTGGTCCCTGAACATCACATGCGTTCTGGTTTGGTTGGAGTGACAGTTGCAGTCCCGAACAGTTTGGGCGCTTTGTGGGTATTTTATTTGTGCTGCTCACTCTGTGGGAGCAGATTCATGAGTCACAGGGGCAGCGGGGTGTGAAGTTCTGGTCTCAAGAAAACCCAGGGCTTTCTATACTGTACGGAAGATAGCAGGAGCTGGGACTGGCCGTGCGTTTCAGTAGAGGAGTGTGTGTCTAGTTTGCAGGATGTCGTGGCATGGGTTCTGTGCCTCTTGAACCGCAAGAGATGGAAAGATGGAGGGAGGGGAAAATGGAAGCAGGAAGATGAGGTGATGCAGGTTTGGAGGAGGGGAGGTTAAGGTGGAGACTCGTCCTGGATGTTCTTGTGGGGTAGCGAGGGTGTTGATGTACCCAGCACAGATAGTTTGTTTAGGGGGCTACACGTGTTGGGTATGGGACAGGCCTAGGGAGGTGGAGTGGGGCCACGATGTGGTTCCTGGGATGCCATACTCAGAAACTTACTGTGGGAATAACCAGAAGTAATTGCATGTTTTGTAGACACAGAGTAACCTAATGCTGGCAGGACATGCTGTGTTGGATCTGCTGAGTCACAGGATGCTGCAGCCTAGTCAGGCATGCTTAGATGAGAGCATGGATTAGGATGGTGGACAGCATGCTTAGATGAGAGCCTGGATTAGGATGGTGGACAGCATGCTTAGATGAGAGCCTGGATTAGGATGGTGGGCAGCATGCTTAGATGAGAGCGTGGATTAGGATGGTGGACAGCATGCTTAGATGAGAGCGTGGATTAGGATGGTGGACAGCATGCTTAGATGAGAGCATGGAGTAGGATGGTGGACAGCATGCTTAGATGAGAGCGTGGATTAGGATGGTGGACAGCATGCTTAGATGAGAGCGTGGATTAGGATGGTGGACAGCATGCTTAGATGAGAGCGTGGATTAGGGTGGTGGACAGCATGCTTAGATGAGAGCGTGGATTAGGATGGTGGACAGCATGCTTAGATGAGAGCGTGGATTAGGATGGTGGACAGCATGCTTAGATGAGAGCGTGGAGTAGGATGGTGGACAGCATGCTTAGATGAGAGCATGGATTAGGGTGGTGGACAGCATGCTTAGATGAGAGCGTGGATTAGGATGGTGGACAGCATGCTTAGATGAGAGCGTGGATTAGGATGGTGGACAGCATGCTTAGATGAGAGCGTGGATTAGGATGGTGGACAGCATGCTTAGATGAGAGCGTGGATTAGGGTGGTGGACAGCATGCTTAGATGAGAGCGTGGATTAGGATGGTGGACAGCATGCTTAGATGAGAGCGTGGATTAGGATGGTGGACAGCATGCTTAGATGAGAGCGTGGAGTAGGATGGTGGGCAGCATGCTTAGATGAGAGCGTGGATTAGGATGGTGGACAGCATGCTTAGATGAGAGCGTGGATTAGGATGGTGGGCAGCATGCTTAGATGAGAGCGTGGAGTAGGATGGTGGACAGCATGCTTAGATGAGAGCATGGATTAGGATGGTGGACAGCATGCTTAGATGAGAGCGTGGATTAGGGTGGTGGACAGCATGCTTAGATGAGAGCGTGGATTAGGATGGTGGACAGCATGCTTAGATGAGAGCGTGGATTAGGATGGTGGACAGCATGCTTAGATGAGAGCGTGGAGTAGGATGGTGGGCAGCATGCTTAGATGAGAGCGTGGATTAGGATGGTGGACAGCATGCTTAGATGAGAGCGTGGATTAGGATGGTGGGCAGCATGCTTAGATGAGAGCGTGGAGTAGGATGGTGGACAGCATGCTTAGATGAGAGCATGGATTAGGATGGTGGACAGCATGCTTAGATGAGAGCGTGGATTAGGATGGTGCACAGCATGCTTAGATGAGAGCGTGGATTAGGATGGTGGACAGCATGCTTAGATGAGAGCATGGATTAGGATGGTGGACAGCATGCTTAGATGAGAGCGTGGATTAGGATGGTGCACAGCATGCTTAGATGAGAGCGTGGATTAGGATGGTGGACAGCATGCTTAGATGAGAGCGTGGATTAGGATGGTGGACAGCATGCTTAGATGAGAGCATGGATTAGGATGGTGGACAGCATGCTTAGATGAGAGCATGGAGTAGGATGGTGGACAGCATGCTTAGATGAGAGCGTGGATTAGGATGGTGGACAGCATGCTTAGATGAGAGCATGGAGTAGGATGGTGGACAGCATGCTTAGATGAGAGCATGGATTAGGATGGTGGACAGCATGCTTAGATGAGAGCCTGGATTAGGATGGTGGACAGCATGCTTAGATGAGAGGCTGGGTTAGGGTGGTGGACAGCATGCTTAGATGAGAGCATGGATTAGGATGGTGGACAGCATGCTTACATGAGAGCGTGGATTAGGATGGTGGACAGCATGCTTACATGAGAGCATGGATTAGGATGGTGGACAGCATGCTTAGATGAGAGCATGGATTAGGATGGTGGGCAGCATGCTTAGATGAGAGCGTGGAGTAGGATGGTGGACAGCATGCTTAGATGAGAGCGTGGAGTAGGATGGTGGACAGCATGCTTAGATGAGAGCGTGGAGTAGGATGGTGGACAGCATGCTTAGATGAGAGCGTGGAGTAGGATGGTGGACAGCATGCTTAGATGAGAGCGTGGATTAGGATGGTGGGCAGCATGCTTAGATGAGAGCGTGGAGTAGGATGGTGGACAGCATGCTTAGATGAGAGCATGGATTAGGATGGTGGACAGCATGCTTAGATGAGAGCGTGGATTAGGATGGTGCACAGCATGCTTAGATGAGAGCGTGGATTAGGATGGTGGACAGCATGCTTAGATGAGAGCGTGGATTAGGATGGTGGACAGCATGCTTAGATGAGAGCATGGAGTAGGATGGTGGACAGCATGCTTAGATGAGAGCGTGGATTAGGGTGGTGGACAGCATGCTTAGATGAGAGCGTGGATTAGGATGGTGGACAGCATGCTTAGATGAGAGCATGGAGTAGGATGGTGGACAGCATGCTTAGATGAGAGCATGGATTAGGATGGTGGACAGCATGCTTAGATGAGAGCATGGATTAGGATGGTGGCGGAGACAACAAGGCAAAGAAGATTAAAAATAAAAAAACGGTCACAGGGAATCACAGGGACTGAAAATGTCTAATGGCCGATACTAGTGCATTGTCACACCTGCATTGTCACTATAGATGGTAAGGAATAGACATTCACTGTGAAGATTTGTCAGTGGAGGAGAGTATATAGAGGGCTCAGTACAGCTAGGAAGACACAGAACCAAGAAAAGGAATGAAAGAAAGTTTATAGTGACCTCAATTAGTGCCATCCTGTATTAGGGAGCTATAGATGGTAGGGTTGTGAGTATTAAATGCAAATAGAGCATTGGGATTCAGAAGTTTTGGGTGACTTTTGCAAGTGGAATGTGAGCAGACTGGTGAGATGAGCAGTGATTTGGAGGAGCTAAGAGAACAGTGATGAGATGGTGGGGGTAACAAGCATAGAGGAGGGAGCTGGCAGGCATAGATGATGGAGCTGGCAGGCATAGATGATGGAGCTGGCAGGCATAGATGATGGAGCTAGCAGGCATAGATGATGGAGCTGGCAGGCATAGATGATGGAGCTGGCAGGCATAGATGATGGAGCTAGCAGGCATAGATGATGGAGCTAGCAGGCATAGATGATGGAGCTAGCAGGAATAGATGAGGGAGCTGGCAGGCATAGATGATGGAGCTGGCAGGAATAGATGAGGGAGCTAGCAGGAATAGATGAGGGAGCTAGCAGGCATAGATGATGGAGCTGGCAGGCATAGATGATGGAGCTGGCAGGCATAGATGATGGAGCTAGCAGGCATAGATGATGGAGCTGGCAGGCATAGATGATGGAGCTGGCAGGCATAGATGATGGAGCTAGCAGGCATAGATGATGGAGCTAGCAGGCATAGATGATGGAGCTAGCAGGAATAGATGAGGGAGCTGGCAGGCATAGATGATGGAGCTGGCAGGAATAGATGAGGGAGCTAGCAGGAATAGATGATGGAGCTAGCAGGAATAGATGAGGGAGCTGGCAGGCATAGATGATGGAGCTAGCAGGAATAGATGAGGGAGCTAGCAGGAATAGATGATGGAGCTAGCAGGAATAGATGATGGAGCTGGCAGGGATAGATGATGGAGCTAGCAGGAATAGATGAGGGAGCTAGCAGGAATAGATGATGGAGCTAGCAGGAATAGATGAGGGAGCTGGCAGGCATAGATGATGGAGCTGGCAGGCATAGATGAGGGAGCTAGCAGGCATAGATGAGGGAGCTGGCAGGCATAGATGATGGAGCTAGCAGACATAGATGATGGAGCTAGCAGGCATAGATGATGGAGCTAGCAGGAATAGATGATGGAGCTAGCAGGCATAGATGAGGGAGCTAGCAGGAATAGATGATGGAGCTGGCAGGAATAGATGAGGGAGCTGGCAGGGATAGATGATGGAGCTGGCAGACATAGATGATGGAGCTAGCAGGCATAGATGAGGGAGCTAGCAGGAATAGATGAAGGAGCTGGCAGGCATAGATGAGGGAGCTAGCAGGAATAGATGATGGAGCTAGCAGGGATAGATGATGGAGCTAGCAGACATAGATGATGGAGCTAGCAGGGATAGATGATGGAGCTAGCAGGGATAGATGATGGAGCTGACAAGTATACATATTGGAGCTAGCAGGCATATATAATGGAGCTGGCAGGAATAGATAACTTGCTTCTGAAATTTAGCAGTGAAAGAGAAAGCAAAATTAAAATTAATAATAGCAGGAGTCTTACAGATTATCCAACCACATAAGATGTGTTTTCTGCACAGAGGCATGATAGGAACCCACAAAGCTTATGCAGCTACTCTGAAGTCCCCCTTGGAGCCTGCCTCCCTGGGCAGGTGCACAGGAGGCTTGCCTGTGACAGTGCTTTTATTGGACCTTCAGCAGATAGCCCCCACCACCAGCTCTCAGTAGAGTGTCCTCATCTGCCCCTTCTCCTGAGCAAGGCGGGAGACGGAAGACCAGAATTTCTGTATTTGAAATAGTGCATGGAGGTAGAGGAGGAAGGGAAGGAAATCACTAATGTCCCATTTATTTCCAACTTCACAGGATAACTCGATAGCTAGGCAAGACTAAAATAAAGGTTTCCTGGCCTGAAGTCCAGAATCTTTTTGCCATGCCCTGCTGTCTGCAAGGGAGGAAAAGGAGCAAAGTATAACTTTTCAGGTCACGCTGTTCTCTGAGAGCCACCAAAACAAGTGTCACCTCTTCTTCTGCCAGTTGCTAATTTAGATGGCGAGGGCTAGAGAGATGCTCTAGTAGTTAAAGGCTGGGCTCACAAGCAAACCGTGGAGAGTGAGCCTACCTGAGGTAGAAACCTCACTCCACCTGGCCACCATCAACAGGCCACACAGCCTCCCCTCTGAGTGGCTCCCGTATCTGTTACACTGTTTTCAGCTGCCAGGTCAACAGGCGTCCTGGCTTGTAGGAGTAAGTGAATCCTGTAGATGTGGCCTCATACCGGGGTTCCTCACGGGTGGTCCTGTGGCTGTGGATTGTGCAATGTTAGCATCCTACTGTATTGCGAGGTGTTACCCTTCGCCGTCCACACTATTTCTCCCCCTCCATGTGGTCCTTGCTCCTGTGCCCCCTTGAGGTGTCGGCTAATCAGCTGCTTCTTTGGTTCTGACTTTGAGCTCATATTTGGAAAAACTACCCAGGAATATCTATTAGTTTCTTTTTATTCAGTATCTTGGCACCTTCACCGTGCTGCACTCATGCATGCCCGCCTTGTTATTTAGATATAGGGGTGTTTGCTTAGGGATGGCTGTTGAGTACTAGAGACTGCAACTGGGATCTCACATGCGCCAGGCAAATGTCTCCACGCACACACTGAGCTATACCCCCAGCTCTTTACATTTGTGTGTGTGTGTGTGTGTGTGTGTGTGTGTGTGTGTGTGTGTGTGTATATATATATATATATATGTCATATACACATTAAATTTTATTTTTATCATTATTAATTTTGAAATGGGAGTCTCACTAAGTTACCTAGGTTAATCTTGAACTCTATCTGGAGTCCAGCCAGGCCTCCACATCTGTCACATCTGCCACTTCCCACATGTTCTTCTGGGAGGAACAGGACTGCTGTGTTCCTACTGGCGTCTGGATCACCCTATCACAGCATCCGTTATAGCTAGTATTACAGGCCTGTGGCAATGCCACCACACCCAGCCAGGCTCCACCGGGCCCAGCTTCCGTTCTTGAGTTACAGTTGTTCTAGGCATTCTTCCAAGCTCTCCGCGTGGGTACGAGAGGGGACGTGAACAGATGTGGGCTTCCAGAAGGAAATTTCCTTTTTTTTTTTTTTTTTTTTTTTTTTTGGTTTTTCAAGACAGGGTCTCTCTGTGTAGCCTTGGCTGTCCTAGACTCACTTTGTAGACCAAGCTGGCCTCGAACTCACAGTGATCCACCTGCCTCTGCCTCCTGAGTGCTGGGATTAAAGGTGTGTGCCACCATGCCCGGCTCAGAAGGACATTTTCACCAGAGGACTGGTCATTTGTAATTGCTGCCTGGACAGTAAGTGGACAGTACTGGGACAGTAAGCTAGTTCTTTCTTCAACGAACACCTTGAGGCTAAACAGGAAATGGATCTGAGACCTCATAGGTACTCTTTTGTCTAAATGGCAGTAAATATAAGAAAAAATTAGACTTGAAACTTTTTTAAATTTTATTTATTTATTATTTATTTATTTATTTATTTATTTATTTTGGTTTTTCGAGACAGGGTCTCTCTGTGTTAGCCTTGGCTATCCTGGACTCACTTTGTAGACCAAGCTGGCCTCGAACTCACAGCGATCCACCTGCCTCTGCCTCCCGAGTGCTGGGATTAAAGGCGTGCGCCACCGCGCCCGGCTAGACTTGAAACTTTTAAAACATGCATTACTATTATAGTCCAATCCCACTTGTGAATCTGCCTGTGTGTTATAGTTTGTTTGTAGTAATTTGTAAAACCAAACCAAACCAAACCTGTTTACGGTCAGGCATGGCAGCACGCACCCTTAATTCAAGCACTCAGGAGGCAGAGGCAGGTGGATTTCTGTGAGTTCAAGGCCAGCCTGGTCTACATATAGAGTTCCAGGACAGCCAGAGCTACAGGATGAGACCATGTCTCCAAAAAGTATTTCATTAAATAATTCAAGTTTGAAATACTAAATTGGAGATTCATTCCACTGTTCTTTGTTTTGTTTTGTTTTTTTATATATATCCCCAGAACTGCGCTGTCTGGATCACATGTTAATTTTATTTTGTAATGTTTTGAGAAACCACTATTCTATTTACTGCATCAACCATACCATTTTACAGCGCCCCCACCCCACCCCACCCCTGCATGCCACCCCACCCCACCCCTGCACGCCATGCACAAGACATCCAACTTTACACCCTCAGCAGTGCTGATTCTCTGTGCTTTTCAGGGTGGCCACCCTCAGCCATCTCACTGTGGCATGGTTGCGCTTGCCGAGATCAACGGTGCAGCGTCCCTCCACACCTACACTGGCTTGTGCATCTTCCTTGGAGCCCTGTCTAGTGCCATCCCCTGCCCATTAAAAAAAATTGGGCTTTCTGTCTTTTTGTGACACAGTCAGAGGTGATGCCTCAGAATGGAAGTTGGCAACACCAAAGCATTCACGAGGCTGTGGAAACTGGAACTGTCATAGATTATCGATGGGGATGTAAAATGGGGCAACTGTACTGCAAAAATCTCTGGCAGTTTCTTAGATTTAAACACCCACCAACCTAAAACTTGGTGGTTCCAATGCTCGGATGAGACATTTTTATTTTTGTCCCAAGAGAAATCAAAATACATGTTTGCAAGAAACTGGTAGAGGGGTGGAAGAGAGCTTTATCCAAAATAGCCCCAAATAGAAACAGATAGCATCCGGGGAGAAGGTATTACAATGTGGTGTTTTCACACAAAGGGATATTTCTCAGTAATAAAAAGGATCAAACTGTCGATACATGTAACAGTACAACAGTACAACAGTAACATGTTAACCTAGTTTAATCTGATTGGAATTTGAGTGAGATGACGCCCTCCCTCTGGGAGAAGAGATAACCTCCACTGTCTCCTCCACTGACCTGATGCCTCTAGCTTCTCCGGTGTTAGCGAATCTCCCGTGAAGAAGTCAATGCAAAGGTGCTGTGTAGAGGAATACAGAAGTCCCAATAGTCATAGGTGTGATTCTTTTGGCCCCTCAAAAGCAGGAAGCTTTTAATAAATACATTTAAAGCCTTACAGTAAGATGTAGGATAAGCAAAGAAGTGCAGCATTACCCGAATCCAGTGGAAATCCATGCAAAACAAGCAAGCAAAGCCCACTTCTTTTCAACTGACTTTGGTCAAGAAACAGAAAAGAGAACCATGCTGACATCATCCGAGGCGAGGATAAAAGACATAAAATGTGCTTAGTGTTTGTTTTTTTCTCAACAGTTCCCAAGAGCTGTGATTCCCAGGCTGTCTCGGAATTGCACCCTGGTTCCTGGCGCACATACCCCCAAGCGTGAGTCTGCAGTTTTACAGGAAGAAAAGTTTGGTGGTGAATTCTCCAGCAACAGCAGGATTCGTGTCTGTTCACAACAGTAAGTCATGTGTGTAGAGCACTGTCTGGGAAGTCGCCGTAGAGAAGGTGTCGTCTTTGTGTGTGTGAGCAGGGCTATAAAATGGAGAGTGTGCGTTCACTGACTCTGCAGTTTGACAATCTTTGCCACCCATGATCCTCTGGTCCTAGTGTAGGCTCCCTGCCCGCCTGCTTAGCAGCTGAATACACTTGAACAAGTCACTTATAGTCTCTGAAATAGTCTCTGAACTTCGGTTCTTTGATTAAACCAACAAACCTAGGAACAGAGGCTTTGTAAATATGAGGAGGCATAAAATATGAGTGTGTCGCTATTATTCTTACCGCTCTTTTGCGGTTATGCCATCCTGTGCCACAGGAAGGAGTCTTTTGTCTCATGGTGATTTTGGATCATAGAGCGTGGTACTGTGTTTCAGTACTAAGGACTCAGGACTCAGGACTCAGTACTCTTCTTCTGAGTGCTGGGCCTTGTCAGAGAGCTGTCACACCTGTCATGGCATTTCTCCTCAGGTGACAGTACCTATAAAGTAGTAACTTAAGAGAAGCTAAAAGAAATCACTGTCCGCCCGGGTTCAATTCCCAGCACCCACATGGCAGCTCACAACTGTCTGTAATTCCAAGATCTGACACCCTCCCACCAATACACATAAATTAAAATTAAATTTTAAAAAAATGAATGGTGGCCGGGTGCGGTGGCACTCACCTGTAATCCTAGCACTCGGAGAGGCAGAGGCAGGTGTGTCTCTTTGAGTTTGAGACTAGCCTGGTCAACAAAGCAAGCCCAGGACAGCCAAGGCAACAAAGAGAAACCCTGTCTCAAAAAACCAAACCAAACCAAACCAAAACAAAAACAAAAACAAACAAACAAAAAAAACCCCAAAAAACAAAACAAATAAAACCAAACAAACAAACAAAAAAACCATAAAAATAAGGTGGATTTTGTAGTTCTTAGCTAATCCCTTCCAGTGAACCAAGCACTGTTTTGGATTCTCGTTCAGGTCAGTGAACAAAGCGTGCACAGGGCCCTGCCTTCACAGAGCTAGGTCATAAACCCAGAATGAGACACGTATCATAGATGGTGCAAGAACGCCTTTGGTACCCGGTGTTAGAATCTAGGGAGGATACAGGGAAGGGGGAAAGTGGAGTAGAGTGAGGGGGCAGCGAGCATTCGGAAAGCTGATCCAAACTACAGTGCCTCCTTGTCAGAAGGTCTCATTGAGTTGGACCTCAGGGGTTGCTCTGGGCATGTTCCTGGCAGAGGAAGCAGCAATAGAAGGCTGGAAGGGACAGCTTGTATGCTGCAGGCACAGCAGTGTGCCGAGACAAGGCGAGTGGGCGGAAGGTAAAGGGAAAAGAGTGTGGGGAGGCAGTGTCAGGTCCAAAGAAAATAAACACATTTCCCTGGCTTACATACTGCCTCGGTCCATTTTCTGTCTCTGCCACAGAATATGCCAGACTGGGTAATTTATAAAGAACAGACTTATTTGGCTCATGGCTGTGGGAGCCTGCAAGGTCCAGGCACACGCCGCTGGCATCTGGTGAGAGCCTTTTGTGTTGTGTCATGCCATAGAAGTAGGAGAAAGGCAACAGCGCAAAAGAGGACCAAACCCAACTGGGGAGCAAGAAAGCGCCAAGCTCAAGCCCACTCACGCTAATTCACACTACACTAATGTCTGTCCATCCTTGAAGGCACAGCCCTTATAGCAGGGGAGGTCCCCACATCCCACTATGACTCCATTCAAAACTAAGCTTCTAACACGTGGACGTTGGAGCGCATGTTTGAACGTAGCTAAATAATAAGGGTTTCTCTGCTTTCTTATTGATGTGACTCATTCTAAGTGGATTTCCCTGACAGTTAAAATACATGCACGTATGCATTCACTCTAAATAAATAAATTAGACCTCCATCGCCGCCCTACTAGTTTCCTGAGGCTGCTGTACCAAGACTCAGTGCCTGAAAACAGCCAAGACCCTTTCACAGTTCGGTAGCCTTATCAAGCCGACCTCTAGTTAGCGCCCTGCTCCCTACCAGACTCACAGTGCAGCTTCCTTCCTTCTCACTTCCTAGCTTGTGGTGCTTCTTGGCGATCTTTGGCGGTCCTTGGTTTGCGGCCGCATCGATCCAGTTTCTGCCTCTTCCACATGGCAACCTTTCTGTGCCTATGTTTGCATGGTACCCCTGTTGTACGTGTCTCCAAAGGCCATCTTCCCTTTTCTTACAAGGACACCAGCCACGGGATTAAAGACCTACCCTACTCAGATGCAACATCCTCATGACTGGTTACTTGCACAGCAACCCTGTTTCCAGGTCTGGGTGGGAGGGTCAAGGCCTCAACTTATCTTTAAGAGAGGGGAGCACAGTTCGATCCACCACAGTCACCTTTAGTGAAATATTACCATTCCCACCGTGAGAGCAGAGCATCTTGGGAAACTCAAATGGCTTACCAAAGGACAGAGTCAGTCATTTAAAGATTGTACCTCACCGCCTGTGTGCCGTTGATAACAAGCCGGAGATATCAGGGACCTTCCCTGCCTAGAGCAGGAGCTACACACACACACACACACACACACACACACACACACACACAGCATTTTAGACTGTCTATACTGTTCGGCTCATCTCAGAGTGCCCCGCCCACACCCCTCTCCCGTTCCTGTCAAAGGGAAGGGATGCCTCCTCCAGATCTCAATCCCCATTTCACCTCATTGTGACAAATACAGAGGGCATACGCCTTTTCTCATTTCTAGGACTTTTTCCAAGAAAATACTGCTACAATTTCTGTGGTATGTGGAACATTTAGTGACAGGAACACGTTCTTTTTCTCATGTAACATAGGGAACACACACACACACACACACACACACACACACACACACACACGCACACACACGCACACACACGCACACACACACATGAACACAGCACTCAAGTCACTTGGCTTAATATACTCAAACTAGAGTATTCTGAAGCTTTTAATATTTTTTATTGTTCATTATACTTAAGTGCCTCTTAAATGTCTTGTCTGGCCATGTGTGAGTGTGAGGCTACAGTAGGAGCTGTATGTTAGGTACAGTCTTTTGAGATGTGCCTGAAAAAGGAGAGCTACACCAAATGGAACCGAGCACTTTGGTCATCTGTGAGGGACACATGGCTACGAACGATGTCCCAGCCAAAGGCAGAGGAGTGTCTAAATCTCAGTCCGGATTACGCATGCTCTCTGCTGTTTTTAATCTAGTGGTTAAAACAAAGCCATAGGAGGAAGAAAACTCCTGGGATCAAACCAGAAAGACTAGGAATCTACCAAAAAGAAGAGTACGAAGCAAGTTCAATGGTACAGAAGTGCTATGGGTAAAGAGGCCACACAAGGAGGACTATTAAGGGCAAGGAGACTGTACAGGGAGGGCAGGGAGGCTGCACAGGGAGGATTGGTGAGGGCAGGGAGGCTGTACAAGGAGGACTGATGAGGGCAGGGAGGACTGATGAGGGCAGGGAGGCTGCACATGGAGGACTGGTGGGGGCAGGGAGGCTGCACATGGAGGACTGGTGGGGGTAGGGAGGCTGTACAGGGAGGACTGGTGAGGACAGGGAGGCTGTACAGGGAGGCCTGGTGGGGGCAGGGAGGCTATACAGGGAGGACTGGTGAGGGCAGGGAGGCTATACAGGGAGGACTGGTGAGGGCAGGGAGGACTGGTGAGGGCAGGGAGGCTGCACAGGGAGGACTGGTGAGGACAGGGAGGCTGCACAGGGAGGACTGGTGAGGGCAGGGAGGCTGTACAGGGAGGACTGGTGAGGGCAGGGAGGCTATACAGGGAGGACTGGTGAGGGCAGGGAGGCTATACAGGGAGGACTGGTGAGGGCAGGGAGGCTGTACAGGGAGGACTGGTGAGGGCAGGGAGGCTGTACAGGGAGGACTGGTGAGGGCAGGGAGGACTGGTGAGGGCAGGGAGGCTGCACAGGGAGGACTGGTGAGGACAGGGAGGCTGCACAGGGAGGACTGGTGAGGGCAGGGAGGCTGTACAGGGAGGACTGGTGAGGGCAGGGAGGCTGCACAGGGAGGACTGGTGAGGACAGGGAGGCTGCACAGGGAGGACTGGTGAGGGCAGGGAGGCTGCACAGGGAGGACTGATGAGGGTAGGGAGGCTGTACAGGGAGGACTGGTGAGGGCAGGGAGGCTGTACAGGGAGGACTGGTGAGGGCAGGGAGGCTATACAGGGAGGACTGGTGGGGGTAGGGAGGCTGTACAGGGAGGACTGATGAGGGTAGGGAGGCTGTACAGGGAGGACTGGTGAGGGCAGGGAGGCTGTACAGGGAGGACTGATGAGGGCAGGGAGGCTGTACAGGGAGGACTAATGAGGGCAGGGAGGCTGTACAGGGAGGACTGATGAGGGTAGGGAGGCTGTACAGGGAGGACTGGTGAGGGCAGGGAGGCTGCACAGGGAGGACTGATGAGGGCAGGGAGGCTGTACAGGGAGGACTGGTGAGGGCAGGGAGGCTGCACAGGGAGGACTGGTAAGGGCAAGGAGTCCTGACTATCTTGGCTTTGGCTAATGATATGAGTGGAAAGGGACGATATAGGGAAGATTGACAGCCCCACCTACCTTTCCTCAGCATCAGTTTCGCTGTTTCTGGTGACACTGCTGAGCAGCTTCCTTTTGAGACCACATCTTTCTCACCTTCGTTCTTGATTTGCTTTAATCCCTGTAAGCTTTGGTGCTCTGCTTTCCACGCAGTAGCTGACTGCTTTGGAGCTGTGTGTTGAAGCATATGCTTTCCCAAAGCACCAAAGTCTCGGGAAAAACACTGCCTCCTCTCCAGGAATCCTCGCCCTCTCCAGCATGCATTTGCTCTGGTACTGAAAGCATGTGGAAATTACAAGGCTTTCGCAGTCTTCGATCGAATCAGCATGGCCAGTCACCACTGTCTGATGTCATCACCACCCCAGAGCCCTGCTCCCTGCAGCCAGACTGGCTGGTGTTCAGACCCTGGCAGACACAGGTCTATTTGATTGACATGGTAGGATTGGTGGGGGCAGTGCTGGAGTTCAGACCCAGGACCTAGTGCATACCAGGCAAGCACAGTACCACTGCACTGCGCTGCAGCTTTCACGACATTGTTGGCACTTGGTAGCTGCTGGTGAATCGCTGCTGCTCCCGAGACTGCCCCTGCTGGTTGAGAACTATAGTCAGGGCTGGGGAGATGGCTCAGAGGGCAAAATGCCTGCCTGCCTGTCAGAGCTCAGCTGCAGGCAGGAGACAGAGGCAGGAGCATCCCAGGGACTTCCTGATCAGCCATTCTAGCCAACTGATGAGTGGTGGGTGCAGTGAGTGACCCTGTTTTAAAGACTAATGTGGAAAATTAAGAGGAAGACATGAATTGAACCTCTGCGCCCCCCAACACGGACAGACAAGCATATTTGTACACAAACCCTCTACTTGTAATTATAAATCATTTTTCACACACAAACAGACACACAGACAAACACATACATGTGCGTGTGCGTGCACACACATACACACGTTTTAGTGTGTAGCCAAATAAATCAGGAGCCATCTGTTTAAATTTTTTCCCACAGGCTTCTGGCAAATACTATGCTGGCTCAATCCTCCTGTCACTGGAATGGGAACAAAGGCTTTACCCTTATTTCTCAGTAATTTGACATTGTTGAGAAGTTACGAATGCGTTAGCACATTTTAAATATTCAGATAAGAGTCACAATATAAAATGAACTGCTCAATTTATTTTGAAACTTTTTTTTCCCTAAGATTAAAGATTTTAAGCTGGATGTAATGGTACAAGCCCATAATGCCAGCTAATTGGGGGAGCTGAGGCAGGAGAATCACAAATTCAAGGCCAGCCTTGGTGATTTACGGAAGCCCTGTCTGAGAGGGGGGGGGGGAGGGAGAGAGAGGGAGAGATACACACAAGTACAGGGACGTGGATGGGGTTAGGAATGATAGAATTCCTGCACGTGTGAGGCTCTGTGTTCAATCCCCAGTACCATAACACAGTGACATAAAATAACCCACTTAAAAGTGTTTAAATTTATCAGTGCATTTAGTACACAAATTTACTACCTCTGACCCATTCCAAAACAGCTTCATCACCTCAAATGACGCTCTGTGCCCATTAAAAGCCACTCCCCGTCCCCATCCCCCACCTCCTGGCAACCATCAATCTACTTCCCACCTCCATGGAAATGGAGTTGTTCAATATGTGACCAGTTGTGGCTGGTTAGGAAACCAAACCAAACCAAACCCTGTACTTGTGATTACAAATCATTTTTCAGCATCCCGATCCCTAGGCAGGAGAGCTGACGTGCTGTAGGAGTACAGTAGTTGCTGAGTGAGTCCTCCAAGAAAACCACCCCAGGGATACGTGAATCCCTGCAGTTGCTTCGGGAGGGATGCTTCAGGATGAAATTACTTAATCCGCAAAGATGCGAGACTGCGGCCGGCTTTACCTTACTTCACCTCTGCCATATGGCCCAGTCCCTTCAGCCACCTGCCCCGCAGCCCCTGACTTAGGCCATTGTCCTGGCTGTTTCTCCGATAGAACCCATCCTGCAGCTGAACCTGTAATTGATATTTTTGGCTGAGGAGCTAGAGATTAGATTGCCAGCCTAAGCGACAAAGCCTCGTCTCTCCCGAGGGGGTTAGATGACACCAGCTGCTGGGGATAAAAATTTGAGGCATACTTTATGCTGTCATCTCCTGGGGACCTCCTTAGGAAAACAGCCCTTGCCGAGGAGGAAGGGATCCGGGATGCGGACTGCGAAGGCTTGAAATGTGAGTCCCCGCTCCATCTGCCCAGCGAAACCTAAGACAGTAGCACAGGTGGAGAAGTGGGAAACCGTGGCAAACAGGATTCTGGGGGGCTGAAATTCTCATCAGATCCTCCCGTGGTGGCAATGGAAGCCTCGGTTCTACACTTGCAGGGCCAAAGAATTGGGTTGAATGGAGCTAGTGGCTCAGTCAGTGAAGGCCACCTGTACACCCCTCTTCTGAGGCCTCCTGGCAGGCTAGGGCCATTAACAAGGACGCTGGGGCCACGGTTAAATACAAGCTCTTGCTGGCCTGTGTACCTACCACGTGATGTATGAGATCTGGACTGAAGCGCCAGCTTTCAACTCCAAACATTTGCCTGGAAATACCACCTGCAGAGTACTTGGACCACAAAGCTGAGTGCTGGGCTTGCAGTGGGGAGGCAGTTTTGCAGTTCCTCTCCTCTCTCCATCCTGGTCCTGCTTCCCTCCCTCCGTCCCTCCTTCTGTTAGCATGCATGAGGCTGCAAGCGCACCAGATGAGGCCCTCAGGGCTAAGGATATGAATGAAACCCTGCTCTCTAGAGGCTCGCCTCACGCCCTCCTGCTACCATCTGTCTGCTGTCTCTCGTTCTGCTTCTACAGAGACAGCGGAAGACGTTGTGCGCCTATCTGTCTCCCCCAGGAGGAGGTAGCCTGAAAGCCACGGGGTCCCACCTGCTCTGGAGCCTTTGGATCTAGCTTTAGCAAAAATTCCAAGGGCATTGTCGCATGAACTGAACCTCCCGGAATTGAGTTCAGCTATGTAAAGAGATAACAGGATAGAGTGTGGCTGGTGATATTTGAGAGTGTTTTTTTGCACAGAATGCCTGGAGCACAAAAGGCAAAGTAAACACCCAGCACAGGGAGAAGAGGGGCCTCCCAGGCGCGCCATCTGAGCCCTCTGGAAAGAGGAGAAGGTGTTTGCCAGACAAGCAAGGGGGACCCACAGTCACCAGAGGTCACACCAGATGAACATGTTTCCTGGGAGGGGACCCCTGACCACCTCAGTTCTTCCCTTGTTGTAGTGTAACTTTAGAAACGATCCGCCTGATTGGCCTGCAGCATTGGCCTAAGCCTAGGCTCAGTGTCAGTTCCTCAAGAGGTTAAAACCAGGGGAGAAAATTTTGCTGGGTTCCTCACCCTTAAAACGCCACCCATTTTAACTTTTGCCTTATTAAAAATAAGTAAAAGTTCATTTCTTTTCTTCGCTGGCTCGACTTGGCAAGCTTTCACATCCCAGGGTCCTTTCAGCGTTTGGGCAAACATGCCAAATGCCTCCCACGGAAAAGGCAGGGCTCTGTACTCCAAGCTTACAAAGGACAAATGGTAAGAGAGTTTTGCTCCTAAGGAGACCAAAATGGACACTGCACACACAAAAATCTAAAGTCAGCCTGGAAAGGAGCTCCACTACCGTTTCCCATCGAAGCGAAAGCCTCCTTTATTTGCATAGCCACAGAACTAGTGTTAAGTTCTTTGAACTAAATGACTTTAATTCTGAAGTTCAGAGGTCCGGGGAGCAATGAAGAAGGGAAGGCTGTACTGCCCTGGAAAGACAAAGGCACGGAAAGAGCTGGCCACAAGCCTCACCAAGTCCTTTTCATGCCGAAAAACAGCCCCAAAGGAACACTGGAGACAGAACTTAGGTTTCACGTTCAGGATTTGATATGTGCTTCTTTGATCTTGTACCAAATGTCAGCATATTCTACTAGAGTCCTGGTTTATGCTTTTGATTATCTGACAAGTAAGAATGGCTTTTACCAGGACCCAACACACTTCCCCCCATCCCACCCCCACCCCCCCACCCCCCCACACCTCAGGAACTCAGGGCACCATGATTTGAATGGCTCCTGCCTTAGAAACGGTTGCTCACCTGGGCTCCATCCGCACCCAGTGCCCTTCTCTCTGTCCCTTCTGCTCAAGAGCTCAGCTGTCCTCAAACACATCTGCAAACGACAGGTTCTCTGACCCATGCCCTTCCTTACGGACTCCCTCAGCAATTCATGTGGGTGTCTGTCTGCGCCCCATCATACGCAGAGCGTTAGCTGTACCTAGCTTGTGCCTGCTGGTAAGTTAGTCTTCTCTTCTATGAGACGAGACAGTAATCTCCGTGAGCCTGCAGCATTCTCCTGGAGTCTTAATCACACCAGCATCCCAGTTTCTACCCCACATACTGAGTTCTGATGGATACTCAGAAATAAGCGAATGGCTTGAGTGGAAGAAATTTTAAATGCAGGCAAATATCTGTGAGAATGTCTGCCTCTCCTGCCGCCATCGCAGGCCGCATAGCTGCTCAGTCTGTTGTTTCCCAAGGGATCCCCGAGGTGGAGCACACCTCTGGTGCTGTCTGGGAGGTTTTAGACAGTACTGAATGAGTGGGAGGGCACCGTGAATTCATGTGGCATCATCCCAGGGGCTGGATACCTGGATGGAAAGGGGTGGAGGAGAAAGAGCCATTGTTGTCAGCTTTCCCCTCCTCTGCTTCCTCGGCCACGTGGCTGCCCCACTGCCCCATGCCTTCCCATCGGGGCTGCTTGCTCAGGATGCTTCAGAGGAGAATTTCCCTGCCTCCCTTGGCTTGTGCAGCTTCCTCTTTCTTCAACACTGGCAACGTTACCTCTTCCACGAAGGCCTCTCCCCCTCTGTGGACCGGCACAGACCTCATCACAGCCCCTCCTGTGAGTTTCACACCCTTGACTCCCTCTTTAGAAGACCCTTGGGGTTTTCCTGGGTTCACTCAGACAATTGAGGTTAGTCTTCCAGACTCTCTGTCTCTCACACTGAGCTTCCTTTGCCTTGTAAAATGACATGGTCCCCGGCTTTAGGGACTCGGCCTGCCCCGTGATAGGTGGTGGTCTGTACCATTGCCAGCCCTTAAGGGAGATTCTTAAGGGAGCAAGCACCACAGCTACGGGTGTGAAGGCATTCCTCAGGGGAAATGGGCCCTCTGTTAGGGAACAAAACAAATTCACATCTGTGATGCACAGCAGCGTTTACCCAGTGGAGGCTTTGTCTAGTAACGGGGAGCATGACGGCAATAACATCCCTACGAGAGACTAGAGAGATGCCTCAGCAGTTAAGAACACTTGCGGAGAGCATCCAGGTTCTGTTCACAACCAATCCTTGCCTCCAATTCTAGGGACTCTGATGCCCTCTTCTGGCCTCCATGGGCACTACACTGCACTCAGTGCACTGACATACAAATAGGCACACACATATACATACATTTTAAAATATGTTTTAAGAGGCTGGAGAGATGGCTCAGTGGTTGAGAGCACTGGCTGCTCTTCCAGAAGACCCAGGTTCAACTCCCAGCACCCACATGGCAGCTCACAACTGTCTGTAATTCCAGTTCCAGGGAATCCAACACCCTCACACAAGCATACATACAGGCAAAGCACCAATACACATAAAAAAAAAAATAGCAAATCTTTTTTTTTTAAAAAAGAAACACATTTAAAAATATTTATTAGTTCTCTAAAGTAAAGATCACTGAATGTTTCTTTTATCAAAGGTTTTCAAGACTTCTAAACTACAAAAATATGAGCCTACTATACATGAATATAAAAGCAAAATATCATTTTGTGGTAAGCTTACACTTTCATTTAAAAAAAGTGCACTAACTAGGGGTTTAGACTCCACTGCCCAGAAGATTCCAGCAATATCTACCCAGTACTGTAGTCACTAAGAGCATTAAACAAATGTTAACTAGAGAGAGAGCAGGGCCTGCAAGATGGCTTTGGAGGGAGAGGCACTTGATGTCAAGCCTGCATGTGTGAGTTCAGTCACCAGAATCCACATAGCGGAAGGAGAGAACTGACTTCCCCAAACTGCCCACTGACTTACACACACCATATGGTGTGTGCAAGGTATGTACACACACATACAACTAATAATTTTTAAAATATAGTAAATGAAGAAGTTGACCATGTGAAGACTCATGGGAAGGTGATTATGAAGTGGGGAAATGAGAGATGAAAAAAGTGGATCAAAGAAGAAGGAAATGATGAAAGCCTAGCAAATGTGTCCAGAAAAAATTGTCTGGTGAGGTTTAGGAAGGGAAATGTCAACACTGAACCAATAGATATGATTGTATAGAAAGATGAGGTAAAATAGATAAGGTCTTCAAAATCCTCAGAGACATACAGAATATGGCATTTAAACATGTTTTTATTATTTTAAAGATTCACTGACAATGAGACAGGTTAACTCCTGGCCACACCCAGCCTACCTCAAAAAGGATGATGAGCATCAAAGAACCTCCTTATGGAGATGACTTCAAATGTGGCAAACACACCACTGGGCAAAATGTCCTCCTTTCTACCACAGACAGAATTCTGCTTTAAAAAGGTCAAGCTTGGATGCAGGCAGAGTTGACGGCCAAACTCTACCTCAGACAGGGTAAGAAAGATCTCAATAGTTCCTGTCCCACAAATATGTCTGTCAGATATATTGGGCCAGAAGGCTGAAGAAGATGCTCCAACGTTTTAGAGAGTTTTGGGTGACTATTCAGGGAGCAGACTGTCTCTGTCATCTTCTCATTTGGAAAGCTATTAACCTACATTCCTGGCATACTCAGGTAATCAATTTTATTCCTTCTCAAGTCTCTGATGGGGTTGAAGACCAGGTAGCTTAGTTTACAATAAAAAGGAATTCCATGTTTTTTCAGTGAACTGGTTAATATCTGAAGTGTACTTGGGGGACTTTTTTATGATTCATAATTTTTAAAATTCTCAACATAAAAAGAAAAGAAAAGAAAAGGAATGCCGACACTGTTCTATGAAGAGTAAACTTGTAACCTAAGAGAGATGTCTGGCTCCATAGAAGGAGAGTGAAAAGACTTCTCTATTGCTGTGATAAAACATCATGACCAAGGCAACTTCCAGAAGGCGGCGTTTACTTGGGCTTATGGTTCCAGAGGGACAAGAGTCCATAAGCAGCATGGCGGGAGCGCACAGCAGCAGACAGGCCTGGTGACTGAACAGCAGGCTAAGACCTCCTGGGTTAAACCACAAGCAGGAAGCAGAAGGAACAAACTAGGAACAGTATGTGGCTTTTAAAATCCTGAAACCCACACCTAGTAACATAGGTCCTCAAGCAAGGCCACACCCCCTAAGCCTACAAAAATAATGTCATCAACTGGAGACCAAGTATTCAGAAATTCAAGTCTGTGGGGGGACATTATCACCCAACATTAAATGGGCGTGGCATCAATATCACACACCCCCTCCATATCCACCGACAGCATAGCACAAGACTAAGAGTTCTATCGGGGAGGGAACAGGGTGAGGTTAACCTTGGGGTCTCCTCCTTAGCATGCAGGTGGGTGTATGGACGCCAGTGTTCACTCAGCACCCAGCCCTTTCTCTGCACCCCACAGTGTGGGTTCATCTATCTAAAAGTTACCGCTCAAAAGAAGGATGTGTAAGGAAGGAAAGATTAAAAAATAGAACATGAAGCACAATGCAGAAGTTTTCAGTGGATAAATACATCTGGAGATTTTCTTCACCTCACCTTGTTCATTTCACTAGACTGTAAAAAAAAAAAAAAAAAAAAAGTCCCCAAAATATACAGTACAAGAAAGAAGAACACAAGTGTATGGAGGGTCAGATGTTCTGAAAATCATTCCTGAAAATAATTTTAGTATCTCCTTGTATGTTCAGTGCTATGTCATAGTCATACATATACATGTATGTATATATATATCACATATAAATAGTAAATGTGTGTATATTAAATCAACAATGCTTATAGGTACCTTTGTTTTATTTAGAAAATTATGGAAAGGAGTTTCTATTTTCTTCTAATCTGCAGCCTGGAGTATCTTCTATCTTGCTGCTACAGAGAACGTAAATCTGTTAAGACAAAGACACGTGATGTTATGCTGCTTTCCTCCTCTTCTTCCTACTTTTTCCTCTTCCTCTCCTTTTGTCCTCCTCCTTCCCCCTTTCTCTCCCTTCCTCTTCTTCCTTTTCCTTTTTTCTTTGAAATGGGTCTCATCCTGTAGGCCTACTTACATACACTTCACTATGTGGTCTAGGCCAGCCTGGAATTTGGGGCAAATCCTCTCACCCTCTCCCCCCCCACCCCAAATACTAGAATTGTTTGTGTGAGCCTCTACACCTAGCTAGTGCCTGTTTTATACTCTCGTTTGACACAGTGCACTTCATAGACACTCAGGAAGTCGTTGATGGCTGGAATTAGAGAAAAAAAAAATCAATCAGTGTGAGCATTGCAGGATTCAGTGGGAGCCAGCATAAAATGTTGAGAACACATCCTTGTGTACGGTGAGCTGTGTTACACCCCATTTCTAAAAACACTCACAATATTTGTAGGCTGTGGTAGCAATAGACCAGTTACAAAAGAAAATATGTAACTGATTTTAGACCAAGCCAACAGAAGTCATTTGTAAGTCAATCTTGCGTTCACTGCCACAGAGAATGAACTGAGGAGGGAAACCCACGCTGCACGTGGGGGAAAGCATCCCGTGTGATAGGGGCCGGACAGATAAAACGGGGAAGAGAAGAAACTGCTAGAGTTCTGTTTTTCCGTCATCCCCTCCAGAGGCAGAGGAGGAGGCCTGGTGGGCAGCACACCCACCTCAGACCAAGCTACTCCACGGAGCCATGCCTTCCCTGACACGGTGGACCAGGTTCCTTTAAAGTATGAACCAAAATAAATCTTTTCCCCTTAAGCTGCTTATGGTCAGATTTTGTCATGGCAACAGGAAGAGTAACTAATATAGATCCATACTTTTTACCTCATAGAGATTTAAAGGTTTCAAAACTTATTTATTTATTTTCTGTCAGGGAATGTTTTGTCTTACTAAACAGTATCTGCAAAAATGAATACCTATAAATAATTTTGAGTTACTGGGAAAAATAATGCGGAAACAATGGAGAATGCTATTACATATTATTCTATTTTTGTAAACCAGGTTACTTACCCCTTAGAAATGCTGTAACAACCAAAAGGTGCGTGTTTGTGTATTAGAGATCCTTTTAATGCTCTTCAATTTAAATTACACTTTCAGGTTAGCATACAAAGTGGGGAGTTTCCCCATGGCATCTTCATACATGCGTACCATTATCTCATTTGTTTCCCCCCACACACGTTCCTGCCTTCTTCCAGCTGCCTCCCCCCCGCCACGTCTGCCTTCCTACTACATGTGCTCTGTTGCTCTCTGCTTCCCGCTTCCTGAATATCTCTTTCTTTCCTCCCACGGTCCCTTTAGAGTTTTTGTGACGTATAAATACACACGTGCAGACACACATGTAGGTGTGTGTGTGTGTGTGTGTGTGTGTGTGTGTGTATACATTTCAAATCTGGATTCTGCATAGAAGAGAAGCCATGCGGCATTTGCGTCAGTCTGGCTTCTCTTACTTAACGGAACGACTCCTCGCTACTTTGTTCTCCCTGCAAAGGTAGAGATCATTTTGAAATAGAGCAGCTGAGATGCTAGGGGGTTGGACATTTGAAGAGATACAGTGTTCTCGTGCCTGGTGGTTTAGGGGGTAAGAGGTTTGACTCAGCATAAACATTGACTCAGCCACTAATAAAAAAGGAAAGTGTCCCTGCGTAAATCCTACCTGTCCTCTTCAGGTCAAAGAAACACAGTAAATTTCTTCCTCCGGACAGGGTTCAGCAGTGTGACAAAGGCTGTGTGCAGTTCACTGGCTGTGCTGCTTGTGTCAACTGTGGCGAGCGATAAGAGCGTCGGTGTTTGACCGCGGGTGTCATCTTGCTTCCTCCCCTCCCATTCTATGACGGGTATATGCCTCAGCTTGGCCGAAAGGTAGTGAGCTGGCAACCCTGCCCAGCAGGACCCATGCCGTGAGTGGGGAAGCCCTTGCCCCCCTTATTTCCGTAAGCACTGTGCTCACATGTTTGCATGCTGTACTCTTTTTATTTCAGTAACATGTAAAAGCCATGGCCTCGGAGGACATTAAAGTAACAAAGAACATCCACAGCGAGCCTCTGAGTGCTCAAGTGTCAGGTACAGTAAGTACAAAGCGGGTGCTAGGAGTTTGCCAATTAAAGAGACAGATGCCATCTTTTCCCTGTTGGTCTTTGTGTACAAAAATGCCTGGATTTACCTCTGGATCATCTGCACAATGTCCTCTCTGGTCTTGGATTCAGTAGAGCCCACACATAAACAAAGCCACGCCAGGCATCTCGGTGGACGCCGGGCATCGTCCGTGCTGAACTTGGGAAAGAGCTCTTTGGTCTCGATTTGGCGTTTAGTGGCTGTCGTCAGCATTTAATCCTACCATGCTGGCTTATCTCATTTCCCATCTCCCAGGTACCAGGGGCAATGAAATTAGAAAGTCAAAGCGATCGAGGGAACCAGACCCACCAGCCAAATAAGAAATGGTGGCCGGAATAGGAAGGAGGTGGGAACCGTCTTTCTCAGTGCTGTGGCAGGGAAGGACCACCAGGAAGGCTGTGCGTTACATTTTCTTCTCAGGACTTTATCTAGGCTCAATAGCCTTAGCACTGAGCTGTGAAGTATTCTACTTATGGTGTAGTCTAACATGGAGACATGACCACTCCGAATGCCATGGCTTGGCTTTGTCTTTAAGGCAGGGCGCTACTGTGTAACCCAAACCACACGTTGAACTTGCTGTCCGCCTGCTTCTGCCTCCTGAGTGGTGGGACCACAAGCATCTGCTACCGTGCCAGGCAACCATTTTACACAACAAAAGGATAGCATTTAGTTAGCCTCCTTACTCGCCATATAAATTAAAATTACCCTAATAGTTTGCAACAAACAGGCCCCATCTCTGTTTCTATTAGCAGTGCTCAGAGCAGTCTGAGTTTAAACTCTGACGTCAACTCTTCTCATTTGTCCCTGAGCTGGGCAGTGGCTTGGAGCACGGTGGCGGTGGCTGAGCCTGAGCCCGAGCCCGCCTTTCTCGGAGGGATGAAAAGGCCATGAGCGCAGCAGTGTGTTCACTCCGCTTCATTTCCCTGAGTGTGGTATAGCTTTGTGTTGCTTTAACTTTCTGCAGCACAGTCTGTATTTAAAGAGGAAGCAGGAAGTGGCTTATTTAGATGCTGTGCACACTTCTCTTTAGGAAGGTGGAGATCAGAACTGGGGCAGGGACAGCCAGGGAAGGCATTCTGCCGGTTTGCTAACACCGGATGCTTCTTCCTCCCCTCCCTGTCAGCCCCACCTGGAGATGCACACCGTCTGCAGAGGTGACTTCACAGGGTGTCCTTGAGAGCCGTGCCCCACTATAATTTTCTGTGACTTAGACAATGAAATCTACCACCTCCCTTGAGAGGTTACAAAGCCTGTTAGCTCGCCTCATTTCCTTCTTGTGTAGGACGGTGTTTAACTGTGTTCTGTTCTTGACGGTGTGCCTCTCCTACACACTTCTTACCCACACCATCTCCCTTGCTGTGCGGCTCACCCCCACAGCTGTGTGACTGCATGTTATCTGGAGGCGAAAATGAACGGGGCTTCCCAGACATCTCTCATGTAAATCCCTAAGAACCCAGATTTCATTCTGGGGGGGGGGGGGTTTAAAATATCAGTCTGTAAGCCAGGAGTGGTGGTCCACAGTTATAGTCATCACTGCTGCTCAGGAGGCTGAGGCAGGCACGGATCCCTTGGGCCTAGAGATCAGCCTAGGGGAGAGAGTGAGGCTTCTTCTAAAACAAAAAGTAATGGGTTGCTGTAAAGCATACGCTGACATTTCTTCTCGACACGACACAAGAGACTGTGTGGTCCACACCTGTGAGCTCAAAGACAAGGAAGAGAGAGGGCTTTCATGTTCGATGGTGGCTCTAGCGGTTGACCAGGGAGGTAGCTGATTGGTGGGGATCTGGTTCCCCCCCCCCACAGGCACTGCTCCCACCTGCTCCGTGATGATCGCATCATGGGTGCTGTGCTGTGCAGTGCCTACGAAGAAGCCTAGGAAGAAAACTCGCTATTTGTGAGGATTTTTTTTCTTTTATTATTCCTAAATTATAGGTGCTATATGTCACAACTACTGTTTTTCTTAAAAAACAAAACAAAACAAAACATGGCCACGCGCCATTTAGTTTCCACAAAATGGAAAAAGAAAATCTGTCTCCTCACGATTATTTTTTTTTTTCTCCAAAACCAAGTGTAGGTAAAAGGCTGAAGGACAAATGACAAGGACAGAACTGGTCTGAGAAGGAGACCGGAGCGAGTCCTTCACAGCAGGGCTTAAGGAATCGAGGTGGGCAGCTACAGGTGCTCAGCGCTCAGCCTCAGGGCCCCTCAGTGACTGCCGTGCATTCCTTCTCACAGCCACTCCACCCCTAAGCCGCAGAATAGCAACAGGTGGCCTCCAGGAGAGAAAGTGTTTTCTTCCACAACGTCTGGACACGGAAGTCAGGCCTCTGAGAGCGAATTTAAACATGTGACTTGCCAGACCCCAACCTGGAGTCGTTTGTCTCTCTGCCCGCCAGACCACCACCAATCAGGAGCCCTCTTCTTTTGTTCCCATGTATTATTTCTTAATATAAATCGATCCTAGTTTCCTATTTGCTTTTAAAGTGTAGAAACAACACATGCAGAAATCTCTCTTTCTTTCTTTTTTTTTTTTAACCAGTGGGTTGCAGTAAAATGACGTCACTTTCATCTTGGAGGTCACCCTGACCCTCGTGATATAGCCTAAATTATGATTTTATTGCAGTCTCCTGTTTATGTAGCTGAGGAGGACCTTGAACTTCTGATCCTCCTGAACCCAAGGAGGAGGGCTGGGGTTAAAGGCGTGTGCCACCACACCCGATTTTATGTGGCGGTAAACATCAAACCCAGGGCTTCCTACAGTTAAGCGGACACTGCCAATTCAGCTACACTCTCAACTCCTCAACCTGGGACTTCTAATGGAGGAGTCAACTGGGAGGGCCCGTTGCCCGTTATATATGCTGCTGATAAATGGAGTTAACTTATTCTCTATGGCTCTTTAATTAACCCACAAGATATTATTATTTTTTAATAAAAACAATTCAGCCCAATGAAAGCTTCACCTATTGCCAACCGAGAACCCAGCCAACATCTGAGACTGAGGAGACAGAATGGGGTGTTTCATTGGTCTCAGCCCCGCACTGCACAGTCACGTTGGATGGGCACACTGGGAGCTTGGCTCAGTGCACACAAGGATGTGCAGTTCTCCCAGGGTTAAAATCACCCAGCCGTTTTCAAATATCCCGTCACCTCACTCCGTAGGAGCCACCTTCACCCGTGAGCTCATTGACTGTTATTGCCCAGAGGAAGGGCTGGGAGAGGGTCCTGCCAGGCCATAGTTTTTGTGTGTTCTACTAACTTCCAGACTTTTCTCACATAGAATCAGTGAAAAGTTAATGATGAGTACACATATTTTAGGTAGATTTCATATTTTAAAATGATCTTGTATTCACACAAATCGTAACCAGAAAGGGTAGAGGTCTCTGCATAGCATATTGTACATATATGCCCACCTATTGATTTTTACTTAAAATAAAAACCGTTCATTGGCCAGGCAGATTACTGGTGCACACCTTGTAACCCAAGTTGTTTGAAAGCTGAGCCTGAGACTCTCTCGAGCCTGGGTGTTTGGGGGCATCCAGGGCAATATAATGAAGTCTGTCTCTTAAAACTAAACAAATTGGCAAAAAGAATTAAAACAAAACAAAAGAACTAAAGGAGGAAAGAAAAGAAAGGGGAAAGGAACAAGCGAGAAAACACATGTAGCCTTTTAAAGCTGTGTACCTCAATGGTTTGGGGGAGTTGCTTTGTTTTTAGTTTGCTCAAAGTTGGACAGATACTGCTATTTGATTTTTTTAAATTTTTGTTTTTAAATAATGAAATTAAAATAACATCATTTGAAGAAAAGGTCTATAATGCATCGTTCAAACCAAACTCTTAACAATTTTATTGCATTTTATTTTAGCTCTTTAAAAATCCAGGTATTTAAAAAAAAATCTAGATATTTTTTAGCCAGGCATGGTGGCACACACCTTTAATTCCAGCAGGCAGATTTCTGTGAGGTCAAGGCCAGCCTGGTCTACAGAGCAGGTTCCAAGACAGCCAGAGCTGTTATGAAGAAAAACTCTGTCTCAAAAAAAAAAAAAAATCCAGGCATTTTATGTGGATTAATGAATGTCTTGTGCATGTATGTATGTATGTGTGTATATATATATATATATATATATATATTTCTTGTGAGTGCAGATGGCTCTGTCTCTTTAAGGCCACTCACAGTGTGTTGAGGTGTGCTGTGGTTCTTGCTGCTGTGGGGATACATGAAATTATTTAAGCACAGAAAATAACTTCATGGCTGCAGCTGCAGTGCTGTGGTGCTCTCCAGTGAAGCGTCGCTCTGCAGAAGAACTTCTGAGGGCCTTTGGAATCTTGAAGCTGGTGGCAGATATGGCTGGTAGACGCCTTTTATGCCTGTATGCAAGGGCGTAAAAATAGAGCAAAAGCAACAAAACTGCTATGAATTTAAATTATGCTGGACCCTCAAACCAAGGGCAAACTCGGACTGAGCATGGTGAAGCAGATTTGCACTAAATACACAAGGGCACCGAGTGGTGAGTGTAACCGTGGATGACCAGACAAAGGCGGTCAACGGACAAACAATGACTTTGAGTACCTTTACAGAAGAGCTGACTATGTAAGAGGGACGGGGGGGGGGGGTGAGGAGGACAGACTCTGGAGACACCAATAAAGCATTTTCCCCCAAGAATTGCATAAAGAACTCAAAAATTGACAGTGATAAATGCCTTTAAGAATTTGAAAATGTGGAAATTCACACATTATGAGTATAATTGATGAACTTTCAATTGGGTAGTGTTTATTAAATTTAACATTTCTATCCTCTTTAAGAGATAACAGTAGTAACTCTGTAAAAGTAGTAGGTTGAAAAAAATGTATGTGTGGCTGAACTCTTATATGCACACCTGGAGTCTTGGCTGCTTGAGAGGCTGAGGCAGGGGGATTGCTCAAGCTCGGGAGTTGGATGCCACCATGAGAAAAATAAATAATAATTTGGAATAGATGCATAAGGAAAGCCACTGATGCCATCCTGGCAGGCGCAAGAACCTGGGGACTTTGCTTCAGTGATTGCAAAGTTGGCTCAGTAATTATGTTGTAGGCAGATGTAAGGGTGTGTGTAGTATGTGACACTTTTTAAAAAATTATTTATTTATTATTTTTTTGCAAAAATTATTTATTTATTTATTATTTTTTTGCAAAAAAAGGAGGCGTGGTGACTCACATCCTATTTATAAAAAGCATACTTATAGATTAGCCTGTTTGGGATATGTCATCTGGTACTGGGGCTTATTTTACTTATTGCTTCATATGTTTTTAAACTGAGTTAAGTGATTTTTTTTTAAAACTTGTCTTTTTAAACTACTTTTTAAAGAAACTAAGTGATATACTTAAGGCTTTCGAAGATGAAAGATTAAAACAATTTGAGCAAGCTGTTAAAATGTTGAAAAATAGAAGGCCTGAAGGAACCTAATTAATGACTAAGTAAAAATAGCTGCTATTTAGTTTACCAGTTTATCTGCTTAATAAGTGACTTATGTGGAAAAAGATAGTTCTAAAATATATGGAATACTTTGATTTCTCTTCAGATCATATAAATATTTCACCTTTTACTAAACTATATGGAAAATTTTTAACTAAAGTTAAATATTTTGACAATTTTTGTTTTATAATTGTAAAAGTAATGAGCAGCCATTATAAACTCTTTCTTTCCTTTCCTTCCCTCTCTCCCTTCTTCCTTCTTTCCTTCCTTTCTTTCTTTCTTCCTTCTTTGAGACAAGATCTTTCTATGAAGGCCAGGCTGGCCTCATATAGACCAGGCTGGCTTCAAAGCCTGCCTGAGCTTCTTCAGTATTGAGGTTATGGGCATGTAACCCATACCTGTTCTTATAAAACATTCTGAAAATAAATATGAACACTAACATGTTAGTAAAAATTATCTACAACTCAGTCACTTAGAGGATTCAGTTGGCTGAGCCTTAAAGTTTTACAAGTTTTAAAATTTGTAATTTTCAATTCATCTTCACTGATAGTATGCTCCACCCTACTCTTTTGCCTAATTTCTTAATTAGTCGGCGGGGGGGGGGGGGGGGGTTAGGTACCATAAAGAAGTCTCCTGAGTATCCCTACACAAAATTAGCTTTGTTACTACTTTATATTATAATTATATTTCTTTTTCTCGTTCTTTCTTTCTTTCTTTCTTTCCTTTTTAAGCTCTGGGGATTGAATCCAGGTCATTTTGAGTTTTAGGCAAGATCTCTACCACTAAGCTAGGTATGCAGCCCTTAAGAACTTTTGATATTAAAAAACCTTTTTATACTTTTTTTGGGGGGGGGTGAGGGTGTCACATGCCACTGCACACAGGCAGAAGACACAGGGCAGCTTTGGAAGTCGTGCTTTCTCCTTCCATCACTTGGGTCTATGGAATCAACCTCAGTTGTCAGGCGTGGTGGCGAGAGCCCTTCCTTCTCAGCCCCTTCCTTAGCCCCTTCCGGACATTCAAGTCTTTATTTACAACTTGTTTCACAACTGTACACTTTTTTTTTTTCAGCCTTGAGCACATTTTTTGTACTTGAACGGGAAAATATAGTTTGACTAAATCTTAACTTTTTAACATACATATGTGCATATATCAACACTCACATATACCAAAAAGGAATGCAATATTAAATAATAATAATAATAATAATAATAATAATAATAATAATAATAATAATAATATAAATAAAACATTACCTTCTGATGGTTTCTTAGAACTTTGTGTCATTTTAGTTAAAACTACTAACTCAAAGTCTCTGACAGTCACTCACAGCAACTGAAACAGCAGGGAATTTTGCTAATTGGCAAACCTGATAAATCGGCAGAGAAATGCTTAAGCAGCATTCTGTTGTTAAATATGATTTGAAGTGGGAAATGCAGGGCCCAGAGTGGACATCATTTCTGGATGATGCCAAAGAATAAAACTACATGTTCAGTAGCCAGCCAGACCCCAGGACAGAGCTCAGTGAGGGCTAACGAAACATGCAAGGTGCACAGTAGCCCACTATGTCACAGTGGTCCAGATTTTACAGATGAAACTGTTCTCAACACAACACCAACATCTTATAAAAGAACAGAAATGCTAGAGCGTGAAAAGGAGTCGGGAGGGCAGTACCACATGCGAGTCAAACCCCGAAACTTCACATTATTGAAAGAGGGAGCAGAGCTGTCGTAGCTGAGCCAGGCCCCAAAAGAATTGCTCCTCCTTTCTCCCTCTTCCTGGCAGAGGAAGAGAGTTGCCTTTCTCTCACCATTCCCTCCACCGCAGCCTTTATAGCAGTCTCCTGAAGGAGAAGAATTCCCAGCAGGGCACAGATGGAGCCTGCAGAAAGTCAGGGTGGATTCAGCAGGCTAGGAGGCAGAGGCTGACCCCTTACCCGGGGGAGGGGGGGTGGGGTCGGGGGATGGGGGGGAGGGTGGGGCTGAGCTGTGCAGCAGCAAAGGGCAGCCTCTGTCTGTTCTTACAAGTTTTGGTGTACCCTCGCTCTCCAGGCCAGGTGGTATTCCTCTAATAGGCGGAGGCTTTCCCCACAGTTCAATTAGGTATAAAGGTGTTAACTACCCAAAAGTACAAGGGAAAGGCCATTAGCACCTTGCATGCGCTCTCTCTCTCTCTCTCTCTCTCTCTCTCTCTCTCTCTCTCTGTGTTGCAATAAGCAAGGCAAGGCTGACATGATCGGCCAATAAGAACCATGTGGCCAGGGCACAGGAGAATGTCATGTATTTTCTTCACCCTCTAAATAAGGAAAAGTTCCTGTAAAGACATAGATTTATTTTTTTTTTAATGTCAGATGTCACTGTGAGAGATGTTTTTCTTTTCCCCCAGAGGATTCGTTCCACTATAACTAAACAGTGCTTTAAATCAGGGGATGGGGTTGGAGCTTTTCACAGTGTTCAGAAAGAGGACTTTTTTTGTAGTGGAAAGACCCTTGGCTGGTAGGAAGGGAGGATAGTTGAACGGTATAGGAGAGTGTGTTTTTTCAGGAGAAAGAAAACAGGTAAACCTGAAGATGGGTAAAATGAACAAACAAAACACTGCACATAGGCTCATTTAGGGAGGAGGCGAGAAGCTGGGTAGAGTCAGGCCGTTTCACCTCTGTCTACCTTCCTGCCTCAGTCCATTTAGACGGCTGCAAGAAGACACCAGAGACTGGAGTCTTGTTTATTTCTCCAGATTCTGGGGGCTGAGAAGTTAAAGACAAGGGCGCGGACATAGTCAGTGTCTGGAAAGGACCCCTTCCTCATAGAGATGCCTCTGTTGCAACCTCACATGATGAGACAGGTGAGGTATCTCTTGTCGGCCCTTTTTATAAGGGCACGAATCCCGTTTGTGAGGGTTCCCTCCACATCCTCTCCTGCACGCAGCCCCGTCTTTTAATACCATTATCTGGACAGGGACTTGGGTTGAGATTTTAACATAGGATTTTGGGAGGCATGTAAACATTGTCTACTGCACTTACATATACAACTGAACTAGCAATTATCTCTCTCTCTCTCTCTCTCTCTGTGTGTGTGTGTGTGTGTGTGTGTGTGTGTGTGTGTGTGTGTAGAGGGGGAGGGGTATTCTTAATTTACTGTGCCCTGTCTTTTCGAAAGAACTGAGCCTCGTGAGAAACAAATGTACGTCAGAGCTTCTCTAGCACAGCATCTTACATGTACAAGGAACACAGTAGGTATCTGTCTCTTGCTTCATTGAATCTAAGGGTGGGAGTCTGGCTAGCTGCAGAAATTATCATCCTTAGAGGGGTTTGCTCGCTGCATAAACATTACTATCTTCAATTTCTGTCAGGGATCCTGAGGTTGGAGGTGACCGAGTGGGTTGACTCTCTCTTCCTGTGGTGCTAAATGCATTATTGATTAGTGAGGGGATTGACTAGCATAAGTGGCAGTGGCTCTTCTTCTCTTTGTGTCATTTTAGCAGGAGTGAGACAGTTTCCAAGCTCCTCAGAGCTGCGTGATAAATAGCTGCTGGGTAAAATTAATATGCTCTTGTAGATGAGTCCAAAACAAGGGGCCAAGCTCGGCCAGCCTGACTTTGCTTCTCTTTGTTCATCCTCCTGGCAGGAGCCGCCTTGCTCTTGGTTTGGCTTCAGCCCCTCCCTTGCTTGTCTGTAGCTGTGGGTGAGTCATGGCCACCTTGCTGGCCCTGCTCTTCCAAGAGAGAAGGAGACAGGTTGCCACCAGCCCAGGGCCTCTAGCTCCTGGAAACACAGAGCCTAGCTGCTGATGGCCAGGGGGCTCCTAGCCTGGCCTGATGATTAGCTAGCTTCCCCTCTCCCCTCTGCCAGATTTCCTGCTGAGGTAAGTAAAGCGGATGGGGGCTTTCCTGATATTTCTTCAGCTTTCATTTCCTTTTGCATACGACTGGCTTGTAAATGTGGTGAATAAATGCTATAATTATAGCCCTCTTTGACAGCTCTGTAATCTAATTGTAATTCACTCTGAGCATCTTCCTAAGACAATGCTGTGTATTGAAGAAGCAGCTGTTCCAATCTCAGCTGCTAAGCTCACAAGAACTATAGGAACTTCCGACCTATTCAAGACCTAACAACAGAGGGCTATTCTCTGAGTGTGTGTGTGTGTGTGTGTGTGTGTGTGTGTGTGTGTGTGTGCGCGCGCGCATGTGACTGAGAGGCTTGGGCATACCCATGTGTGCCTACTTTCTATACCCTAGCTTGGCAAAAGAGTACTTTGTGAGAATTGTCATTTAAATTGGTTTTATATGAATAAGAAAAGGACCCTGGATTGAGCACATGTGTTTTCTGCAGTAAGCAAGACTGATTTTTTTTGTTTTTGCTTTTTGGCACTTCTTGTTTGTTTTTTCTTTTTAACAGAGGTACAGTACAGTCTTTCTTAACCAGGAGTGAGCCCCTAACAGTACTGGCTGCAGGCAGGCAATTGGAAACTTACTGTTCCTCAGGCATTGTATTAGTTTCCTAGATGTGCTATAACTTAAGTACCACACAGTTGGCAGCTTGAACAGCAGAAATCGGTTGTCTCTCAATGTTAGAGGCTAGAGGTTGGAAATCAAGGCGTCTGCAGCATTGATTCCTTCTGAGTGCACTTTGGCCTCCTCAGCAGGCGTTCCTTGGCTTGTCCGTGATGCTCTTCCTTTATCTTCCTCTGTTTGTGTCTGAGTCCAAATTCCCTCTTTTTACAAGGGCATCAGTTATATTGGATTACAGCCTACCCGAATGACCACATTTTAACTTGATAGCTGTTATAATGACCCTGTCTCCATATAAAGACACAGTCAGTGGGTTTAAATGTACAGAGTCCAGTACATCTTTTTGCTGGGGTCAAGAGAGACACAAGACAACTCCTGACTAGTGTGTATTTGAATATGCAGGACTTTTCTTCTTATAACAGCCAAAAATAATTTGTGTCCTACAAAGCTTTTGGGTAAACATGCAGGCAGAAATCTCACAAGAACATTTCATAATGGTGCTGTCCCTTTCATTTATTTTGAGCTATAATACAAAACAATAAATCTGCCATCATTGCTGGAGTTTGGCCAAGTAGTCCCAGTGCAGCCTGGCCTACCTTTTAACCTTGATTGCCCTGAATACAGCATCCTGAACATGAGACAAAATGAAAAGATCGGTGGTGGGTCACTCCAGAACCTTCTGAGTGGTAGGTAAATTGGAGGGGATCCTCCTGAGGCCAAATATAACAGGTTTTCCACCATCTCTTCTCCCTCTTGCAAGAGGGAGTGTGAAGGTGAATCAAGATGTCCTCCTGGAGTCAGAAAACTCCTTTCTTTGAGGGCTCTGAGGACCAGATGTGAAAGCAGCATCTAAGATTAAGGGGAGAAGCAAGTAGCAGGAAACAGGAGACTGCTCAATGTGGTGAGGACCAGTGAGACGCAGCTTAGGGAAACACTGTGGCCAGGCTCTGCAGTCAGTGTGATAAGGGACAAGCACACACCCCTTTCTCTTACTGTATGGTGTGGATATTGAGCTCAGGTGAGTTCAGCCTGCTGTCCTGCAGCGTCAGGATGCCCAGTAGGTAAGAAGATGACGGGTAGCAGTTCAGTAATAGGTCAGTACTCAAGTGTAAACAGCCGTGAAAGGCAGTGGGTAAGGATGAAACGTGAATGACTGATGAGACTGTTTGGGAAAGGAAATGTGAGGAACTGTTGAAATAAACTCAAGAAAAGGCAGAAGGAGATTACTTGTGACTGAAAGAGGAAAAAAAGGGGGTGGGGGAGTAAAGGCATCCTGCAGCACCTCTAAACATACAGGCAGGATGCCGGACCAGGAGGCTAATTACACAGTTCCTGCTTGTCCACACCCGTGTCACTGATCAGCAGCCACATCTGTGTCACTCACACTTGTGTATTTCTACAAAAAGCTACGTCCCCAAAAGCTCAGATACATCCACATTCGCATAACAGCAAGCTAGGAGAGAGAAGGCCTTTGCTTCTCGGGAGCTGAGCTTAGCAGTTTAGTTAGGAAGACACCCAGTTTCAAGTCTTGCTACTGCAGCCGGGTCCTGGCTTTCCAAGCCCAAGCGTCACCATGAAACAGACAGTGGGGTTCAGACGGCAGACACACCAAAAGGCACTCTGTTTTCACCTGAAGGAGTCAGAAAGCCTGCTGAGTCCCGTGGGAAGAAGAGAGGAGCCTCTGGGCAGCTCTTGGGGTGAAGAGTAAATAATACAAGATGTTAATTTCAAAGACCCATCTGGGATGGAGATTTGTTTCTCTGAACTGCTCCCCCACCCCCTTCCCAATCTTGGTATTTGCTATTCTTTTTGAAATCCCATTCTTTGAAAGCGACCCTTAGGGAAGGGACTGGGTTGCTTGTAAAGCATGATTATTCATTTCTTACCCCCTAACCATCAAATAGGAGGGTGCTGCTGCACTCTCGTATCAAAAGTTCTGATGGAAAGGAGGGCCTTGTGGGTGTGGCTGAAGGAGGAATGAGGTCTGCTAGGAAGATTGCCTGTGGGAGGTGTGGGCAGGCTTCTGAAGTGATGGATAACACTGTAGCGGCTCCCAGAAGGACAGATAGAAAGCAAAACAGTAAACAAAAGGGCTGAAAGGAAATTTCCAAGCAAAGGGATAGCCTTGGACAAAGAAAAAAATAATAATAACACGCTTTGTGTCTTCAAAATTGTAACTGGTAGTCCGCCATGCCTGGGTGTAGGATTTGTAATAAGAGTGGTAGGCCAAGCCTGGTGTGGTGGTGCACGCCTTTAAGCCTAGCACTCAGGGAGGCAGAGGCAGGCAGATTGCAGATCGCCATGAGTTCGAGACCAGCCAGTTCTACACAGAGAAAACCTGTCTGGGGAAAAAAACAAACCCAAAACAAAACAAAACAAAACAAGGTAGTAGGCAAGACCCCATGGAAGGCTGCATGTTAGAGCTAGTTCCTAAAAGAGACTGAATGCTGAATGCTGAATGCTGAATGCTGAATGCTGAATGCTGAATGCCCCGAGGGCCAGTTGGACTTGGTCCTGAAGGTAAGAACAGCCTCTGAATGGCTTTCACAGTGATCAAACCTTTTAAAATGCCCACCAATTTCCATCTGCGGCCACCTGGGGTGTGGCTGGGAGGCGGGGTATGCAGTGGGGATGAGCTGCAGGACTCCCCGGGAAGACAGCGAGAACAGCATGTCCTGCACACATATTTTTATAAGGGGTGAAAAGAATGTAGATTGGTATTTTCTTATAAATTAAATTTAAAATTTCTAGGGAGCTCTACATAAAGCTGAAGAACAGAGTTATCTTGGGTAGGGGAAACGTTGTCATGAGGTGTGGAGCCTCTTAATGAGCTCCTGAGCTGAGGTATCTATCCAAAAGTCCACCTCCCCTCTTTGTCTCCTTTTCCTTTTTCTGTTTTCTGTATAACACCATGAGTTTGTCCTGTTGGGCCACTGACAGCCTGGATTTTTCTTCTTGTGCCTCTATTTGGTGGCTTATATGTTCCTGTGCCCACTCTATTTTCTATAAGTTGGTAATGATTGAGGTGATATCAGATTTACGTATTTTTTTAAAGACTAGTTCATCGGTAGTGTGTTCTTCCATTGGGAGACAAGTAATACTAGGAAGGTGGCCTCGTGTGTGTGTGTGTGTGTGTGTGTGTGTGTGTGTGTGTGTGTGTGTCCATATCCTACATCTATCCCAACAACATTTTTTGATGAGTCTAACTTTCTCTGATGATTGAAGATGCCATTTTTATCACATGCTAAGTTACCGATGTATGCAGTGTTTTCTGTTTTGTTCCACTGATCTGCCTATTTGTGTAACTTTTCATATTGTTTTAATTATTGGAGCCTATAAAACATCCTAATTTCTGATAGGGTGGCTTTTCCTACTTTTCCTTTCAATAGCTTTTCTTCTTATTATTTTTATTTGAATTACATTTTACTTGTATCTTAAGAAGAATAAAATATTTATGTTTTCTAATTTTTTTAAATTAAAGATCAGGCATTTGTCTGTTGATTTGCATGTGTTTGTTTTGAACTTCTGGATTCAAACAGCTCTCCCACCTTGGCCTTCTGAGTGTTCAGATTATAGGCACATCTAACCACTGGCTGGCTGCCTTGAAGCTCTCTTCCTATTTCTGCCCATGATGGTCTTCTGTTTGTTGCTAGTGGAAGCCATCAATCCTTACAACATCAGACCCACTAACTTCTCCTCGGTTGTGGTAGTGTCTTTAGTTGGCCCTCTTGAGTTTTCTAAATATCGCCAGCAAATACACATGGCTCAATGCAGGGTAGTCCAGTCTTTCACACATCTAATTTACTTTGGTTGTATTAACTAAACCTTTTACTAATCCTGACTCAAGCATGCATTCCTTCAGTTGCTAGGAACAGTTTACTATAGATTCACTTTGAGCTTAAACCCAGGTCACCCAACACTTCACTTCTTCTTTGCTGTGAGATGAGACCGGTTGACCTCAGTGGGCATCAGGTCAGGTGGAGGGTGGGTATTATGGGCTTTCAAGTAGTCTCAGGCCGTCCCCTCAGTCTTCTCCGAAGAGGGTCTTACTCTTTGACCGAGGTTGTCTTTGGACTCGTGGCAATCCTCCTGCCCCAGCCTTTCATGTGCTGAAATTACCACCATGAGCCACCACACATGGCTCATGTTCTTATTCCTATGAAGACATTAAACACACAGCTTTGCATTTCATGCCTCTCAGCATGGTAATGTTTGGAATACAGGCACCTTGACGGTATAGTTTCCTTCTATGTTTTCTTCATCACTCCCTCTTTTCCCGTTATTGTAACACAGTCTTGCCATACTTTCTAGGCTGGTCTTGAACTCGTGTGTTCATGTGATTCTCTCATCTCAGACTCCTGTGTTCTGACCACCATATTTCAGCAGCATCTGCCTTTGACTTGATTCCTCCTCCTCCTCTTCGCTTTTCTTTCTTCCTCTTCCTCCTCCATCCTCTTCAGGTCCCCCTTTTATTATGAATTATGCATGATTTGAGTCTCATGACAATCTTCTTACAAAGAAAAAAGACTTCCAGTTCGTTAGGTAAAAATACTCAGGACTTTGATTAGTTTATCATTGGGATAGTGAGGCGGGAATGGCATGTGGCTAGCGTTACCGTCTCGTCAGCAAGAACGACGCTGCACACACAAACAGGATCCTTCTTCATTAAAGCTTTAATGCATCTTGAGAGGGAGAGCATAAGCTTACAACACGTAAAACGGAGACAGAGAGCGCAAACAGCAGAAACCCCTCCCTTATGTAGGAAACTGTCCTCCGCTTAGGATGTGTCAGTCCCTGATTGGCTGTTGCTCATCGGGCGAGATGATGCCACGGGAGAGGCAGAGCACAACGAGTGGAAAATCCCTTCGCACATGCGCAGATTAGTTGTTTGTCAGCATGGGACACAGGGTGTCAGCGCCATCTTGTAATGGCGAATGTGAGCGCGGCTTCCTACATCTCCCCCTTTTCTTATTATTAAGAAACAATAAGACACCCAACAGGGAGAGTGGAGACAGAGGTCAAATCCCCAAGCAAAATATCAGGCCTGCATACACAACTCTCCCCTAAGCTCTTCGCCCGGAGAGGTCATAGCCTGGCCCTGTGCCGTTTTTTCTGGGGGAAGGACACTGGGGCACGCAACCTTCATGCAAGATGACATGCCTCCCTAGAATTAGCTCATATATGCCGCAGAGCCATTCTACTGCACTGCTTCGCTATGCAACTCTCCAGGGCTGCTGAAGCTTACTCACTCTACCTCGTGCAATGAGATGAGACTCTGAGGGTGCAAGAGCTGAGCAGCCAGCGACTTATTGCTTAAGCATGGTTAACCATATATCAGGGGAGGTCCCAGACTCTAAAGCAGCAAGTGCTTGGGTGATAACCACCTTGTCTCTTCTTGTTTGAGCCCTGAGTTTACAGACCAACCATAGGGTCAACACTAATCCACAGCAGATTACAGCTCAAAACAATCCAACCCCAACCCATTCTTTAAAGAAGGAGAAGGCTGAGGATATCCACGACGAGAATCCCTCAGTAAGTGACAGATCCAGCCGTGGGGAATTGACTTGAATGATAGCAGTCCACAATTCTCTTAAGGTCTGTTCAAACTCCGCTGTCCAATTCTGTAAAATAAACTGAGAGAGACTCTTTGACAGATTAGCTGCTTTAGTGAAATTTTCATATTGAACCGAGATAACACATAATCCAGGGAATTTTTGTTCACAGCCCAGTTGGGCCAGTTAAAACCACTTGTCGGCGCCGGACCGTCCAGCGGAAATAAGAAGCCAACAACCAGACTTCTTCTCGAGATCTTTACTCAGGATTAAGCTCAGTGGGAATGGCCCCGAAGAAGGGAAGGGCCAAGCTTAAGTACAACTCAAGGGCCAATCAGCTCATGCCAGGTGTCACCTCCTCATAGGTCCGCGTCAGAGCAGGACTGCTCGTCATCAGATCACCAGTTACCCTTGCACAGCCTTTTGCCACATAAGGACTTGTTTATCTTAGAGAGCGCTCGCCGTCGGGATGGCGGAAGGCGGAAGCCTGCGCCTTGTTAAGGCATGGCACATCGCAGCTCTCCACAATGGCAAATTAGTGATGTGGGAGCAACAGTCAAGATAACTTGACATCTTTCTAACGGGAGTACATCACGATCAGAACGCTGGGAGTTAGGAGATGTGTCTGTAAAATATACTGGTGCTAATGGTCAGGCCCTACCTGGGGGAAGCAGTGCTCTGACTACTTTCCTTGTCCATTTAACTATTGTTGTGTATCATGAGAAAACGAAGGGCATGTGTGACTTGAGCCTTGCTGATGACATCTTGGGCTTTGTGATTAAATATTCAGAGAGCAAAGTGGCTACACGTGAAGCTGCAAGGGTGAGACTTCTTATTCACATGTGATTGCATTGGGTGAGAATCCTGTTTTTAAACGAGAAGAAACTCATTCAGCAAGATGACCCAATTAAGTTCAATTCCTGGAAGCCATGGTAGAAGGAGAGAATCAACTCTCCAAAGTTGTCCTCTGACCTCCACACACATGCTTGTGACATATGCATGCCCATGCATGCCCATGCATGCTCATGCACACATACCCTACATGCATATATACATACAAATAAATAAAATAAAAATTAGAAAGTACAAACCATTGTCAATTGTGAGTGATTGTTGAGTCATTGAAACTAACACTATAACTGGCCCTACAGAGGCATATTGTGGATATTTAATGATTGCGTTAAATTAAATCAAGCCATCCCATTAAATGGGCATTTGAGGGGGAACTAGGGGTTTGGACATGAGCTTTGTGTGTGTTTGATTTAGATCTTTTCACTCAGGTATCCTGCTGCGTAATGGCTCCTGAGAATGAGAGAGGAGGAACACAGATATAAGACACTGTGCTCTTGGCTCTTTAGTGCTTGTTCAATTAGCCTTTATCCCTTAATGACCTCAGAAGGCTATGGTACGCTACACTTTATTATGGTGGTTTTGAGTCAGCAAAATGCTTAGACTGTTCTCTGTGCTCTGTGGTGAGAAGAGCTGTAAAGCTTCCCATGAAATGTAGTTCATAACGCGCGCAATTGCATTAGTGAGACTTCTGTTTTTGTGACGGGAACAACTTACGGTACCTGAGAGAAATAACTTAAAAGAAGGAAAGGCTTGCTTTGGCTTGCAGCTTCAGGGCTTTGGTTGGCTGGAACTGTTGCCTTGAGGCTGGGAGAAACCAGAGCATCGTGCCAGAGGCTGTGATGGAGTGGATGTGCTCCCGCAGCAGCCAGGAAGCAGAGGGGGGATGGGAAGGGGCTCGGTTGGCGGCATTCTCCAGAACTCACAGCTCCAGGGACCTGCATGTGCCAACCAGGCCCCACCTTTCCTTCCTCCCAATAATTCGATCAGCTTTTGAGTCCTTCGGTGGGGTTAATCAGTTGCTGAGGCAGAGCCCTCTTAATCAAATGGCTCCCCCAAGGCCCCCTTAGCTAGAGCTGGGACTGTCGAGTCAGCTCGAGCACTTGCCTAGCATGCGCAAGGCCCTGCGTCCACTGAACAAATAACATGTGACTTATTTCCTGCTCAGACCAGACAACTGTTGTACTGATTTTCCGGACAATTATATAAATCACTTGTTCTCTTTTTCTATCCAGCCTGTGTAGCCTTGGCTGTCCTAAACTTGCTTTGTAGACCAGGCTGGCCTTGAACTCACAGAGATCCACCTGCCTCTGCCTCCCCGAGTGCTGGGATGAAAGGCGTGCGCCACTGCGCTGGTTACGTCTTTTTAACTCTAACCTTCCCCTTCCCTCTTCTTGTCCCTCAGGAATTACTTAATCTCAATGGGGAGTTCAGTGAAGGGCCAGCTTTGAAGCTCGTTTTCCTTCTTAAGCAGGAAGTACGTAAGGAGATAAACACACACACACACACACACACATACACACACACATACACACACATACACACACGTACACACATACACACATACACACACACATACACCCATACACACATACACACACACACACACACACACACACACACAAACACACACAAGCTCAGAGCTTCAGGTCTTGTACACCTTCCTGCCCCATCCCCGCCCCCGAGCCTGGCACCTCACTTGCTCAAACACTGAGGTTCTGTCTCATTGTAGTGCAGCCATTTCAGTGACCACGTCCTCAAACATTATTAAGCTCTGTGTTGAAGTCAAAACAAACTGCTGGAACTTGTGCTGCTGGCCACCTACTCTGTGTCACAAGTACGTGCTCAGGTGTGTAAGTAGAATGAGACCCCTCCTACCAGAAAAAGATCTGGTCTAACAGGATCAAGACTTCAACACAGTAAACAATTAAATATTAGATGATTTAACTAATCTAGCTCTAACAAACGAGCTAGTATGGCTTAGTACAAAGTGCATTAAAAATAAATAAATATTAAAATAGGCAGTTTAGATAGTAGCTGTTCTCATATGGAGTATATGTATTATATATATATAAGATTATAAATACTTTTTCCTTTCTTCTTGTGCTGTATTTATTTTGTTCTATGAAAACTGCATACGATGTATTTTGAACAGATTCATTCTCACTAACTTCTCCCAGAACCAACTTTTCAGCTCTTCCCACCCAACTTCCAGTTACGATGCCTTATTTTTCCCCCATCAAGCCCACTTTGGGTTGCTAGTGTTGGGAGTCAGGCCTGTCCTGGCATGAGGTCATCATTCGAGAAAACTGACTCTCCCCCGCCCAGCAGCCATGAAATGCCAACAGCTCCTCAGCCAGCAGTGGGATCCCATGCCCTCCCTTTTACAGTTTTGTCTCCCTTGAGCTCACGCAGGCCTTGCACATGCGATCACAAGTGCTGTGGTTTCATGTGTGCAACTGCCCTGTTGTGTCTAGGAAACACTGTTTCCCTGGTGTTATCCACCACCTCCAGCTCTGACACTCCATCCGTCTTCCTTATAGATCCTCAAGCCTTCCCATTTAGGCTTCTTTCTGCATGTATGTGTTTGAGCACTTGCATGTGCGTGGGTACAGGGGTGGGGGAGTGAGGGGTGGAGGATGAAGGCTGATGTCAGGTCTTGTCTCCAATCACTCTTCCATCTTCGTTATCTCTGAGGGAGGGTCTGTCCGTCCAAACCACGGCTGGTCCATATGGCTAGTCTTGCTAGCCGGCATACTCTGGGGATCTTGTCTCCTCCATCTTTGGAGCCTGAAATTACAGGCCAGTGGTTCTCTCCTTGTGAAGCCCTCCCCGCAGCATTCACATGGGTCCTAACACTTGTCGATCAAGTACTTTAACCACTGAGTCAACTCCCCAGGCGTTGACTGCCAAACTCATATCTACTCAAGAATGGAGAAGGACAGAGAGCCCACCCTGGGGATGTAGAATTATCCAAAAGACAGCAGGAGACATTTGTGCCTTAAAGTGTCATAGAGGATTCGTAGACTAAAATTCCCTCCAAGATCAGGGCTTCTGTTTCAGCTTTGCTACTTCTAACTATGAGGTGTGAAGGCAATATTTAACATCTTCGTGCTCAAGTTTCCTTTTCTGTCAAATGACAAAGTATACATCATGGAGATGGCCTGAGGGGGAAACAAGAAGAGATGTGAAACTTGATTTGGAAGTCATGGCTGAAGTTCTCTATAGAGGTGGGAGATGGCCAAAATAGTTCAGCAGTAGTGATGGGGAGACTGTGCTCAGAGGTATAAGTAAAGCAAAGTGTCTGGGATAGCGAAGAGCTATCCCAAGGCAGCCAAGGTAATATCTGGGCTAGACCAGACAAGGAGGCTTGCTTTAGGCTCATTTACTGTTGTTTGCTTCAGAAGTCACATACTGGAACTTGAACGCCAAGGTTCAAGGCAAAGGCTGTTGGAAGGCTCTAGACTCATGGATAGAAACCATGCTGCTACAAAAGGCCTGTAGGAAACCATCTGGGACTTCTTGTCCTTTGTCTACTTGTGAGGAACAGCGTTCATTTCTTTTATGACTTTCTGCCATATGCAGACTGAGAAAGAAGGTGTCGCCTATGAAGAAGGGGGCTATGGTGGTTTGAATAGGGGTGGCCCCCACAGACTCATGTGTTTGAATATTTGACCCATAGGGAGTGGCACTATTAGGAGGTGTGGCCTTGTTGGACTAGGTATGTCACTGTGGGGGCGGGCTCTGAAGTCTTCAGTGCTTAAGCTCCGGCCAGTGTGAAACAGAGTCTCCTCCTTGCTGCCTAAGGAGCAAGCTGAGATGTACATCTCTCTCAGCTCCTTCTAGTCATGGTGATAATGGGCTAAACCTCTGAAACTGGAAGCCAGCCCCAATTAAATGTTTTTCTTTAGAAACTGTCGCCTTGGTCATGGTGTCTCTTCACAGTAATAAAACCTGAACTATGACAGGGACCCACAAAAACACTTGTTTTTCTGGCACCTCAACCTTGAACAGGAACATACTCACTAGACACAGTTACATGTTGAGATGCGTGATGCAGTCTCTGACCCTGCAGGAACCATGTAAATGAATGAGAGGCTGCTTCATTCTCAGTCCCGTGGCATATGTGATTCGCCACCTGAGACTACCTCAAACATAGTGAAAACCTACAGTAAAGCTACACTGCGCTTCCAGAAGGATGTACATTTACAGACATATGTCACCTCATGATCATAACATGAACATCAATAAGAACTGCAGAGAGCCTTGTGAATTTAGAGAAGGCGACCTGAGTGATCTGAACACTTTTAGGAGGGGCCAGGCTCAGCTATGGTATTTAGCTATCAACTGAGCTTTCAACTTGAGCTATTTTCAGCTGGTGATACATCTTTTGGGAAATAGCTCACATCAGTCAAGGAGCGTCTTTTATATATGTATAAATACACAGACACGGCCACACAGAGAGGGATTGGTTGGTTTATATTTTGGCATCTTGTTTAACTTGGCATTATGGCTATTTTCCTGAGTGCTGCAGGGCCAGGCCAGTGGATACCACCCAGTAATGTACAGCCAGCATGCAGTGCAACAACTGGCCAATGGTAGGTGCTTAGCAAATATTTATGAATCAAATAACTTGTTTGTAAAGTGTATGTAAATATAAAAAGTTCTGTGTTGTGTTCTGAGTGAATGAATGAGTAATCCATGTAGAAAAATCCATGCTGCCAAGTTAAATAAAGTTATATTAGCTTAGAAACACGGAGAAAAATGAAAAAACAAACCCATGTCTAGCAGTAGGGATATATAAGGCTCCTCCTCATGCCTTGCCCTATTCCTGTAACTGCTCCTCGCCTTTCCTTATGCAGCCTCTAATAGTCCACCTATCACTAAAAATGGGCTTATATTTTTTAGAATTATACATGATGAAATCAGATAAGGCTGTCACAATCCCATGTTCTCTCTTGTGTGCGTCTTCTTTAACTCGTGCTGGTATTTTGAACACCTCAGAGCGACCAATGCTTTGGCATATACAATAGCTCAGTCCTTTTTATTGCCATGCAGTATTTTATTAATATGGACATACTAGTTTGTTTATGAACTTACTGATGGAGGTTTGGATTGTTTTCCTTTTGAAGGTGTCGCAATATTTTCCTACAAGTCATTTCTGTTGGGTATGTTTTCGTTTCTCTTGAGTAAATACCTAGGAGTGAAATGGCTGGATTACGTGGTAGGGCAGGTGTTATGTTTAAGTAACTTCCAGAGTATTTTCCAAAGTAGCATTCTCAAAGCAGTAATGAATTCCTCCTCCTCCTCCACATCTTTGTCACAGCTGGTATGCAGAGTCTTTATTTATTTGTGTATGTACTTTAATGGTGTATTTGCTCAAATCTCCCACTTTTAGTTGGGTTATTTATTTTCTTGTTTTTGAATTTAGGGCTTTGAAATAAGTTTTGACTGCAAATTAATCAGTTTGTGATTTGTCATTTCATTCTCTTACTACCGACTCTGTGTGTGTGTATACATATTCATGTGTGTGCGCATGTATGTACACAGTCTGCATGCTGGTGTGTGCACGTGGGTTGGGGTCTGTGATCAACAAGTATCTCCCCAATTATTCTTCGCTTATGTTTTGAGATAGGCTCTTTCACTGACCTTGGACCTCAACAAATTGTCTAGGCTGGCTAGGCAGGAGCCCCAAAATCCTCCTGTCTTAGCCTTCGCAACACTGGTATTGCAGATGTGCACTGCTGCTTTTTTTTTTTTAATGTGGGTTCTAGGGGATTGAAATCAGGTCCTCATGTGTATGTAGCAAACACTTGCTGACTGAGCATCACCTAAGCCCGTCTTCCCATTGCCTTTTGAAGAGGGGTTTTCATTTTTGCTCGAGTCCAATTTATTAGTTTATTCTTTCATGCTACACTTTTAGTGTAGTATCTAAGTTCTCATAAGTTTCAATGAGTATTTAAATTATTTCCACCTTCCCTCCCACTTCCAACTCCTCATGTGCCTTGCCCTACTCCCCTCCAAGTTCATAACCTCTTCTTCTATAGCTATTACTATGTAGGTAATATACAATTAACATATCATATTTTCCAGCACATTAAGATGACCCTCAACTTTAACTTTAATTTTCCAGTTAAAATACAGAGTTTGTAATATACTCACTGTATAATACGACCCCTCTTCTAACACACACCCTGTGCAACACACATCTCCTCCCAGTGCCCCCACCTCACACACATCTCCCCCCAGTCCTCCCTCCTCACACACATCTCCTCCCAGTCCCCCCACCTCACACACATCTCCCCCCAGTCCCCCACCTCACACACATCTCCTCCCAGTCCCCCCACCTCACACACATCTCCCCCCAGTCCCCCACCTCACACACATCTCCTCCCAGTCCCCCCACCTCACACACATCTCCTCCCAGTCCCCCACCTCACACACATCTCCTCCCAGTCCCCCACCTCACACACATCTCCCCCCAGTCCCCCACCTCACACACATCTCCCCCCAGTCCCCCCACCTCACACACATCTCCCCCCAGTCCCCCACCTCACACACATCTCCCCCCAGTCCCCCCACCTCACACACATCTCCCCCCAGTCCCCCCACCTCACACACATCTCCTCCCAGTCCCCCACCTCACACACATCTCCTCCCAGTCCCCCACCTCACACACATCTCCCCCCAGTCCCCCCACCTCACACACATCTCCCCCCAGTCCCCCACCTCACACACATCTCCCCCCAGTCCCCCCACCTCACACACATCTCCCCCCAGTCCCCCCACCTCACACACATCTCCTCCCAGTCCTCCCACCTCACACACATCTCCTCCCAGTCCCCCACCTCACACACATCTCCTCCCAGTCCCCCACCTCACACACATCTCCCCCCAGTCCCCCACCTCACACACATCTCCTCCCAGTCCCCCCACCTCACACACATCTCCCCCCAGTCCCCCCACCTCACACACATCTCCCCCCAGTCCCCCCACCTCACACACATCTCCTCCCAGTCCCCCCACCTCACACACATCTCCTCCCAGTCCTCCCACCTCACACACATCTCCTCCCAGTCCTCCCACCTCACACACATCTCCTCCCCCTCCCCCACCTCACACACATCTCCCCCCAGTCCCCCACCTCACACACATCTCCTCCCAGTCCTCCCACCTCACACACATCTCCTCCCCCTCCCCCACCTCACACACATCTCCCCCCAGTCCTCCCACCTCACACACATCTCCTCCCAGTCCTCCCACCTCACACACATCTCCTCCCCCTCCCCCACCTCACACACATCTCCCCCCAGTCCCCCACCTCACACACATCTCCTCCCAGTCCCCCACCTCACACACATCTCCTCCCAGTCCCCCACCTCACACACATCTCCTCCCAGTCCCCCACCTCACACACATCTCCTCCCAGTCCCCCCACCTCACACACATCTCCTCCCAGTCCCCCACCTCACACACATCTCCTCCCAGTCCCCCCACCTCACACACATCTCCTCCCAGTCCCCCACCTCACACACATCTCCTCCCAGTCCCCCACCTCACACACATCTCCTCCCAGTCCTCCCACCTCACACACATCTCCCCCCAGTCCTCCCACCTCACACACATCTCCTCCCAGTCCCCCACCTCACACACATCTCCCCCCAGTCCTCCCACCTCACACACATCTCCCCCCAGTCCTCCCACCTCACACACATCTCCCCCCAGTCCTCCCACCTCACACACATCTCCTCCCAGTCCCCCACCTCACACACATCTCCTCCCAGTCCTCCCACCTCACACACATCTCCCCCCAGTCCTCCCACCTCACACACATCTCCCCCCAGTCCTCCCACCTCACACACATCTCCTCCCAGTCCCCCCACCTCACACACATCTCCCCCCAGTCCCCCCACCTCACACACATCTCCCCCCAGTCCCCCACCTCACACACATCTCCCCCCAGTCCTCCCACCTCACACACATCTCCCCCCAGTCCCCCACCTCACACACATCTCCCCCCAGTCCTCCCACCTCACACACATCTCCCCCCAGTCCTCCCACCTCACACACATCTCCCCCCAGTCCTCCCACCTCACACACATCTCCTCCCAGTCCTCCCACCTCACACACATCTCCCCCCAGTCCTCCCACCTCACACACATCTCCTCCCAGTCCCCCACCTCACACACATCTCCCCCCAGTCCCCCCACCTCACACACATCTCCCCCCAGTCCTCCCACCTCACACACATCTCCTCCCAGTCCTCCCTCCTCACACACATCTCCTCCCAGTCCTCCCTCCTCACACACATCTCCTCCCAGTGCCCCCACCTCACACACATCTCCCCCCAGTCCTCCCACCTCACACACATCTCCTCCCAGTCCCCCCACCTCACACACATCTCCTCCCAGTGCCCCCACCTCACACACATCTCCTCCCAGTCCCCCCTTTCCTTCACCTTAGAGAAGGGGGAGATTCCCCATGGGTTCCAACCCCCCAGCACATTAGGTTGTTGTTGTTGTTATTATTATTATTATTATTTTTTACATGCCAGGGATTAAGCCCAGGTGCTCATACATAACAGGCACAGCCTGTCCCCACTGCTGAGCCATATCCTTAATCCCAGTATGTGCGTGACCTTTGAGGTTCATCCTGTTGAAGCGGGGGGGGGGGGGGGGGGGGGGACGACGACGACTCCCTGATTTTCTCCCAGGCATGATGTGCCCTTTGCTTTGCCTTCCGCTCGGATTCATAGAGCAGAGCAATGTTGTGTTCCAGGGCAGGATCTCAGTCAGTCGTTAGCATCCGCGTGTTATGATGTAATGGACTCTCGGCTGTGGCCTTGAAAGAAATGAAATGGCCTTTTGGTTTCGCGCTCCGGAGAGCAAGGTCGAGAAGAGAGGAGACTGAGGTGTTGCGGCCATGTCTTCTGCCTACTTTTTCTGCGCTCCTGGCTGAGTTTACAGCAGCGCCGAGTTAGGCCAGAGTATCAGGAGGTTCACCACCTTCCTGGTCTGTCGCAGCCACTATGAGGAGGGTCCTGGGAAGAAGTTGCCATTTTCTGTGGAAAGCAAGTGGCAGTTACTGGCTACGATGACTGTGTACTTTGGGTCTGGATTTGCTGCTCCTTTCTGTATAGTAAGGCAGCAGCTACTTAAAAAATAAGGATATTTATTCCAATCCTTAAACAGGATGAAGAGTGTTTAAGAGATGATCTGAAAACTGGATTAAACTCTTGAGCTCTTAAACTACATACAATTGTAAATATACTAATGAAATAAATATTTAATGCCTCTTCTCTGAAAAAAAAGAAAGAAAGAAAGAAATGAAATGCCTTACCCTGTTTTCATATAGATACAAGTAGATTTTCCTATGAGAGATAAAGTGGGGGCAGGGAAACCATTATAAAAGCACTTGTTCCCTCATATCTGACCAAGTGCCATAAAGCAGTAAATTGAGGAGCATTTATTAAGTCAACACTTTGATCAGAGAAAGATAAGATGTTAAGCTGGATGTGCCTGAGTTTTCATGAACCACTTAGATTCTGTTTAGAAACAGTAAAGTATTACAGGACTTTGAAACTTCCGTTTGTGAGATGTCTATGGAAAGGCTATTATCAGGGCAACTCATTTCCTAGGAGGAACAAGAGTGAGTCGAGTGCACTCTGATGCTACGGGTCATTATGGTCCAGCCCTCGCCTCCATCAGAAGGATGAGCTGGCTGAGAAATGAAATGGATGCCCCCGAAGGAAGACATCAGACAAATCGCCTGTCTGGGTCACACAAGTATACAGTCACACTGGCTGCAAAGTACTGATTGAAGATCATGTGTCATGTGCTCAGATTCCAACCACACCCACAAATGCTAATTATGGACAGCATATCCAACTTTTAAAGCAATGGTCTAAACAACCATAAAGGGAAAAAAAACCCAAGTGATTTAAGCAGACATAATTTAAAACTTTTATGCTGTAAAATGTGGCACAAGAAAAGAAACTGTCATCAGATGACAGGTGTTTCTGTCCTAAATATATAGAAAGTGTGTAACACCAAAACTACATCCATCAAAAAAGAGGAGACAGAACTGGTGGCGATTTGAGGGGAAATCACAAATGTTGGGATAGGAATTGCTATGGCTCCTTTTGGAAGGGAACGGTGGAGGAAAGCTGCTTGCCTTATGGCAACCAGGAAGTGGAGAGGCAAGAAGTCCCAAGGACACTCTACAAGCTCGTCCTCAGTGACCTATCTATCACAGACCCGGTCCACCTCCTAGTGGCCCGTTCAGTATGACTTCATCAATGGACTAGCCTACTGAGGTCAGTGCCCTCAGGACCCACCCACCTCTCAACAGCGCCACCAGCTGGGTATCAAGGTTTCAAGGCATGAGTCTTCTTTGGGGACTGGGAGGGGCTCTATCCAAACCACAGCTGTGGTTACCTACATTGAGCTCTGCATTGACAGAGCATTTGTTTTGCTAATAGAGATATATATTAAACTGAAATAAATGCAGGACTAGTAAGAATAGTGAAAGGGAAGTGGAGGATAAAATAAAACACCAACTAGCCTGGCGTGGTGGCAAACGCTTTTAATCCCAGCTCTCTGGAGGCAGAGGCAGGTGGGTCTCGGAATTCGAAGCCAGCCTGGTCTACAAAGGGAGATTAAGGATAGCCAGGAGTGATGCGCAGAGAAACTCTGTCTCAAAAACAACAAAAAGCACTAATTATATATCTACTGTTTAAATATCACGGAGGAAGTGATATTTCACCTAACACGGGAGTGCAAGGCATGGAGGCAGGAGGCAGAGGCTAGCTTTGCAGTGAGGAGGTAAACGGAAAGGAAACCATCATGGCTCGTTGCCAGATGCAGCTCCAAGTCTGCCAAGGGCAGGGCCTTTACCTCGGTGAAAGTCCTGTTGGGTTTTAGAACTGGGGAGAAGGGAGTAGAGGTGAGGAATTACAAAGTGGATTCCAGAGTGAAAAATGAGACAAGGGTGCTGACAGATGGACAAAATGATTTTTAAAAAATATTTTAAGGTAGGAGCCCAGGGCTTAGGTTTCATGGTACAACTCTGTCTTTGATTCATTTTGCACTACATTTTGTACTACACAGTGACAGGAGATGGCTTTTCTTGTCTGTGCTGTAAGGGAAGGGAGTTTCTTTTCTTGACTCTTTTTCAGTTCTTAGCTGAGGAACCTATAACAACAAATAGATTTGCATACACATTCAACAGAAGGCTTACGTAGGATGAGAACCTTCATAAGGAAGTGAAGACCCAAAGGCACAGAACATGTATATTCTGTTGTCATTCACCGGTGAGGAGGACTGAAGAGAGTGGGTGGTATTGTTAAAAATAAATAGAGTGAGACACGACAGATCTGATACGGAAAGATTTATTGTAGAAGCACGGGGAGAGAAAGAAAGGGGGAGAAGTGCCCCAGGGGGACAGGGAGAAGGACAGACAGACAGACAGACAGAGTGAGTACAAGAGAGAGAGAGAAAGAGAGTAAGAAAGAGACAAGGTGGTAGGCTGGCCCTTTTATAGTCTGGCACATAACCTGGCTACTACAAGCTAAACATCAGAGGTTGCTAAGCAACCCAGAGGCAGCCTAGTGGATAGCTTGTGAGCTAACATTCCTCCCTTTTCCTATAATTAAAAAAATGAGCTGGGGTGGGGGTGCTGGTAAGGCAAGAATGAGGGTGTTGGACAGCTTCTCATGCAAGACAAGTTATAAATGCAGGTTCGTTGGAAGCAGCTCTTGGCCACCATTGGGGGAGGGCAGAGAAAGAGAGAGACAGAGACAGAGAAACAGACAGAGAGACAAAAACTGAGAGCAACAAAATGTCAGGATTATATGGTGAAGGCGAAGGAAAAGCTCTGGAAAGTTCGGGGTAGAGGGCAGGGTATGCCAGCCATGTCCTGCAGCGGATAGGGACCGGGGAGTGCTGGGAAGACCTGGAGCTGTTTGTCCCGGGGCTGAAGCACACCAGTGGGATCTGGAAGTGAGCAGGAAGAACTTGATGATGCTTCTCCGGGTCCCTGGACCTTCAGTGCCAAGCACGATCGTCCCCTCTGGCCAAAGGAGCTGAACCTCTCAGAAGAGAGTCTTGCTTCGCGGGCAGAACGTCAAGGGCAGGTGAGCATGACTGTTCATCTTCTGTTTTCTTAGATGCCAAGATGCCAAGTCCCACAGTGGCCTAAGTTGATTTCCTCCTTGGTAAGACAACTTCACTGTGGCTGAGATTAGACCCGGTTTCCAATCTGGTGCTGTAGCGCAGTGGTCCTCAACCTTCCTAACGCCGTGATCCTTTAATACAGTTCCTCATGACCGCCTCCCCCAACCGTAAAATCATTTTTGTTGCTACCTCGTAAGTGTAATTTTGCTACTGTTACGAATCACAATGGAAGTACCTGATACGTAGAATGTCTGATATCCGACCCCCATGAAAGGGTCATTTTGACCTCCCCAAGGGGCTGCGACCCACAGGTTGAGAACCACTTCAGTCTAGCAGGCAAAGGGAGGAGCTGCCTTTGGACTTGCCACCGGGCTCGTTTTGTCTTCCCATCCTTCTCTGAGGTGGGGGAGGGATGACACAGTGAAGAGGTGGGGCCCCTAAACAACACAGAGCTGAGTGGGGTTGGAGCAGAGAGGCATCTTACAGTCTTCTCGGAACTATGCAGAGAGACCTTAGAGTCCCTACTGGTCGTTACGTTTTCATATTTTCTAGCTGTGATTTCTTGAGAAATTCTTTATAAGCTGATTTGTGTGAACTTTAATAATAATTAAAAAAAAAAACCCCACAGAAGCATCTTCAGCCTAGATCCGTATCTTATTAAGTGAATGCGATTTTTGTGAAGATGTGCCAGAACCCATGGTGTACCAGGCAGTGAGATGAGCAAGTGTCATCTCACGTGTCCTTGTGATATGGGTATCATCATGCCTGACTTACAGACGTGCAAACGGACTTCTGTTTGTACAGTGCTACCACCTGCTCCCTTTTCATCCAAGGATGACAAGGAAGAAACCTCAAACCTCCGTTTCTCCCAAGTTCGGCTGAAATGATCAATGATCTAGTGCGTTTCCATTACTAAACCTGGAGGAAATTGAGGTCATCTTTGTACCTAAATAACATTATCAAAGTGTAGAAATAGGATGAGCATTCTTGGGTAAAAATCAACCTTGAAACTAAAGCCAACTGCTACGAGAGTCACTTAACACTCAGCTGCGGGAGAGCCTGGGACGCCGTCCTGCTGCCCTCAGTCACCTGTGTGTTAAGAACACCAGCCTATAGTTAAAAGTTTTATCTTACAAATACTTCAAAACTTGCAATCTTGAAGTGTAACTCTAAGAAGGCACGCATGGAGCGGTGTGGTGGCACACACCTTTAATCCCACCAAACAGGAGACAGAGACGGGCAGATCACTGTGAGTTGGGGGCCAGCCTGGGCTACCTAGTGAGTTCCAGGCCAGCCAGCCTACACTGTTAGATCCCATCTCAAAGCAAAACCACATGAAAATCATGAATTGCTAAACTTACAAACTTACTACAGGCCTTCTGAAAAGCAATGAGATTTCAGAACAATTAATTTTATTATTTTTAAAAGTATTCATCTGTTATGATACAGGCATATATTGGGCCCTGAGAATACAGAGTTATGAGGTAAAGTATTCACGAATTAAATATGTAGGTAGTTCCTTGTCTCAAAAGGTATAGGAAATTGCTTATAGGAAATTACAACTTATAAAAGACATCTGATTGGGGTGCAGAGAATACCCTGGATGAGACATGCTAGGGGGCCACTGTAGCCCATGGCGGCTGACAGAGGCAGGGTGGCATCTGACACAGACTGAAGATGGGGGACGCAGGTACCTCAACATAGATGACTTTAGGTAATAAACTCTTTAGAACCTTCATCTCAGTTTTGAACTCCTCTTTGTCATAGGAGGCCAATTAGAGTTTTAAGCAAGGTTCGGGGAGTGATGCTTTTCACTTTACGCAACTACATGCCTAATCCTCAGAGTTAAAGGTAATAAAAGGTTCTTGGGTGTGTCTTCTGCTATGACAGGCTGTTTCTCTACATCTCTGAAACGTATTCCTGAGTCTGGGCATTTTGCCAGTGCGTCTATGGTTAAATCCATCTGCGTGGTCACTATGGCTGCTGTGGTGGTTTGAATAAACATGGCCCCGTAGACTCATGTGTTTGTGTGCTTGGCCCGTAGAGAGTGGCGCTACTAGGAGGTGTGGCCTTGTTGAAGGGAGTGTGTTGCAACATAGACAGGCTCTTAGGTGTTCTATGCTCAAGCTACATCCGGTGTGGCTCACAGTCTCCTTCTGCTAGCAGTGGATCAAGATGCAGAGCTCTCAGCTCCTTCTCCAGCACCGTGTCTGCCTGCACACTGCCATGCTTCCCGCATGCTTTCCCCATGATGATAATGGACTAAACCTCTGAACCTGTAAGCCAGCCCCGTGTTGCCATGGTCACGGTGTCTCTTCACAGCTGTGGACAGGTATATCTCATTCCAGCAGGTGGCCAGCTGGAGTATGAAGCAGTGAAGGAAACATCTTCAGTGTTCAAAGCAATAAAGGAGCTCAGTGTAAGCCAAAGCCCTCACTGCAGTGGTGGCCATGTTCCCCCAAGTGTCTGGTTGACTTATACAAAGACCAGCTAACTATGGCCCGTGGCTCTCAGAGAATACTCCTCGGCCCTTCTTTCCAGTATGGCTGCTACTGACAGGGCTCTTGTGTTTTGTGATTTGTCATGTTGGGAATGTCAAGATAAGCAAGGCATGGACCTCGCCCTCTAGGACCACATGGTACAGCGATGGAGACTGACAAGTAACCAGTGGTTACATATAGTGAATGCTGGGCGTTATGGAAACACGCGCATAGGGCAACAGAGCGGCCTTTGGAAGTGTGCTGGAAGGCAGTCAAGAAAGGTTTCCTGTGTGGGGCAACAGCTGAGGTGGTTTATAGATGTACAGAACACACCCGAAGGGCTCTGTGCACATATCAGCCATGTCTCCATTGCTGTAGAAATACCTGAGATGACTGCCTTTAAAAGACCAACAGTGTACTTTGGTTCCCGGTTTTGGAGTGTTCTGTCCACAGTCAAGGCCTTATTGCCTTGAGCACGTGGCGTCACATCATGGTGAGAATGTGCTATGTGTGGAGAAAGCATGTCTCCAATAGCCTGAAGACTCCCCACACTGTGGGGGGCCCAGCCGTTTATTACATGGGAGACATTTCAGATCCACACAGATTGTGCACATGGTCTGACATGAGCAGAAAGTGGGAACCAGGAAGGAGCCCAGCCTTTCTTCCAGGTCAATATGTAAGGCAAGTCTTGTTCCTAAACAAGTCAGTTTGTCTTTTGGGATAAAGACGTACTTTATATTGAGTTCTTTAACAAAGTTTTTGTATTAGAAGGTTGTCTCTAAAGTACTTTATTTTAAACTATAAATAAAGATACAATACCCTGAAACTATCCGTGCCACAATTAGAATACTCGAAGGTCATTTGAAAGGAGGTATAGAAATTTAATATATGTTTAGAGAGTGATTGTGGGGCGTGGCTTCACTGTGAGCTTGGATACCATTGCCAGCAAGCTTCTTAAGGATCACTTCAGAGGAAATGCAATTAGTGGCCACTTTGTGGTGATCACGGGTGTACACCCACAGGATGAATTGGAAATAAAACCGCTCTTATTTTAAGCAAATGGATATTTGTGGCTTGACATAAAATTTCCCATGAGAGCATCGCATACCGGTTTTCAACTTCCTGTGTGGAGGTAATGGAGCAAAGCTCTTTCTAATTCCTCCTCCTTCTCCTCCTCCTTCTCCTCCTCCTCCTCCTCCTCCTCCTCCTCCTCCTCTTTAGAATCTCCTAGATAACAGAGAGAGCAAGGAACACACGTACCAGCTTTGTCTCTAAGGAGCCCAGGAGACTGTGCAGCCCTGAATTAGAATCTATGGGTTAAAGAGTGGCAAATGAAAGTCATGGCCAAGTTTCTACAGCACCCCAAAAAGCCCTAAAAAGCATGAAATCTTAAGAAACACAAGAGAGTTGGGCATGGTGGCACACCACTTTAATCCCAGCACTCGGGAGGCAGAGGCAGGTGGATTGCTGTGAGTTCGAGGCCAGCCTGGTCTACAAAGCGAGTCCAGGACAGCCAAGGCTACACAGAGAAACCGTGTCTTGAAAAAACAAAACAAAACAACAACAACAAAAAAGAAACACAAGAGCCTAGGATGGGTGAGAGGCTAGGAATGGACTTAGGGAGTTCCGCCCACAGCACAGTTCAGCCTGTTTTCTCTGCCCCATGTGACCTCTGCACCATGTGAAACGTGAAGCTGCTCTCTGGAGAAACAGCATAAGGAGCAGTCAGACTGGGATTCAGACATGGGAGGCCAGAGATAAGCAGCCCTCATAAGAGTGGGGGTAGGTAAAAGTGTGTCCACAGCACAGTGACTACCAACACCCGTAGCATGGAGAGTAGGATGGTGGGAGACCACCATCAAAAACCTGGAAAAGCCGAGGATGCTGACATTTGAAAGTACCAAACTAGAGACGGCTCCAGTGCTCTCCGATGCCCAGCCTCGTTTTACTTGACTACTTGACCTCCACCATGTTTTGGCAAAGAGCATGATTGCCTAGCTAGAGACTCTCTTCCTAGACACCCACCAGAGAGTCGAGTCCAGAGCCTGCCACACTGTTTCTGAAGAAACCTGCTGGCCTTGCATTTTCACTCTTCTTCAATGGCTGGATGTGCTGGTGCTGAAGAGGCAGCCTCAACCTCAGCGACAAGGACAGCGCCCTAAGCTCCTGGAGGAACAGAGTAAAGGGAGAAGTGACTGGGCATGCAGCACAGCTCTGACTCCCATCCTGCCTTGGTTAGGGTTTCCACTGCTGTGATAAAACACCATGACCAAAAGCAGCTTGGGGGAAAATAGATTTTTAGCCTACGTGTCCTTCTCATGGTCCATTGAAAGGAAGTCAAGGCAAGAAGTCAGGGTGCGGATGTGGAGGCAAAAATAGAAGCAGAGGCCATACAGAGGCTACTGCTTGCTGATTTGCTCCCCATGGCTTGGTCTCTTAATACAACTCAGGACCACCAGCTCAAGAAGGCACCACCCACAGTGAGGTGGGCCACATCAATCAAGACAATACGCTATAGGCTGCCTACAGGCCAGTCTTATGGAAGCCTTTTTCTCTATTCCTAATTATTTCCTCCTCCCAGATATATGTCTAGGTTTGTGTCAAAATGAAAAAAAAAAAACCCAATCAGCATGTATTCATAGTACCAAATCAGAACCAGGGCTGAGGGGTAAAGTGAGTAAAGTGCCTACTCTGCAAGCGTCAGTTCCTGAGATGCCCAAGAACCCTCACTCAGCCAACAACACACATGCAAAGAAGCTTGATATGTGTGCATGGTTGTAATCCTACTGTTGAGGAAGCAGAGATGGTAGATCCCTGGGTCTCACAGGTGCTGTCCTCAGCAAACTCCTGACCAATGAGAACAGGAGATGAACTATTCTTGAAGTTGACCTCTAGACTTCATATGAGTGAGCACACTTATGCTTACACGTGCACACACCCCCATATGGGTACTCTCATATACAAGGAAGAAAGGGAGGGAGGGAAGAAGAAAGGAAAAAAAAAGAAAGGGGAGGAGGATGGAGGAAGGAAGAGGGGGAGAAAGGCTTTGTAAGGATGAAGGAGCTGCCTTCTACATGTCCTGCTCCATCCATTAACTTATGTAGTGTTAAAGTAGAAATAAAAGGCTGACCGGTTTGAGTCACCGTGTTTCTTGGCTCATTTGTTGTAGCAACTCAGCTTCTAAAGTAAGTGATGGGAAGTGGGAGGCGGGGACAGTATGGCGTCATGGGACATCCTTAGAATCCTAGCGCTTGGGGTGCTAAAGAAGATGGTAAATTCAAGGTCTGCCTGGGCTACATGGTGAAATAGTGAATTTGAGACTAGCCTGGACTACATAGTGACTCTGTCTCAAGAAAACCAAATGTCTTATTAATTAAAAAAAAAAACAACTGTAAACAACTCTTGGCTTTTCCCCCAACTACTCTCTGATGAAACCTACCAATTCCTACCATGGGCTAGCTTACAGTCAGATTCCTAGTGACTCCTTATTAAATATGAATGACCAACCAAGCATCATCGTGAGGCTTTTGATGAAAGCATCCAGCATGAGAGGCTGAAGGCAGAGGGGAGCAGAAAAGGGAGCTCAAAGGAATTGGAATGCGGGGAGCAGAGGAATACTTCAAAAGAACACGGAGCTAAACCGTCCAAGACATAGGAAGAATATACTGAATATATGAATAAAGAGCAGGTTGCTGTTCCTGCAGAGAATAAAGAAAGGCTCGGAGACATTAATCATTTAAGGAGCAGATAAATCAGTATGGAGTTTGGAAAATGAAGATGCAGAAAGTAAAATAGATGAAGGGATGGGTAACAGTGAGGGAAAAATAAGAAAAATGAATGTTCCTGTAACCTTAACATTTAGAAAGATAGAAAACAATAAAGGGGGTCACAAAAAACTCACTAAAGTGGTTTGTATAGTGTGGGCTTACGAGACATAAAAGTTGACTAGACTATTTCTGAATATTAATTCAGAATATTATTTTATTTAAAGGTATAGTAATAATTATACTACTTTGAGCACACATTAACTTTTACCTTTTGTTGTTGTTTTGTTTTGTTGTTTGTTTTTCAGGACAGGGTTTCTCTGTGTAGCCTTGGCTGTCCTGGAATTCGCTTTGTAGACCAGGCTGGCTTTGAACTCACTGCAATCCGCCTGCCTCTGCCACCGAGTGCTGGGATTAAAGGTGTGCGCCACCACGCCTGGCTACCTACGTTCTTACAATACATTTAAGTTGCCATAAATCTTTCAAAAAGCTCTGTTTATTTTTGCTGGACTACAAGCAACATGGCCTTACTGGGGAGATAGGGACATGCTGGAGACTCAGGGTCACTTAATATTTGGCCAGAGTTGATAAGTTCTGGAAACTTTAGAAGGTTTTAAAAGCTGAAGAATAGAGTGTGAAGAAGGTAGCCTTGCTCCCTTCAGTATGCATACAACGGTGGTTCTCCAAAGCTGAGCACAGTGTTCACCTGCTGGCAGTGATGCTCTATTTCTGGGGAGTCTGGGTGGCTTCTGGTGCCATGTCCTGAAGTACAGGTCAGAAGGAGCTGTACATTTAAGAAAGCCTATTGTATATTGGCTAATGGACAGCTCATTCTCCACATGGGGAGGTGGGGGGAGCAGGCGACTGCCTCTGACACGAACTCTAGTGCCCTCGATTTGATCACTGCACCTTAGGGGAGGGGTCCTATTGGAACTCAGAGGAAGGGAATCCAGGCTATACAGATGAGACCTGATAGGCTGTGGTCAGATGGTGGGGGAGGAGGACCCCACCTGTCAAGGGTCATGGGGAGGGGCATAGAATGGAAAAAGGAGGAAGGGTAGGAATGGGAAGATAAGAGCGAGGGGATTACCATCGGGATGTAATGTGAATAAATTATAATAATAATTTTTTAAAGCCCATTATGCATTTAGCTGCAGACTTACTTAGTGGGATACCTCCAAGATCCCCCAGTTGTGGCTGTGCTGTCTGTCTTGGTTGTTAAAGTTCAAACATGGCTACTCCTCACAGATCCCTCGTGTCCACGGTACATCCTTCTCTAAGTCTAGTCTGGAGGGCTGTTCCATGCCACTCGAATCCAACCCTGAGTTTTCCTGCCCCAGGCAGCCTTCACTGCTTCCTGGTTCCCTCCACACCTTTTCTCACCTCCGTGTCCTGTGTTCACCACCCAGAGACTTTTCCCTGGCTTCTGAGCACCCTATGTCTTAGTCCATTCTTCAAGACCAAGTAAGTCATTTCCTCTTGGCCAGACAGCTTTCTTCATCTGGAGACTACAGTCCCCTCCTGAACTAACCACGCCATTCTCCCAAAAGCAGTCACTACCCTTTCTTGTCCTAGGCCCATCTTCGTCCTCTCCGGAATGCCTGTCTTATTGTAAGAAGGCAGTAAATAATTGCTGAGTGGGTGAAACAGGATCTAAGTGAGAGGACTGTGTACCTGTTACTGCTGGGTTTCCTTTACTGGAAGTTTTATGACTTCTTCAGAATGTCTATGCAGAGTAATCTCTAAGTCCTGGAAAGGTCACCCCAAGTCTTATGTTTATAATATATTTCATTACACAGCATACCTGTACTCCCGGAAATACAGCGTTTGCTGATTTTCTGGACCAAAGCTCGTTGGGGCTCCTAGTTGTATTTTAGTCACCTTCTTTAGTGTAAAATGGAAATAGTAGTTTTCCACTTCCTGCACTGGCTTCAATTAATCTTCCAGAATTACTAGGGCAGGTCTGTTTTGAGGCGCACTGTCCGGTTTGTTCTGCCACTGCAAACCAACCTCCTATTGTAACTTCGACAGCCAGGATGAGTCACAGTCTTGGCTGGAGCTGTTTCCTGAAGTCAGGTCCAGGAGCAGAATGCTTAATGCTACCTCCGGCCCTATAATCTCTCCAACACGCAGCCCCTGACTGCTTTATTTAGACGCTTCTAATGAATTGGTGGGTTTGACAAAAAGCGGCTTGCACTAGGGGTTTAGGTAATTTTATTTTTCTGCTTTACATCTAATTGCTTTATTCACTCTCTTCAAGAAAATTCAGGCTAAATACAGGCTTTGAGGTGTTCAGCGCCTTAATCTGTTAAGCCCAGCACCATTTGGCCTTTGATCTAGGACGCTGCTGATCGAGAGAAGGAAAGACAGGAGTCATTGTCTGCAGTCCCTAGGGCTGTGACCGCCAGCCCCAGTGCGTCGTCTCAGCTGGTGTTCTGCAGTGCAGCCCTCCACAGCGGGAGAGGAGACTTGAGAGCCAGCCTCCTATCTCTGAGGCTAAACAATGCAACATTTCCTCTTATTCTTTCCTTCTCCATCGATCTGTGTTAAGAAAGGGGTATGGTCCCTCCAACCTAAAGTGAATGTCAATGCAGTCAGCAGCACACAGCTCCTGGGAGGCAGCCCTCCACCCCACCCCACCACCAACACCACAGTCACATGGAGTCAGTTACACCGCTTGTACAGCCCCTCAGAGCAACTGCCAGAGGCAGAATTCTGGGTCGGATATTCCAGGGGCTGTTTTCTCCTTACTGGAATTGGAACCCTGTCCAAAGTCAGCCCAACGGTGCCTGGGCCTGACCTGGCTCCTCTGCAGAAGTTCGATCATAACATAACCACCTCCTGGGCTCATATGAACCGTGCACGCTGGCACCGCTCAGTGCCTCTGGTTGGGATAGCCAATCAAGGAGAAGAATTTTGCATCATGACCAGGAAATGTTAAGCTCTGGTCAGTAAGGAAGGTAAGCATGTGGAAGGAGAAGGAAAGGAATTGCACTTCCCCCCCCCCCCGGAAATGGCACGGGCAAGACACAGATGTCATCTTGTGACTTTTGCTTCTAGAGCCCTTTTCCCTCTATAAGGTCTTCTATAATGGCGTCTCCTCTGCAGTGTCATGGTTTCTGAATTCTGTCTTGAAAGCAACAGAGTGATTTAGAATGGACCTCTGGCGTCCTGCTCCTCCTGCACCTGTGTTTTAATAAACTTGGCCAACTGTGACAGGAAAGGGTTTCCTTATGGCAGGACCAAGGACATTGCATATAAGTCAAGCTTTGTGCTGTGCGGCTACTGTCCTCCGTGAGAGTTGTGAGAGGCGTACGACCCGAGACCTTCCTGCTCAGGGCCCTGCTCTCTCTGTTTCGTAAGCTGACTGTTATAGCCAGGTGTGGGTATATAGGCTATATTTTATTAATTCTTTGCCAGTTTCATACATGTGAGCAATGTATCTTGACTCCCACACCCTCCTCTCTCGTCCCCAGGCATCCTCAACACATCCCCTCTCGCTCTTCACGTCCTGTCCCTCTCCTCTGTCTCTCTGTTGGCTGGTCTCGGCTTGCTCCTCTGTGGGTAGCCGTGGCTCCATAGCGGCAGTGAGTTGCTGAGCGCCATGGCCTCACTGTGTTCAGGAGGCAGCATTTCACAACACCCTTCCCCATATCCTGCCTCTTAAATCACTTCTGCCTCTTCTTCATGTCTCCTAAGGTTGGAGGGAGCTGGGTATTCAGTGTAACACTTTGTCCACTTAGGAATCTCTACATTAACAACTGACCACTGCGCTAATCTATGTGTATAAGCATGAATATATATTTTTGGAGATAGGGTCTCACTCTGTCGCCCTGACTGGCCTGGAACTTACTATGTAGACTGAGGTTGAGTTAGTCTTAAATTCACAGCTCTCTCCCTGCCTCTGCCTCCTGCATGCTGGAATTACAGGTACACACAACTATATCTGACTTAAAACGTAAGTACGTAAAAGATAGTTTAGTCATATGTCTACTTAGCAAGAGCACAGTAGTCGAGTCCCTCAGAGGGTCTATGAACTCCCTCAGGCATGAGCTTTGGACCAGGGTTACAATACATGAATTTCCTCCTATGCAGGTTATGCCCGTAATGTCTGTGCCACTATTGCACCAGTGGGTGCATCTTGCCAGGTAAGGTCAGTGTTGTAACAGGCAGAGTTTGATGCTGAATATTATCAGTGATGGCTGTTCTCTTTCAGCAGCTTGCACGGTACCTTCTGGAACTACGGAAGCTAGCCAGCAGGGAGGAAGTTTTCAGGCCACTTCCAGCTTGGTTTTGCCATGGCAGATAGTCTATTTTGAAGCCCATGAGTCCTGTTAGATCAGTCCTGTGTGGTGAAGTTCTTCTCTCCCCGTAGCCTTTCTCCTTCCGGCTTTGCTTCCTGTGTCCTGAGTCTGTGTCCTGAGTCTTTGTTTAGCTTCTTCCTGTGAGGGGACAGTTGTTAGTGACTGCTGAAGAACAGCCGTTTGGGCCTTCAGAGTTACAGCCTGTGGTTGGCATCCTGCTGCATAACTAGGAGAGCTGTTCCCACCCCAAACGTCCCAGGGTGCATCTGGGTCAGCCTTTGCCTGGATGACACACAGACAGAGCTTCAGAAAGTGTCCTCGGAGGCTGAGGATTCTGAACATGAGTTTTCCCTGGCAGGTATATAGTTCACCCAAGGAGGTGGATGAAACATCATGGCGGCACCAGAATGTGCTTAACCTTCCAAGGGACCATCTATGGGATGCCACTGGAGAATTTTTGCTGTATCAGCCTGACACAGACTCTTCTTGCAGACAAACAAGAACAGTGCCTATTTCCTGCTGAACAGTCTTGAGGATGGCCAGTGCAGTTGGTTTTCAGAGAACTTGTTTTTTTTTTTTTTTTTTTTTTTGAGTCAATGGGAAATAGCCTCAGAGTAGCTCTGCTTGCTTTGAGTGAGCTGGAGCTACAGTTCAGCCGGAAGTAGTCAACTGCTCATGTGACTCCTGTCACACTTCAGAGGAGTACACGTGGTGGGTACAGAGACAAAGGACAGCCTGTTAGCCAAGCATAGGTTTTAATTGTATTAGTATATTGATTTATGCAGTGCTGGGGATGGAACCTGGGGCCCTGTGCATGCTGGCCAAGTACCGTCCACTCAACCGAGTACCCCAGCCAATTGTTTGTTTGTTTGCTTGCTTGCTTGTTTTACTTTTGGGCTTTCAAGACAGAGTTTCTCTGTGTGGCTCTGGCTGTCTTTTTTTTTTTTTTTAAAGATTTATTTATTTTATTTATTGTATATGAGTACTTTATGTGCAAAAGAGGGTATCAGATTACATTACAGATGGTTGTGAGCCACTGCGTGGTTGCTGGGAATTGAACTCAGGACCTCTGGGAGAGCAGGCGGTGCTCTTAACCACTGGGCCACCTCTCCAGCCCCTCTTTTTTTTTTTTTTTTTTTAATGTAAGATGTAACCTGGAGGGACGTCTCAGTGATTGAGATCACGTGTTGCTCCTGCAGAGGACCCAGGTTTGGTTCTCAGTGCCCACATGGCCCTTTGTACAGGAACATTAAACAGGGCTTCCATTGAATAGTTCTAGAATAGTCTCCTTCCATCTCCCTCCTAATATCCAGATGCTACACAGGTACTTGGATATTGGTCTAGAAAAAGAGCCTCTGAGAAACTGGTGCAGAGGAGCTGAGGGCCCCTCCGCAGCCTCAGCCTTCCGGTGTGAGTGCCTGTGTGACCTGGTGGCTGAGTAAGAGCTCATTAGAAACCCAGGTGCTTCCCCATCTGGCATCTCGCCACATTCGGCTTCGCTTCTCAAGGATAGAATAGAAATTACTAGCAGCTTCACGGACCCTCCCAGCTTCCGGACACCATCATTTGAAAAGTGTGCAAAAACTACCAAGAGAGCCAGGAGCACAGCTCAGGGATACAGAGCTTGCCCGGTGTGGGCAAGACGCCATCTTCAGCATCTCTCAGGCAAACAAACCAGATTTCTTCTAACCGGAACGGGAATTTTACATTGACAGTAAAACATGTTCAGGAAGTAAACAAAATACTTTCTTAAAGTTGTACTCCTAATTAAAAGTTTTCAAGCTAAGCCCCAGCCAAGCTAAGCATATGCTGAGATCCAAGTTTAATAAAGCTTTCTTCTTTCTGTAATTAGGAAATGGAGGATTTTTGGCCCTTAACTAAACAAGATGTCCAAAGCCAGAGTTGAGCATCAGCTCTGGTCTTGGTGGCACCAGCAATGCCATCCAATCACTCTGGTGGCTCTCGGCCCATTTTTGCTTGCAATGCTTTCTCATCCTCATTTAGCAAGAGTGGCTGTCACATAGGCAATGGCTTGTGTGGATAAATGGTTTCTGACCCTTGTATCTTAATGAGATGTGTGGCCATTTTTTCTTAACACTTTACAAATATGTTTTAATTTATCCTAGCAGGGAAAAAAGTCTCTGTCAGAATGCGTGTGTGCATGTGTACATGCCTGTGTCTGTGTGTGTGTGTGTGTGATCGTGTGCGTATGTAATGCTGTGTGTGTGCACACATGTGAACTAGAAACTAAGGTGTCTTGAAGTAGTTCTCGCCCTACCTTGTATTCCATTTTCATTCCTTCTAACTATTTTGAAGATAGTGTTGCTCATAACCCGCTAGGTAGACTGCCAGGCCCACTCACTTCTTGTCAGACTTCTTGTCACCTCTCTTCCCCAAGCTGCACCTGCTCCCGGCTCCTCCATTATAATACGCACGCAACACCACCTCCTCTGCCATCGCTGCCACCGTACTCTGGACAAGAGAAGCTCATCGGCTTCTAGTGGGAATTCTCCCCCATGCCCCAACAGGGCTCCAGTTACCTCTCATGAAGGACCAGCCTCGTGAATGCTTTGTGAGGTCTGAGAATCAGCATAGTTCTCCTCCTAAGGTGTTGAACTTTTAGCTGGCATTAGGAGCTCTGAAATTCCTTTAAGTGTGCTCTTCCTGGCTCGTGGCTTTGTACAGCTGGCTCCAGGACATAGGCAGGCCCTCATGTATATCTGCCTTGACTACACTGGAAAACAGGACTCTTGCAGGGGCAGTGGACTGGGTCTGCTGTACAAGAAGGTACAGGTGGCACAGGTGGCACAGAAGCCCAGGCAGAGTGAGTATTCCTGAAAATGCAAGGCAATAAGAAAAAGCAGGCAAGCAAAGACAGGGTTTGCACGACCTGAGTAGCCTGAAACAGAATTGGCCTCCACGAAAGCTGTCTCGGTATCACTGGCCCATAAACCTAAGTGTGTTTATGGCCCATCAGACTTTGCCCCCTACGGCTGAAAGGAGCCCTAAGTGGCTACTAGAAAGCCCTGCTGTCTTAGTGCATGTTTGAAGGCAAGTGTTCCAGTTTTTTTTTTTTCAATGCAGGGGCAAAATATCTTATAAAAGCAACATAAGCTAGAAAGGGTTTATTTCAAATCCTAGTCAGAGGGTATGGTCCATCAGGGTGGGCAGGGGCAGGGGCAGGGGCAGGGGCAGGGGCAGGGGCAGGGGCAGGGGCAGGAGTGGGAGGCAGCTGTCACGCTGCGTCTCCAGACAGGAAGCAGACAAAAACTCCTACTCAGCCACTTTCTCCTCTTTTTCTTATTTCTTCAGTCAAGGTCCCTACTCTGGTGTGTGTGTGTGTGTGTGTGTGTGTGTGTGTGTGTGTGTGTGTAGGGGGGAGTGTGCTACCCATCTTCAGGATAACTCTCCTTCCAGCACTTTCGGAAATACTCCCACCCAGAGGCGTACTTCCTAGGCAACTCTGAATCCAGTCAAGTTGACGCCAAACAATTTCCCATGCCAGCATGTCTGCACGACCGCCCAGATTTTGAGAGTCCTACATTAGGAACTGTGAGCCTCGCCGCATCGGGCCCAAGCGTAGCAGTGGGATGGCAGAGGGCAGACGCTTGAGTTCTAAGACTGAGAGGCTCTTCTTGAAAACTGAGCCCATCAGACTTTGTCCCCTAAGTGGCCACTAGAAAGCCCCCGCTGTCTTAGTGCATGTTTGAAGGCAAGTGTTCCAGTTTCTTCTGCCTAGAGTAAGGTCCTGGATCCTGACGCAGAGCGTCGATATTAACTGAGTCAGCCTCTTTGCCAGTTTGCAGATGCTGCTTCAGCCTCTCTCGGGTGCCAAAGGTCACTTCTTTCGCTGAAGACGCACAATGGTTACAAAGCCAGCGTTGGGGGGGGGGGAGGGGAAGCCCAGGGACTATAATAGAGATCGTAGTTACAAGTTTGGGGGACCAGACATAGCCTAATCGCGTTTAACATCCTAAAGAAACATGGCCTCGGGGCTGGAGAGATGGCTCAGGGTTATGAGCACTGGCTGCTCTTCCAGAGTGTCTAGGCTCAGTTCCCCACACCCACATGGCAGCTCATAACTGCCTACAACTCCAGTCCCAGGCGACCCAACACCCTCACACAGACATACGTGCAGGCAAAAGACCAACGCACATAAAATAAAAACTTTTTAAAATATTAAAAATAAGAAGTGAGTCCTGGAATTGAAAGCTGGCGGGGCCTTAGCATATATTATTTATGGTTGCCTCACTGAACATCTGCAGGAGAAGCTAAAGCCCTTGGAAGCTCCAAAGCTGGACAGATGGCTAGCCCTGGGGCCCTCAGACTCGCGTGCTGGTGTCTTCTGTCTCTCCACTTGAAATAAAGATTTCTCCTTGCTTCTGAGAAAAAGTAAACAAAATGTAGTTTCTGTTTTACTCTTGGACTCAGTGATGTGAAAACCAAGAGCAAAAGAGAAAGCGCAATGCCAACCCCAAGTCCCCTGCCAGGTTTAGGCGACAAAAATCAGAGTGTTTGACATCGGGAAGAGCCCTTAGTTTGCTGTGGTCTTTTGGAATTCCTGCTGTTCTCCCTGGGGTGTTGGGGGGGGGTGATAGAGGCTTGTGGAAAAAAATGCACAGGAAACATATGCTTTTTGAAGAATCGACAGTCAGCGTAGACCAAGATGCCATCTCAAAAGTGAGTCCTAGCAGAAGAGCCACGGGCAGCCCCGAGGTCTCCTCCTCTGCCTCGCATGGCCCAGTAGCCACCGGTCAACAAGGTTTCTTTCCGTCCAAAAAATGGATTGAAATGGAGATCATCACCCTTTCAAATCTCAGACTAGGGGCTTCCTACCCCGCCAGTTTCTGACGCACAGGTCAACTGAAAACGTCTACAGAACAGGTGGTGCTTGGATAGTCTTTGCGTCCTCGGACCAAGTCAGCACCAGAGAAAACCTTTTATGGAAAGGCTGTTACCATAGCTAATTACCTTCTCCTACAGAATTTTGTTTCCCATCTACAGAACCCGCTTCACCGTCTCACGTGGTTCAAAAAGGATAAATGCCTCCGCTAGGAACTTTGAGCACAGAATTCCTGTAGGGACCGTGTTAGGACTGTGTCATCCAGCCACTTTGGGCTCCCCGTGCCTCTCAGTCTATGGGCAAAGAAAAGGTTACCATAGGGATTACTGGGGGTGCGGGTGGGGGTGGGAGCAGGGCTGCCCTGAAAGGGTGGGGGGGTGGATGAGAAGAGTTCTTCTAGGACAACCTGTTCTGTACTCCCAGGTTTGTGATGAAAGGCTGTGGAAAACCAAGGCAACCTAGTTCAAGGTGACCAATGACTTGTCAGCAGGGAAGGCGTGGAGCAATCCCACCAGTCAGGGAACCACAGCCGTCTGGGGCAAAGGGAGCCTTAGCACTGTGTAGTACAAGAAGTGCGTGTGAGTGCGTGGCAGCTGGGGAGTGACTTGGTTAGCGTTTCTGTGGCTGTGAAGAGACACCACGGCCACAGCAACCCTGATAAAGGAAAACCTGTAATTGGGGCTGGCTTCCAACTCAGAGGTTTAGTCCAGTTGTCGTCATAGTGGGAAGCATGGTGCCGGAGAAGGAGCTGGGAGTTCTACATATGGATCTCTAGGCAGCAGCAGGAAGAGAGAGACACTGGGCCTGGCTTGAGCATTTTAAACCTCAGAGTCCACCTGCAGTGACACACTTCCTCCAGTAAGGCCACACCTCCTACTACAACAAGGCCTCACCTCCTAATAGTGCCTCTCCCTGCTGACCGGGCATTCCAATGTATGAGTCTGTGGCGGGCCATTCTTCAAACCACCACAGGGAGTGTGTGGGTGTCTCTGTGTGTGTCTGTCTGTCTGTCTGTCTCTGTGTGTGTGTATGCATGCAAGTGAAGGCCAGATGTCAATATCAGATGTTGTTACTCAGAAGCCGTCTAGCTTGGTTGGCCTTGTTAATTAGACCAGGTTTGCTGGCCACTGAGCTTCAAGGGTCTCCCCGCTTCTACCTACACAGCTCTGGAATTGCGAGCTTGCGCCACTAACGCCCAGTTCTTTAAGTGAGCTCTGGTACTTGAACTGGGATCACTGTCCTTGTACAGCAACCATTCTGGTGCCTGGGCTGTCTCCATAGCCTCTCCGTTCTTTTTTTGCAGTATTGTGGCTTTGACCCGGGGCCTTGTGAGCCGCAGCCCTTTTTTTTTTTTTTAATATTTCAGTAGAGTGGGCGCATGCACATGGAGGTCAGAGGACAGCTTGCAGGAGTGGGTTCTCTCCTTCCGCCATGCGGGCCCCATGGATTGAACTCAGGTCTTGGTGACAGGCACCCTTTACCCACTGAACCATCTTGTTGACCCACACCCAGCCTCCTTTTAGCCTTTTATTTGGGGACAAGATCTTGCTCGATTACTCACGCTGGCCTTAACTTTGTAAAACTTTTGCCTCAGCCCTCTGAATACCTGGCCATCCCATTATGATAATAACATAAGAGATGAGGAGGAGGAGGAAGTTGAAATTAGAGTTTAAGTTACAGAGGATCAAAGGGGGCATCAGAACACTGAAGGACATCGCATCTCTGGGGGGTGCTTTCAGGTGTGGATATCATATATTAGTGCACACGTTGCCTTTATCTTGAGATTCCGCTTTACTTCAGAACATGAGTATGGATGCCAAACTGAAAGCACTGAAGCCTGATGATTATTTTGATGTGTCAACTTGGCCAATCTATTGTCCCCAGGAACTTAACGTCGCCTAACTGAGCTGTGGACAGGCGCGTGAGCCTGTGTCTGTGAGTTGCATCCTGTCCTCTCTGACGATTCCAGACGTTCTCGGTCAGGGTTGAGCCGATTGTCTTAACACATCATATACAAAGATACATGTGTCTGCCTCTCTGTTTTCATACTGGTTTTATTCTCTGATTGGAGCCCCTCTTTGTGGATTTTGTCTTATGCATCAATTTCAGCAGCTGGCCCAGAGCAGACCCTACAAGTGTTTAGTGTGGAATGTGTAGAGTTGCCATGGTATTGTTTTTCTGCCCTTGTGTGCCGTGGCATCCGTGTGTTGTGCCCTGTGTTCCATGGCATCTGTATGTTGTGCTGTGTGCCATGGAATCCGTGTGTTGTGCCCTGTGTGCCGTGGCATCCGTGTGTTGTGCCCTGTATACCGTGGCATCCATGTGTTCTGCCCTTGTGTAGAGGGCCCGGTTAGCTTCTGCAATTCATCTGGTTCACAGTCAGTCACTGACTCACAACACCTTCTGAAACTTAAATAGCAGAGACTGGCAGCGAGAAGCCACCACCCACACACCTTCTACTGTGTGGGAGAGATGTATCCAAACACAGAGGCTTCACGTTGGAAATCCTTTCTGCTTCTGTAGCTATTTCTAAATATTTGATTTCCCGTGTGAATGGTAAAGCATATGTAAAAGAACACTCTGACAAACCAACAGAAAATACTAGAGATATTAACAGTTGGTGTGGTTTTGAGGGATAATCAAGGGGAAAAAAACAAAAATAGTTGCCATTTTAGTCAGAAGGCCTTGCCTATACCTGGGTAAGCACAAGCCATTTCATGAGATTATGTTGAACGTAGGTACTCGAAATCAGTACGTGTTACTAAAAGGAAAAGTAAGATAGTAAGCAAAAGCCTGTCACTGGCTCCCAGGGTGTATACCTCGGCATTCAGGACGTTGTGGCAGAAGGAGGTTTACAGTTTGAGACCCTGTCTGGAAAAATAAATCACACACACACACACACACACTCCACACACACACTCCACACACACACACACACTCCACATACACACTCCACACACACACACACACACACACACACACACTCCACACACACACTCCACACACACACACACACTCCACACACACACACACACATATAACACACACACACATAACACACATAATTGATCAGGTTCAATGATAACTTCCTAGTTCTCTGTAAGTGAAATTTAGTGTTTCCCCAAATTACTGTGCTGAATTATAAAGTACTATCCCAGACTTGGTGCTAAGGTGTAAATTCTAGCCCTACTTTTAATAGAAACCTTATTTTAAAGTGTAGCACAATTGTACAGATGTAAAGAAATGATTAAGAAATACCTAAGTACTCAAATAAACCCAGGTGTGGTGGGACAGACTTTTAAATCCCAGCACTTGAGAGGCAGAGGCAGGCAGATCTCTGTGAGTTTGAGGCCAGCCTGGTCTACATAACTAATGAGTTCCAGGCCAGCCAGGGCTACATAGTGTCTGTGCATGCGTGTGTGCGTGTGTGTGCATGTGTGTGTGTATGTGTGTGTATGTTTACTTATGTCTATATATACTTAAACATAGTAAATATGGCACTTTACGTGGATGAAGTACTGACATTTGCTTGAGCCCATTTGCTTGCAGCCTGCAGCTTTGGGAGGGCTGCAATGAGGTAATGGAAGGAGGGCTGCCTGAAATTAGAAGGAAGCCTGCAACCACTCATACGTATCTCCTCACAAAGATAGTAACCCGAAGTGGCTAGATGTTTGGAGTTGTGTCTTATTTCTACATACCTCATCCAGTGAGGTACAGTTTTCTGCACTCACCTCCTGTGTCTTGTGGGTAGAATGCATCCATCCATCCAGCAAGGGAGATTGCAGGACTGATCAGGAGCCTAGAGGAACCCAGATCCGTTATCTGTGCTGCCAGTGTCGCAGAGGCCTTTGTAAGGCTGGCGCAACTTCATGAATATTGATGTCTTCCCAAAACGTTGTGTTTGGTTATTCAGTGCTGTCTTGGACCCCACAGCATCTAAACATATCTCTCTGCAACTGGGAACGAACTCTGATGTCAAAAACACCCGCCATAAAGGGGTAGGAACAGATAGCTGTACTGTTGCACATCAGGCAGTATTGTACTCTGTAGGCACAGAGAGAAGTGAGGGCATCCCCTATTATCCCTCATCTTTCATCTGTTCTGGGGACCCCTGCCCTGTTCTAAAGGGGTCGTGACACTGTCTTCTCTTCTCAACATGGCAGCAATTGCCTTCTTCCCTCCCTGCTTCCCCCTGGGAATGGAGAAGGACGCGTCTCTCCTCTTGTGACCTGGCAAGCTGTCGGGCTGTCAGCCCACTTCTCCCTGGGTGTGGAGCCCTTGTCCCTGTTTTGCGCTCTCGTGTGCGGTGCAGAGTCCAGGTACCTTGCTGCCAGCTCCTTAGTCATGACTAAAATCTCCCAGGACCCTGGGATCTGGTGCTAGTGTGGTGTCCATGAGTGTCTCTGCATCACAGGGTGTGTTCAGGTATCTTTTTAAACTTGGAAGTTCCCTCTCAAAAAGTGTCCAGGTGGCCCCGGGGTAAGGAAACCCCCTCCATAGGTAGAATCATGGGGTTCAGACAGTTGCTATGTACCATATCTTAATGGATAGATTTACATGTGTTTGCACAAGTTTACATAAGTGGAGTCCCATGTTAACTCCCATGTTTACAGAGGAGTGTGAACTGGAGTTTAGAGGAAAGAAGGGTGTGTGTGTGTGAGTGTGTGTGTGTATGTGTGTGTGTGTACGTGTGTGTATGTGTGTGAGTGTGTGTATATGTGTGTGTGAGTGTGTGTGTATGTGTGTGTGTATGTGTGTAAGTGTGTGTGTGTATGTGTGTGAGTGTGTGTGTGTATGTGTGTGTGTATGTGTGTGAGTGTGTGTGTGAGTGTGTGTGTATGTGTGTGTGAGTGTGTGTGTGTATGTGTGTGTGTGTGTGTGTGTATGTGTGTGTGTGTGAATGTGTGTGTGTGTGTGTGTGTGTGTGTGTGTGTATGTGATATAAGAGCACTTAGCGATACATAATGAAGTCTACATGTAGCCCAATGGTAGAATATTTGCCTAACATTGCAGATGGCCAAGAGAGGGGTGTGGGAAGTGGAAGTCGGAAAAGAAGAGGAGGGAAGTAAGGAAGATTCAAGAAGACTGTCAAAGTGAGTGCAGAGAAGCCCACTGGAAGCAGCAGGGCCTGTAATCCTAGCACTTGGGAGGCAGAGGCAGGAGGATTGTCACAAGTTTGAGGCCAACCTGGGTTACACAGTAAAACTGTCTGAAAACTTAGAGGAGCAGGAGGAGTAGGAAGATGAAGAGGAGGAGAAAAAGGCAGAGGAGCAGGAGGAGGAGTAAGAGCAGCAGGAGGAGCAGGAGCAGGAGGAAGAGCAGGAGGAGGAGCAAGAGGAGGAGCAGGAGGAGGAGGAGCAACAGTAGGAGGAGCAGGAGGAGGAGAAGCAGGAGGAGGAGGAGTAGCAGGAGGAGGAAGAGGAGGAGGAGCAGGAGGAAGAGGAGGAGGAGCAGGAGGAAGAGGAGGAGGAGGAAGAGGAGGAGGAGGAGGAGGAAGAGGAGGAGGAGCAGGAGGAAGAGGAGGAGCAGGAGGAGGAAAGTCAAGTTTCTTTAGCCAAACCAGACTTCAAGATAAACTTCAGAATATACGCTCCTATCCTGTGCTCTGTGGAGAGCAGTGGTAACAGCACATTAGGGATTCTGAAGCCGCCTTCACAGAGCTGCGTGCTTCATTTTATTTTACCTGGAGTCTCAGGTGTTCTGGTCTTACAAACCTAGTGTCAACCTCTGCAAACCTCAGATTAACACATTAATCATGATGCTTACACTGAATTGAGACATTTGTTTTCTCTGTTGGAGGCATACTCTAGAACTCAGCGCAGAGAAGCTAGATGCTTTAATAACTTTAGGAAAATGAACACATAAGAATTTTATCCATATGAAAAATGAAACCTATTTGACTTTTCTGGTCATTTTTAATTTTTAGGGTTATCTATATAAATTAGCTGCTATATGAGGCAGGTCTCTGGTGATATATGATCATGTCCATGAAATAACGGATAATGAGCACTTATTTAAATGAAAACATTCCCTCAAGCAATTATTGGACAACAAAAATAAATTAATTTAATTCAGTACTTTGAGAATGAAAAGCACTACGATCCTAAAGCAGCATTATGCATATATAGATTCGTTCATGTGGAAAATTAAAGTAGAAAAGTGCTGAAATATTAAGAAAACGTGGCACCCCACTGCTCACCCACGAATTCAGTCCTGAAACTGAAGATGCTGAGTATGCAGAGTCTGGGAGGTAGATGCTAGTCAACAATAGGATTAGGATTTGGGCCAAATACTCTTGTCTTTGGAGCCCACACATGTAATCCCCTGCTGTCTCTCTGTGGTAGCCAGTGAATACCCACTTGACTAGTAGTTAGCATTCTCCTCTCTCTTTTCTGAGCTGTCCCATCTACCCAAGATCAGTAAGGTTTGTGCTGTAAAATCCTCAGGCGTCACCTCGAGCACTTGGCGTTGGAGAATTTCTTGCTAATCTCCGCTCTGTGTGGCAGTGTGCTCGCTCCGCAGGAGTGTGCTGTGTTTCTGCTGCATTGTTGAAACGGCTTCATTCGTTCATGGCCCATCTGTGCCATGAAAAATATTAACAATATCAATTTCTGTTCCTAAGAAAATAGTGCCTACCAGGGGCGGTGCCCTCAAGCCGGCTGATTCTGTGGAGCCGACTTCTGGTGTCCCCTGAAGTCCTGGGTTTATTAAATGGGTGTTTGTGGCACACGTCCAGATTTGTGGCAGGGAATTGCAACTGTTTTATAACTAGCTTTGGGAGGAATGGGAGGTCTTATGTTTGAGAATATATATTGGGACATCAAATAAAAATAAGGCATACGCCTCCTGCTACATACTCCACACCCATAAAGTTTCACCATCATTGCTGCCTAAACATGTGCTGAACAAGGACAGCAACAAAAAGACATGATTACGTGGTGGTGTGGGGGGATGGTAGAGGGCCAGGGAGGCGGGAAGCGGGAAGCCCACGAGGCCTCAATCCTACCCGAAGAACTATAGGCCACTGAGGTACGCTGAGTGGGGGATATAGTCTTCCCCAGCAATTAGCCAATACCAAACGGTTCACCCCGAAAGCATACATGCAAGTAACATTTTACAGACTAAGCTGTTGTGTGTGTGTGTGTGTATTCGTATGTGTATATACATGTACAAATGTAACAAGAATTAATGAAAGAGAAGCTGAACTTGAAGAGCAAGAAGGCCATATGGGAGGGATTGTAAGGAGAAGGTAAGAGTAGGGGGACATGGAGCCGGGCGTGGTGGCGCACGCCTTTAATCCCAGCACTCGGGAGGCAGAGGCAGGCGGATTGCTGTGAGTTCAAGGCCAGCCTGGACTACAAAGGGAGTCCAGGACAGCCAAGGCTACACAGAGAAACCCTGTCTCAAAAAACAAAAAAAAGCAAACAAACAAACAAACAAAAAGAGTAGAGGGACATGATATAATTATATTTTAATCTCAAAAATAAAAGAAATAATTTTTAAAAATTCGCACTTTATTAGTGTCACTTTATATCTTACTGTCTAAATGTAGGACAGATATGTATCATTATTACTAAACCTTTTAAAAATTAATCTTAGATTACAAATTTAACAGTAAAATAATCATAAGATGAACGTCCAAACTTGATATATAAAGACATTTCTGATAGGAAGTATGACGTAAGTTTTGGAAATGAGGATAGGGAGTGATTTTTCCCAATGGAGACATCCTCAGACACTAAGCAGGCATGAGCTTGTGTGTTCCGCATCTTCCTCTAAAGAGAAGATGGTGTCATTAGGACTTAGGGTCCTTTTTTCTCCTTGTAGTCCAGTGGAGAGGAGGGCTACATCTTACTATTCCTTTTCCTCTGCGTTAATCACAAGGTGTTGCTGACATGGCATTCTAGAATCCCTGGAAAGGGCACTGCCTGACACTTGGACTTTGACAGGTCTTCCAGGATGATGTCTGCATGTACACTCTCGATAAAGGGTGGTTCGTTTAAGGCGTAGCACAAAGCTTGGCAGCATTCCCACAGCGGGCTACCCTGCCACAGGAAGTCCATACAAGGCTCCTAGCCAAAGCTAATGTGTCCCAGCACCCTCTCCAGCACCCTCTCCAGGCCGTCGTTTCTTTGTCCTTGCATGTGTGTGCAATGCTCTGATCGCTTCTTCAAACAGTGTGACCAGCCCAGCAAATGTTTTCCTTTCTGGCTTTTAGAACAGTTAGACGATGTCAAGAGCCTCTGGCTGACGCGCTTGAAGCTCACCTGTAGGTTTCTTATCCGAGGCTCTTGTCCAGAGACTAGCTTCTCACTCACTGTAATGTGCTCACTTGGTTCCAGCTCACCTGGACATCAGCAGATCCACCTTGGCATGGCTTCATGATACAATTGCTCCTTTATTTATAAATTAAGAATGTAATCTACAAGTCTCTGCTTTGCTTGGGGAACTAGACTGTGTGCCCATGCTAGGGTTAGGATGTCCTAACTGGTGCTTTTTTTAAAAAAAGATTTATTTATTTATCTATTTATTTATTTATTTATTTATTACATAATAAATATTGCTTGCATGTATGCCTACACAACAGAAGGGAGGATTAAATTACATTATAGGTGGTTGTGAGCCACCATGTGGTTGCTGGGAATTGAACTTAGGACCTTTGGAAGAGCAGCCAGTGCTCTTAACTTCTGAGCCATCTCTCCAGCCCCTAACTGTTGCTTTTAATCTGATTGAAAATCTGGGTTGAGAGAGTTTTGTGGTGGGAAGACAGCAGATAGCTTTATAAGAGGCAAGAGGAAGAATTATGCCTTGAGGGTAAATGGAGTACACTGTAAGTTATGACTATTTACTGTGATGCTGCCCAACCTACAAGTCAGCTGTCACTTAACCTGTCTTCAGCCTTGTCATCCACTAATGTGTCATCCACTAATGTCACCAATATCCACCCGAAGCTTTAATTGTGTCTCTGTGTGTGTGTGTGTGTGTGTGTGTGTGTGTGTGTGGTCGTGATGGGGGTTACTCGTGAAAGCCAGGCAGCTGTCAAGATTATCACTAAAATATCCCCTGAAAACATATGAATGTATGAAACCAGAGGCTCCTATCTTATTTAACCCTTTGTGGGGTGCTTTGAGACGGAGTCTCACTATGTAGCCGTGGCCGGCCTGGAACTCACTGTGTGCGTTAGTCTAGTTTCAAACTCACAGAAATCGGCCTGTGTCTGCACCCCAAGTGTGGAGAGGAGAGAAATGAGCTGCCACACCTCGCCTTGCTTTCACCATTTTAAGGTGTGATCTTAATTGTGTTGTACATTTCTCTTGTCTCACAAATCACATGCACTCCTTTTTTTTTAAAGGGGGAAAAAGCATATTGTATACTATGGACACAAGACATCTGACAGGTTATAAATGGGGTCTCATTTCAGGGCCCACTGAAGTTGAGGTCTGTGCACGACCGTAAAGGTGTTTCTGTTTGCTCCCTTGGCACCTTATGTCGAGGTTTGGCGTGAAACAGTTTGAACCAACGCTTACTCACTTCAGTCTCATCTGTGCCCTGTTTCGAGACAAGGTCTCACCCTACAGCCCAGGCTGACCTGAAACACTCGGCTTCACCATTTTTATGATGTCTCATAAGGGGACTCACCAGGAAAAATGCAGCTCTGGCTTATGACGTCATTGGCCTGCCTGCCACACCCAGGTTCCCCCTCTAGGAGGCTCTGGGGACTCTGGTGGCTTATGTGTTTCCTGTGGGTGTTTTCGGTGCATGCTATGACCTTCTGTTGGCCTTCTCCTTAGATCCACTCACTCTCACTTCAGGAATCTATCCCCCCCCCCCCGGAGCGCAAACAAGAGATTTCATATGTTTCTCTGACCCCTCATGCACAGACGGGGACAGTAATGCCGGCCACGATGTCACAGAGCCACCATGGGAGCGTGGTCTTTCCAGCAGGTCCTTGGAGTGGCAGCAGGGTAGTGAGGGCAAAACAGTTTCAGAGACGGCCGTGAGACTGCCCCGCGAGCTGCTCCGAGGTCCTCAAGGAAAGATGGTAAACTACAGTACTTTTCCGGTGGAGAAGGGTTTACGCTTTCTGTCCTGTGGTAGACCTGGAGTGAGCTGGAGGAATCTGTATCCAAAAGAGCAAACAGAGTGGAGGAAGGTACTGCTGAAAAAAATCTTCAGCCATGTTTGGCAGCAAGCCTCAGTCCCTGGTGGATGCAGTCCTATATAGGCAGAGGTGTTAGCAACTGCTTGGGGTCTCTTCATTGGAAACATTTAAAAGAGACATGGAGGGTTGAACTGGGTGCCAATGGGACAAAGCCTGTGCCAAGAGTTAACCACTATTGTCTATATGTGACAATTTGTCACATCCTACAACAGAATGATTGGGGTGGTTTTATATTGGATACTTTTGGAAATCCTTGTGTAGTGTGGATGCTTCTCTCAGCTTCTCCCAGAAAGTGGCCCTGATCATCAGCGTTGCTAAAGGAGGCACCACCCTCACGTGGCATGTGTGTGGCATGGCCCACTGGCCTTGCAACTTGGAGCCTCTTCTTGACCCTTTAGAAGCCCGAGGGTCAGAAGGTGCCACCGTGCCTGTGGCTTGTGCCCGGCCTCACTGTGCACCTTGGCGCCTGGGCGGCCCTGACATTCTCAGCAGCGGGCTTGGTCTATGGCTGACCTTTGCCCTGGCTCACTTGGGCAGAGGTGGCTGATTGGTAAATCGTTCCTAGTCGGAGGCACAGCCCTATCAAACTGCAGCTGTGTGTTTGTCTTGCAATTCATAGACAAGAAGAAGGGAGGCAAATTCCAGCCTTTTAAGAAGTTCTTTGGCAAAAAGAAAAAGAAAGGCCCTCCGTCATCTCAAGAGGAATCGGCTGCCAGCCAGAGTCTCTCTCCTCAGAGTGCCAGCAATGGGACCTTCTCTTCGGACGAGGAGACCCTGGAGAAGAGTCTGAGGTAATAGCTTGCCCTTTCCTTGCATGTCTCTGGCAGAGTTCCCGGGGTGAGGAAAGAGGTCCCTGGAGGGGCAGGTGCGGGTTTTGGATGTGGAGGGCATGAACAGCATCACAAAGGAATCCCACCTGAGCATGGGGAGGGGGGGGCATTGTCCCACCTGGTGTGCTGGGTGCTCAAGTCACCTTGGGGATCGAACCTGTGTCTCTCTGCCTTCACTGGTGGAGGAGGGCAGCACTTCACTGGCTCGGCTCAAGGAGGGTGCTCTGATTGAAGACCAAGCTCCTATGACCCTTTCCTTGGCAAAGAAAAGATGTCCACAGTCTAGTGCTTACGCGTGAGGCCAGGGGGCAAGGATGCAGACTTCTGAGGCTCAGCAAAGCCACAGGAAGCTTCTAGCTGCTTTAGGAATGTCCTTCAGGACAGACACTCCTAACTTTTACCTTTCTTCTTCTGTCTTGCTCCTTTATTCTTTTTCTTTCTGCTCCCACCCGCCTCACCCGCCCCCACGCCCCACCCCACCCCCTTTCTCTCTGTCTCTCTCCCTCCCTAGGACACAGGCACTAAATCTGACCAGGAACCTTAAGAATCAGGGCTGGGCGTGGAGGGTTGGAGGGTGTGGTCCTTGTTACCTGAGGGTGGAGGTGGGGGTGGGGAGGGGTGGGACTTGAGGCGGGAGTTAGAGCTGACGATACTCTGGCAGTGCTCTTGAGAACCATCCCTTTTGAGAAGCCATCCCAACCATCGGTGTGATCTCTTCAGCCTTGCCACGCTCACTAGCACCTCTAGCCTGACTCAACGAACACGCTGCTTTCTCTGGAGATGGTTGCTTTGCTTGTTTCTCTCTGGTCTGGCTCACGAACTCAGGGACCAGGTTTAGTTCAGCCTCCTATGAGTGCTGGCGCCTAAACACACACCAAAGACAAAGATGCTCCCCAGAGTGTACAAGCAAACTGCAGTAGATGCTATTTCTGTTTCCAAAACTGTCAGACGGGCACCGCATGCTGAGCCTCGAGGTGCGGTGCTCACCCACCGCATCTGTTAGTTCTGGCCAATACTGACTCGGCCTCCACAAGCCTATGTTTGCTTCCCATTGTTTTTTTTTTACCACATAAGAAAGTGGCCAACTTTAACTGCACCCCTTCAGAGTAATAACACTCTGTGGAGGGAAAGGCCTTGGCTGAAAGGAGAGCATAGCAAGCAGTAAGTAACGGGATGCCGTAGTGTGCGCGCTGCCATAACGTTGACTGTTGTTTGATAGGAGTCAATTCTGATTTCTCTTCCGCCTCTCAGGGTGTAAAATGTGAACGTGGATCTTTTCATCTCAAACCAGAACTAAGTACAAAACCTAGTGGACTGGGACCAAGACTCGGTTGGTTAGGAAAAGACGTCAAGTCTAGAGAGTGCACCTTCCGACAGATAGCCCTCTGAGGACGCACTTCCTTTTTTTTTTTTTTTTTGGTTTTTTTTTTTTGGGGGGGGTTGTTTTTTTTTTTTTTGGTTTTTTGAGACAGGATTCCTCTGTGTAGCCTTGGCTGTCCTGGACTCACTTTGTAGACCAGGCTGGCCTCGAACTCACAGCGATCCACCTGCCTCTGCCTCCCGAGTGCTGGGACTAAAGGCAGGCGCCACCACACCCTGTCACACTTCCTTTTTGTAGTAGGTTTTGTAGTGGGTTTGCCCGCTCCCTTGGGTCCTGTTGGGTTGCTTTGGACTCTCATGTGTTCTCTTCCCATTTAACTTCTGCATTCCATGTACTTTTTGAGGAGTTTCCTTAAATCTTTTAAGAAATCTTGGGAAATCCCACACTGGGTTAAGCAACTCCATTACTGTAGAGAGGTAATGTCGCCTGCTCGCCTGCTCTTATTCTTGACTTTTGTTCAGAACCCCCTACAGATGGTATGGGACATATTTTAACTACATATTTGTTTATGCAAGTGAAAAATACTCTTTCTTCTCTTAAGTAAAGAAGCTCAATGGGTCCTTGACCTATGAATTTTGTGCCTTGTCTTTAAATTTAAAACAGTAGCATAAGAAAGCAGAAGTAACTTAAAATGTGAGTTCAGCATAGCAGTACACGCCTTTACTTCCAGGACAGAAAGACTTAAAAGTCAGGAGCAGCCTGGCATGGATAGTGAGTTCCAGGTCAGGCAAGCCTACATAGTGAGACCTGTCTGCAGCAGCAGCAGCAACAGCAGCAGCAGCAGGCGGCATATCCCTTTTCTTCTGGGATATATTACAAGAACACCTTGCAGTATAGCAGAAGTTCTGCTCATTTGCCCTATTTACAAATGGGGGGGGGGAAGGAAAACTATGAATTCCTACAATTATTTTCAGTTTACTGCTCAGTTGACAGACATGCTACTGCACACTGCACAAAGATTTAGAAATGAGCCTGAAGGTTTTCCCCTTCTATCTCCAAAATAGAAAGTGCTCACTGACACATAAAACTCAAGTTCCGGGGACATGATCTGGTTATAGGTTTAAGGTGGAGGATTTCAGTCCAGCGTTGAGGGAGAGTTTCCTGAATACTGGGGTTACCCTAAAAACCTAGGAGGCTGAGTTCGTGTCCAGGAGGATTGGGGCCCAGGAAGGTGAGATTTCATCACTAAAGTTGCTGAAGTCAATCCGGCTAGACTCCAAGACTCTGTGGTTCTAGAAATGTCTCTGTAGCCAAGAATAGCTCTTCACTGAAGTCGTATGTTCCTTGGGGTATTCAGAGCACTATGTTCTTTCTGTGGTGCATGAGCCTTCATGGCTCTTTGGCTGGCGTTTTTAAATTACATATGCCTTTGGGGTAGTTTTTAAAAAACAATTTAATAACATTTCCTTTTTTCATTAAATGCAATTGATAGTATATTTCCAAAAGTATGTTAAATAAGCCTTTCATGTCAGCATTTGGTAGGCTGAGACAGTGGGTGTGCTGTGAGTTCAAGGCTAGCCTAAGCTGCATGGTGAGTACCAGACCAGGCCTGTGTATGTTGCTGTGTATAGCAACACTTGGTGAATGCAGATGTTGTCACTCATGAGCTGGGTGACCTGAGGCAAGCCAATCCCTTGATCTGCTAAGCCAACAGGCCCTCATCTCCCAGGGATATCTCGAGGTCAAAATATGCACACGATATTGCACAATCTGTTATAAAGCTCTTTATAAACACAAGGCGATATTACCAGAGATAGAGATGCCGCTGATGATGACCTGTGCTTTATTTACAGAGCACAGGCCTAGAGGAAATTGATTCACATGATAGTGAGTGAGATTTATGAAGAGACCTTTTCCCGTGTGAGGCACCTGAAAAATAACATAGGAGTCCAGAGCTTGAGAGGCACGAGACATGGTCCCTTGTCCTGTGATAGAGGGACAATTAGACAGCTCCTACTTCTAGATGGCTTACAATTTCAGAGCGTCTTCCTTTCTTCAAATATGTATGGCATACCCTATTCCTGTCGTAATTGACGGATAATCTGGTACTCTGTAGTCTATTGAGCACCACGTATTTTTATAGGATTCCAGAATCCAGAATATGTGTTGAAAGTGCCACGCTTGATAAAGTCTGGTCCCAGTTTTTTTTCCAACAACTGTAGTTTGTTTGAGGATATTTAATTGCTCATTAGCATTTCATTTGAATGAGGTTTATGGATCTATTTAGAAAGAAAACTGCTGATCAATTGCAGTTACCCTGTTGTCATAGAAACAAGCTGAAATTGGACTGTAATTATATTTCCTTATGCCTGAAGTCATTGCTATAGTAATTACCCAATATCTGTGGTCCCAAATTACATGATGCTTGCCCAGAAAAAGAAAAAAGACAAAGGATAAGAAGCAGGGAGTGGAGGGGTGTGCCGGCCTGAGGTATCAGTCACTGTGCAGCTGTAGGGAGGAGCCTTCACTTTCAGATTGGAGAATGTCCCTCTGTAGGCTGGGACTCAACAGTGTTGTCAATGGGTCTTGGTGTGTGCCCAGTGCTTTGAGTAGTAGCTGGGACGCTGCCAGGCAGAATGATTTTAGTTCTGCAAAGGGCACGGGTAAAGCGTCAGCAGCCACTTTTAAACGTATCACCTGATGTTGTGTGAAATACGGAGGACTCGGTGAGCTCAGCAGTATCGTTAAGATCTAGTCAGGGGCTGGGCCTGGCTCAGCAGTTAATGGCACCGGTTGCTCTTCCAGAGGACTAGGATTCAATTCCTAGTGCCCACATGGTGGTTTACCAACCATCTATTACTCAAGGGGATCCAGCCACGAGGTCTTCTGTCCTCCTTGCGCACAGTGCAAGCTTGTGTTGCACAGACATGCATACTCAGCTCTGAGTCCTTCCCATCATGACTTCCACTTTGCAGAGCTGGAGTAATCCAGGCCCAGCTCCATCCTGGCCGGCCGGGACAATGTTGCAGCTTCGTTCCATGATATTTTGGCAGAGGGGAAGCACTGCTTGTTTTCCGAGCTGGCAAATGGACTGTGCACAATTAACGCAGAGCTTAAAGGAAAGCACGATTGGAGAAGGCTTGAGTCGGACATCATTACAGATGTCAATCATATCACAGTAGACTGGAGGTGAAGCCCAGGCGACAGTGACGTCATCCACCCCTGCTTCTTAGCCCGACAGCTGCCCTCAGTGGTTCAATCCTTTTCATTTTGTGGGCCCCACATATACATGTCTTCTCCTGTGACCAAGAGCGTGGACTCTGTGACCCCACTGCCTGTCAGCCCCAGCAACAGAGCATCATGCCGGCAGCATCCTCTGAAACGGTCCAGAGAAGTAATCTGAAATGGCTTCCACATTGGCAGTAACAGCGAGGGTAAACCCTTCGCCTGAACAGGGGTTAAAATATCCGTCATTATACTGCTGCTGCCACTGAGGTTCTTAGGATATTAACCCAATCCACGCATGGCAGCAGAGCACAGTGATTCAGCCAAACGTGCCGTGCCGGGATCCTTCAGCACACAAGTGGGGCCTTCAGAACAGACCCTGTATTTTGTTCTGTGTCCTGACACAGTGGGCCAAGAGTGCTGTTATTTGCTCTGAAGTAGCTTCCCACTAGAGTTAATTCCGTGGACGGGGCACATGAAGTGCAAGAGGAGAAATGCCAGTCTCTCCTTCCTCCTGTCCTTCCAAATGCATAATGAGCATAGTTCAGGGGATTGAATGTTCTAGAACGTAGAAAAATAGGACCCTCAACACCACTCAAAGTATCCCAATGCTAATACAAAAGGTGTTACCTCAGAATTGCCTCCACCTATTCAAAGCCTCTGGCCCATGGTTAGTAGGTCCCAGAGTGCTCTCCCAGCATTTGGATCTCCTAGATGGGGTGACTAAGCTGGAACGCTTGGGGCTGATGCTCTGGGAACCAGACACTGGCACTCTGCACCCCCAAAGCCTTTCCGATGTTAGGCCAATGTCAAAAACATCTTCTCTTCTTTATCTTCTTCCCTCTACACCAACTTTCTCTTCCTCTGCCTCCTCCTCCTCCTCTTTTGTTCCGCAGCACTTCTAATCTTCCAGATAGTAATTTAGGAGTGCCTATTGAGGTGACATCAAGTCTTTAGGGTGATAAAAGAGCTTTTGGTCCACCTGTTCAGTGTTTTAGGTCTTCACATAGTTATGGGTCAAAATGCTATGTTGATTTTTACTTATTTATTTATTTATTTATTTATTTATTTATTTATTGAGACAGGGTCTCACTGTGAAGCTCTGGCTGTTTTAGAACTTGCTTTGTAGACCAGGCTGGCCTTGAACTCACAGAGATTCACCTACCCCTGCATTCCAAATACTGGGATTAAAGGCATGCACCACCACATTTGTCTATATTGATCTTCAGTAATATTGCTATTCATTGTTGCGCTGTTCAAAGCAGCCAACAAATAGAAACAGCCCAAGTTTCCATGGATGGACGAATGGCTAAGCAAAATATGGATTATAGTGTACAGTGATTCAGGATTCAGTAGTTAAAAAGACTGGAATTCTGACACTGTATGACGTGGATGGATGTTTAAGATACTGTATGAGTGAAGTCAGGGGGTACAGGTCGGTGACTGAACCCTTGCCTGTGTGTGTCAGGCCCTAGGTTCAAAGCTCACGGGTTGTCTTTTAAATGTATTATGCTAAGTGAAATAAGTAAAGCACAAAAAGAAAAAAAAAACATACTGTATGATTCAACTTTAGGAGGCTCCTAGAACAGGCAAATTTGTGCAGATAGAAGATAGAATAGAAAAAAAAAATAGCGGTTACCAGGGACCATGTAGGAGAAGAAAATGCAGACTTATGCAGGGCTATGGAGCATGTTTAGAATGGGTAGGATAGTAGTTGTGTAATATGAATGTGCTTCATGTCAGTGAATTGTACAATCAAAGTGGTTCAAATGGTAAATTTTGGTGTTAAATATATTTTGCTAAAATTAAAAAAAAAAACTTCAACCAATCTTATAGATATCTTTAAAATGCATAGACACCCCATGTCACGTTTGGTGTTGACAGGCTTGGAAGTAAAACTGGCTTCCTGTCTTCTGTGGACACTCTGTAATTGTGGGTCGCTAGGGCCCTCTTGTTTGGTGCTCCTGTCTTGTGACTGAGCACCTTCTTGCTCATGGTGCATCTGTGTTCACTCCAAGCATCTTAAAGTGGTATCCTCTGCTATGTGAGTCAGTGTAGTCTGAGACTCTCCTCACTTTGCTGGGCCTTGCATTCCTCAGGCCTGAAGGTGTCATGTGTACACAGGCCTGTCTACCATGTCTGGTGGTTCTGGGAGATCAGCGACCAGTTAGAGTTGATGCAGGGCAGCCTAGGTTAGCAGCTTCCCTTTCTCCACCTGCTATTTTAAATGATCCTGGGTACCATGTAGGGATGCGAGGATCAGCCACCCCAGTCTCTGTAGAGAAATGTGGGCTGATGGGGCAGACAGCAGGCTTAGGATAGGCCTGAGAACTTCGAATCATACTCCTGAGTCCTGTACTGACCTTGAGGGGTCATTGCATGTGAAAGAATAACCATCAGTCATGAAAACCTTAGCCTGAAAGAAGCAAGGAAAACAAGTTTTATGGAAATGTCCAGTTTGACTTCATTCATACCGAGTTGGCAGAGAAGACCATGTGGCAGGCTCCACTGTGTGGCATGAGGCGAGTTAGAGAGTTATTAAAGATGCTTCTCTTCTTTACAGCAGTGGTATTGGATAACAGTTACATAAAAGCGAAAGAAAGGCACAGGGTAATGCCAGAAGATTCCACACTCTTCTGTTATGCTGAGTGCAGGAATCCACAAAGAACAAAGCTGAGACCAAAAGCGCATCCTTGGGCTTGTGGAGTCTCAAGCTAAGTGTTTGGAGGTTGAACCTCTCTGCCAATAACAATAATGCCAATGACAACAGCAGCAGCCAGGACAGAAATAGAGAAATGGGGTTCTGATGTCCCTGCCATCCTCCTTTTGTCACTTGCAGAGCTGACTGACAGCTAGAAGTCCAGAAACTCCTGACACATGGGCCTAACAGGCTGGAAGTGGCCATCTGTTTGACCTCTAGAAGCCATGGCCGGGATTCTCAGCGTTGTCTGAGCTTCCAAGTGGCCTCTCTTCCTCTTTCAAGAACTTTCTGCTCTTTCCACATATGCATGGGTTCAACATCAAGTCTCTTTTAATCCTGCAATGGGCGTTTAAAGCTGTGAGATTGGGGGCGTGGTGCTTTACACATCTCTCGCATCCTTTAGAAGCTGGTCCCTTTCTCCAGCGTCAGGAGAGAAGGCTCCGCACACCGCACACCGAGCCCCTCCTTCTGTCTGAGCAGGGCGAATCTAAAAGAAAGCTGTAGCAAAGAGACCTGAGGCCTCTTGCCTCCTGGTTCCCTTACAACAAAAGAAAAGAGAAGCAAGTGGGGCTGGCCTACTTCGCGACCAATTGTGAAATGCCTTTAAGTGTCTCGAATAAAGAGGCCCAGATGAACCCTGCTAAGGTACAATTTGTGGGAAATTGTCCCCCATTCCCAAGCATGTAATTTGAAGTCTCCAGCTGCTTAAGGACAATGACCCCAGCATGCTCTCTGTCCTTTGGACACAGTTCAAGCTGTGCTCTCCACCGGGCAGGCTCTTTGGTTTCTTTTCGGGTAGTATTTTTGTAGTCTTTGTCTCGGCCCCTCACTCAAAGAAAAGGAAGCCATCTACATGGTAGAGGTGTTGGAGCCAGAATTGACTTTTGCGATTAGAATATTATGCAAACAGCTGAGGGCTTAGCTGCAGTAACGTACAAGAGAGTGCTCCTTCGTGTGACTAATGAATCGATTGCTACCCCCCCCCACACACACACACTATTTCTTCTTGCTGCCCTTAAGCGAAATGAAAACTAAATTTAAGAAGAAACCACATAAACGCGTTTGACTCCCCTTAAGGGTAATGGCCAAATATAACAGGCTGGCCTTGGCACTTGCTCTGCCCCCAGGATGACCTTGAACTTCTGATCCTCCCAAGGGCTGGGAGTGCGGAGCAATGGCTATATCAGCACACACTTCTGACCTGTCTGTCCTATGCTAGAAACTTAGTAACTATCAAAAGCCCTTCATTTACTTCCCCCGTGATAAAGTGGGGATCACCAGGGCCTTTGGGAGGCGCACCTAGGAAAGCATGTAGAGCATTGGAGATGTTTGGCGGCATTTCCTTGCTGTTAAGGCGTAATCACGAGCACCTGAAACCGAGAGAGAAGGGAGCCCAGAGCTGAGCCCAGTCTTCTGCACACTGTTTTCTCCCCCATAGTCACTAGTGGCTTTTGGCTTACGGCAAGAGGACAAAAAATGCAGGTGGCTGAGACAGAAAACAGCAATCTCCAGGGACTGGACACACAAAAATTTGGGTAAGCCCCTGGAGCTGGAAACACAAAAATTAGAGTTTGAGGTTGTGATAGGAGCCAGTGTTTGAGAGATTAAGATCTCTCAGACTTTGGATCTATGTGGAAGAGGAAGCAGAAGGATTGAAAGAGCCTCAGGTTGGTAGGAACTCCACGTAGACACTGTTTTCCAGACCCAGCAGGGCAGCTGCACCCCTATGAACTCACAGAGACCGTGGCAGCACACACAAGACCTATAGGAATTCAAGACAAACAAAATTCTAGCGTGGACACCAAGTCCCACCCCTAACCAAGAAGATACCTGCAATTGCTACCTGCTGTGGGAGGGAAAGCGTGTTTTCTCCGATGGCGTGCCACTGCGTGTCTCTACCACACTACACGAAAGGCCCCGTGCTCAGGAGTAACTGGCTGACACAAAAGGGAGCCCGTGTTTTCTGTGACATGTTTTCATTATGGTTCCATATTCTTTTTGTCTTTGGGGTTTGGTTTTGTCTACTTGTTTTTGTTTTTAATGTTGGGGTTGTTGGGGTCTTTTTTGTCAGTAAGGGAAAGGCATGAAGTTGGTTGCGTAAGGAGGTGGGGGGAAGGGAAGAATATGATCAAAACATGAAAGCGTTTAAATAATTCTTTAAAGAAGAAGGGGATGCTGGGAAATAATCCGGGCTCTCCGGTGAGACTCCAGGTAGACTGCACCTTAGAGGTGAGGACAAATCAAAGATGAGTCCAAGCCTTGCAGAAGCCGCTGGTCAGCCATGGACCAGTGCGCCAATGGCTTTTGACGAGCCTCCTTCCTTGCTGTTTGCTGCCTGCAGGAAGATCGTCAAGCCCTCTCTAGAATGAGGGAACCCATGCTCTTAACGTTATAGTTCATAGCGTGTAGAGCTGAACACCTGTTCCTAGGCCTCTCAGAAACAGACTATGGGCGTGGGGGGGAGGAGGCTGAGGGGGATGACAAGAACAGCAGTAGAGCCAAGGGGGCTAAGATGCTGGCATCACGGACATTTTTCAATAACTATGGTTGGTCGATTCAAGAAAGTAGTTGCCATGGCAGAGAATTTTGTTGAGGAATTGAGATCTATTAAGAACAAATAAGTGATGGTTTATATTTAAGAAAAAATCTGAAGAGCTTCAACAAGTTCTTTTGCTAGTATATTAGACAACGTCCAAGTGAACAAGCTACAGCACAGGTCAGCAGGAAAAGCTGGACCGAGCTGTGGTAGATACAGATTAGTAAAGTTTAGTCTGGGTAAAAAGAATGATAGATATAGAAAAACAAACAAAGGCAAATGGCTCATGTTGAAATTTCCCATCAAAGGGTCTAATCCCATCATGAAAGTACTTGCAGGAACATGGAGAGAGAGAGAGAGAGAGAGAGAGAGAGAGAGAGAGAGAGAGAGAGAGAGAGAGAGAGGAGAGAACTGAGGAAGATAGGATTAGATTTATGTAGAAATGCAGAGACAAGGTAGCCATCTTGGGAGCAGGGGGGGATAAAACAGAGCTGCAAACAAATTAGATATTAAAACTTAGGAAACTTGAGACAGAACGTGTTTGTTTCTGTCTTGTTTGTGGCTTTGTTTGTTGTGGAGTTTTGTGTTTGCTGTTGTTGTTTTTAGTCAGGGTCCCAGTATGTCTCCCCTACTCATACTTGTGGCAGTACTTAAGCCCCCGTCTCCTGAGTTCTGGGGTTACTATCGTGTGCCACCATACTCAGCCAGGACGGGCTTATTTCTGCCTGTAAAAGAAGACAAGCAGAGGCCAGGATCCGAATGACACTGACACTCCCAGTTATCACAGGCCTGTGAGCTTTAGTTTCCCATCTGGAAAGCAGACTTAATAACAGTTCCTACACATAGATTTTAAATATTACAGCAAGAGTGTTTAGATGTTATAGTAAAGAGGTACACACACACACACACACACACACACACACACACACACACACACACAGAGTCTTACTGTGTTTAGCTAGAATTGTTATTAGTATGTACTTTTTATAATTGTTATAGTTTTTTGTTTCGTTTTATTTTTTTGAGACAGGGTTTCTCTGTGTAGCCTTGACTATCCTGGACTCGCTTTGTAGACCAGGCTGGCCTCACAGCGATCCACCTGCCTCTGCCTCCCAAGTGCTGGGATTAAAGGCGTGCACCACCACTGCCCGGCTAATTGTTATAGTTTCTACAACTAGCACTTTTATTCTTCTCATCTATTTTTCAATACAATCACTTAGAGGCAGGGATGTTTGGACACCAAAGCCTGGGGCCAGCACAGCAGGGCAAGCAAGTGCCAGGTCTTACTTTACCGACAAAAAATAAGAGGAACACATATGCTAAGAACTTCATGACTCGGTCAAGACAGACAGAGCAGCTGAAATGGAACTTAGCCAGGCATTGTTGTGGTCTGCACACACAACTTTAAGAAATCAGTGGACATTTATTAAGCATCAAACATGGAATTGTGTGTGGGCACGTACACACCTATAGGAGTATTTGAGAGCCTGCATGTGTATGTAAATATTTGAAAAACACCATGTGGACAGGTTGGGGAGATAGCTCAGCAAAGTGCCTGTCATGCTTGCATGAGGATTTGCATTTGGGACCCAGTACCCAAATGAGAAGCCACGTATGGAGACAGGAGGGTCCCTGGGTATTCCAGCCAGCCAACTTCACCTAACGGGCAAGCTGGAGGTGTCAGTTAGTGACATTGTCTCTAAAAACAAGGCAGATGGCTTCTGTGGAACAACAAAACTTCTGGCCTCTATGCATGCGTGCACACATGCACTTCCACAAATACACACTAAAATATAATTTAAATAAAAATTTGATAGATCATGTAGAAGTGAATTACTCTTCCCTTATCCAAATTGAGGCCAGAAGTTTGAGTTTAAGACAGATAATATGGAAAGGTTTAGTTTCAGTGACTGAAAACTATTTCATGACATCATTGGATGAGCCTGGAAGTTCTTTTTTCTCTCTTTCTTTCTTTCTTTCTTTCTTTCTTTCTTTCTTCTTCTTCTTCTTCTTCTTCTTCTTCTTCTTCTTCTTCTTCTTCTTCTTCCTTGTTTTTCTTAGTTTTTCGAGACAGGGTTTCTCTGTGTAGTTCTGGCTGTCCTGGGCTTGCTTTTGTAGACCAGGTTGGCCTGGAACTCACAGCAATCTGCCTGCCTCTGCCTCCGGAGTGCTGGGATTATAGGCACTGGGATCACAGTGTCACCACGCCTGGCGCTGGAAGTTCATTGTGTTAACCTACGTGGGTAGCATCACCATTTCTTAGCACTGGGAGATGGTGAGAGATTCCATTTACCTTCATACTTCCAAAAATAGTAAGGCACCATGGTTCACAAGCCGAGCTGCCTCCCTGCGGAGGCCGGTGATCCTCCTGAAGGCAGAAGCATTATTCTAGCTACTTCTTCTCTTCAGCCTTTGCACACACCAGCCTTCCTGGTATGTGCCTTCCTCTCCCATACTTTGGCCTTATTGGGCTACCATACTCTAACACTGTCTCTGAGATACATCGGCTGGAGAGTACAGAATTGTGTTCAGCCGGTTAGTCTACTGTTTCAACATCGATGGCTTTAGCTTTGGATGTGGTGATTTCCTCCTGAGCTTGCCTCTAATAAGAAGCCTTGCTGCTGTCTGCACAAGAAGGGAATGGTTGTGCCCTGAGACTTCCTTCTCCTGTGTTTCCCACTGTTTGTGTCTCTCATCAGGTGGATGTCCAGACGTCGTAGAGATGCAGCCCTACAGCTGGAAAGTGTCTGCTCTTTTCTTCTTCTTCTTCTTCTTCTTCTTCTTCTTCTTCTTCTTCTTCTTCTTCTTCTTCTTCTTCTTTCTGATGCTAGAGATAAAGCCTAGGGCTTTGTGGGTCCTGAGCCCTCTCCTAACCACAGTCCATTAACGTAACATGACACCTGAGTCCCTTGAGGCTGGGTTCATACAGAAGAGTTTGTTTGGCTCTGTTTGGGAAATGGAAACTCCAAATAGCGTGGCACCGGCTCTGGCCCAGGCCCTCTAGTTACCTTATGTCATGGTGGATGACATCACAGTAGGATAGATGCAAGCCAGAAGTGTGTGATTCTTACATAATGTCTCGCCTGGGTAGAGGGGAAGGCAGAGTGTGGGGAAGAGCTAGGCTGCCTCTTCTCACACACTCAGGAGAACGATGGTCTCACGAGAATGGCATCAATTCCTCCTGAGGACAGTGTCCACAGTGACCCCCACATATTAAAGGTTCTATTGTTCTCTAACATTATTACAATGGGGACCAAGCTTCCAACACCTGGAGCCTTTAATTCAAGCCACAGCTAAACCATAACAATTTGCTATGAACTATGAATCCATATCATGATCTATGTATGCAAAACGTATAGTCAAAATGGCTCCAACATGGATTTCTCCCCCTTTGTTGTATTCTTAGATCATTGAATCAAAGACTTCTTTCAAAGTCTTTGCTCTGTATATTTGCACTGCAGCCTGACTGAATGTGAAAAACTCTTGCTTCTTCTAGACCTGCATGTTACTCCATAAATACTACTTGGCAAGATTTTCTGGAGCAAACCTGACAGAGATCAGCTAGGCAGAGCCTCTAGTTACAAATTCAGCCGAGCCGTTGCTTCTACAGATAAATACCTTGTTCCAAGTTCTCGCAGGAAGTGGTTCTGAGAAAGACCGTGAGAGAGCCACATTCCCCCGTTGCCATGGTACCCTGTCATCTCCTCTGCCCCTTGCCAACCCTCTGCAGGAAGGCCATGGTGTTGAAGGACTTTCCGAACAAGCCAGTAAATGTGGGTGGAACCCTTTGAGTCAGGAAGAGCAGAAAACTGAATCCGGAGAAGACATTTATCATCCTAATAAAATGAAGCACATGATTTGCATTCCAGGTTCTTCAACTATTCTATGGGAGCACGGGCGTTCTCCCATGACAGTATTTTTATCCCTGATGGGGGAGCAGAAAGTGAGCAGACAGTTCAAGCAATGTCACAGGACAACATCCTGGGCAAAGTCAAAACTCTTCAGGTAAGACAGCTGGAAACTGGAAGATCGGAGCCAGAGGACCCCAGGCCACCCCTCCCCTCTGTAGAGGGGAGTGGAGTCGTCCCTGGCTGGATCTTGAATGGCAGAGTGGGAGGTCCAGAAGTCACTTCAGGGGAGAAAGCTTTGGCACTTAGCACTGCTACACCCACCTGCACAGCCCTGCCTCTCCCCTTTCCTCTTCAAGTGTTGCTTCCTTTTGGACCGGACATGAGAACAAGTTCCCTAGAGAAGCTTCAGGGGTTGCATGTGGGGAGAGAGCCTCTAACCATGAAGTTGTCAGGGCTGCTGGCAGCAGGGTCCACCCTATACACTTCCATCCTAGGAGAGGAGAGGGGAGACTGTTGTGTCTGGAAACGCAGCTCCCAGCCACCTTGTCTAGAGGGAAAACCGTATGACTCCCCTGCCTTTGGCCCTGTAATGTGGGCAGTTTTCTTACCTAACATTGACTCAGCTGGTGACTCCCTAACAGTGAAAACGTGGTAAAGCAGTACTTTACTAAATGGGCTTTGAATAACGGGTCTAGGAAAAGTTAAAGGAACAAAGACTATGGGGTCTGATCATGTAGGGTTGTCCCATTGTTTGCCAGCATTTCGGTCACCAGGAAACAATGCCAAAGGGAGCACTTCTCTGGCATGAGAAAAACACTGGGGACCGGAAGCTCTCAACCTGTGGGTCATGACCCTTTTAAGGGTAAAATGATGCTTTCACAGGGTTCGAATATCAGATATTTACATTAAATATTATTCATATGTAACACAAATTACCATTTGAAGTAACAACAAAGAAAATTTTATGGTTGGGTCACCACATGAAGAACTGTATTAAGGGATCACAGGATTAGGAAGTTTGAGGAACGTTGCTCTAGGCTTTGGACAGAGGGGTGGGGTCTGAGCTGCTGGGTCCCACCTGGCTGTGTCTATAACAGTAAATGGACGATCACGGAATGAATGAGAAGAGGGAAAGCAACAGGAAAAACAAGTAACTGATGCAAAGAAGCACTGCACTCAAATGTCGTGTTTCCGTTCTATTTACTTGTTCTTTATTTTGCACCCCCCCCCCCCATCATCACGCCCGGCCCACGAGTTCTTGTTTCTACTGAGCACAAGCTGTATTACGTTAGATCACACACTCGGTGGAGGGTGATGTATGACAAAGCAGGAAGCACCCAACACCTAGGAGCCACAACCCCAAGCTTGCCCAGATCTCCCTGCCTCCCGGCACCACTGGCCAAGGCCAGGTTCCTGCCTCGCCTGCCTTGCAAACCCCAGCACTTTCCAGCCGGGTCCCTCTGTCTGTTCCTGCTGGCTGGTGCTCTTACACTACTAGACCCTGGAGAAACAAGCTGTCACTTTTCACACGTTGAAGAAAGGGAGACGGGACTAGTCAGCAGAAACTTTGACCCGTTTCTCTCTTTCAGTCTTTTGATTGCCAATAGGCTCTGAGACCCTGGCTTATCATACCCCCTTTTCTGAAAGGGGTGATGTGCAAAGCTCAGCTGTGAAATAGCTATATTTTACAAGGGCTTAAAGAAATTCCTTCAAGGGTAGGAAATGGCGTGTTGCCTTTAATGATACCTGCTCTATAACATTTACCACATAGCACTCCCCTTCAAAAAGTGGGTATAAGGGTTGTAAAGTGCGGGTCATTGTGCAGTATTGAAAAAAAGAGCCCCAATGAACTATGTGGGTGACTGTGATTTCTGTTAACAATTAGATATGGTTTTAAGTGACAATTTGACTAACATAAGAAGGGGGTGGGGTGGGGTGAGCAGAGCAAAGTGACCATTTAGTGTGAGTGGTGTCATTTGGACAGCATCAGTCACATGAGGTCCACCTAGTTCTGCTGCTGCTGCTCCACCCAGGGACTTACTTTGGTCTCTATAGTGATGACTCTGGAAATTACAGGCTTTGCTCTGGAAGGCGGGAAATGGGGATCACGGTCAGAGCAAATGGGATTTAAAAAAAAAAAAAAAGTGACCTGAGGTTTAACTGAATCACTCCCAAAAGACTATGCTTTATTTTTCAGTCGACTAAGCAGTATGTTCCTGGTAAGTCCCCCCCAAATCCGGTGACTTCGCACACTTGCATGAGTGCTTTGCCTCTGCCACAACGGGTCCTGTGGTGTTGATGCTCAGTTAGGAGGCGGTGAAGCACACGAGACCGCCTCCTCGTTGATCCAGCATGGAATGAGAGGGTTTAGCTGTGTCAGAGGCATGTGTGTTTCTATGTCCAGAGTTGCCCTTGTGAACATGTCTTTGTTCGTTTCTTTTTTATTTTGGTTTTTTGTTTGTTTGTTTGTTTTTGTCTTGTTTTACAAGAAAAGGAACGGATAACACCCTTTGACAGTGAATGTCCTGGCTAGATGATTAGACACAATTATTTAAATATTCATTTGTAATGAAATTCTCTAGAATATCATTCATTTAACAACAACAACCCCTCCCCCCCCCCCAAAAAAAAGGTTTAAGAAGCTGTCCAGCTTTCGTGAACATGCGTGGAAAGGTGTTTGCATTTGGAGACACTGCCCTCTAGCGCCCACTTTTGGCATAGCACCTAGAACTGTCCCAGTGCGCCTCGCTGGTGGGATGGCAGATTACAGCACCCCGAGCCTACCCTGTCTTGAAGAATGTCACTGTATCATGGCAAAGTCTCCATGGCAAGCTATTGAGATTCTTAAAAGAACAAGCACACTTTTTTTTTCTGAGTATAAAAATGTGCACCGTGAGAACAAATTTTAATAAACATTTAATTATAGGGACTAAAACAATCAGTTTCCTTTTTGAGGACTTGGTGCGTAAGTCGTTTGCTCCATGGCCAGTAGGATGTGTACCATTTGGATGAATGAGAGAACACAGGGAAATGAAAAGTATGTGTAAGGCTCCTGCCACCGTGTGGTCATATGGCCGCAGGCCAAGTGATTATTTAATCTCTGCGACTCCCACTTTCCCTACTTGAACAATAAGGAGGTACATGGACGGGCAAGCAAGCCTGCAGGCTCCTCCAGGTCCTGACGTCTGTATGAAATCACTGCTCGCTCCTGCACGTAATGGCTGCTTAAGCTTTGCACTTACAAGTTGTATTTGTGCCACAATAACCTTGACCTGACCTATCGAGCTTACCCTCGTCTCAGTGATCGGGGAGAGTGCCTCTCTATATAAGACCGGCCCGACTGCTGATGAAACTAGGGGTAGCCTATTCTTTGCCTGTAGGTGATCTGTGCAGTTTGTGTCACACTTTAGGCGGGAAATGTCTATATCATTTGTACCGCAGGTTATTTAGCACAGGTGTGGGGTAGGGGAGGGGCCATCCTTGGTAGCTAACATCTCCAACTGAACTGGATTTTACTTAAGAATTCCAATATCATACCTTTGAAAATTCTGACCTCTAATACAGCCGTCAGGGTCAGAAAGAATAAACACCTGCTTTTGGCCAGTACTTCCTAGAGCAGGTATCTAAATCCACATCCTTTCTCTTTTCTTTTTTTTTTTTTCTTAAAAAAATCATCTTTGTGATGGAAGTGTCTGTGGTCTGCTCGAGAAGACAGCACCTTTCCCCCACTTCTGATGTTTGCTGTTATAGACGTGGTTTGAAAAATAAATGGCTGCAAAAAAAGAAATCGGAGAAATTCTAAATACTGGCAGTGCAAAGAGCTGCGGAATACAATGTGCATGGCTTTTCCACACCACAGCATCCAGCCTCATAAATATGGATGTACATTCCTTTAGCATAGTTCCCGGGCATTCCATGCTGCAACAAAGTGGCCCAAATGAAATGAATAAAATATAGCTCCTTTTTGCTCACATTCCTGTTGCAACAGTAGCGCCATTCACAGCTGCTAGCAACACGCTCTCCTCTCCCGTTAACCGTGACATGTGCAGAGGCAGAGCTTGTGGGGGAGATAAACTTCAGGGCCAGCTTATAACAGCCCAATTTTCAGTAACTGCTCACTTCTGTCACAGGCCCTCCCGTGACAAGGCCAGGATTCTGAGCAAATGAAGGCAATAAAAATAATTTATGCCCATAGAGCTCCCACGACACCTCAAATTACCAGCTAGGTTTTTAGCAGTAATCTTTTGATTGTCAATACATCTTACAAAATGTCGCTACAATCCAGTCTCCTTTGAGTCACCTAAAGGGGGTATTTGGAGAAGGGGCTTGTGGCAGGGTGCGAGAGCCTGGTCCTTGAACACAAGAGGCTCAACCAAGCCAGGCATTGGGCTCCACGTCCCGCCCCAACCTTGGCCCACCAGCTCTTGTTGAAAAACCATAAGCCACTTCTTTAGCCGGACAAAGGGAGCAGGCACCACCCACAACCCCCCACCTCCTGCCTCTACGTTCCTCTGCCTCAGTTGCCCAGCCAGCAGCCCAAGCCCGTTTTCTCTAGGGAATCTCAAGTCAGCTTGTACACTAAGGGGCACACTTTTATTCTCCATAGCAACAGCGTTACTTGTTTTCCCAGTATAAACGTGTCTGTGACGGAGATGAACCCTGTAGCATGATCACATTCCCTCTGCCCTCCACCCCTCGCCTGTCATCCAGGCCCACAGCCGCTGTGTGCTCTGTCCTGGCTCATCGCCCTCTTCTTGCCTCCACATTGCCCGTGTCACTGCCATCTCCCTCCCTGTCCTCCCTTCTTAGCTTTCCACTTCAGATAGTTTTAAGTTTTTATTTGATTTTTATTTTATCTGCATTGGTGTGAGGGCATCAGATTCCTTGGAACTACAGTTACAGACAGTTGTGAGCTGCCACGTGGGTACTGGGAATCGAACCTCGGTCCTTTGGAAGAGCAGACAGTGCTCTCAACCACTGAGCCATCTCTACATTCCTCTGCCCATTTCCCAGCTTGGTTCTATGTGCTTTACTGTCCCTATCCTTATCCCATCACTGTCTTCCCACCCCACCCCACCCCACCCCACCCCCTTTGCATTCCCTTTCCTTTTCCGTTTGTGGCCACAACAGTCATTTTGCCATTGGACTTTATTTCTGTCTAGGCTGTGATTACATTTGCCGCATTCTTTCTTGTCTCTTAAGCATCACAATGAGCCACCAACACTATTCTAAAAAGGGCCCTGGTCAAGTAAAGTGGCGTGCTTGCTCTTTCTGTGATGGTGACACTAAAGTGTTATGCCAGGAAACGCATTAATGCATGTCCTTTCCATCGTAGGCATAAGAAATGGCTTTCCTCTCCACTGGTCAATGGGCACATTACAGTTAGGGAGACAATTAAGTCGTAGTGTTCTATAGCACAGTAGAGTAACCGTGGTTAATAATTTATAGCGCATTTCAAAATAGCTAGAAAGGAGAACTTTGAACATTCCCAACACAAAGAGGAGGGAAATGTGTGAGGTGATGGATAACCCCAATCGCCCTGTGTTGGTCGTTATGTGTTATACACAGGTAGTTAATCTCACAATCTTCCACAAATATAGTTATTATTTATGGAAGAAAAGTGGCAAATGCGTGTAAGTCCCACTCTCGGGGGGGGGGGGGGTGTGCAGGCAGGAGGATCAAGACTCTAAGGCCAGCCTAGGCTACACAGCAAGAGGCTGTCTCAGAAAAGAGGGATCCTCTTACCCCCCTCCCATCCCAGAGCGCTGGTGACAAAAGACACCCCCCCCCAACGCCAACGGGGAGTCTCCACAGCCCAAGGAGATGCAGAACAGTTTCAGGCTCATGGCCAGTGCCCCCAGGGAAGGTTGGATTGGGAGGCCACAGGAAGCGCCCCCACCCCCTCTCCCCAGATCCCCACCCTCTTCCCCCAGGGCTGCAGAGTGAGCCTGTGGCTGTGACTCCTTGTCCTCCTGTTTAACTCCCTCTGCTGTTCTAACTGTGCCTGCTTACTGACCCGCTTAGAGTAGATACTGACTGCCGCTTCCTGCCAGACTTGTTCTTGGGAGACACCCTCTTTCAGCAACCCGCAAACTTTGGGGGGGGGGGGGAGCTGCTGAAGCTTTGCTTCCTTGGCCGAATGGGAGCTTTCAGTGTGCACTTCTCCTGTGAGGCCAGGAGCTGGGTACCGGCTGGCATGCTGGGCGGCTGGGGGTGGGGTGGGGCGTGCTGTGCAGAGAGGGGAGTCGCGGGGCTCATCTCTGTCCGTGCACTGGGTGAGGCTGGGGTGGGGGATGGGCTGGGTGAATGTGGGTGGACCTGGTCCCACTGAGTCCTAAGGGAGAGGGGACAAGTCCCTCAAGGGAGTGTTTTGCCAAGGATCTTTAGAGAGCTGTTAAAACGCCACCTCGTCCTTTCATGTAACCGTCCCTACAAGAAGCAAGTATGCTATCAGATTCATGAGAGCTGCTGTGAAGTACAGTGGCCATAACTCTGGACGCTAATTTTGAAGCCCCGGGCTCAGACCCCTTTGAGCCCTCAGCCTTCCCATGAGCCTGGGCCAGTCACCTCTCCCCACAGGAGCCTGGGCTTGGCCTTGCAAAGTGACTGGGGTTTGTCCTGCTCTGGTTTCCCACTGTTGTAAGAAAACACTGACCAAAAGTAACTTGGGGAGAAAAGGGTTTATTTCATCAAACAGACCACAGCCCATCACTGAGGGAAGACAAGAGTAGCAACTCGAGGCAAGAGCCCGGAAGCAGGAACCGAAGACCACGGAGGAAGGCTGCTTGGTGGTCCTCACTTACCTACCCTCCTTATCTAGCCCAGAACCACCTGCCCAGGGTGGGGGGCAGCACCCACAGTGGGCCAGACCCTCCTCCATCAACTAACAATCAAGAGCACATTCTACAGATGTGCCCACAGATGGGCCTGTCTGAGGGAAGAAATTTGTCAGTTGAGGTTCCGTCTTCCCAGGAGCCTCTAGTTTATGTCAAGTTTGGAAAAGCTTTAGCAGCACAGACTCGGAGTGGAGATTTGCTAAATCTCTCACTGGAGGTTCTGTTGGATTAACTGTTAGCCAGAGGAAACATAAATATCAAACCCTATATGGACCTAGATAGAGAGCGGTGGTTCTTAGCTGGGGCCAGTTTATCCCTTTTTAAATCGGGCCCTTACCCAGTCTACTGTTCGGATAACTGTTCACAGCTGCTTCTCCCCTCCTTCCTTCAGAGGCCACCTCTCAGTCATCAGTCCCTCTGTGGCCCTGTTCTCCCCACCCACAGCCTGGGTTCCTTACGTCCCCTATTTCATGATATGTAATCATAGCAAAGAAAGAAAGCTTGGACCATTCCCACCCCTGAGGTGATCTCAACATTCATCAAGGAAAGGCTTGCTGACCCTGGGCCTGGCTTCACCTTGCTGTGACCCACCGTGATGAGGGCATGTGGCTTTGATATGGGATTCACAAGCTACGTGAAGAAGTCTAAAGAGTCGCAGGGAATGTATCCTTGAAGTGGTTGTCAAGTTTGTGTTGTACTCACCTTAAGAGTCTTGGTTTCTCCCCATGGGTCCTACGTTTTACATAACTATTTCCTATACAATCTCTTCATACATTAAAAAGACTTTAGATCTGTAGATGGGTCATAAGATTCAAAACATACATTTTCAACCTTGGTTCAGAAATATGGTCCCCGTCCCTCCGGACACTGTTATTGTTTCCATACAAGGGGTGGCTGGAGTTTTTAAAGCTCTGAAGATGGAAACAAGTAGACCCCCTGTGGCATTGCCTCGAGGATCCTTGGCATGGCGGTGCCTCTAGAAGGCAGCTGGGCACACCTCTCCCCTTGTTTGCTTCCTGCCTGTGCCGGGCCACCAGCTCATGGCTGTGGAGAACTTGAGTGTTTCAGAGTATCTTCCCTTTGTTTTCTCCCCAGCGACAGTTGGGCAAGAATATCAAGTTTGGGCAGCGGCCACCTAATGCTTTCCCCATGAAGAAGGCAGGCAGTGCAGACGCCAGCTCAGAAGAGGACTTCTGCCTCACCAGTCCCATGGAAATTGTGACTCAGCAGGACATTGTCCTCTCAGACACAGAGAACAAAGTAAGTCTCCTCCATGGGAAATTGTGATGCGGACAAGCCAGAGACTAGAATGCAGGCAGCGGACAGTGGCATCTGATGAGCCTACAGTCCAAAGGGGGGTATGGGGGGGCGGGAGCTGTGGAAGAAATAAGGTGCTGTGGCTTGAGGGTACTGAAGACCAATGAGAAAGATGGGGAGGAGGAAAGCACACGCTCTTTGCAGATGCTCTTGCCAGTGCCTTCTACACATCCTTCCAGGCCTGGGTGGCTGAGCTGCTTCTGGGGCGGGGGGGCGGGGGGGGTCCTGCCTGGCCTCACCCCTGCAAACTGCATTGTCTCGTCTATGCTTTGCATCCATATCCCCCATCGGTATCTGCTCACATAAAATTGTTTCCTCTCTTTCTCTCAACGCTGGCTTCTTTGTAACTGAAACTGCATGGTGTGCATCTCTGTCTCCTCAGGACTCAGAGCCGGCCAGCTGAGAGCCCTGACTAATTATTTGTCAAATTGGACTAATTTATAAGAAATGGAAAAGAAAGCAGTGGGGGGTCCAGTGAGACAGTGCACCGCACAGGCCAGCTTGGCGTCCCCTCCATGTGGAAAGAATGTCACATTCCAGCACCTTGCAGGCTAAATTTGTCTAAACTTTCCAGGACGCACTTTGAATAGATCCCCAAATTCGGGGTTCTTCCAGGCTACATGTAGAAGAAAGGGCACAAAGGTCCCTTCAACAGCCAGAGCCTGGGGTTCTCTAGTGACAGGTGGCCTTCGAATCTTTTTTTTTTTTTTTTGATTTTTTTATTAATTCTTGTTACATCTCAATGGTTATCCCATCCCTTGTATCCTCCCATTCTTCCCTCCCTCCCATTTTCCCCTTATTCCCCTCCCCTATGACTGTTGCTGAGGGGGATTACCTCCCCCTGTATATGCTCATAGGGTATCAAGTCTCTTCTTGGTAACCTGCTGTCCTTCCTCTGAGTGCCACCAGGTCTCCCCCTCCAGGGGACATGGTCAAAGGTGAGGTACCAGAGAGTATGGGTGAAAGTCATACCCCACTCTCCACTCTACTGTGAAGAATGTTCTGACCATTGGCTAGATCTGGGTAAGGGTAGCCTTCAAATCTTTTAAAAAGTGTCTTCTACACTTTGCCTATCAGAATTCCAGAACTTGGGTGTGTGTTATTAAAATGGGCCCAGCTATTGTCAGCTAATATGCCAAAGAGTAGCAATCAAAACAAGCAACTTGCGCTGAAGAGGGACAGTCACCGCTACTGCCACCCCTGTTGGGGCTTGGTCATGATGATCCCGAGCACCCACATGTTGACACACGGGTTGAGGGGAAAGCAGGGAACTGGTGTCCTGCCTTCCTTGTTGTGGGTTTGAAAATGCTCTCCCTGGCCTGTCCAGTATCAGGCAGCGCAGCCTGCCTGATCGCTCTAACACAGAATTCCCGACGACTGATGCGTCCCAAGTGGGAGGTGCTGTGGCCTCGGGAAGGGGGCGAGGCTCTTTGCTCAGCCGACCTTGTCTTAGGTGTGGGTGTTACCGAGATGAGCAAGATTTGTCCCGGGAGGGCCTCTGGTGGTTTACATCCCTAATGAGAGGGTGTCGCCGAGCACACAAGTCAGCATGCAGGTAAAGGTAATAGTTTCAGATCAGGCAGAATGCTGCCTGCCGAGAATAAGGCGGTGAGTACCGCAGTGGGAACAGGGTCGGGTTTCTAGACGTGGGCATGTTTAGAACAGACCAAGGGATGGCAAGATGGAAGAATGCTCTCTCTAGGAACGGAAATCAGCCAGAATAAAGATCCAGAAGAGAGCAGGCTGATCTTGAAAAGACGATGGGAAAGCTAGTCAGGTGTGGCTGGCTGCGGGGAGGACGCTGAAAACCACGAAAAGGGAGAGATTCTGTCTGTAATTCTGAGCAATAGGAAGCAAGGAAGGATCTGGAGCTGATTTTCTTTATTTTATTTAAGTGTGTGTGTGCATACGTGCACATGTGTGTGCTTATGCATGTGGTTGCACACCGTGGCACATGTGTAGAATTCGGAAGACAGTTCTTAAACATGTCTTCTCTCCTGTCCCTGCTGCCTTCTGGGTTCTGAGAATTCAGCTGGAGTCATCAGATCTGCACCTACCCATGGGGTCACCCCACAAAGCCCCGAATTGTGTCCCTAGACACCTTTTTAAAATGGGCAGCAGTGTAGAGTGGACTCAGGCAAGCCGACACACCAACACAACGTAGACGTTCAGCCACCCATCCTAAAGGTGTATGTGACCTTATGAGGATGTTTCCGGGGCGAGCCTGGTGTGTCACCCTCAGCTTTTCCCTTCCTGCTCTTTCACCTTCTCAGTCTGGCCTTCCTCATCTGGCTTCTGGGAGGAAGTTTTGTACTCGTGCTCTGCTTAGGAGTCTCACAGGTGAAAGGTAGAAGGGGCTGCCAGCAAGTCGGAAAGCTCTGAGGTTGGAGCTGTGTATAACACGTCAGGCCCTACTTCCCGGGGGAGGGGGGGCTCATGAGGGGGGGAGGTGGCCTCCAAGCAGCCTCTCAGCTTCTCTCAGGCCTTGGAAGGAAGCAGGAGGACTTGAGGCTGGGAGTTAGCCAGGTGGGAACTACTCTGAACTCAGGAAATGGAGTATTGTGCCCCTCCCAGTCAGCAAGTCGCCATGGTGATCCCTGTTGGTTGCTGGAGAGCAGATGTCCCCTGTGGAGTAGGAGGCTCCCTGATCAGGCCTAGGCCACGCTAGTGTTTGCCCAGCACTTCCTGTCCCCACATTTAACTGCAAGTGCTCTCTCTTCTGTTCCAGTCCAGTGACACGCCAAGTTCTTCAAGTCCTCTGAATCTACCTGAAGCCGGAAGTGAGATGGAAGAGAAGGTAATGGGACTTGAACTTTTTTATTTAGTCTCTTTCCTTTATTATTTACCATCTGCTGTTTCATTTTCTATTCGTAAACCAGCGCAACCAGTGGTAGAGGCGAAAGCATCCATTTCCATGGCAACACAACCACTAGACTCCTGAGCCCTGCTCCAAAGAATAGCCATACTCCCATAATGCCTTGGGAGTTTTAGACAATGATACTTTCCCTAAACGCAAAAGCATTGTGTACTTCAAGACATTGTTAATCCGTTGAGAAGGCCATTCTAGAATGCCTGCAGCTACTCAAGGCTGTAGGGAAAACCTTCTATTGTGTGCAAATGTAAGAAACAAACCCCAAACCCAGCCTTACCTTTCTCTTGCTTTAACATATATATATATATATAACATGTATGTGTATATATATATATATGTATATATATATATAACATGTATGTATATATATATACATCATTAATGTCCCTTTATTAATTTATGTGTGTGTGTATGAGACTGTGTATGAGTATCTATGTGTGTGTGTGTATGTATATCTGTGTGTGTAAGTGTATACACACTTGCACACACATGCTCATGCATACACACACAAAGAGAAGTCAGGATCCCACTCTACCCCTTCCTTGTTAGTCTCTGGAGATAGACTCTTCTCACTGGCCGGGGACCAGCAAGTCCCACTGGTCCTTCCATCTCCATCCTCCACAGCGTTGGAGTCCCAGGCACATGAACGACCATGGCCTGCTTTTTACATGGCTGATGGGATCTGAGCTCAGGTCACCTCCCTCATGGCCCGGTATTACACCTGCAGTCTGAGGAGTCGAGAACCTTCATCCTGAGCGTGTGTCCTGTAGGAACTGGGTTTCCTCATGAGAATTCTCAGCTCTACGTGGGGTGGGCCTTCTCTGAAGAGACTGAAGGATGTGCCACTGACCAGCTTTGTACCCGTGAAGGGTGGCTCTGAAGAGCACCACTACCCAGACGGAGATGCGGCCCAGTGAGAACAGCTGGGCTTGACACTGAAACCCCAGCCTTGAGTGCCTCTCCCTGGCACCAGTCTGTCACGCTGGCTCTGCTATTCACCCATGTACCCCGTTAGGAATGGGAATTTTATATGTTATAAGAGTGACCATAAACCATTGAAAGCTACAAGGCCAAAGGCTGGAAATACTTGTCTGCTTCCTAACTCATGAATTCATGTGTACTAAGCGGTCCTTGCTGACTAGAATTATGTACTAGCTTGGTCTCTCATCTTTTGTGAATAGATGTGGGAGGTAATTGCATGCCCTTTGCATGCCAGCCTCATGGACTTTCCACGTGCAGTGCCAACAGTGCGCAAGCCTGGCCCTGTCCAGTGCTGGCCTTTGTGCACGGAGCTGCTGCTGGTGACACTGAATGGCTGTGAGCGCCCCTGCTGCACATTGACATAGGGGCCCTTTGCTCACCAGAAGTCTACATTCTCGCCGGGCGTGGTGGCGCATGCCTTTAATCCCAGCACTCGGGAGGCAGAGGCGGGCGGATCACTGTGAGTTCGAGGCCAGCCTGGTCGACAAAGTGAGTCCAGGACAGCCAAGGCTACAGAGAGACCCTGTCTTGAAAAAAAAAAAAAAAAAAAAAAAAAAAAAAAAAAAAAAAAAAAAAAACCAAAAAGAAGTCTACATTCTCTAAGCTGCAGGTGTGGCCTCCTACTGTCATCTTTCAATGCGTCCTCTGAGGAGGCTGGGCCACGGCCACTAACTTCTCTAAATGTGTGCGGTTTGTCTAAGGTTTTCAAAAAAGAGTTATTTTATTCTTTGTTCATGAGCGTTTCGCCTGTATGTGGGTATGTGCACCACAAGCATGCCTGATGCCCACGGAGGTCAGAGGGCCGTATCAGATTCCCTGGAGTTACAGATAACTGTGAGCCAGCATGTGGGTGCTGGGGAGTGTTCTTTACTGCTGGACTATCTCTCCAGCCCCTTAAATTACTTTCTGAGACAAGAGTCTCATGTAGCCCAGGCAGGCCTCGAACTCAGGGTGGCCCACGGTGCCTTTCCTGATCCTCCTGTCTCCCCAGTACTAAGAATACAAGTATGCATCACCGTGTGGGGTGGGAAGTGACCTTTTAGTGGATGTATTTTCAGTCCAGAACTGCAAGGCTGTTCCACTTTCTTTTCAGAAATGACACTTATCCCTGGGTCGTGTTTTTGCTACTTGGCTTTCTTTCTTTCCTTCCTTCTTTCTTTCTTTCTTTCTTTTTATTTATTTATTTTTTTATTTTTTTTTTACCGGAGCACTTGTTAGCTTTTTGGTGTCATGTCCTCAGCATTCTATGGCTTTGAGTGAGCACGTCAAAACAGTTAAAAATATTTAATAATATATATACCCACCTCCCTACCCCCCAGATTCTTTGACAGTTTCATCTGTGTGTACCTGTCTTGCTCATACCCATCCATCCCCGACTCCTCCCCTCCGCTTTCCCTCCAGCCCTCTCCCACACTATACCCCCTTCCTACTTCATTCCCTGCTCTTCTTAGTTGCTCCCCCCCACCATACCACCCCCCCACTGTGTCCATGGCTGTGGTGCCTTCTCCTGTTTCTCTGCCCTGCCTCTGTACCTCTTTATGCCCTGTAAGCAAAACCCTTGGCTTCCCCCTACTTCAGAACCTAGTTGGGAACTGGCTGTGATTTTCAGAATTTTGTATGTGGACCGACTGACTCTCCCTACAACAGCATTCCCTGGGCTAAGCCAGGCAAGCCGACCCCAGTGGGATTCCCTGTGAATCATGCTCTGATCCGTGCTGACTTTTATATCTTAATCTGCACCACAGGCTGCTCCAGCTAAACCGTCTCGGCCAAAAAGGCACTTCTCGCCTGCTGGCACCATCGAAAGTGTCAACCTGGATGCCATCCCCCTGGCCATTGCCCGTCTGGACAACAGTGCTGCCAAGCACAAACTCTCTGTTAAGCCAAAAAACCAGAGAGTCTCAAGGAAGCACAGGTGGCTTGCCCAGGTGCGTATTGTCTGTCGTTAGCTGCTAAGCCCTTGCTTGCCTGGCCACGCGTGCTGCACTGGAGAAGAGCCATAGTAAGTCTACGTCTCTCCCTGAGTGGTCAGCAGTGTACAGCGGTCCCTTTACCTTCTATGGCCTGAAGTGGAAGACCTTAGGGTGCTGCCTAAGGAGGGGTGCTAGATGCCTGGGAGTCTCCGGTGCCAGAAAAGCAGGCCAGCTCTGCTTAGCTGAGGGTTTTTTTAGGGTGTGTTTTCAAGTCACGAGCTTCGGGGGGCAACAGTGAAATCCAAATCTTTTTTTTTTTCTTCTCACCTTCCTAATGCCGGTTATTGTTTTTCCCTGTTGTTAATCCATACTAAGAAAAATAAATTTGGAAATGGCAAATGAAATAGCTGGAGGGCAAAACAAAATATATTCTTTCTTCTGTTCCCTCAACTACTCTTGCTTTGTATGATTTCACTTGGGAAGGAACACATTTTGAGACTCCAATGAATACTCTGTCTCATCCCATGCGTACTATATGTACATACATACCTATGGTAAGGTTTACTTCCTAAATTAGGTATGGCAAAAAGATTTACAACAGTAACAAATTAGAATAGTCATAATGACATCCTGTACTCAGTTGTTTAAAGCATGTTAGTTGTTTCTGGAGATTTACCCGGCAACTGGAACGGTGGGAGCAAAACCTCTGATAAATGGGATATATTAGCTACCACTCTCATCGCTGTGACAAAATAGCTAACAAGGGCAGTTTAGGGCAGGTTTATTTTGACTAACGGTTTTGGGGTACAGTTGCTCATGTCCCAGAAGTCATGGCAGCAGGACTGCAAGGCAGCAGTTGCTTTGCCCGCAGGAAGCGGAGACAAAGGGTAGCGCTAGGCTTGTTTTCTCCTCCTTACTCCTCCTACCAAGGCCTCAGCCTTTCCCACCTCAGTTAAGAGGTTCTGAAAACATCCAAAAAGTGTGTTTTCATGGTGATTCTAGGTCCAGTCTGGTTGAAAATGAGGCTTCAAGGTCTTGGGCAGCTGCAGGGATTGTTGCTGTGTCTGTAACTTGAGAACACATGCCCTCTCGAGATTGAGGGGGGGGTCGCCTGGCTGTGGCTGGGACGTTAGGGTGGTGTAGGAAAAGGCTAAGTCTGCTTCCCGCTTTCCTTGTCAGGACCGACAGAATGAACCAGGCAGCTTTGAAAGTCAGTCCTCCCTGGACCAGAATGGGCAGCCAGGAGAAGACAAGCATATTTGGCATGATGAGGAACCAGAACCTTCGGATTCCCACGAAGAGAAAAGACTCCAGGAGGACTATTGGCGGGAACTTGAAGCCAAGTGCAAGCGGCAAAAAGCCGAGGCAGCTGAGAAGAGGCGCCAGGAAGAGCAGAGGCGGCAGGCACTAGAGAGGAGGCTTTGGGAGGAGAGCCTCAGGCAGGAGCTGCTGCTGGAGGAGGAGGAAGAGGAAGAGGAGGAAGGCGAGGAGGCAGACCTGCAGCTTGAGGCAGGGAAGGCACCTCCAGGACAAGAGCAGCAGTCGGGTCTGGAGAAGCAGCGCTGTGCAGAGCTAGGGGAAGCCTACGACCCGGCACTCCCGGAGGGAGAAGAGTGCATGCGGCAGCAGGAAGAGGCCAAGAGGCAGGAGGAGAAACTGAGGCAGAGGGATGCCCAGAGGCAGGAAGAGGAACTGAGGCAGCATGAGGCTGAGAGGCAGGAGGAGGAACTGAGGCAGGGGGAGGCCCAGAGGCAGGAGGAGAAACTGAGGCAGAGCCAGGTCGAGAGATGGGAGGAGGAACTGAGGCAACGCGAGGCTGAGAGGCAGGAGGAACTTAGGCAGCGTGAGGCTGAAAGGCAAGAGGAGTTACTAAGGCAGCAAGAGGTCGAGAGGCAGGAGGAGAAACTGAGGCAGGGCGAGGCCAAGATGCTTTGCACTCAGGAGGAGGTGACTAAGAGCATGCTACAGGAGGAAGAGGAAGAGGCCAAGCGCATAGAAGAGCTGAAAGGGCAGGAAAAGGAGGCGCTAGAGCCGCAAATGGAGGAAGGCCGTCAGAGTCCAAAAGGGGAGAGCCAGCCTCGGCTAACAGACGATGCTGACCAGCAAAGCCCACTGCAGCAGGACCTTGATAAGGCAGAGGAACAAGGAAACCTGGAGTCCGTGGGGCAGAGAGCGATCGCCGAGGAGCAAAAGAGAGAGGCTGAGCTGGTTGGCGAGCCAGCAGGGCAGAGGGAAGACTTGGACGCGGAATGCAGTGGTGTACACTTGGAAGGGAGAGAAGCGCCTCAGATAAACATTCCCCAGCCACAAGAAGGACAGAAGGACGAAACACCAGCGCCAGAGGAAAAGAATGAAGTTGCTGCTGCAGACAACGACCGAAAGGTGGAGGAACTCCGGTGGCAGGAGGTGGAGGAGCGGCAGACCATGCCCCGGCCCTACACGTTCCAGGTGTCCTCCGGGAGTAGGCAGATTCTCTTCCCCAAAGTCAACCTGAGCCCGGTGACACCCGCCAAGGACGCCAGCCTGGCCCCAGCGGCCCAGGAACCGCCGGTGCCCCGCAGTGCCGCCCCGCACGCCCTGCCCTCGGCGCTGAGCATCCCACACACAGCCATTCTGGTCACCGGAGCGCAGCTCTGCGGCCCGGCGGTCAACCTGAGCCAGATCAAGGACACGGCGTGCAAGTCCCTCCTGGGCCTGTCAGAAGAAAAGCGGCCGGTGGACGTCCCCGTGGTGGAGCCCAGGGCTGGCGGCGGCAAGTCCAGGCCTCCCCCGGAGTCGCCCAGCAACGCGACCGCGCTAGCCGAGTGGGCTTCCATTAGATCCAGAATCCTGAAGAACGCGGAGGGTGACCAGCGTGGCGACAGAGAGCCGGCCAGAGCCGGGGATGAGCCTGCTCCCCGAGCGCGGTGCGATTCCCGAGGGAATGTGCGGAGGACTTCGCCAGTCAATGCCAAGTTCTCCATCATGCCCGCCTGGCAGAAATTCTCGGACAGTGGCTCAGAGACCTCCAAACAGAGCCTGGATGGTGAAAGCGTAAGGAAAAAGCCAGGGCCAGCACCCAGTGAAGAGACAACATCCCAGCCTCTGCCTGCAGCGGCTCTGGAGCCCCAGAAGAGCCTGGAGAAGCAAGAGGTTAGCCAGGAACCACCAGACACCACCGATGGATGCAAATTTGCCAAAGACCTTCCATCTTTCCTCGTCCCAGGCCTGCCTTCTCCCCAGAAAGCTGCGTCCCGCACGGAGTCCACGACCACTTCGGACAGCGAAACCGCGAGTGACGTAGGAAAGCCAGACCCTGTGATGCCAGGAGGTGAGGAAAAGGCCTCACCCTTTGGAATAAAACTGAGAAGGACCAACTACTCCTTGCGCTTCCACTGTGACCAACAGGCCGAACAAAAGAAGAAAAAGAGACACAGCAGCACGGGAGACAATGTGGATGGGGGCACCCCCGCAGCCGCAGCCGCAGCCCCAGCCGCAGCCGGGAACGCCCCTGGAGAGAGAGAGCCTGAAGCCATGGCCCTCAAGCATGGCCCATCCCTTCCCCAAGAGAGAAAGCCAGCCCTAGCCCCTCGGAGGGACTCTGCGGAAAGCCATTCTAGCGGTCACTCTGTTGCTGTAGCCCAGTCGGGGTTACCACCAGCCGGTAGCCAGCCCCCAGCCCCAGAGCGCGACAAGGCCGCAAGCAAAATGCCACCTATGCAGAAGCCGGCCCTGGCTCCCAAGCCTGCCAGCCAGACTCCACCTTCATCCCCACTCTCCAAACTGAGCAGACCCCACTTAGCAGAGCTGCTCGCTAGGCGAGCCGGGAAACTTGACCCCGAGCCCAGTGAGGCTTCCAAGGAGAGCCAGGAGAGCAGTGATAACCAGCCTCCCTCACCATCACTGCCAGAGGAGCCGAAGAGGCAGAAGAGGGATGAGGAAGAAGTGCCAGAAAAGAAGCCGGCTTCCCCGCCTCTGTCAGCCAGCCAGCAAGAGAGACCTTCCCTAACTCCTGAAACAGGTAGAAAAGGTAGGTATTATGTGGCGGCAGGTTCATTTGGTGGAGAGGGAACTGAGAGAGGTTTAGGGAGACCTTATTCAGGAACACGTTTGCCCCAAGCCATTTCCTCTACATCTTCCACATTCTTTGACTTGGAATGTAATCCCAGTTAACACAGATCTCATTAACCATTTCGAGCAAGTCTGTAGAGACTATCAAAAATAAGAGTTTCCATCTGAGTAACAGGGGCGGGAAAGGTGGGAAGGGAGGTCAGGGCATCAGCTCCACTGTGCTTTGTAAAACGCAGGCAGCTGGGGCAAGGCACAGATTGAGAGCCACTGTTTACCCAATATGAAGTCACTTAGAGCAAGGCATAGCAGGGCCTCAACAAGTCCTTTTCATTTTTATTCCTGTTTACAGGGTTGTTGTTGTTGTTGTCATTGTCAGTTCACCCATGCATTCATAAGGACAGGCTCCACCAGCCCAAGATCATGTCCCTTAGTCCTGACCAAGAGTGCTTCTCTTGCTATGGCAGCCTGGTACTCCAACAGAATCCAGATACCTTTCTCTTTCACGCCTTTCTTTTCCACATTGTTTTCCTTCACTCATTTCAGAAATCATCTCTAGTCTTAGAATTATTAATATACTCAACATGCAGATTAATTCTCTTGACAAGAATCTTGCTCTTGACGGGGGTTGGGTGGTGGGGGGGGTGGTGGTGGTGGCGGCAGCGGCGGCGGTGCACACCTTTAATCCCAGCACTTGGGAGGCGGAGGCCGGCGGATCTCCAAGTTTGATGCCAGCCTGGTTTATAGAATGAGTTCCAAGACAGGTAGGGCTACACAGAGAGCCCTGGTTTTTTGTTTGTTTGTTTGTTTTTGAGACAGGGTTTCTCTGTGTAGCCTTGGCTGTCCTGGACTCACTTTGTAGACCAGGCTGGCCATGAACTCACAGTGATCCAACTGCCTCTGCCTCCCAAGTGCTGGGATTAAAGACATGTGCCACCATGCCCGGCATCCCCCATCTTATAGATGTGGCCAAAGAAGCAACCCTATGTTTTCTAAATGGCCCAGAGAACATATATAGTATGCTTCTCCTCTTTCCCTTTGTCATTTTAGTGGAAGACGGTGGCTCAGCCCGACAGACTAGTCCTCTCCAAGCGATCTATTCGCCTCATTCATTTTCCTGGGTGAAAATGAGACTTTGATAGTAGCCTATGGATTCAATCCTACAGTGACTGCTGTTTGATGGGTCAGCCTTGGTTTTTGTTTTGACTTTAGCTTTTGTGTTATTAGCTCTTGTTCCTCTCAGCCTGATAGCCTCCATCAACCTCGTCTCTTCCCCATGAAGAAAACGCTCATTTCTCTTAGAAGCACTACTTTTGACTATTGTAACTTTCTTCCCCAAACTATTGCCGCCCCTGTTTTCTTTCCTTGCGTTTAGATTTTGGGTTTTCAGACCCCAGATTAAATAAGCTGGGCATAGTGGCTCAGGACCCCCAAGACCAAGTTTCCAGCACAAAGGAAATGTATTTGCCCCAGAGTGGCAGAGGGCAGAGACTAAGACACAAGGACAGGAGAAAGAAGAGACAGACGTGGCACATAGGAAAATTGCAGATTATAAAAGTAAAGGAGAAACCCATGTTAGGATCAGGTGTTTAATTTTAGTTGGACGTGACCATTAGGTGAGACAAAGGGGCCTTTTGACTGCTGGACTTCAATGCTTTGATAGCTGGAGCTCGGTAGTCAGCCTCAGGAGGAGGAATTGGCCACATAGGGGAGTGGACCTTGGTGGCTAGCTTCAGGGGTGTCATCTAACAGGCGTTAGCGAGGCAGAGGGGGAAGGGCAAGGCCTGCCAGCGCCATGCTCACCACAATCAAGCCGAGTCTCTTCAGCATATGCCTTTGATCCCAGTACTGGGAAATACAGGCAGACAGGTCTGTGTGAGTTAGAGGCAAGTGTGGTCCGCATAGCTAGTTCCAGGCCAGCGGGTGCTGGCTCCGTGGTTAAGGTCTCCTAGTGCTCTTACAAGCACCAGCGTTCAGTCACAAGCACCCAGCTAGTGAGAGCCTGCCTCAAACAGACAAAGAGAAATAAAACAAATAAGCGTGAAAACAAAGACGACTCGTTTTAGTTGCTGCCTTCCTTCACCGGAGTCCTGCTAGTCAACTTTTCTAAGCCAGGCCTGACTGTCCCCTCAGATCAGACACGGCCACTTTTGTTTATTGCTTGTATCCATGCAGAACCATCATTAGCTAACACCCCCAGCATGTTATCCTACACCTCAAGCAAGGTCCAGGGTGGGCGATGTGTGTCTGCTTTGCAAATCATGGCGCCACTTTTTCTTCTCTTTGGCTAAATTCTTGTCCGATTTGATCTCTTTACAAAGTGGCAGGCAAAGAATTTGTTGCCTCTGCCATTCTCTGCTGCTTTACAGTAAATTAATTAATAAAAGTTTATGCCATTTACTTATCATCTAAAGACTCATGTAGCTAAAAGGAAGTCTATTCCAAATAATTACCTGGTTATAGAATCTTCTAATGTGCTAAAAGTGAGAGTAAACTCACTGCTCCTTCCAGCTCTGCACAGTCCTGTGCAGTCTTTCCCAGTTTTCTCCCAGATTCTTAATCCAAGTTACTGTGTGGTGGCACACACCTTTAATCCCAGCACTAGGGAGGCAAAGGCAGGTGGATCTCTGTGAGCTCAAGGCCAGCCTTGTCTACATACTAAGTTTCAGGATGGCAGAGCTATATAGTGAAACTCTGTCTCAAACAAACAAACAAAAAACCAGATTAAAAAAAAAAAGTATTCCTAATTACATACAACCCTTGGTAATGTGGACTGAGTGCAGGTGTCAAGGTCAGCCTGGATATTATTATTATTATTTTTACACTTAAAAGTAGAGAAATAGGGGGTATAAAGATGGCCTAGGGGTTAAGATCGCCTACCGCTCATACAAAGACCAGAGTGTGGTTGCAAGCACCCTCCTTAGGTAGTTCACAAATACTTGTAATTCCAGGTCCAGGAGGATCCAATGCCTCTGGCCTCTATGGGCACCTGCACTCATGTGCACACACAGCACCACACACACACAATATACATACACACACATGCATACACGCATATACATACACACACAATTCAAAATAAATCTTTACAAGTAGACAAATTGAAACACTCATGATTTCTTCACCTGATGAAATGTCTTATGCACTCTCTGTTGCAGTCAACCAATTTTCAAGACCACTGACTCACAAAGGAGCCTGTTTCTAGAGGCTATGCAAGGACAGCAGGACAGCCAAAAGAAACTCTAGTTTTAGCTGCCGCCTTAGTTTTTCCATGCTCTGGTATGTCCTGGTGGTGGCTGACTGTTTCAACAGCCAGTCCCTAGCAGGTGGCTCTGTACTTTGGAATATGCGAATGTGTAGTGATTTTTTTTTTTCCACAAGCCTTGTGAAAGTCCTTGGCTGAGGCGCAAACAGAAATCCAATTTTAATGTCCTGTTTATGGTCCTGTTATGGTCCTAATAAGCCTTTACACTTAATCTTTTAAAATCTGGTCCAAGATACCTTGTTAGGGCAGTAATTGATATGTCAGCCTTAGAAAACACCATTACCCCAGACTACTCCAAGTGGAGGTCTCAGGAAATACAAGCTTCCTCTCTCTCCACTTTAAAACAATTTGTCTTCATTTTCTGTTTGTTTTTAGGAAATAGATGGCAAGAAATACACTGTGAAGTTGTAATTACCCCAGCACAGAGTGTGAGCGCTGATCAGGGCTTTGGCACAGATGGCTTTGCTGTCTTTGATGGCTGGCACAGACATGGCAGGGCCGCTGTCCGCCGGCTTCTGTGATCTAGACTGAAGACCTGATAGGGATGCGTTTCAGACACTGGCCTCCCTCCCCCTGGAGTGGACTCAGCTGTTTGTAGCTGGATGTGATCCCTGCGTTCTGCCTCTAAGGGAAACTCTCTTGTAATTTGGGGTTCCCTTCATTACTTTGTTCTAGTTGTGCCAAACCCTGGTTAGTGAACTAACATAGCCATGTTAGTTTTCTTTGACTCGAGGTGAGTCCTGCTGGTACCTGCAGTTCCCCATCACCGGAAAAGAAAAAAGGAAGAAAAACCAAACTGTGCCCCATTTTGGCTTAAATTTTTGATTCCGTCTTGTTTTCTCCTTATTTGGTCTTTCTCTTTATCTGGAGTATAATATAAAGTCCATCTGCCTGAGTACTCTGGTTATGCTAAGACTCTGGACCGTCAAAGTGTAAACATCTATTAGATTCCCGAGGAACAGGCTGTAGTAAGCCCTTTTCTCTTGATGTAATAAACAACTTGATACAGTTATCTCTGAAAGTATGTGATATCACTTAACAGAAAAGAAAGGGACTTTTGTCTCGTGGGCATAAATAATAATTGCAGTTCACTTTTGTAAAGGGTTTAGTATAGGGCAAGCAGTAGTCTACTAAATATTATAAGCATAAGGATCTCTTTGCATTTAAAATATTTTTTGGGGGGTGGCTGGAGAGATGGCTCAGAGGTTAAGAGCACTGTCATTCTTCCAAAGGTCCTGAGTTCAATTCCCAGCAACCACATGGTGGTTCCTAACCATTTGTAATGATATATGGTACCCTCTTCTGGAGTACAGGAAGAACACTATATACATAATAAATTAATAAAGCTTTAAAAATATTTTTAAAATAAAATAAAATATTTTTTTGTTAAGACTTTTGCTATATAGGCCAGGCTGGCCTTGAACGTATGATCCTTGGGAACGATACATGTTGATTATGGACCAACTTTCAACATAGGCATTGGTTCACAGTCATGGGACTCTTAACTGTGTCCCAGGAAGCCTTGACCTCAGCAGCTGCTTCAAATATTTAACACTGCTGTTTTGCTGTTGTTTGTTTTTGGTTTTTGTTCTTCAAACACTGCGGTTCCCTATAAGATATCGTTTGAAAAGAATGCTTCCATTGCTAAAAATAAGTCTCACCAAGGCAGTGAACTGTCTGGATCTCCTGTAAACATGAGTTTTCACTACACTGGAGATTTTGTTTTCTTGTAAAGTAGTTCCACTTGGAGGGAAGAAAAATGCCCCTGCTTTCTCTTAGTCAAAGATGTTGCCTCCTGCCCTGGGCATCAGCATAAAGTTCATATGCTCGTTAGTCACCAGGATGCCACAAGTTTTTCGGGATGAGGAGCTAAGTCAACTGCTAATTGCAGCAAACGGCGTCTTTTTCTCCCACAGAGAAGCCCGTGCTTCAGAGCAGGCACTCTTTAGATGGCTCCAAATTGACAGAGAAAGTTGAGACTGCTCAGCCGCTGTGGATAACACTGGCTCTGCAGAAGCAAAAGGGATTTCGCGAGCAGCAGGCCACTCGAGAGGAGAGGAAGCAAGCTCGGGAGACCAAGCAAGCAGAAAAGCTCTCCAAGGAAACTGTGAGTGGCCCACTCTGTTTTCAGTGTTGCTGTCCTAAGCTTAACTCTCTTCTGAGTCATGGGATTTATCTCTAAGATGGTAACTGAAGGTGCTGTTCAAAAAGGGCAGGGAAGTAAATAAATTGACAACCTTTAAATCAAGAAAGCTTTTTATTTAAAAAAAAATAATTTATTCATATTACATCCCGGTTGTTATCCCCTCGCTTGTATCTTCCCATTCCCACCCTCCCTCCCTTGTTTGCCTTGTTCCCCTCCCTCAGACCTCGGACAGAAGGGCACCTCCTCTCTCATCATATGACCACAGTCTGTCAGGTCTCATCTGGATTGCCCGTTTCCTGTGCCCACCAGGCCTCCCCAACCAAGGGGAAGTGATCAAATTCGGGGCACCTGAATTCACGTCAGAGGCAGCCCCCGCTCTCCCCACAACCATGGAGAATGAGTTTTCCATTGGCTAGATCTGCACAGGGCGTCTGCATGCATTGTCCTTGGCTGGTAAAACAGTCTGTGCAGGACCCCCTGGGTCCAGATCCTTCAGCCTTGATGGTCTCCTTGTGGGGCTTCCATACCACTCTCACCTGGAGTCCAGCAGTGAGTCCCAGGATCTGTCCCCACCCTCCACTGCATGAAGACTTTCATATAGAGGACATCTATGTTGGGCTAATGTCCACTTATAAGTGAGTACATACCATGCGTGTCTTTCTGGGTCTGGGTTACCTCACTCAGGATGATCATTTCTAGTTCCATCCATTTGCCTGCAGATCTCAAGATTTCCTTGTTTTTAATAGCTAAGAAGTATTCTAGTGTGTAAATGTACCATAGTTTCTTTGTCCATTCTTTGGTTGAGGGACATCTAGGTTGTTTCCAGATTCTCCCTATTACAAGTAAAGCTGCTATGAACATAGGTGAACAAATGTCCTTGTTGTATGGTAGAGCCTCTTTCAGGTATATGCCCTTGAGTAGTATAACCAGGTCTTGAGGTAGCACTATTTCCTATTTTCTGAGAAAGCCCCAGATTGATTTCCAAAGTGCTTGTACAAGTTTGTACTCCCACCAGCAATGGAGGAGTGTTTCCTTTTCACCACATCCTCACTAGCATGTGCTGTCACTTGAGTTTTTGATCTTAGCCATTCTGATGGGTGTAAGATGAAATCTCAGAGTGGTCTTTATTTGCATTTTCCTGATGACTAAGGATGTTGAGCATTTCTTTAAGTGTTTCTCAGCCATTCGATATTCCTCGGTTGAGAATTCTGTTTAGCTCTGAACCCCATTTCTTAATCGGGTTATTTGGTTTGTTAGAGTTTAATTTCTTCAGTTCTCTATATATTTTGTATATTAGCCCTTTGTTGGATATAGGGTTAGTGAAGATCTTCTCCCAGTCTGTAGGCTGCCATTTTGTTCTGTTGCCAGTGTCCTTTGACTTACAGAAGCTTTTCAGTTTCATGAGGTCCTATTTATTAATTTTTTATCTTATGCCTGAGCTATTGGTGTTCTGTTCAGGAAGTTGTCTCTTGTGCTGTACCATTGAGTTCAAGGCTTTTCCCTACTTTTTCTTCTAACAGATTTAGTGTCTTTAGTTTTATGTTGAAGTCTTTAATCCACTTGGACTTTAGTTTTGTGCAGGGTGATAAATATGGGTCTACTTGCATTTTTCTACATGTAGGCATCCAGTTAGACCACCACCATTTGTTGAAGATGCTACCTTTTTTTCCATTGTATGAATTTGGGTTCTTTGTCAAAAATCAAGTGTCTATAGGTGTGTGGATTTATTTCTGTGTCTTTGATTTGATACCATTGATCAACCAGCCTATTTCTATGACAGTACCAAAGTGTTTTTATTACTATTGTTCTATAGTACAACTTGAGATGAGTGATGGAGATTCCTCTGGAAGCTCTTTTATTGTACAAGATTGTTTTAGTTGTTCTAGGTTTTTTTGTTTTCAAAGTCTATGAAGAATTGTGTAGGTATTTTGATTGGGGTTGCATTGAATCTGTAGATTGCTTTTGGTAGGATGGCCACTTTTACTATGTTGATTCTCCCAACCATGAGCAAGGGAGATCTTTCCATCTTCTGATGTCATCTTCTATTTCTGTCTTCAGAGACTTGAAGTTTTTTTCATAGAAGTCTTTCACTTGTTTGGTTAGAGTTACACCAAGACCCTTTATGTTACTTATGTCTATTGTGAAGGATATAGTTTCCCTATTTTCCTCAGCACATTTGTCTATTGACTTGAGTTGATTTTTTTTTATCTAGCCACTTAGGTGAAGGTGTTTATCAGCTACAGGAGTTCTCTGGAATTTTGGGGGTGACTATCCTATCTGCAAATACCAATACTTGGACTTCCTCCTTTCCAGTGTGGATCCTCTTGATCTTTTGTTCTTATTGCTCTAGCTAGAACTTTAAGTACTAAATTGAGGACATAGGGAGAGAATGGGCAGCCTTGACTACTCCCTGATTTTAGTGGAATTTCTGAATTTCTCTCCATTTTATTGTTTAGGTATGTGCCTTGTATCCCTGGTTTTCCAAGTTTTTAAACATGAATCAGTAGTGGATTTTTTTCAAATGCTTTTTTTTTTTTTTGGCATCTAAGATGATGACCATGTGGTTTTGTTTTGTTTTTTCCTTTCAGTTTGTTTATATGGTGGATTACATTGACAGATTTCTGCATATTGAACCATCCCTGACTGCCTAGGATCCCTGCCTACTTGGTTATGGTGAATGACATCTTTGATGTGTTCTTGGATTTGGTTTGCGAGTATTTTTATTGAGTATTTTTGCATCAATGTTCATAAGAGAAATTGGTCTGAAGTTGTCTTTGTTGGGTCTTTGTGAAGGTTAGGTACCAAGGTGACTGTGGCCTCATAGAATGAGTTTGATAATGTTCCTTTCATTTCTATTTTGTAGAATAGTTTGAAGAGTATTGGTATTAGCTTTTCTTTGAAGGTCTGGTGGAGTTTTGTGCTAAAACCATCTGGCCTTGGGCTTTTTTTTGGTTGGGAGACTTTTGATGACTGCTTATATTTCTGTAGGATAAATAGGACTATTTAATTTGTTTACCTGATCTTGTTTCAACTTTGGCAAGTTGACTCTATCAAGAAAATTGTTCATTTTCTTTAGATTTTCTAATTTTGTGGTGTATAAGTTTTTTTATTAATTTGTTCATATTACATCTCAATGGTTATCCCCTCCCTTGTATCCTCCCATTCCTCCCTCCCTCCCATTTTACCCTTACTCCCCTCCCCTATGACTGTGACTGAGGGGGATTACCTCCCCCTGTATATGCTCATAGGGTATCAAGTCTCTTCTTGGTAGCCCGCCAACCTTCCTCTGAGTGCCACCAGGCCTCCTTATCCAGGGGACGTGGTCAAAGTGTGTAAGTTTTTGAAGTAAGACCTTATGATACTTTGGGTTTTTTCAGTGTCTGCTATGTCTCCCTTTTCATTTCTGATTTTGTTGTTTGGATAGTGTCTCTCTGCCTTTTAGTTAGTTTGGCTAAAGGTTTGTCTATCTTGTTGATTTTCTCAAAGAACCAGCTCTTGGTTTTGTTGATTATTTGAATTGTTCTCTCTGTTTCTAATTTATTGATTTTAACCCTGAGTTTTTTTCCAGCCATCTACTCCCCTTGGGTGTTCCTGATTCTCCCCTTCCTCTAACCCCAGGGCTTCCACATGTGTCATTAAGTTGCCTGTATGAGATGTTTCCAATTTCTTTATGAAGGCACTTAGTTCTATGAACTTTCCTCTAGCACTGCTTTCAATGTCTCCCATAAATTTGGGTGTGTTGTATCTTCATTTTCATTGGATTTTAGGAAGCCTCTAATTTCTTTATTTCTTCTCTGACTGAGATATCACTGAGAGTTATTCAGTTTCCAAGTGTGTGTAAGAGTTTTGTTATTTCTGTTTTTGTTGAGGCCCAGATTTAGTCCATGGTGGTCATAGGATACAAGGTATAATTTCAATCTTCTTGTATCTGTTGAGGCTTGATTTGTGACTACTATATGGTCACTTTTGGAGAAGGTTCCATGAGATGCTAAGAAGGTGGTATAATCCTTTGTGTTTGGGTGAAAAGTTCTATAGCTACCTGTTAGGTCCATTTGATTCATGACGTCTGTTAGTGTCATTATTTCTCAGTTTAGCTTTGTTTTGTTGACCTATCCTTTGGTGAAAGGGGGGTGTTGAAGTCTCCCACTATTAATGTGTGGGGACCAATGTGTAGTTTAAGCTTTATTAATATTTCTTTCACAAATGTGGGTGCCCTTGTAATGGGGGCATAGATGTTCAGAATTGTGATGACATTGTGGTTGAATTACTTTGAGGAGGATGAAGTGTCCTTCCTCATCTCTTTTGATTAATGTTGGTTGAAAGTCTATTAGATATTAGAATGGCCACTCCAGCTTGCTTCTTGTGTCCGTTTGCTTGGAAAACCTTTTCCCAGCCCTTTACCCTGAAGTAATGTCTATCTTTGTGGCTGAGATGAGTTTCTTGATTGCAGCAGAATGCTGGGTCTTGTTTATGCATCTATTCTGTTAGTCTGTGTCTTCTTACTGGAAAGTTGAGACCATTGATCTTGAGAGAGATTAGTGACCAGTGACTGTTAGGTCCTTTGATTTTGATGTTGGATGAGGTAGTATGTTTGTGTGTTTGTCTGCTTTGCTTTGCTAAAGTGAAATTATCTATTTACTGTGTGGTCCTGGGTGTGGTTATTAGCCTCTCTGGGTTGGGGTTTTCCCTCTATAATATTCTGTAGGGCTGGATTTTGTGGATAGGTACGGTTTGATTTTATTTTTTGATTATTATGTAGCAGGAGGATTTTCTTTTCTGGTCTAATCTATTTGGTGTTCTGTAGGCCTCTTATCGGGAAAGCTTTTTTTTATCCATTATAAAATTTAATTTGGTTGTTAATATGCTTGTAGGTGAGCCTGATTTGGCAGAATCTACGATGTATGTATTTACAGCAAAGCTCACGCACAATGGTTTCAGTAGTGGCCTATTCCTTGTCTGAGGTTCCACTTCCCACAGTTTGAATGACCTGAAGTCAATCATGATCCAGAAGTAATAAGTGGAAAACTCCAGGAATAACAATTCATGGACTTAAATTGCCATTTTATGTGATGAAATCTCTTGTCCTATTCCACGGGGCATGAATACTCTTTGTCCTGCATCTACACTGTATGTGCCAAGTACCAGCTAATCATCGGATGCCCATTTTGGTTGTCAGATCCAATGTCACGGGGTCCTAGTGTTTGTGTCTACCCTAGTTTACTTAATAATGGCCCCAAGGTGTGATGGTAATGAGACTGGAGGTTAATGTATGCCAGGAAGCTGCAAAGTACTTCCTGGGTTAAAAGCTCTTGACTTAATAACAAAAGAAAAACAATCATGAGCTGAAGTGGTTGGAATCTAAGGTGAGCATGAAACAGGACAGGCTTCAGTTCTCTCCCTGGTTTCAGACCTCTCACGAGGCTCTTATACCATGCCGGTCTTGGAGAAGGAAAACTGCTAACTATTGGAGGTACAGAAGTGAGTTTGTGCAGTGGGCTGTCCATCCGGTGCCTTGTTCTGTTCTGTGACCTAATTTTATAATCATCTTGATGGGGCTCTTCATCCTTGGTACACACCACTGAGTCTTCACTGGAGGCCTGTCTTGAAGGCACTGCTCCCAAGTGCAGCCCAGTCCCTCTCACTGGGGTGAGAGACCATGCACTGAAAACATACATTCCCTGTCGTTCCCAATGCAGGCCAGCATCAGCCCACAGCCTGGAAGCAGTCGATTAAGCAGAGCTGGTTCCCTGCACAAGTCTGCTGCTCCATCAGAAGATAAGAAGCCCGAAACTGCAGTGTCCAGGCTCCAGCGCAGAGAGCAGCTGAAGAAGGCCAACACCCTTCCCACCTCCGTGACAGGTAGACAGCTTGCCTATAGTTACAGGTTTTATTTCCTACCACGTGGGGACTGCCACAGACTCTTAGACATCACAGAGCACAGGCTCTCTGCAGACCCAGGCATGAACTCCGATGCTGATGCGAACCCAGGAATCCCTCAGCTCGCAGCAGAGACTGTGAGCTGTCTTTAGTGAGGTACAGAGCCCTTTGGCTTGTAACCTTTACTCTCTTCCATGATGGAAATCCTTCAGCTGTGGCTAATTTGAAGCTTCTAATATGACACCAACTGGCTTGCTGGGTTTCTGAAATTTTAACAGGACAATATGAGTCATAGCCGGTCCCTCACTGTCCATCATCTGGTTATTATTTATCTTTTTCTTTGTTTGCTAGTAAGGAAGAACATATACCAGAACTTTTTTTTTTTTTTTTTTAAGGAAGAGATGAATATAACAAGGTTGGGGAAGGCAAGTTTAGGTAAACCTGAAGCAGAATGAGCCTGGACTGGTCCTGTCATCTGAAATGACAATAGAGATAAGTATGAGAAAGTCACCACCTGGGCCTCTGTGTGGAGGTTGAAAGTGGAAGCTGCTTCCACTTCCTGGTGACTCACAGTGCAGACACTCAGCCATTCCCACTGATGTGATGCTAGAGACGGGTTCTGATTGTCTGACTTTATGGAGGAAGTTTTCTCATCACTGCATCCTTAGTGCTAATTAGCAATGGGCACTTTTCTTGTTTATGACACTTGAAAAATGTTAAAAAATAAAATGTCCCAGTTGTAGTTTTAAACGAAAATACCAGGTTATTCTGTTTTATCAATAAAGACTCAGGAACCAGATGCTGAGGTGGAAAACCTGCTAGTCCAGAGAGGCAGAGAAAGCACTTAGCGGATCTTCCTGCTCAGCTCACGTCCTGATGGAAAAGGCCCCCACAGGCTCACTATCTAAGTTTTTCTCTGCTTGGAACTTGATCTGGATCAACTTTGCCTTTCTGGGGATTACAGACTGTTCCTGAAAAAAAAATACTAGGAGGTGATTCTATTAATTATCTAGGATACAAAATAGGCCTACAGAAAATTAGACCACAAAATGTACAAATCAGGAGAGATCAATTACAAACTCTTAATCAGATATTAACTGGCTACCGTCCACAATTAGATTAACTACTCAAGAGGCTGAGTAAGGTGATAAGAACTGAAATAGTCCAAGAAACTTAGCAACTAAGGCTGAGAGCGAATTGGCTGTGGTAGAAAAGAAATTATAGGATGTACATGTGGAGTGCTTGGACCTAAAACTAGATTGTATTTTGTTATTTTGCCTTCTACTCATTCTCCCACAAGAATTCTTATGCAGAGAGAAGATAATAGCTTAGAATGGATAGCTTTAGCACATAAACAGAGTAAAACAGTAAAGACCTATGTGGAAAAGATTTCTGAATTGATTCTGAAAGGAAAACTGAGACTTTGCCAATTAGCAGGAATGGACCCAGCAGAAACTGAGGTACCTTTTACTGATGTTGATATTGCCTCATTATGGGGAGACAGTGAACACTGGCAGGGAGCTTGCAGTGGTTTTTTGTTGTTGTTGTTGTTTTGTTTTGTTTTTAAGAAATTAACAACAGATACCCAAAGTATCTCAATTCATAAAAAGAGCTAATTAGATTCTCCGTTGTATAATAAAAAGGACTCCAATTTCTGGTGCTCCTACATTTTACACTAATGCCAATAAATCAAAAAGGGCAGGTTATAAGTCAGAACACATAATGAAGGTTTGTTGAGAGTCATTATGATTCAGTTCAAAAACCAAAATTATATGCAATTCTGATAGTGTTATCAGATTTTCAAGAATCTCTTAATATAGTAACTGACTCTCAATATACTGAAAGAGTTGTTTTGCATATAGAAGCTGCTGATCTAATTCAGGATGACTCCAACTTAACTTCACTATTTATTCAATTACAATGAGTGATCAGAAATAGAAATCATCCATTATATATAACTCATATAAGATCTCACACGGGTCTACCAGGCCCTCTAGCACAAGGTAATGGTGAAATTGATCAACTGTTTTTTTTTTAATGTTATGTGAGATTTATTAAATGAGCATGGGGGGAGAAGGAAAGGGTGGAGGGGTACCCCAGAGAAAGAGAGACCGAGACAGGAAGAGTAAGAAGAAGAGAGAGTAGGAGGAAGAGTCAGAGGAAGTAGAGCCCAACTATTGTTAGGAATAGTTCAGAGTTTCATAAAAACAGCATGCTAGTAGCAAAGGTTTATAGAAGGAAATTTTACCGTTTGACACTGTCTCAAAAAGAAGTGACGGGGGTCATGGCAGCTGGTAAGATCCACAGGTTCACCTTGGGGCTCAGGTAGAGTCAGGAAGATTGTGAGTTTAGGGCCATAGCAGCTCCAAGGCAAGCTCGATCATTCGTGGATTGACCTCTGTCTAAGTCAAACTCTCACCCTGGAGAGGGGACTGGGGAGGTGTTTGCTAACAGATACAACATTACAGAGAAGTTCAAGAAATCTGTTGTATTTCCTGATCCCTGTTGTATCTACAGGGATCGTAGATAACAACCAACTGGACTCTTAAAATGATGAGAGTAGATTGTCAATGTTGTTACGTAACTCTGTGACTGTCAGCTAGATTTAGCTGTTCTGGGATGTGTGTGTGAGCACATTTCATCTACAGTGAGTATGTGTAATTCTGTTGAGTACACTTTCTGTTTTTATGTGGTTCTTACTTATTTCTCTTTCCCTTTGAACCCATGCAGTGGAGATCTCAGATTCTGCGCCCCCAGCCCCACTGGTCAAAGAGGTCACCAAGAGGTTCTCCACCCCAGATGCTGCCCCTGTGTCCACAGAACCTGCCTGGTTGGCTTTGGCCAAAAGAAAAGCAAAGGCCTGGAGCGATTGCCCACAAATTATTAAGTAAACAGTGACTTTTACCCATTTCTCTGGCCAGTTGTTGGCTCTTTTCTTGCCCTTTTTATTTATTTATTTTTTATATGAGGTAAAGAAACCAAGCTAGGGAAAAGAAGCATGTTTTATAGGCTCTAAAATAATGTTTAGAAACTGAACTGGTGGTGTTCATTGTAAAGAGTGTATTTGCACAACCCTGGGTCCTGGTGCCTTGAGCTCCCCCTTGTTCTCAAGAGACAGTTTTGTCTGAGGGACCACATGAAGCGAAATCTGCAAATGAGAGCTCCTCAGGAGAGCCTGCCATGCCCGCCATCCCATGGCCCTCACATATGCACACCCATGCACCATTTCAGAACATGTCCTTTTGCCAATCTCTGTAAGTTGTTTTTTTTTTTTTTTTTGATTCTCTACTCCAGAACATTTACCCCACTATGTTTGAATATGTAACAGTGACAGGTTCACATGTACATAAAACATGGTGTCACTCTCCTGAATGCAGTAACTGGAAAGTTAGGAAAAGCTGGCTCCCAACTCTGTGCCTATGTCTGTCTTTTTGTGAATTTTCCCCACCCTAAAACCATCACAGAGCAAATCCACTCACATTCGTACCACACTAGATCCATGGCATGCCTCGTCATACCAGTACCCTCTTGAAAGACACATGGACCATTTGGCCTAGCTGGCTCCTAAGGAACATTTGTATTTATTCTGATGAAAAAAAGGAAATCCTGTGCCAGACCTGTCTCTGAGACTCTCCGTCAGTGCTGTGGCCCCTCAGCAGCCCAGGTTGCAGTCCCACCTCCTGGGAGCACAGGGCTCAGCATATATATTTTTAGGGAAGACTTTTCAGATGGATTGTGATCTAACCCAAAGGTGAAGAACCTTGGGGTGTGGCGACTGGTGTCATCTAGCTTTTCACACTGAAGAGAAGGCTTGTCCATCCAAAGATGCAAAAATGAGACAAGAAAATAAAACCGTCACCCACACCAGCCATGTATGTACGATAGTTGAGGTTGCTGGCATTCCATGCCTCTGAAATCTCCCCTTGGCCTTTAGGGAAAATGAACAAGCCAAGATGTGTAACCTGTTTGTACTAAGGACTTCCAGCAGAGATTTTTTTTCTTTACTGTACTTGAATAATTCTGAGTCGAATGTTCCAAAGCATTTAAAATTTAGAGCATTCACCTTGATACCTTTAAAAAAAAAAGCATCTCAGAGTTTTACGTGGCCTTGTTATCATACACATGTGCATACAAAGAAGGGACTTGGCAGTTTCAAAGCCACCTGTATTTGTTTATTTCTCTAGATTTGCTTTCCATGACGCTAGACATACCAGCAAATGCCTACATACTGCTGGCACTAACTTTGTATCTCAAAGTGTTGGCATATTTTCCTTTTCGTAGATTCTTACTCTGAAATATCAGTGCAGACCCTTTGCCCAGTGCAGAGGAAACTGCGTCCTTTTTTCCTCGCATACTAACATGTTTTATAGCATCCATTACCACTTTTCCTTTGTGCTTACTCAATATGCAATGTGCTGTATTCAGTCTACCCTTCAGGATGACAGGGATGCTGTTTACCATATAGGAACCATTTTCTCTCTAGAAACAATGGGTCAGCTTCATAGAGCAGCTGGTGTGTGTGGTCAAGTGGATAGCTGTACTATTGCAAGTTGGATTTAGTGTCATATATCCTGGACCTTCAGACTGTTAAGAATCAATATAACTTTTTTTCCCCACTGCTATTGTAAGCAACTAATATTCCACTGCACGTTTTCCACACTGGTGTTCATTTTTAAATCTGATGTGTAGATGTTTGTTAGTTCAATGATTTCCTCACTGATCTATAACACTTTTGAATGGGAATCTTTCCACCCAAAGCCCTAGAATTATAGTGCTACAGCGATTCTTCCAAACTGCCTCCTCCTTCTGTCCTGTCAGCTTTGGCCAGTATTACAGTCAAAGCAGGAAACAGGTACAGAAGTAAGATGAGAAACAATAGGGCTGGGTGTGGTGGCTCTCGCCTTTTATCTCCCTTTGTGAGGCAGGGGCAGGCGGGTCTCTTATGCGTTCAAGGCCAGTCTGGTCTACACACTGAGTTCCAGGCCAGCCAAGCTACATGATGGAGACCCTGTGTCCAAACAAACAAACAAAGACTAGTAGATGCCTTCACCCCGACTCAGCACCACCAGCTGAGTACTCCACAGTACAGGACACAGCTTGGTTAAGGATACCCACCAACACCTTTAAAAGAAGAATCTACTGAAGAAAAGGCAGCCATCATACTTGCTAAAGAGTCCATGTTTAACATTTCATTTAAAGTCGCCCCACACCTGCACTAAATACCAATGAAGTGTTATTCTGCTTTAGTTGTGTTGCACTCTTCTGAGCAACAAACTATGGGGAAGTTCTGTGAAAACAAAAAAGTCAAGACTTCTTTTTCTTTTAATGAATGACTGCTGTATTAAATATACAAACTTCTTTTTAAATTTAAACACACTTCTGGCAAGGTTATAGATGATTAACCTCTGCTCATAGACTTATCTATGAAAGTAGAATTTTTTGTTTACTTTAAAAATGTTTCAAGTGCAATTGTTTCTTATAAAACATGATTGATTACCATTAAATTCTCATTTTAGCTGGCTATCTGCAAATGTATAGTATGTATCCACCGTCTCTTCTTGTGATGTTTAGTTTGCTTATTTTAAAGCAGCAACATTAGCTACAAGTGTCTTGCAATATTTTTACCAACAATAAAATTAAGTAGATACTTAATAAAAATTCCTTAGTGTGATTTTAATATTATTTTGAGATTTTGGTTGTATACAGTTTGAATGTAAAAATGTCCATTATTTAAGGGGAAAGACCTTTCAATAAAATACTGACAAGATCCTTGGCACTCATGGAATATCCTTTTTAAGCTCAAGTTCTGACTGACTTTAATGGCCATCTATGAGCAATCATCTATTTACAGAGTTTTGGATGAATAAGAAAATTTCAAGTTGTTTCTAATGCTACTTTGTTTTTCTGAAAAATTCCAGTGGAAGAACATATGAATGAGTGAGAGTGCTTATCTCCAGTCCAAACGGCGAGTGCTCTCTCTGCATCTCAGATACAGTGATCTTGCACTCTCCTAACTGTAGGCCACAGCTCAGCAGCCTCAGTTAAGGGCCTGTGAGCAGTACAGCTGCGGGCCAGCTGCCACAGGGCTACACCTTGGCCCCTCCAGGAATGTGACCTGCAAGAACTTGGTGGAAAACTGTGAAGTCAGCATGGGCTGCATAGCAGGGATGATGAATGCCCAATGTTACCAGTATCACGTTGAAACGGTGTATGTGTAGAAACATAAGGCCCTAGTTCCGTGGTAGAGTGCTTGCCTAGCATGAACAAAGCCCTAGGTTCAAGTCCCAGCAATGCACACACATGCTCCCTCCCTCTCCCTCTCTCCCCCTCTCAGGCTAGAGAAATGGTTCATTAAGAGCTCTTGTTTCCCACAGAGGAACCAGGCTCAGTTCCCAGCATCTACACAGTGGCTCACTCCAGCTCCAAACGATCCCATGCTCTCTGCCGGCCTCTGAAGGGAATGCACATATGGTGTGTTTACATACATACAGGCAAAACACAGAAAATAAAAATCTTTTCAAATTTACAGTATAAACAGTAAATGGTGTATTCTGTTTCTAACTCACAAAATATGTTCTGATCCTTTCTTTTCCACAGAGATCTTGAAACCCCCCCTGAAAGCCACAGAACTACTTTAATGTATTAGGGTTCTCTAAAGAAACATAGTCAGATATATTTATCTAGATGGAAAAATGAAAGGTTATTTATTAAAAATATATATAGCCTAATATGATTTCTCCAGAGAAACAACTAACAGATGTGTATAAAAGTAGAGATTCAGGAATTGGCTCATGAGGGTAAGGAGAGTGCAAAGCCACCATGTGTTGTTTGCACACTAGAGACCCGCAGAACGTGTGCTGTAGTTCGATTCAGATAAAGGCCAAAGGCCTCAAGACCAGGAAGCCGATGGTGTAGCCTGCAGGCCTGAGAGTTGGGGGTCTGGGGTGGGGGTGGGGGTTACAGTAGCTGTTGCTAAGTCTCAGTCTGAAAACGTCCCAGACCAGGAGCTCTGTGTCCAAGGGCAAACGTGAACGGCCAGCTCAAGAAGACACTCCTTTCCTGCCTTCTATTCCAGAAGGGACAGCCCACCCATAATGGCACACTGGTGAAGACACACAGGTCTCAGTTGGTCTGCTCAACCAATTCATAAATAGCCTCACACCCACACCAAGAAGTGCTGATTGCCAGCTGCCTGCGTTCACTTGCCTATGACTGAAAATCACAGACTAACTGCAAACAGGGTTATTTAGCTCTCGGTTCTGAAATCCGAGGGGTTCAAGATCCAGTGGCAACACCTGGTTATAGTGTCCCTAACTGACAGAGACCTTTGCAGAGTCCCAACCAAGATGGTGCTGGGCGTCACATGGCAAGGCAGGGCACACTGGCTCTGCTCTCTCCTCTTACAAGTGCCAGTCCCTCAGCATCCCTGCCATAGCCTCATATAATCTTAATCATCTCTCAAAGGTGCCACCCCTAAGTACCATAGTGGGGTTATGTTTCCACCTCAATACCACCCAGTGGGGGTGTTTGATGAAGACATTCAGCCTAGTGCAGCATCCTTTTGACCATAAAAACAAATGTTCCTAAAACATACAATTAACCATCTGTCTTAGTTAGGGTTTCTATTGCTGTGATGAAATGCCACGACCAAAAGCAAGGTGCGAGGGAAAGGTTTGCTTGGCTTACACTTCCACAGCACAGTTCTTCAATGAAGAAATCAGGACATAAACTCAATAGGGCAGGAACCTGGAGGCAGGAGCTGATGCAAAGACCATGGAGAAATGCTGCTTGATCAGCATGCTTACAGAAGCCAGAAACAGCAGCTCAGGGATGGCACTACCCACAATGCGCTGGGTTCCCCATCGCTCACTAATTAAGAAAATGTTCTGACAGGAGTATTACAGCCCAATCTTATGGAGGCATTTTCTCAGTTGAGGCTCTCTCCTCTCAGATGACTTTAGCTTGTGTCAAGCTGACATAAAACTAGTCAGCGCACCAGCACACATAACTAGAAATACTACTAAACATACCAAGTGGTTTATCCTCTCGTCCTTGAAGCTCCTGCATCTTCCATAGGAAGTAAACATAGCTGCTCTCTCTTGAAGTACCACAGACAAATTCCTTAACCAAAATAGACTCTTTAATATAAAACCATACACATAGCTTTACAATGACATTTCCGACCGTCTCGCACATACATACTTTTAAGGACTATGATTATTCTTATCAGCACACAGTAAATCCAGACAGTAAATATAATTATTTCTGCACCCAATCACAAGCATTGACTCCCAGACCACAGGAGAAGAGAAGACCTCTCCAGGGAGCTCACACACACTTCGCAGCTCTCCACTCTGACACTCGAGGACCCACAGCTTCCCGTCAGTAGATGCAGCTGCCAGCAGCATTTCACTGCTACGGCCGTGGTGACAGAAAGCAAAGGGTGTTGCGTACACCCTGGCTGTTGTCTCAAACTTCCACCGGAGGTGACCTTCTGCACTACAGCAGTAGAGAGAACAGTCATGGGAACCAAAAAATACTTCTTGCTCTGATGCTGAGATACACGGGGATGAAAAGATTGGTCCTCCAGCAGAGAAGCACCAAACCTGCAAGGAAAGAGGAGCAACAGGCAGTCACCCGAGTGCGACCTTACCCGTGACAGGGCTCTTCACACTGTTAGAAGAGGGGAAATGGGAGACCTCTTGGTAACTCCAAAAACAAAAGTGATGCCCATATCTGCAAAGTAGCATTCTCATGCCAGGCTGCTCCAGTGCTACAACCAGGACAAGATATACTAGGCCATCATTATAATGAATCTTGAGCATACTTGAGAATTCCTCCTGTTATGTTTAGAGACACGGTGTTTAAAGAAAAAAAAAACTCCATTAGGTCTTCAGTATATGTTGTTAAAAACAATCTTGGGCAGAGGGTGGAACCTTGCTCCAATTCTAGCTCTAGGAAAAAAAAAAGAGAAAGGGGAAAAACATGTCCTACTCAAGTGTTCCAAACACACTGAGAAGGAATTAGACTGAAAAGAATTTTAGATTTAGAGCTTTAAACAAAAATTTGTGTATTGCCAGGTAGCATGTGCACCCAAGAGGCAGAGGCAGGCGGATCTCAGTTCTAGGCCAGCCTGGCATGTGCAATGAGTTTCAGGACAGCACGTGAGACCTTGTATCAAAAAAAAATTAAATTATATATATATAATAAATATATATATATTTAATTATATATGATATATGACACATCAAACTCAGACCCATATGCCTTAAACACACACACACACACATGGAGGAAGGGAGGGAGGGAGAGGAAGAAAGAGAGGAGAGAGGGGGGGGGAACGGAACAGGAGAGAAAGAGAGAGAGTGCGTACTTACGAAAGCTAGGACAGAGTGAAAGTCAGCCCACAACACAAAACAAAGCAGACACTAATACACACACAGAGAGAGAGAGAGAGAGAGAGAGAGAGAGAGAGAGAGAGAGAGAGAGAAAAGAAGAAGAAGAAGAAGAAGAAAGAGAAGGAGGAGGAGGAGAGGAGACAGATAGACAGAGAGACAGAGACATCAAACAAGGGCTCCAAATGTAGCTTAGGAACAGAACTGTTGCTGATCATAAGCAGGTCCCTTGGTTCAGTCTCCAGGGCTGGGGGCGGGGGTTCCACACAGAACTAGATCTTCCCACCTGCTCTCCTGAGTGAGTAAAGCAGAGCAAACCGCCATCCACACAGCCGATGCAAATGTACCTCGGGCAACACCTCGGGGAAGAGAACAGAGGCTTTCCACAGGAGTGCTTCCAAACTATGCTCCCCGTAGCCTGTCATGACCAAAGCAATTGATAGCACTGAAAATCATTCTACAAATCAAGTCTCTTTAACATTCTAATTACATTTATTTACGGTGTGCGTGCACATGTATGTTCGTATGTATGTGCCACAGGGCACATGTGGAGGCTGGAGGACAACCTGTGTGAAGCGATTCTCTCCTTTTGTCACGTGGGAGGAGTTTTAATTCAGGTTGTCAGGCAGCACGCGCCTCTACATGCAGAGCCAGTTTACAACAAAGTAACAATCTTCAGAGCCAGAGCCACAGTGATAGTGATAGATGACGCTGTCCATGAAGCCAGCACAGCAGAAACGTCAGTGCCTACTTACAAAAGCTAGGACAGAGCGAAAGTCCGCCCCCAACAGAAAACAAAGCAGAGACTAACACAAACATCTAGCGTTAGGATGGAAAAACAATGTAAAAGTCAGGAAAAATTAAGATCTTTACAATGAACAAGAAGCTTTTTGTTGTTTGCTTTGCTTTTGTTTTACTTATTTTTTTTTTAAAGAAAGGATCTCACTATGTAGCCCAGGCTACCCTGGAACAAACTACATAGGCCAGGCTAGCCTGGAACTCTCAGAGACCGACCTGCCTCTGCCCCCAAGTGCTGGAATTAAAGGCGTGCGCCACTGAGGGACAGATGAGAACTTAACATGAAAAGGTTAAAAACAGCCTGGAGAGAGGGCTCAGTGGCCACATCACATGTTGTTCTTACAGTGACCCAACTTTGATTCCCAACACCCACACTGCAACTAGCAGCCATTTGTAATGCAGTCCCAGGGCATCCCATGCCCTCCACTGACCTCTCCAGGCACCAGACATGTGTAGTGCACAGACAGACAATTGCTTACACACATAAAAATAAGCAAATCTCTCTTAAAGGTTAAAAACAGCCAAAGAAACAAATAACAATATAAAACATGAACTCATATTTCCTTGTCTTTCCAAATAATTTCAACCATTTTAAGTGAATTCTAGCTCATTAATATGTGGAGAATATTTAACTGAAAACTACTCGGACTTTCAAACGTCAAAATCAAGATGGGGAATACAGCAACACGTTACTTTATGCCTACAGGATTTACAGCCAGTAGAAGTCCCCCGAGTGTGGCACAGTACAGGTGGTGTGGCTCCAGGCTCAAACATGGAGAAGAAAAGAGAGTTCCTCCACAGTTTAGCTTCCAGACACATGTCTTTTCCTGCAAATAAGAGTTTAAATTAAGTGTGTGGTGCTAGTGGTTAACAAGCCCACATACAGAGCAGCTAAGGTTTGGGTAGCCTTAACACTGTGTTGTGCTCTGTCTTGGAGGTGCTGGCACTGCAGCCAGAGCCTTGCACGTGCTGGACCACGAAGCAGTTGTCACTGTCTAGATGTCCCTCTTCACTCACTCAGAATCCTCCTGCCTCTGCCTCCTCAGTGCTGGGATTTCAGGCATGCGCCATCATGGTAGGTAAGTTAGTACCAAGGCAGCAAAGAACATCACTGATACTCATGTGTAACGGATAGCACGTTAGTATTTTCCCGTCTGATTAATTGGTGTGCATGGGTGACAGGATACGTGTGCATAGACTCACTCTGAATACACAACTTGGTATGTTTCTTCCACTGATTCTATAAAATGACTTAAAATAATTTTAATATATTCAAAATAAAATTATCTCATTTTCTGATAAAAAATGTTAGAAACCAATTACTCAATCTTCTAAACAATTTGATGCACATATTTGTCTGTTTCTAATTATTTTGCCAGGATGAAATAGAAAAAAATTATTTTTTGTCAAAGGACATGAAACTTACACAGTCACACTGCTTATTACATTTACTTGCTGTGCGTGGTGTGTGCACGTGTGTCTGTGAATCTCTTTATTTTTTTAAGGCATGTAGCCAAGCTGACCTCAAGCTCACTAAGTAGCCAGGATAACCGCACACCGTTGAGTCTCTCAAGTGCTGGGTGACAGACACATAAGCCACATATAGTTTGAGGGATGGAGCGCAAGGCTTCGTGCATGCCAGCCAGGCACTGTGGCAGCTGAGCTGTATTGCAGCCTCTCCATCCATCTTCCTCTGTGCCCTCTTATCTGCGACCTATCTCGCCGGCGCTGACTGCCAAGCACTGTAGCACAGTGAGCTATGTATTTCCAAACCAATCTCAGTGTCTCGTTGTCACTGCTCTAAGGCTAAAGGACTGAACCATTTGTGTTCAGCAGCTTCTTGGTGATCTTGTGTGTTTATGTCCCCTTGTTTTGGTTTTCTATCTGGGTTTTTCTAATTAATTTATATTTACTCTTTATTTCTATTTATACCAATTAATAAGTTTTGATTCGCTGTTATTTCAAAAACAACCTCAGTCTATTTCTTGTAGTTTTTATGAAAATTTGATATTTTCATATAATGTGACCTTAAAATAGCCTACTGAGTTCTTACTTTGATTTTTTTTTTTTCTGTTATGATCATTCTGAATGCTTTATAGTGCGGACATTATTTGAAAGGAAGCTAAAGATGACAGCATGTAACTAACCACGCCTTTCCAGACCCGCTGCTATGCTTGGGCTCTAGCTGCCACCTGCCCTCGGAGCACTGCACAGCACTTGTGTGTCTGCGGGGTGATGCTGAGGCGGTGACTTCTTACATAAATGTCTAGAGCATAGGCGTGCTGGTCATGGGATCCGACGTAAATGAGTCCTGTGGTTGGATCCAAGGCTGGCGAGCTTTTGACAGCATCTTCAGTAGTAAATGTCCAATATTTTTCTCCACTGTTACTTTTTAGAACATAAACTAATCCATTATAACAGCCTATAGAGAAACAAATGTAAAAGATGAGACTAAGATCCATTGAAATAAAATATTTAGTTTTAAAAAATGGCGATTCCTAGTCACACCCTTCATTTATGTTCATGTTCACCTACCCGATTTAGATTTCAGCAAACAATCAGAAACTGAACAGCAGTCACTCGTGTAAAGCGTTACTCAGTGCTGCTGTGGTGGAGTCTTTAAGCCAGCACTCGGCCTCACCTCCCAGGTGCCGGAGTTAGAGGTGAACAGCACTGCACCCAGCAGCCCTCACTCTGTAGTAGTACTATGGACCAGCAAGACAGCAAAGGCACCTGGCCCAAGCCCGACCACCTGCCCTTGATCCCAAGACAAACACAGGACAAGGAGAAAACCGACTCCTTGAGGTTGTCCTCTGACTGCACGAGGGCGTGTGCACACCCACACTGACAGAACTGGACCCAAATCAGTCCTAGCTATTGCTGGATAAATTACCCAGCGTCACGGGCTCAGATTATTCTCCTACCCCAACAGTTATTGTAACAGCTTCGTCATTTCAGAAAGGCTAGCATCAATAACAACCAATGTCCACTGGGCGTTTCCTATGTATCCAAGGCTTATTCTTTTGAGACAGGGTCTTTAGCCCAGGCTAGCCTCAGGTATCCTGTTAGGGGAGCATGATCTTCTGAGCCTTCTGCCTCCTCAGTGCTGGGACTACAGGTGTGCATTACACACCACCTGCTTTATGCATGCTGGAGACTGAACCCAGAGCCATCAGACCCGCATCCTCAGCCTACTTTTTCAAATATTTTACCATAATTATATCCATACTTATAGTTGACAACATGGAAGCAGAGTCACTAATGGGGCCAAATTTCCAAATCACCATGTGACACAGCCACACGGCAAGAACCTGTATTCTTAGCAACTACACCAAACTTTGCTTCCCAAGTGGTGGCCATGGATGAGAAGGCAGTGCAGGGATCCCAGACCTTGATGTAGTTGAGTAGAAATGATTAAAACAAACAACGAAAACCCTGCAAGTAAAATCACTACGGACACCTGGGCACCCACAAATCCCAGTGGATGGCTTCACTGCCCACACTCTACAGGGCTCTATCCATGGCCAACTCACTGCTTTGACTTGAGAGTCATCACTCATTAAGAGCTTTGCTTGTGCAGTGTACAGTGGACTGTTAAGCTTGCTCCACCCTGTCCACAACTCTTTGATGGTTGTCATGGGTTTAAAACACACCCACAAATTCTTAAATATTCTTCAAGAGGTGGAGAATGATTCTCTCCCCCTAAGCATGGACTAAACTTGGTGGTTTATGTTCAATGGACAAATTAAAGTCTTCCAAAACTGAAGACTAGGTTCTAAAAGGTACTATGTGGCTCCTATGGCTTTCTCTTTGGGAACACTCACTCTGAGTGATGTCGCATGCTATGTCGTGCAAACATTTGGATTGCTACAGAGAAGCTTGTGTGGTAAAACCTGAATCTTCTCAGCAAAAATGAACTAAGAACGAGTCTAAGAACTGCGCTCCCTCAGCTGGGCGTGATGGCACATGCCTTTAATCCTAGCACTCAGATCCCTGTGAGTTTGGGGCCAGCCTGGTCTACAAAGCGAGGGTAGGACAGCCAAGATAACACAGAGAAACCCTGTTTCTGGGGACAAAAAAAAAAAAAAAAAAAAAAAAAAAAAAAGAACTGAGCTCCTGTGCTAGCAGTGCTGCCTGGGAACCATCTTCAAGAGATCTTCAGGTTCACAGAAGGCCTGCAGGGGAAGTGCTGTGAGTCAGAAGGTTTCAGTATGACGTGTGTTACAGCATCAAGCTTCCATTTTGTCTACAAGAAAAGTGAAGTTCTAAGTCCAACAACCCACCAAATCCACAGAGTTTAGCAATACAGAGCTGAGTTTATATCCAAGCCATGCTGCTAAGCAGTACGTTATTAACCACTGACGTGTGACACCAACCAACCAACCATACAAACACACGCACACACACAGAGAAACACACACTGTTCAGATTCAGAAACTTACCCACTACAATAAACTTTCCACACTTAGACACACAGGCTGAGGACTCAATTCGATCTCCCAAAAGCTGTTCCCACCTCATCTTCCCAGAGTAAAGGTCAACTGCCTGCACTCTGTGCGAGTGGGAGCCGACATACACGGTACTGGATGACTTCTCCACAGCTGCTAGCACAAGCAGAGGGGAAGCATCTACGCATTTGCCTGTGTCGGACCGCCACCTCTCACGCAACACCATCCTCTCAGCCCCTGCCCCAGGGCTCCCCTCCTGAGAAACTGGGGGCTTTTTCAACCTTTCATCAGGCGCTGGAGGTCTTATGCTTCTTAATATTTGAGTGGTCGTCTGTGGAATTAAATCCAGAGGACAGACTGAGGGGCAGTGTCCTGACTTAGTTAAAAGCCTCCCGGTGCCCAGAGACAAAACCTGGCTCCCTCTGCTCAGAGCCAGCACAGCATTTGTCTTGATGTCCCGTTTTGAAGGTAAGGCAGACTGCAGATGTGCAGGCTTCCCTCTGGCTTCCTCAGGATCGGTGTCACTGAGTTTCCTTTTTGTGGCGTAACTCCTGCTGACTTCCAGGTCCTCCTGCGCAAACACGGTTTGAATGAGGTGGCTGTAAACATCTAAGATGGAGCTGCTGAGAATAACTTCCAGAAGGCCAGGAAGGGGTGTCCCGGTCAGTTTTTCAATCTCATTGAGGAGCCACGTGGACTTGAGGGAATCCCCGCCACTGTCTAAGAAGGTGGAGTTGTCGGGAACCTTCAAAGTACCCTCGGGATCCTCAGGGAGACTCAGAACAGACTACAGACAAGAGAGAGGGGAGATAGGGTAAGAGCCCAAACCGGCAGAGTTTACCATGTAGCAAATGACACAGAGCTCACAGGACCCACAACATAGGCAGCAGCATAAAAAAAAAGGAAAACACTAACAATTAAACTAAAAGGAATTCTCTACACTAACGACCATCACTGCACTACCAACTCTGTCACAGATTCACTGTGTAACTGCTAACTACCATTCCTTTTAGAGCAGCTTTCCTACCCACAGAATAAACTCACAGAAATATCTGCTTTACCAACTAGCCGTTAGGATCCTCACTGATGATTGTCCCTACATGGAAATAACCGGTCCACTTCACACACATCAGACTGTTCACAAAGGGAGTGGGAAGAACTTAGCTAGCCTGTTTTAAAGACTAACCAAATCACCCACAGAACTTTTAGTTTTTTCAAGACAGAGTTTCTCTGTGTAGCCTTGGCTGTCCCGGACCCACTTTGTAGAAGAGGCTGGCCTCGAACTCACAGTGATCTGCCTGCCTCTGGCTCCCGAGTGCTGGGATTAAAGGCGTGCGCCACCATACCCAGTTGTGGGAGCTCAGTTCTTAGACTCATTTTTAGCTAGAACTTTAAAAAAATAAATAAATAAATAAGATAGGGGTTTTCTCTGTGTATCCTTGGTTATTTTGGAACTATCACTGTAGACTAGGCTGTCCTTGAATTCATGCTTGCCTCTGTCTCCTAAGTGCTAGGATTAACGCCATGTGCCACCCTCTCCCCTTCCCTCCAGTTAAAATCTGTATCTTATCTAAGAAAATTTGCTTACTTATTGAAATACTTTTAAAAAATGCCTTGGGTAGAAACACACAGCTACTGCACACTTCTCCTCAGGACTAGTGGCAGAACCAGAATTTAATGACCAACCTACTCAGTAGAGCATGGCTTTAGCACGGCAGGAGCAGCAGGCACTGCACTGCCTCTCCAGGGGAGAGCCCTGTCGGTAGGCAAGCAGACACTGGCACCTTTTACATTACCTCACCGTCAATGAATTTCTTTGTGAGACATTTAATTAAACACTCTAACCTTCATTATGTACAAACTAGATGAAGGAAAGTATGCTAACTGGCACCTGGGCAGGAATAACATTCTTAAAATAGTTTTACTGGCTTACTGGGCATACTAAAATTCTCTATAATGAATGAGTTATAGAAATAAGTTTGTATTTAAGAAGTTGTACCTTCCATAAATACTGTAATTTTTCCCAAAGTTCCTCTTTTCCATGGGGCTTATTCCTGGGCTGTGAGTTTATGTAGTCTAAATATCTCTTGTTTAACTCGGAAACATCAATTTTACCTTAATATGAAGAGAAATTTGAAAAAACATTAAAATAACATTCGAATTTTAACCATGCAGCTGGGGATGAAGCTGAGTAGTGGAACATGTGTTCAGCACATACAAGGTCCTAGGTTTGACCCCATAAAATAAGCAAATAAATTTATCTTGCCCCAGAGCTACTGTATGTTTATTGGTCATGCGCTTCACTGTAAAGCCCTGAAATCATATAGCACAGAGAAGCAATTCTGAAGGCCAATGTTACAAAGACTATAGTGAATAACACAAAGAGACGCCGCTTACTAAGTTAAAGAACTCAAGACGTGGTACTGAGTAGGAGGGACGAGGCACAGAAGGTGAGTGGGGTACAGGGAATGAAAGGCAGCTTGTGTATACTAACTAAATGCATCTAAATGTCATGGTAAGGTACTATCAATAGTGTACACACACCCATATACACATATAAAACATACTTTAAAATATTTCTCTCTCTCTCTCTCTCTCTCTCTCTCTCTCTCTCTCTCTCTCTCTCTGTGTGTGTGTGTGTGTGTGTGTGTACTACTTTCAGGATTTGATTATCTTCTATCACACCATCAAGTTATCAAACGATCAGGCACGTGCAGCAACCAGCTGAGCCATCTCTTTGGCCCCAGACTTTTTCTTTAAAGCAGCGTCTTAGGGGCTATAGAGATGGCTCAGCTCAGCGGATAAGAGCACTGTCTACTGGGCTGGAGAGATGGCTCAGAGGCTAAGAGCACTGTCTCTTCTTCCAAAGGTCCTAAGTCCAATTCCCAGAAATGACATGGTGGCTCACAACCATCTGTAGTGAGATCTGGTGCCCTCTTCTGGTGTGAAGGCACACATGCAGGCAGAATATTGTATAAATAATAAATAAATCTTTTAAAATTAAAAGAAAAAAAAAAAGAGCACTGTCTACTCTTCCAGGGTCCTGAGTTCAATCTCCAGCAACCACATGGTGGCTCACAACCATCTATACTAGAATCTGATCCCCTCTTCTGGCATGCAGGTGTATATGCAGATGGAGCACTCATACATAAATAAATAAAATCTTTAAAAAATAAAAATAAATAAAGCAGGGTCTTACTATGTAGCTCAAGTTGGTGTCAAGCTTAGTAATAATCCTCCTGTGTCAGTCTCCCTAGTGTTGGGACTGTAGGTATGTGGCACTGTGTCTGATTTTAAGAGAATATGTTTTTCAGCCTGGGCTACATAATGAAATCAAGGCAACCCTGAAATAGACTTCAAGATCCTGTTGCCAAAATGTATATAATTTGAAGCTAAGTAGTACTAGGCAGATTTTCAACTCTAGCACTGTGATGGTACAATTTAGGTGTCACTGTGAGTGGGCCATGGGGTTGGGCCACTGTTTATCACTGACTCTGGGTTATCTATAATGGTATTTCACAAAATATTCATTTATTTTAGCATATGAACCAGTGGACAAAGTAAAGGAGACTGTGTTCCCAAACTGGCTGGAGATCAGCCCGGCCCTCGGGGGCTCAACACAGCAGAAGCAGGAGGAGGGCATTGCACCCCACTGCACCCCATCTCATCCTCACTGTATGTGCTGGGAGCCGCCCTGCCACAGAGTTAAAGCTCTGGCTCTCCTGGTCCTCAGGCTGCAAAACTGAGAATTACAGCCCCAACTTTCTGAGGCCCCTCCAGCTCACAATTCCAGTATGAGACGTTCCGGCCTCTAGAGCCGTGTCAGTCAGTTCCTGGCAATATTTTTCTAACTCTACCTAAGCATTAGTTCTGTTTCTATGGTGACCCCTGAGAAATACAGCCACTGACTAGCTGTCATGGCTGACCTTCAGGACCAACCTGGCTGGACTCAGAGTCCCCTAGGAGACTGAGGAACGCCACTGGGTATATCTGTGAGGATCTTCAGAGGATGAATGAAGCAGGGAGACCCATCCCTGACTACAGGCTTGGGGTACAAAGAGGCAAGGAAACATCCAGACAGAGCCTGTCTTCATCCTTTTCTCTGCTTCCTGGCCCGCCATCACATGATCTCAGCTGCTCACTAAGCCTTCCCATGCACGGCAGGCAGACACACCATAAAGGGGCCTGGGGAGGAATCACCCACCTATAACTCATACATCAGAGTGATGTCATCCACTCACAGGCACTTCTGAAGAGAAATGAGCTGGTTCCACAAAGCTAACTCAGAGTGGGCCTACCATAACTAATGCTAGTGGCACTTATAATGAACTTCGGTGGCCATTAACCTAATCTGGAGCACTAGTGTTCTCCAGCACTGCACATGTCTGCTTTTCACTTTACCGTGGCATGTAAATGGGAGGCTATCAATCAGCACCACGTCATCAGGGAGGGCGTGCGTTGGAAGGTGTTTCCGCAGTTCTTTAAAGATGCAATCCTTTACTGAATCAGCTTTGGATACGACGAAGAGAACCAACTTTTCCTGATTATACCACGTGACTGCACAGGTCTCCACCTGGGGAAGTTCTTCAGCCACCTGTAGGGGAGAGTGTCTCATTTACTCACGGGGACATCTAGGAACAGGCTCCTGAAGGCTCAGACTTAGTCTATCTAAAATCAGTACAGCTGAATTAAATTCCAGAAAATACCTGGGATTTTAAAAAAGTTGTTTGCTATTGGTATCTACATTGAAAGTGGTAATTCTGTTAGTCATAGATACCAATAGCAAACAACTATTTTAAAATCCCAGGTATTAATTACCACTTTCAAAAATAATACGTTCTGCCAGGCATGGTGGCGCACACCTTTAATCTCAGCACTCGGGAGGCAGAGGCAGGTGGATCTCTGTGAGTTCAAGGCCAGCCTGGTCTACAAAGCAAGTCCAGGACAGCCAAGGCTACACAGAGGAACCCTGTCTCGAAAAACCAAAAAAAAAAAAAAAAAAGACCCCCAAACAAACAAACAAAAAAAACATTCTAAAGCAAATAAGCCAATGTATCTGCAAAGATCTCAAAGTCTACTTTGTTATTTACTTTATTTCTTTCTTGTATGTGTGTCTGTGTGAGTCATGTGAGTGAAGGTGCTGGAGGAGGTCAGAGGGTGCTGGGTCCCCTGCAAGTGGAGGGGTACAGAAGGGTGCTAGGAAACAACCCTGTCTTCTGCCAGAGCAGTAAGTATTGCTAACCACAGAGCCAGGCTTGGGAACTCACAGCTGTAACCGTAACACTAGGAAGCAGGAGGCAGGAGGACTTGGAATTTCAGACTAGCGTGGGCCACAGAAAGGTGCTTAGGTGGCCCTACCTGTTGTACGAACTCAATGTTAAGGCGTTTGCCATGGCGCTTGATCTGGCTGTCCTTTCTTCCCAAGAAAAATATCTCTCCATCTTTCACAGTCACGAAGTCTCCTGTGGCTCGCATGGTACCAAGGGGCACTGTCATGTCATCATCAAGAAAGCATACTCTATTTTCCCCACCTTTCAAAGATAAACTCCATTGTCATAAGACCCATGGACATTTTATTTAACAACATCAAAATCAAGGTACCTCTAAAATTCAGGAACTTTTAAATGCTACCTGATAAACTTGGGCACGATAACTTTAGGAAGTTAGTAAAGAGATAAAACTAAAAACATATATGATTTCTAAAAATATATATGATTTAAAACATATCCTTAGAATACTGGTAGATATAGTTTTGTCTACAAATGCTAACATTTTAAGTTACTTTCCTAAATTATTAGAAACTGCATGTGAAATAATTCAGGTAAACTTGAAATATCTCATGATTATGAAAAGATTAAAATTTAGCACTGAAAAGTACACCCTATATAAAAGAATCATAAAATGAATAAAATAAACACTTTGTTTTTCTTTTTGAAAAATCAACCAATAAATGTAAGCCAACCTAAAAATACTTGGCCAGTGCCTTCGTGAACTGGGGACCCATTTGTGTCTCTGACTTCAACCACTGTTCCAAGTAGTGGAGACCCCAGCTGTACAGTGGAATCATGCCTGCAAAAAAATACAGCCCAGAGCAGGTTTAAATCTCACATTTGGGCAGATGACTTCCCAGTATATTAAAAACACAATACAGTGCATAAAACAAAAACAGTTTACGGTGCCATTCAGACCGCACTAGGGAACAGTAAGCAGAAAGGGTGTCGTATGTTACTGATTCAGTCACAAAAGTCTAGCAGGAGCTCATCACGAGTTATAGGAAAGACTCTGGATTCTTCACTTGAAACTCTAGACAAAACAGTGTTTTTAAAATGATCCCTACAGCACTGACAACCCCATTAGTAGGCTTTGGAGTGCGGCTCCCTGACAGAGGATGCACTTCCCATGCAAGGATCATCACCTCGACAGCCGTCACAGTCAACTGCCACCCCGAGCCCGAACTCACAAACCCCAGCACGAATGCCTCCCCTCCCCTCTAGCAGGTGTAACTAAAAGCCCTTACTTCACAGTAGAATTAAGAATCTCCTCTGGGATCCTGTAAAAAGTCGCCCAACTGGATACCTCAGTGATACCATAAATGTTAAATATCTGCGTCCTGTTGCCTTTGCCTCGCCAGCTTCTGAGGATGGACAGTGAGGGGAAGGCTTCCCCACCGAGGGCTAGCACTCTCAGAGAAGTACGCGCTGACAGGACAGTGGACTTGATGAGCTCAGATCCAAATCTTCTCAGCAATGTTGGCGTTGCCTAGAAACACAGTCAAATCACCAGGTTTTCTCCTTCCTCAGGTAACTATGTATAATTAGTTCAAACTTTGCATTTGGAGCCCATGTGGACATTAAGGCTGTGGTGTTTTCTAACATTATTACTATTTCAGTGTACGTTTCTGTGTGTGTGCCTGCAGAAGCCAGAAGAGAGTGCTGCGTTCCTTAGAACAGGAGTTACAGGTGGCTGTCAACCTCTAGACGCAGGTGCTGGGAACCGAACTCTGGTCCTCTGGGGGAACAGGACATACTCTTAACCACTGGGACATCTCTCTAGCACCAAGGCTAGATTTATATTAGTTCTATTTATAAAACCCTAAATAAGTATTTCACAATTCATCCATGTTATTGTATACATAAACAGTTCCTTTCTTTTTTATTGCCAAGTAGTATTCCACTGTATAAGTTAGCACTGATTTTGCCATCTCCATATAAAATCTAGGATTGACTTGGAAATTTCTACAAACATTTACTGGGATTTTGGTAGAAATACTAAATAAAGCCTTTTAAGTGAAGAGAGCTCTGTGTGGTAGTGCATGCCTAAGATCCAGCGCTCTGGCGCAGGGTGGTGAAGCCTTGAGTGGTTTCACCAGAAAGATAAAGATGAGCCTTCTGCCACTTTTTATTATTGCTGCCTTTGTTATTCTGGTGTCTCACGAGTGCAACAAGGACCAGGGGAAGGCGAGGAGGAGTTATTTAGGACACTTGACATATTTATAGATGGAGGCAGCGAGAACTACCCTCCTACAGGGCAGGGACTCCTACATACGTGTGAAATGTCTGTTACATAGGTAGGCCTTTAATTTCCATAAATAATGTTACCAAGTTTTCTGTGGATGGGTCCCACTAGTCTTTGACTTATTATTGTTATGCTAGCATAAAGTAATATTTTCTTAATTTTACTTCAGGTATTTCCTTACTAGAAATACACCTATATGGAAATGCATATGAATATATACATATATTTATACATACAGGTACAGTTAATTTTGTATCAAGTGAATATCTCCCAATTTTACTGCTTATTAGTTAGTCCTAATGCCTTCCTTCCTCTCTCTGCCTTTCCTAGTTGTCTAGATACATGATCATACTAACTGCATAGGAAATGCCTCCTCCAACTGATTTTTCTTCTCTTCCATTGTTTTCCTCTTCTTCCTTCACCTTTCCCCTTGTCCTTATCACACTGGTGAGACACAGAGTAATAATAATAATAATAACAACAACAACAACAACAACAACAACAACAACAACAACATGGCAGAAGGTTCATCTTATCTTTCTGGTTAAGGCTTTGTCACAGATCTGCCAGAGCGCTGGAAATTAGGTATTCCCCACCACACAGGGCTCTCTGAGCTTTTTAAGACTTTATTTGTATATATGTGTGTGTGACTACATGTAGGTGCATGCATATATGTGCAAGTGCCCATAAAGGCCACAAAAGGGTGTCAGATTCCCTAGAGCCAGAGCCACCCGAAGTGGATGCTGAGACCTGAACTCTGGCGCCCTAGAAACATAACAAGTACTCTTAGCCCGTCTCCAGACAAGGAGCCACTGACAACTGCCAGCTGCTAAAAGGGTCAATTTTCTCCTAAGGGTGTAGCCCTGGTAGGTCAACTATGTGCTAGTGGAAGGCTACAAATCCAATATTTAGCTGCACAAATTGGCCTTGATGAGGGGGAAGAAAAGAAGACACAAATTGGGTAGTTAGGTAAGGAAGGAGGAGCAGATCTTGAAGAATTGGAGAAAGAGGGTGAATTCTCAAAGAATAAAAAGTGGTTTTTACAATTGTGGAAAAGGTGTTGGTGCATGTGCACATGGGCATTAGTGTACACATGCACGCAGTGTATATCCAGTGTCTTCTACCACTCTCTACCTTATTTTTTTGAGAAGAGTCTCTTACTGAACTAGGCTAGCCAGTTAGTGAGCTTACAGGAACCCCTGCTGCCTCGGCCCCCAACACCAAGATTCAGGCATATGTGGCATGCCTGGTTTTCATGCATTCATAAAAAGTGCTCTTACACACACTCTAGCTCCAATTTTTTTTGTTTTGTTTTTCTTTTTTAAAAGACAGGATTCTATGTAGCTCAGGTTGGCCTTGAACTCACTATGTAGCAGAGGCTGCTCTTAAGCTCTTCATTGGGAGCTTCCACCTCCCAAGTACTGTTTCTTAGCTCATCTGTAATGGGGTAATATACCAGCTTTTGGTAGGAAACACAATATGCTTAAATGTTATGATAGAAGAGACCCAACACCACATCCATAGTCAGGGTCAAGTTTTCCCAGTTACTGTACTCCAGGGGAATGTTGTTTCTCTTTCATTTTAAAACAAACACGTGCCATCACAAGGTGGTAGCCTTTGATGAGCTAACTACACAATCGTTAGTGCACTGGGAAGAACTATAAGAGTATAAAGGACCCTCTAAAACGTGTAACATTAGAAGAATGAAGAAGCCGGTTCTGCTGCTGCTGACATGTACCTGTAGCACAGTCACTCTGTGGCGGGAAAAGAGAACATCAGCTAATTTTGATGGGAGCACTTTGATAGAAGTTGGTACGATAAGTAGACAGGCCCCACTGGAGAGAGAAACAAATATTTCCACGACAGATGGGTCGAAGGTCAGAGGTGAAGCCAGAAACAAAACATCTTCTTGGGTGATGCCAAAAAGTACCCTAAAGGCAAACAGAGCAGAGGCGTCATGGGGAAGGCTTAAGCCTGGGTTTGCACAGACCCTGAAGAAGTGTGGAGTAGGGACTGGAGAGATGGCTCAGTGGTTGAGAGCATTTCCTGTTCTTGTAAAGAACCCAGGAGCACCCACGGGGTAGCTCACCACCATCTGAAACTCTTGTTCTGGGAGATTCATGCCCTCCTCAGGCACATGGTACACTGACATACATCCAAGGAAAACATTCATAGACATGAAATAAAAATAGGTAAATCTAAAAGAAGAGGAGGAGGAGAATGAAAAAGCAGCAAGGTCAGCATCAAGGAGAAAAGTTCTCTGGATTCTTCAGACTTCATTCTTCAGATTATCCAAAATGGTGCTGTCGCTACTGGAAACCCTTTATGAAAAGTTGGACCAAGAGTGGTGGCGCATGCCTATAATCCCAGCACCTGGGAGGCAGAGGCATGCAGATCTCTGTGAATTTCAGGCCAGCTTTATCTACATAATGAGTTCTAGGACAGCCAGAACTACATAGTGAGATCCCCCACCTCAAAAAATTAAAAACAAACAAATAAATAAAAGAAGGGTCCTTAAATAATACTTTTTTCTTCTTCTGCCAGACAAGTCTTATCATCTGTGACTACTTTCTGATATGTCAATTTAGAATAAACTGTAACCCCCAGAACTCTCTTCCTACTATGCTTTCATTTTGGTTTTGTTTTTATTTTTATTGTTTTGTTTTTTTGGAGGCGTTGTCTCACTATGTCGCTCTGGCTGGCCTGCTACTCACTCTGTAACCCAGACTGTCCTCAAACTCACAGCAGTCCTCCTACTTGGCTTTCTAATAGCTAGGACTTCAGATGTGCACCTCCAGTTACTTAGGTTTCCCTTGAAAAGGAAGGGAACAGAGAACAGGGCAGCTGCCACTTAGTACAGCACACACTCTGTCAGTTATCCGTGATCAGCTGACTTTTATCAACCCTGAACTGGCTGGATTTCTTCCTCAATACAAAATCAAATACGGCTGGAGATAGGGCTTAGCGGTCCAGAGCACACCGCCATTCCCAGCACCTGCTGGGAGATCAGGCTGTGTAGTCTAGCTAGCTCCAGCTGCAGAGGGAACCAAAGTCTCTGGCCTCTGCATGCACATGACAGACCCACAGATAAACACACACAACTACAAACAAATTAAAATACAATGTTTCTACAAAGCAGCAGCAGCAACAGCTGTGGCTTCAAGTTAGCATCCTGCTCACCTGACTGTGTTTCTGACGATGCTGTGCAGTCTTATGCTTATGGGGTTCCAGCCTGCTACCGATCCTCTCCTAGCTGCCTACCCCATGGCCTCCACATTTTCTCAGCCATGCTATGTGAGTTAGTTCCTTATAATAATCCACTCTCATGTCCTGGTTTCCTTTTCAGTTGAATCTTTCTTCTGTTTGATTTATTTTTCATTTTTACTTCTTAAGAGAGAGAAAGTGTGTGTGTGTGTGTGTGTGTGTGTGTGTGTGTGTGTGTGTGTGTGTGTGTGTGTGTGTACACCAGATGGTACACTACCATGTGTGAGGGGAGGAAGCCAGAGACCAGAAAACAGCATGGGATTCCTCAGAGCTGGACTTGCAGGCATTTGTGGGATGGCCAGCTTGTTACATGGTCCTGGGATCTGAACTCTAATCAGCATGAAATTGCAGCAAGTAACCTTTACTGCGTCACTTCTCTGCCCTTCCTGTTTATGTCTGAGACAAGGCCTCACTATATGTCCCAGGCTGGGCAGCAGTCGAATCCTCCTGCCACAGCCACCTGAGCGCTAGGACACATGTCAGACATAGTCAGTGACACACACCCTACTCTTCACATGTCAGACATAGTCAGTGACACACACCCTACTCTTCACATGTCAGACATAGTCAGTGACACACACCCTACTCTTCACATGTCAGACATATTCAGTGATACACACCCTACTCTTTCTTTTTCCTAGTTTTGGAATTTTCTTTTCTATGAGAACAAGGAGCAGCAGAAAAGTTTAAGTTAGCATATTAAAACATGGATTTGTTTAGTCTATGCTACCACTTTTAAGTTGAACAAATAAATCACTCCCTAAAGAAAACAGATTCTCAGCCAGGCTGGTGGTACATGCATGAAATCCCAGTACTCAGGAGGCAGAGGCAGGCGAATGGCTGTGAGTTCAAGGCTAGCCTGGTCTATAAAGCGAGTCCAGGACAGTCAAAGCTACCTTGAGGAACCCTATCTCAAAAAACAAAAAACAAAACTGTGTTGTAACCTGTTTAAACTCTGTAGCCCCTCGGCTGAGACCTACTTTAGGTCCTAGCATGACTGTAGCTTCTCTGTTAACATCAGATCTTAGCAGAGCAGAAACCATTTTGACTCTAAGTCTCCACTTTGATTCTCACCTGGTTACCTGGTTGTTACCTGGCTACGGTTTTTCCTATAAAAAGCCTGCCTTAGAAACAGGCCAATGTTCAGTGCTCTGGAACAGCACACACCACACAGCTCTGGTTCTACCACGTGTTTGCTCTGTGACTGACCTCTTAGCAACACGTGCACTCCTTGTCTGTAGAGAACTACAGATCACACACACATCACACAGGATGGATCCAACTGCTCAGTTAGCTAAGATTATCCATTTAGATCAAGATTTAAAGAGAAAACAGATGCTTAAAATTATTTTTGTTCTTTTTTCAAATGTAAAATTTGGTTTTTTTCTCTGTAGTCTCTCTCCACAGCACAAACTGGCCTCAAACTTGTCATCTTTTTGCCTCCGCCTCTCAAATGCTTAGATTTCCGCTGAGTCCCACCTCATCCAGCTTAAAACAAAAACTCTAAAAAGGGCTCAAAGGCCAGAACCTACCGGAAGTGCTGGACATTGGGCAGTATGCATGCGTGCGGCACTCTGACGATCTTCGGTGTCCCCGTGGTCCCTGAGGTGTGCAGGACATAAGCCAAGCAGCACTCCTGCCACAGGTCCAGGCGCTCCTTCTCTTCAGCGCCGCTCTCACAAGCCCTGCTGTGCTTTCTGCCGTCTACCTTGTATTTACCGGTTCTGTCCCTGAGCCCTGAGTTCACCTCACTGTTTCCCCAGTGCAGGCTGAAGAGCACCAGGTCCTTATGTTCCTCTGAAACAGTATCATAGTTCAAAACTGCTTCATAAGAAGATCTGAATTTCTGTTAGAGAAGAGATTTACAATTATTACATGTTAAAAAGGATTCTTTTATAGAGAATGCAAAATACCCACTTACTCATTCAGTGTGGCTTAACTGGGGAAGGGTGGACTAGCTACATATGCTGGACAGAGAGAAATGAGACATATCCAAGACTTAAGTGTCCTGATTTTCAAACTCACCGTCAAAGCAGACATATATAAAAGCACATAACTGCAATGCAATGTGGTAGAAGTAATAACGACAATGAAGAAAATGTTTGTGGAGAAGCTGAGCTGACCTCCACACAAAGGATCAGAAATCTCATAGGCAATATTTGCTATTCTGCAAATGAGACAATGGGTCGTTCAGACAATCACCAATAAGGAGCATATGACCTAAGAAAGCAGACACTGTGGAGAACAGTAAGCACTTCAAAAACGTGCAAAAATGAACGAGAAGGTGAGGTTTGCTGTTGACAGAAGAAGAAATGAAACTCCTCAATTACTTTGCATAATTAGCATAAAGGAATTTGGCCCTTAACCTATGTGACGGGATCCAATGGCCCCCAGTGGCAACTGGATGTGTCTAAAGCTTGTTAGTGAGAGCCACTTACTGAATCCTTTGCAATGGTTCTGGCCTGGGCAGGCACTAGGCGTGGACACCAAGAGTCTGGGAGCAGACTCGGCAGGAGCTGTGACCGTCCAGCTAACAGGCCAACAACTGTAGGGTTCTGACTTGGCTGCTTTGGTGTGATACCCAAGTAAGCTGCATGAAACAGGGTTATGTTTAGGTTGTTCGGTTTTTGAATTTTGGAAATATATTCCTACTATGTGGCGCTGGCCAGCCTGGAATTCACGATGTAGCCACCTTGGCCTCAAACTTGAGGCCATCATTAACTTCCTGAGTGCCAGGATTACAGAGCACACCAGCACACTTGACCTGCACATATTTAAAGCGGGGTTCCTCTGAATAGAGCTTCTTAGGCTGATTTTTAAGAACAGCTTACACTGGGTATGGTGGCTCACGCCTTTAATCCCAGTACTTGAAAGGCAGAGGCAGGTGGATCTCTAAATTAAAGGCCAGCCTGGTCAACAAAGTGAGTTCTAGGACCCTGTCTCAAAAAGCAAAAAATAAAATAAATAAATAAATACCAGCTTAATTGAAACAATCTGAGTTTTTTATAAATAAATAAATATAAATAATAACAAAAGGTCAAACCTTGGTAGCTTGTAATATTTTCTGTATGTGTGTTTGTTGTATGTCTTCCTATCTGAAGTAGGATGAGGTATATATAGCCCATAATACTAAAACTACAATAATAAAAGTTAGAGGCAAACTGTATCCATCTGTAATCTCAGAACACAGTAGGTGGAGGCAGCAGGATTTTCGAATAGAAGTTCAAGGTTAGCCAAGGGTGGTGGCATATGCCTTTAATCCCAGCACTCCAGAGGCAGAGGCAGGCAGGCCTCTGTGACTTTGAAGCTAGCCTGGTCTACATAGTGAGTTCCAGAACAGCCAGGGCTATGTAGAGAGAAATCCTCTCTCAACCAAAACAAAACAAAAACCCAAACAATAAAGGAAGTTCAAGGTCATCAGCTTAATAGAAATTTAAGGGCAGCATGAGACATATAAGGTTTTATTAAAAACAAAACAGTAACAAAAATAGGTGAGGACCTACATATTCTTAAGACCTAACTCAAACTCATTCCTTTCCACTAAAACTCTACTCTGTGTGCTGAGTCACAGGAAGCTCCCTCGGGGCCCTACACCTGCAGGAGGCTCAAGGGGACTGGCCCTTCTCTCCTTTACAGTGCAGAGTCAGAGGTTGCATCCACCACCATCCTCCCACACGCCCATCTCGGCCTTCTCAGCCTCTGCACTGCTGGCATCTGGGCCACGTTAATTGTGCATGGGGGCCTGTCTGTACACTGTAGGATTTTTCGCACCATCTACTATCCACTAGATGCCAATAACACCTCGTTTTTAATCAGGACAGTAAGAAACATCTTCAGACACTTCGCAGTGCCTCCTGGGAGGCAGAGCTGTTCCTAGATGAGATAAATGATATAGACGCTTGGTGCTTCTTCATCAAGTGAAGAGAACACGCTCACCATCACGGAAATGGTAGCCAAGGAAGGCAAGGCTCTACCATGGGGCTTTCAGTACCAACCCCTTACTGTATGCCTTCATAAAGCATCTTGATATTGGCAATTAATTCTCACACCTAACTGCCTGATAAAATTTCAACATGACTTAAGAAAAATAAGCATGTCAAGTGTGGTGGCGCATGCCTCTAATCCCATCACTTGGGTAGCAGAGGCAAGCAGGTCTCTGTGAGTTCCAGAGCAGCCACTTAGTGAGACTCTGTCTCAAAATACAGAAAGAAAGAAAGAAAGAAAGAAAGAAAGAAAGAAAGAAAGAAAGAAAGAAGAAAGAAAGAGAAAGTGTGACATTTTATTTGACTTTAGTGTATTTGTAGTAACAAAGGAAATTTCAGGAGTACAGGGAAAACTTCAGTTAAGACACTGACATTTGGGCTGGAGAGGTGGCTCAGAGGTTAAGAGCACTGACTACTCTTCCAGAGGTCCTGAGTTCAATACCCAGCAACCACATGGTGGCTCACAACCATCTATAATGTGATCTGGTGCCCTTTTCTGATTGGCAGGTATACACGCAGGCATAGCACTGTATACATAACAAAATAAAATTTAAAAAGACACTGACATTTACTTCAAAAGTACTTACTAACCATATTAATCTCCCAGCTTTCTTTCTAGAGACCCCACTCTAACACCCGTGATCCTCTAGCAGGCCTTTCGTCCAGCTGCACACATGTGTGCATGCACACGAAAACATACAATGCATTTACGCTATTCTCAAATATAAACTGGTTCACATAGTGGATGGGTAAAAGAAAGCTACACTAAATACATGTTGTATAATATTTTTCTTCATTGGATAGACAGCATTTTATAAACAAAAAGTAATGTAATAATAAGACATGGACTGCCTCTTACTGAACATGTAATACAGCTCCTGTGTCTAAAGCAGTGTTTCTCAGCTACACCATTTGCGGGCAGACACTTGTGGTTTCATGTGTATTGTGTGCCTGCTTGTTTGTATGCACACCATGGGAATCCAATCCTAGCAGGGTCTAGCAGAAAGCACTGAATACCCTGGGACTGGAGTGACTGGCTTTTGTAAGCCACCCATTGTGGGTGCTGGGAACTAAGCCCAGGTCCTCTGCAAGAGCAGCAAGTGCTCTTAACCTCTGAATCTCTCTCCAGCCCCATTCTTAAAAATTTTTAAGTAATATAGTTTTCCACTAATGTGTGGTCTAAGAGCTCATCTCTTTTTCCAAATGTAAGCTCAGTTGTAGTTCTTTAACATAGTGGACCACTGTAATTGACACAAGTACATAAAAGTAGGCTCTCCAAGTACCATAACAGCTTCCACCACAGGAAATAACGTGGGAACAGGAAGGAAAAATACACAGCCGTCGTAAGGCTAGGAGATACTTCCGTATCCTAAAATGTTAGTTCCCAGTGAAGTACGCAGGGTGGTGGGAGCCAGGGGACACTTGGGAAGATGTGGGCTTTTTCGGATGCCACAGCTAAAGGGTGCTACTGGTATCTAATGTGGGGAAGGCACTAACGCTATTGACCATCTCATCTTGTATGGGAAACTTCCCATGACACACACTCGACCAAAATGATGACATCACTGAGGATGAGAAACACTGCCAGAGCCAGTGAATTCAGAAGTCAACACAAGACTGAACTAACTCACTAACACACTCATTCTTTCTCTTTCTCTCTCTCTCTTTCTTTCTCCTCTCTCTCCCTCCCTCCCTCCCTCCCCCCTCACACCCCTCTGAAACACTTACACCAAGACTTACATTAACCTGCTTTTTTTCAACGAGAACATACTTAAGGCCACATTTCTTCATAAAGTGGGTCGACAATGACGGTGGTGAGTCTGGATCGACAGGTGCATAAGCTGCCGGGACCTGAAGGACCCTGAAGGACAAGTGCAAGGTTACACAGGGAATAAACTTCTGCTGGGAGCTCTTTGATGTCTCTAAGGACTTTATTGTTCATCGGCATATCACAAAGCTTAGGTGGAGCCTTGGTTGTAAAAAGCTATTTCATCTTGTGCCCAGTGACTATCTGGGGTATTGCAAAACTCTGTTGTAGCTTCTTATCACTTGGGATGGGGACGAAGCTCAATGGTATGGAGTCCGTTTACCATGCCAAGGCCTGACTTCAATACTCAGTACTGAGAAACAGAGAGAGCTCGTCAACACTTAAGAGAGTTAACAAGGACTGCAGTGATGGATCAGAGACTTTCTTTGACAACAATGACAGTTTAAAATGCTTTAACTGTTTTCTTTTGACAGACAAATAAGGACTGTATACTGTGAGATATTTAAATATTCTTAGTCTCTCCCTAATAAACTCAAATTAACTAATGTAAATGAATAAAAATACAAGAAGAAATGTGTACTTTAACCTCTTTAGAAAATGATGAACTAACTGAGTGGTGTTGGCGGCACACGCCTTTAATCCCAGCACTCAAAAAGGCAGAGGCAGGTGGATTGCTGGGAATTTGAGGCCAGGATAGCCAAGGCTACACAGAGACTCTGTCTCGAAAAATTTAAAAAAAAAAAAAAAAAAAGAAAAGAAAAGAAAAGAAAAGAAAATGATAAACTAATGCAAAAGAATCCAATAATAAGTAACTTGGAGTTGTATCTGTTTATACTAGAAATATTACCCTAAAATCCAAGAGGGTAAGTTTATTCCAGGTTGACAGTAGAGACCAATTTCCCGAATTCCTCCGAAGTTACAGTGTGCTAGTAGGAAACTGGATAATTCTGAAGCCTCGCTCAGCAGAGCCTTGTAGGTGTAGCACACTGGAGGCTGGCTGCTGCCTTCATCAAAACACACAGCTGTTCTGTCCATATGGACAGAAGCAGCCTGATGCACCAACTCCTGAAGAGTCATCTTACTGAGGTCTGTCTAGACACCCGGGCCTGAGAAATCTATGCACAGAGAGAGAGAGAAATGTTAGAAGTTAGGGGAGTTTTCGGGAGGTGAGGAGGAAATATGTCTACCAACAAAAATGAGCATCAGCTTTGTATGTAGGTCAGTGACAGATCAATAGCCAGTGTGCAAGGTCCCGAGCGCTGTCTCCAGCACTACCAAACAACAAACTGAAAGGAAGCTACGTCTATGTAAAGGTTCTGCAAGGCTGATTGACTGATGAAAACATAGGAGGTGTAGGGGTGGGAAGAGGCCGACGACTCAGAGACAAACTACCTTGGGTTATCTTGACAGCATGTCTATTACCCACCCGTGTCCACCCGAGTCCTCACGGCTTCAACCTGAAGCCTTTGTGAAGCTAAGTACATTAGCTCCCACCAAGCCCGGGGCTAAGAATACCATCTGAGCATGCCTATAATGGAATTTCCCTTGATTTGCTGTAATCCACCAACCTAATTCCCACCCACGTATTTGGATGCCTTGATGGATCACTTTCCTCTGTCTTTCAGCTATGCAGGCTCACAGAGCTGCTTCCGCGCTGGGACAGGATATCTGGGGTGACCGAAATCTGTGCTCCTGGAACCTGATCATGCGTATTTGCCTCAGAATAAATTCTCTCTTATTGCCCTTAAAGTAAGTGCAGTATCTAGTGTTACTAAAACAAACAAAAAAGCTGTGTCACAGATACACAATGCTCTAACTTTACAAAATACCTATGGCAGCTTTGCTGAAAGCAACGACATAAGAAATGAATGTGACGACAGCTGACCTAATGGTGACTCAGAACATAAACACGCGGGAAGGATGGGACATACACATAATAGAATTAAATAAGCAGAAAAGCTTATTATTTTTCCAATTGACCACAATATAAAAGGGACATAACATTTAAAAATAACCAAAGGAGGAGCTGGAGAGATGGCTTGCTGATTAAGCACACTAGCTGCAAAGGACCTGGGTTCAATTCCCAGAATCACAGCAGCTCCGGAACACTGCTAACGCCAGTCCTGGGGCCTCCAACTGTTCTGACCTCTGTGGGCACCAGGAGCAAACATGGTGCACATGTGTGCATGCAGGCAAAGTGCTCAGACAGAAAAGAAAAATAAAGAAATTTTTTTCAGATATTCTTTATGTGTATCTTTTGCCTGCATGCATGCACATCACATGTATGCCTGTTGATGGCCTGGAACTGGGCTGTGAATGAGGGTGACACACCACGTAGGTACTGGGAATTGAACTCGGGTCCTTTGTAAGAGCAACAATTTCTCTTAACCACTGAGCCATTTCTCTAACCCACAATAAATCTTTAAAAAAAAAAAAAAATATATATATATATATATATATATATAAATAACCAGTACAACTAAATTTAAAGCACATGACTTAATTTTTTACTTTTCTCCAGTTTTTGTCACAAATATGAAGTAGTCAAATTCCTATATTGCGACTTCAAGTCCTGTGGGGATTAAAGTTCTAGGAAGACAAAAATCAACTTTTTTTTTTGTTTTGCAGTGCTGGAGAGTAAACCCAGGGCCCCGAACTTGCTAGACAAGCTCACTGTCACTGAGATACATCCACTGGCCCCAAATTAATTTTTAACAGAAAAACAAACAGAAGGAGAGAGCATCCTCACTCAATTCCTACCCAGTTGTAGCCCATTGCCTATTGTTGTGGTTAATTTGCCAGTATGGCCTAATATTTACTTTTAGGCCTGTGATTATTATTATGGCAGTATTCTCTAACCCGCTAGCAATCAATCAAGACACAGACACCTGTTATATTTTAAAATATCCTTAGTTAACCTGGGGCAGGGCAGATATTAATCCCCTGATCTACTTCCCATAGTAGATCCCATGCCATCTGCTTCTAATAATTTCTACCAAGCCACCTCCCACCCATAATCCCAAATCCTTGCTAATTATCATCATCTGGGCCACGTCTCCATCCACGCTGGCCACGTGCTTCTCCTCCACCTACCCCATGGCACGGCCTTCCTCCTTCTCCTCTCCTCCGGTCTCTTCTTCTCCTAAGATTCTCTCAAATCTCCCTAAGCCCTGGAACCTTAGTCACGCCTCTCCCATTTGCCCTGCCCAGGTGTGATGGCCTCTTATTGGCCAAACGGGTTAGGCTCTTAGGCGAGGTACAGGTGGGGCACAGAGACAGCAAGCAGTAAGTAGCACCAAACACATCAGACCGACCTCCAACAGTCTATAAAAGTGTTTCCCATTTCTCGTACTTGAAGATTTTTTTTAAAGGTTTTTTGAGACAGGGTTTCTCTGTGTAATAGTCCTAGCTGTCCAGGACTCGCTTTTGTAGACCAGGCTGGCCTCGAACTCACAGCTGATCCTCCTGCCTCTGCTTCCCGAGTGCTGGGATTAAAGGTGTGTGCCACCATGCTTGGCTTAAAGATCTTTTAAAATGGCAAGAAATAAACTTTTCACACTCTGATGTGTGTGTGTGTGTTTTAAGTTGCCAATAGATTCCTTTCAATTTAGGTCCTAAATGGTATTAGAAGTTAAGACGGCATTAGGATGTACCAATAAGATGTTTCTGGTTGCCAGGCCATGCCTTTAAGGCCAGCACGTAAGAGGCAGAAGCTGGCTTAGTCTACACTGGGAGTTCCAGAGCAGCTAAGAGCTACATAGTAAGACCCTCTCTCAAAAAAAAAAAAAAAGGTTTTTTGGGCTTTTTAAAATATAGATTAAGGGCTGGAGAGATGGCTCAGAGGTGAAGAGCACTGTCTGTTCTTCCAGAGGTCCTGAGTTTGGTTCCCAGCAACCACATGGTGGCTCACAGCCATGTATGAGGAAATCTGGCGCCCTCTTCTGGTGTGTAAATGTATTAATAAAAATCTTTAAAAATAAAGCCAGGCAGTGGTGGCGCACACCTTTAATCCCAGCACTCAGGAGGCAGAGGCAGGCGGATTGCTGTGAGTTTGAGGCCAACCTGGTCTAAAGAGAGTGAGTTCAGGACAGTCAAGGATATACAGAGAAACCCTGTCTCGAAAAAAACCAAACCAAAACAAAAATAATAAAAAAATAAAAATAAAATATAGATTAAAAAATTTTCAAATAGTTCTTCATTTAAAAAAAAAAAGCCAGCCATGGTGAGGCATTCATTTAATCCCAGCAAATTAATCCTATGTGGAGACAGCTAAGTCTCTGAGTAAACCCAGCCTGGTCTATATACAGTCCCTGAACAGCAAGGACTACATAGAGAGAGATTCTATATCCAAACAAACAACAAACCAAAATACCATTAGGGATCAATGCTAACAAAAATATTGCCTCTCCTAGTTTCCTTGAAGGCAAAGGAGATTTTCTACTGAATCCTGTTAACATGTATCAGAGAAAAATAAGATTTATTATTTTTATATTTCAATTATTCCGGTTCTTTACCTGTTCATACTTAGGTGATTACTAACTGATCCAAGATAGAATTATAATTTTCAACTGTGTCAATTAATTACCATCAAGTTGGTTAAAGAAAAGGGCTTCTTAAACCCATGAAATAAAAAATGTTCGAGGGGCTGGAGAGATGGCTCAGAGGTTAAGAGCATGGTCGGCTCTTCCAAAGGTTCTGAGTTCAATTCCCAGCAACAACATACATGGTGGCTCACAACCATCCATACTGAGACTTGGTGCCCTGTTCTGGCCTGCAGGTATACATGCAGGTAAAACACTGTATCCATAATAATAAAAAAAATGTTCGAAAGGATAAAAATTTTAAAATGTGACTCCTAAGTATCAAATTTTAAAATACAATATAATTTTAATACTTACGGTATTTCTTTTTAATAAATGTTTCCATAAATATAACACAAAAGATGATTTTCCACAAACACACAAATATACAAATTAAACGGACTACAGTATGTACTACTTATATGTGGAATATAGTATATAGGGAATGAGTTTATTTTGGAATATTGCATTATTGCAATAGAGTATGTTCTGCTACTTTTGCCTGTATAAGAACATGGAATAGCCAAATAAATTTAAGTACCCAATTTTCCACATTAGTGTATTATACTTATTTTTACAAAAATCTAGGCTAGACCTGGTGACGTGTCTCAGGAGTTAAACAGCACTTGTTCTTTCAGAGGACACAGGTTTGAGCCCAGCATGCAAGCATTGGCTCAAAGCAGTCCATAGCTGCAGGGGATCAGACGTGGTGCACTTTGATACTCGGAGGCAAAACAATCCTATTAAAATAAAATAAAACCGTCTGTTTGGAAGTTACCTTTTCTCCAAAAACTAAGCACATGTATAACTTAATTTCTCACAAGAAAATAACATAATCTAATAACATGCATCAAAGCAGTAGAACGGGACTATAAGCTTAGTTCTTAAGAGAAAGTATCCTTTTTCTAACTACAGAACCACCATATAAAAATCTATACAGTAAGTAAGGTGTTTTTCCCTACTTTGAATTTACAAGTTCCCGGTGGCAAAATTCAGTCTCGTCCAGGTTTTCATTTTAGTCGTCGAATTTTATGTGTGTCTCTCTTTCTCTAAACGACATTATCTCTTCCATGCTCAGACAGACCTGGTCCAGCTAGATGCCTCAATGGCTAAAGCAACTTGCCATCACGCCAAAAATAAATAAATAAATAAAAAAAAACCCGAGTTCGATCTGGGACCCACATGTTGGAAAGGACCAACTCTTGAAAGATACCCTTTGGCTGCCTAAAGCATGCTCCCCAACTCCCCCCCCACTACTACTACCACACTTTAATTTAAGTAATAAAAAAGAAAGAAAAACAAGTCGACTGTGATTTTTTTTTTAAAAGGAGGCCTTTAAGAACAACAAAAGGATAATCTAACAAGCAGATTTCGTGTTAGAGCATCCAGCTAAAGCCGCTCGCTAATTTACAACTGTAAATGATCTATTTAGTCGCCAACAGTCCTGCTTTTAAGGGCTCTCCTTATATTGGGCATTATAAATACTGGTAAACTATCCATCCGAGTCTTGATACACACCATGCAGCCACCTTTAGTTACAATACACCACGGGCTTCCAAAAACCTTGCACTGGCTCTCGGGACCACGCTAGGAGGTGGCGAAGCCGGTGCCCGTAGCATTTCACTGGAGGACACCGGATGGACATAGGTGACCCGGATGAGCTTGGCAGACTCATCCGCTCCAAGACAGGCCGGGCAGTGCCCGGAAGTCCGGCGGACCGGAGCAGCCCCACCCCCTCTGGACCCTCCCGCGGCTCCCGCGAGCTCCCTTCCCCCCCCCCCCACCAACACCTTTTCACGACAGCGCGTGGAAATGCACTTTCCAGCAGCACAACAGACTCCCAGCAGCCGTAAAGCTGCCCCGCCGCCGGGCCTCGCGCATCAATCTTCCGGCGCCCAAGACGTCACGCCAGCGTCGGAGGCGGGGCTACCGCCGACGGGACTCCGCCCACACATGCCACGTGGTTTCCCCCTCCCCCCCGCCCCCCCAGGGTCAGGGACCAAACTTGGAGAGGTGGATTTAGACCTGTCACATGCCCTGTCACACGCAGTGTCTGTGAGTCCGCCTGCATGAGTTTATGTGCACCGTGTGCGTCACAGGCGGTTGTGAGGCACCACGTGGGTGCCGGGAACCGAAAAGGAAGGGCAAGGAGCTCTCTAGACAGCACAGTTGAAATTTGAACCGGTGTCTCCATGTTCCCTAAAGTGGGGGTAAAAATATCCCGAGTTTGAAGTGAAGAAATCACCGCCAAGCTCGGGAGTGACTGGCTTTATCCCCTCCTCATTTTTCTGGGAACCTAATTCAAGACTGGTGTGGGACCGTCACTGCTGCGGTGAAGCCACCCCCCCCTCCCCCGTCAGAATGAAACTCACTCTTACAGCATCTGCAATCTGATTATACAGCACTTCCCTATGAGGAAACCCAAGCCCGTCTGAGGTGAACAGCAGCCCCTATATGCTTGAATATGTTTTCCAAGAGTGATGATTATTACAATAAATGTGAAGGGCCAAGTTACTGTGAGTTACTGTGCCCCAGCAGAGAGGAAGAAAGGAGTGATTTTGTTTCTGTGTTCCTGATGGGACAAGAGTGGGAGCAGCTATGCTCCCATCTACAGGCCTGTGGGGGCGTGTGTCTTTAATCCCTTTAATCCCAGCATTCAGGAGGCAGAGGCAGGAGAATCACTCTGAGTTCGAGGCCAGCCTGGTCTACAAAGCGAGTCCAGGACAGTTAAGGCTACACAAAGAAACCCTGTCTTAAAAAACAAAACAAAAAGCAGAGAAGTGTGTCCTTAATTACTGGGGACCAGAAGCTGTTGTACTAAACTGTGCAAAAAATACCCATTTAGCAACCACGGGTTTTTTTCCTAACACTTTTTTAGTGTTTTACTTGTTTTAGTTAGCTTTCTAGTGTTGCGATAAAACATGACCAAAAGCAACTTGGGGAAAGCAAGTTTTGTCACACTCCACTAAGAGAAATAGTAGAACACTCAAGGTGAAAATCTGGAAGCCGAACCTTAAGTACAGACTGGAGGGATGGTTACTGGCCTGCTCAAGCTGGGTGTTGTCTCTGCATGTGTGTCTTTGTACCACATGCATGGCTGGCCTAAGGCCAGAAGAGGACCTTACTGTCAGACTTGTAGGTAGAACTGGCCTTACTCACAGCTGTCACTTTGTGGATACTGAGAACAAACTTGGGTCCTCCAGAAGAGCAGCCAGTGGTTTTAACCCCTGAACCCTCTTTCCAGTGCTCGGGCTGTTCTGCTTTTGTTTTGGTACAACCCAGGCCCAGCTAGCTGTCCAGGGGCACCGTGGCCCACACTGAGCTGGGCCCTCTCACATCAATCAGTAATAAAAAAAAAAAAAAAAAAAAAAAGCCCTAGGTGATGGAAGCAACATGACGAGTTGACAGAGAACTAGCTAGCACACTCATCTTGGTTTCACTGTAGAGATCACACCATCTTTTATCTGCCCAGTGAACCTCGCCTCTTAGCCTCTCTTGATCACTTGGATGTTCCAGTGTTCCACCCTCTGGCCGACCACATCAGAACTTCCCTCGGGGCCGATTTTAAAGGGGAATGCCAACTCCTTACCCCCAGAAGCTTTCAAGTTTTTCTAGCCAGGGACTTACAGTTTACACATTAGAAAGGAGTATCTTCATCTTAATTCAGGTTTTGAACAGCTTTGTACTAAAGCCTCTGCAGGATTGCATGGCTTTAAGGGACTCACAACTTCCCACCTCAACCCTTAACCCCTCATCTTTCAGATGTCTGATTTCTGCTTGGTTTTTGTTGTTGTGTGTGTTTGCTTGTTTGTTTGTTTTTTAACTCCGAAACATGGTTTCACAGCCTGCCTTAGCCTCCCATGTGCTGGGGCTTACAGGCTTGCTTGCATTAGGCCCAGCCATTTTCCCTATTTGTGCAAGTGTTTCTTTCCATCCAGGTTAGCTTGGGTTAGTTTTCTCCTCTGATTAAAGACTTTTAAAGACAGGAAATAAATCACTCACAGCAAGAAGTTTTATTAAAAGCCAAAGTGTATACACACTCCCCTCACACACAGACACTCTCCACAAGAGAGAGGATTCTGAAAACCAAAACCAAGTCCCCCTCACCCATTCTCCCTGGACATTTAAATGTTTATAGTGGGTTCCCATGTCCTTAAATAATTAAGATGGAGACGGTGTGTGCACAGCTTCATGCAAGCAGAGACGTGTCCAGGACTGACCTTGGGCATGGCAGCCAGAGTGAAAAAAGCCCACCAAAGGAATAAGCCATCTTGGTGCTTATCCATGGACTCTTATCTGCCAGCTTGTTGGGGTGTCTAGCTACCTTTAATTAGCGTTTCCCTCGCTCCTTCCCAATTGCTTCTTTTCTTCTTACTGGTTTTAGGCTATCTTATGTTAGAGGCTCCTTTTCCTATATTTTAATATATACCACCTTGGTTTAATATGTTCAAGCATTTAGTTAATAGTCTGCTAGGACAGTGTAGTATAACATCTCTCCAGAAAGTTCATAATTTACTGTCTCTTAGGCTTCAAGCTAGCTAATCACAGCTGAAGTCTCCTGGGCCAAAGTGAATCGCCAGACTTGGCATTCTGGATGATGTACCAAAAGAGTTCTTAAAAACCAAGAAGGGTTGCAGAAGGTCAGAGGCATCTCAGTTCAACACCTGTTCCACAGTTTCAGCTGATACAGCATGGCTGACCTTGACCTCCAGATCCCATCGCCTCAGCCTCTTTCGTGCTGACAACACAGATGTGCTCACACACAGTGTGAGCTCTTACCAAGGTAAACAGTGTTCCAGGCTGAGGTTCACAAAGCTGAACAGCAGTAGGCTCGGGATCGAACAGAAGGCTGTTTACGGTGGACTTGCTGGCAGCCTGTGGATTTTCTTCCGAATCGAGCCATAAGCACCAGGCTTATTATATAAGTTATCTTGGCAAAGGGGGATGCCATCCAAGCTCTAATGTACCTGGCTCATCTCAAGGATGGCAGGCGCATTCCTGCGGCAAAGCTGCACATCCAATTCCAAGTGTTTTGTCTCCTTACGCTGGGAAAGCTGGCAGGAAGAGACCAGTGCTACCTGGGAGAATCTTGCGGGTTGTGTGGTCAGATCTAGCTGAGCTCAAACTCCGGGACAGTTGTCTCTCTAGCCTGATCCCTCATAGCAGGTCGCTACCCCCTACCCCCATGGTTTTGGGGTTTCTGTTGCTGTGAAGAGATGCCACGACCACAGCAACTCTTACAAAGAAAACCTTTAACTGGGGCTGGCTTACAGGTTCAAAGATTGAGTCCATTATCATCACGGCAGGAAGCACGGTAGCACACAGGCCTGACACGGTGCTGGAGAAGGAGCTGACAGCTCTACATCTTGATCCACAGGCAACAGAATAGAGAATTGGTTTGAGCTTCTGAGACTTCAAAGGCCGCCTCCACAGTGACACACTTCCTTCAACAAGGCCACACCTCCTAGTAGAGCCATTTCCTATGGGCCACACATTCAAACATGAGTCTAACTGGCCCTTTTCTATTCAAACCACCACACACTGCGCTCCATAACAACACCATTTAATATGTCTCTAGCTGTGAGATGGCCTTAGGTTTCCACACCTATTTTGGCTGTATTTTCTGCTGAGATAGCCTTCTCTTTCCAAGACCTGATGGGCAGTTTCAACATCACTTTAGTGATGCCTCTAAGTCCCTGAAAATTACAAATCTTCCTTTAACCCCTATATTTCTTTAATTTGTTCCCCCCCATCCCCATGCCCACAATTTCTGAGAATTTACCCAGCATTGTTTTTGTGAGAGCCATCTGTCATGGGCTGAGTACCCCTGCACTTTATTGCCAGGTATGTCAAGAATCCAAAGCCCCAGCCGGACGTCGTGGTGCATAACTTTAATCCTAGCACTAGGGAGTCAGAGACAGGTGGATGGCTAGCCTGGTCTAGGACAGCCAGGACTGTTACACAGAGAAACTCTGTCTCAAACAACAACAAAAACAAAAACAAAATAATGCAAAGCCCTGACCACTCTTTATCCAGGTCATTTTGTTTTCCCCAGAGTTGTTTGGGGTAATGCATTCCATATTAGAAGGGGTATCTTCCTAAAGCAAAAAGCACACTTGCTACTACTTACCATTAAAAATAGTGAGGGAATCAATCTCCTGTAAAACAACCTAATGCATGCATACATCTCTGGGCCTACCTCCCTCACCCCAGGGGATATTGTTACAGTGTAAATTCTTCCACTAACACTGTTCCCTTCCACTCAGGAACCTCTAGTCTACAAACAGGACCATCGGCTATTATTATATAGCTTATAATCGGCCCCTCTCCTATAGTGATATGTAATTCTTACACAGCCATAATGGCTTCATTATTTACAAGTCTAATTCCGGACAGTAAGTGCTGTCCTGACTGCAGCCTAAGCATCAAAGGCCCCGTGCACACCCACATTCTCTTCTGCCTCTTCAGTCCTTCTCCCCTCTCCTCTCTCTCTTTTCCCTCAGAAAAGAACAGCACTGGTTTCCTTCAAATTTTTATTTCAAAGAACAATTTGGAAAATGGTTTTTCCTGCACGGAGAACAGACCATGACAGCCAAGCTTTTGGTTTCAAGTGATTGAATTAAATATATCACAAGCAAGAGCTAAACAAACAACAGGCAGATAGACTGAGACAATCTGATCAGCTGGACAGGGGGCCTCACTGACGGACAGCGAGGGTCGGGCGCATCAGCTCCTCCCAGAGGCATTTTTAGACTATGGGATAAGGCCCGGGCTTTAGCCTGGGGAGTGAGTCACCCTCAGCTGGACTCAGGGACAGTGTTTCTACTCACCTTCTGTTCTCGAGGACACAGGATTTTCATTCTTGGGCTGTTTTGTTCTTCTTTCCCTCTTTTCCCAGGGCTGGAGCCCCAGTTTGGCCATGGACAAGTGGTCTTGGAAGACCCTTTAAGACTAAAGTGGCAAGATGATTCAACAAGCAGAGCATTTGCCACAGAGCCTAAGGGCTTGAGTGTTGTCCCACACATGACAGAGAAATGGCTCCCAGATTATCTTCTGGTCTTCACATGCAAGTGCATGCACTCACACATGTTACAAAAAAAGACAAAAACAAAAACAAAACATACCACAGACACACACACACACACACACACACACACGCGCGCACAGAAGGGGGGGATCTGGAAGAACAGGTCAGCAGTTAACAGCACTTGCTGCTCTTTCAAAGGATCCATGAGCTGTTCCCAGCCCTTATGCCAAGCAGTTCAAAAATCACCTGTAACGCCGGGTCTAGAGCATCTGATGCCTCTGAAGCACCTATACTATACGTGCGCACATACACACTCAAAATAAAGAAAAACAAGACAAAACAAACAACAACAAAAACCCCAGATGTAGTGGAGTGCACATTTTTAATCCATTCCAGAGCTCAGGAGGCAGAGGCAGGTCTCTGAGTTTCAGTGGAGCTGGAGCCTTTCGTGAGACGCTGTCTCAAAAAGTCAGTCAGACAGACAGACAGACAGGAAGATAAATAGATGGACGAACATGCTTTGGTTTGAACTGGGAAGGCCAAAATCACCTTCTCAGTGGGGTAAAACGGAACATGGCAGTTTACTAATAGGATGTGTAGCACAGTTGCTGACCACATCTCAAAGCACATGTGTCACCTGTGTGGTTTACTGTCCAGCTGCTCAAAAGGCAGGGAGAAGGGGGTTTCAAAAAGAACAAAGAGATTCTTTCTTCAACAAACTGAGTCACAGTGTTGGATCCAACTGAGAAACAAGCAATAGGATGTAAATTTCTGGGCGTGTGGAGTCATTTTAAAACTTCTTCATGAGGCTGCAGAGGCTGGCCAGTCAGCAGTCGCTAGGCCAGGTCCGCGGGGGGAGGGAGGGGGTTAGGTGACAACTAAATGCCTCCTTCTGAGTTTGAGCTCCACAAGGCAGCAGCTGGAAACTCGGGAGAATTGTACGCTGGGGTCTTTAGACTTCTAATACCGCTGTCCCTACTCATTCTTGTCTGTCTATCTGTCTGTCTTTGTCTCCCTAGTTTTTCCTTTTCTGGACAACCAGACAGTTGAAATTACTGAGTGTGGCATCTTCAGTCGTATTTTACACGATAGCGTGCATCTAAATCTTGGGTTGCTTCACAGCCTGTTTTAACCTGGGCAGGACCACATTGTCTGGCTGTACCGATGTATCCACTGGTTACTTTGCTTGGGTTTTTGAAGCCCCTTGAAGATTGAGCGGCGCTTCCAGTGTTTCCAAAAAAAGTGTTCTGCATTGTGATGACTTGGCATTCTATTTTCCAATGTATTGCCCTCCTACTTGGCATAAGTTTGCCCAGCTCGTAAGAGATGGACTATTTATTAGAATGTCTGAATCGGAGAAATAAGATCCGACTAGCTAGTGCCAGGTATGGAACGTGGTGCTGTCCTACCACGTTGCCTACCGCAATGTACTGACTACTATTGTTTTTTAAAAGCACACATGTAAACACAGGTTTATTACATATATTTGTCACCAAAAAAAAAAAAATCACAAAAAAGGTACAAAAAGTAGGCTTACATTAGTTTGTGACATTAACTGTGTTCAAACACATTTTTCATCTTCTTTTCAGCAGATAGTACTCTAGTTATATACATTCAAAAGCACATAAAAGAAGGCTTGAAAACTGGTAAAAAAAAATGTTAATCTAACTCATAGTCAGAAACTTGTGAAATAAAAGGTAACGATGAGGAAATAATTAGGAAAGTTGTACAATTATAAAACAATCATAGTAATTATTTCCCTTTATAAAAGTGTCCCAATAAAACAAAATAAAAACTATGGAAAACACAAAAGTCAAATTAGAGATTTTGGTTTTAGTACCTTCCCTGAGTTTCTTTTAAAAATTGACCTACAGGCCTCACCCCCTCCATGCTGCCAAGGGTAATGCATGTAACTTAAAAGGCTACACCCACTGAAACAGCCCCAGGGCTGTGGAAGCCAATCTGCCTGTGTCTCCCACAGGATCACCTCAGCGACTATAGCACCTGACCTTAAAGTAGTAACATTTCATCTTGACCTGCCGTTATGTAACACATGATTCTATAAACCAAATGTAGACTAGTGATTTCAGTTATTAATAAATATGTTTCTAAACGGGTTTGGAAACTATACAGTAAAATTTGGCAACAATATAGAAATAATTATTTTGCATGTGAAAAATTTTACACAACCAGCTGTTAGTAAATCATCTAAATCCACTAAATTTGCATCATACAAAATTTTTAAAATAAAAACTCACCAACCAAACAAAGTAGAAAATACATGATTGTGAGCTGCCGCCTGGGTACAGCAGGTGTCTCCTTCGTCTTTAACAGAATCGGCCCTATTAAGTTTCTTTGTGCTCAATTTAAATCATATGCATGTAAGTATATATGTATACATGACTGAAAATGATCAAGCACTCAATTCAAACAGCCAAGTTTAATAAAAACTCAGGCTAAAAGGCCTGGTTGGAATTGAAATTTTGTTTTCTACTTCCAATGGACTAAGTTATTTGATGGGCTAAATATTATTCAGCGCATTTTCTAGTCAAGTGTAGAGGGGGAAAAAAAACGGCTCCAGATCCATTTCTGTCATTCCGCTGCATCCCACAGAGATGGAAACGGTCTGCAAACCTGTACATTGCCCTCCATCACAATGAAATGGCAAGCTAACTGAGCAAAAGCTAATGACCATGCACTGTAAGGACGCCGGGGTGAAGCGGTAGTGCTAAACATCTCACGGATGACACGGGCTCACATTCCTAGTAAGTACTATGTGTACAAATGCCTTAGTAGACAAAGGGGGATCCCAGGCATAGAAGGATACTTTGTATCCTGAGGCAGGAAAGCCCAGCTTGGCCTTGAACTCAATATTCTCCTGCCTCAGCATCCCAAGCACTTTGTATTTTTCTTTAAAAGTTGTACACTGGTCCCCAGAACCACAACTGTGTGTGGGGGAGAGAGGGCATCTAAGATCAAGGCCATAACTACAGGCTTAACTGTACAAACTACATACCTATGGGGCACAACGAATTCAGATTTCTCACGAAACTTTACAAGGCCCCCTGTCCTGTGTGCACAACACCCCTTAATCTAACCTCTTGCAAACCATCCAAGCACGGGCCAGGGAAATACCGCTAGCCTCCTGCCTTCTCCTAGGTGAAAAAAGTCAATCCTTGCATAAAAAGAATCCCTACATGTCGTATTACAGGTATCATCATGGTTCAATTCTCACAATTTAGTAACCTTAGAAAAATCTCCAAGCTTCTAGAGGTGTACGTACATAAGCATGTGGGATCCACTTTGCCAACTGAGGGACAGCACGCAAACCACCTCCTGACCACCCTTTAGTCTCAAAGCCACACAGCTCTACCACTCCAGCTCCACAGGGTACTGCCCAGTGAGGCAGGCTGTGCAGTGTCCCGTCTTCTGGTAACACTCCAGGCCGTTGCCGTTCGCTTGAATTGTAATGTCGCGTTTCTTCACTTTCTGCTTCTTGAATTTTAACTCTTGTTGCACAGACGAAACCAGTCCTTCCACGGACAGATACACAACGCTGTTTGCTCCTGCGGGAGGGAGAGAGAAGTGACAGGAGCGTTTCCTCCACCAAGGGAAACACACTTCACCGAGGCACAGCTACAGGCAGCACCATTCCCATCAGCACGACAACTTCTCCTTTAGCCTTCCTGAAAGAGGAAGCTGGGTGTGATGGCAGATAGCCTGTGACCCCAGGTGCTGGGGAAACCGAGGCAAGGTTCAGGCCAACCAGGGCAATTCAAACTTTTAAAAGAAAAAGAAGAAGAAAGAACTGGGGGTGCGGCCTAGTGGTCAAACGCTTGTTTAGTTGTTCGGAATGTGCAATTCTCTCGATTCAATCCTGTGCGTGTGCAGGATACTCTTTACAACTGTTGTTTGTGGGCTTTTTGGCTTGTTTTTGGTGTTTCGAGACAGGGTTTCTCGGTGTAGCCCAGGCTGGCCTCGAACTCACAGAAATCAGCCTGAGTGCTGGGATTATAGGCGTGTGCCACCACGGCTTTTTTTGAGCAAGGTCTTACGTGGTAGCCCTGGCTATCCTTGAACTCAGACAGATCTGGCTGCCCCAACTCCACGGTTGGATTTAAAGGCATGTGTCACCACACAAAATAGGAACTGCAATCTTTGTGTTTAAATTCTTTCTAGAAGATAACTTTTGGTGCTACTTCAAGTGATTTCCCCCAGTGTGTACATGTATGTGTAGAAGCCCAAGGCAAGGCTAAGGGTCTCAGAGCCACCGATTTTGCGATTCTGTTAGTCTAGGTAGCCAGCTTACTCCGGGTGTGCGGCCTCCTCATGCTAAACTCTGAAGTCGCAGAGGTACCCATACCCACCCAGCGTTTACGACCTAAACTGTGGTCCACAAAAACTGCATGGCAAGAACTGTAACTGCTGAGCCATCTCTCCTGCATTCAAATTTATCTTCCAACTACTTACTGTTTTACACCAAAGTACAATTAAAATTTAAAACAAACAAACAATTAAAATGTACAGAAATTGTAATACCTACCAAGGTACTCTGCAAGACTTTCAAATTCTGGTTTATTGGCTATGAGCTCTTCTTTTGTGGGAATGTTTATTCCCATGAAGCAAGGATGTTTTATTGGTGGTGAAGCAACTCGAATGTGTACCTTGAAAAGAAATGGTATTATATACCCACAGCAAAATTAATTATATATTTTCCATTAATAAAATTGTCTTATTGGACATTCAGTAACAACATGTAAATCACAGACTTGATTTCATCCAATAGGTGAATATTTTCTTTAAAAAAAAAAAAAGATTTAATCATATTATTTGCCCGCATGAGCACAGTTGGTGCTCAGAGGTCAGAAGAGGGCATCAGATCCCTTGGAACTGGAGTTAGGGTTGCCTATGAACCACCACATGGGTGCTGGAAACCAAACCTGGGGCCTTTGCAAGAGCAACCAATGCTCTTAACCACTGAGCCATCTCTCTAGTCTATGAATTTTTGTCTTTTCTTTCTTTGGTTTTCAAGACAGGGTTTCTCTGTGTAGCCCTGGCCGTCCGAGACTAGGCTGGCCTCGAACTTACAGTGACCCTCCTCCCTCTACCCCCTCCCCCAGCTCTGGGATTAAAAGCATGGACTACCACACCCTACTTGTGAGTTTTTTTCTCAATGAGGAATTTTCTTTCTCGGTATCTTCTACTTCCTATTGATGAGTGCACATTCCTATTGCTACTTTTGTTTTGTTTTGTTTTAATACTTAAACGGTACTTTGCTGATCTTTTATTTTACCATATGGAAATCTTCCGAATTATAACTTGGCTCCTTATGTCTACTACTGGTTTTGCCCTTTCTGTTAGGTCCATTTACCTGGTCACAACCAAGATCCACCCTTTCTTTTTAATCTTTCATAGTATAAGAACAACCTGCCCGTTTTATGCAGTCTCCATACAGGTGTAAGTGGCCACACCGCATTTCACCAGCTTGGCAGGCATGTCACTGTACATATTCAATCGTTTTCAAGTTATGTGGTTATCAGTTCTTTCTTACTACACCAGCAGATGCTGAGCATATTACATCCTCTTATTTCTACTCGATAATCGTCATAGAATCCAACAGTGAGATTACCAGAACCAAAACTGGTCATCAAAAAGCTGCCAAGACCCTAGTCACTCTCGCAATATTCTAACATCGCCATCCTCATTGCTTTCTGTCGTCTCCCGCTCACTCAGCTATTCACTGTAAGAGGCATCCTGCTTCTGTAACTGAAAGGACTGAAATATTTAAAAGTTAGAAGAACTTTGAGATTAAAAAAATAATAATGACTGCACTCCTTGGAGATAGTGCAGGCTTTGTTTCAGATTATTAAAGAAAGTAAACACGGCAATAAAGGGAGGCACACCTCTTCTGGATTTTTCAAAGAATGTAAAAGTTACTTTTATGCTATTTTTGGTCTACTAAATGTGCACTGACATGATATGCAAAACAGTTCTAGGTCAACTTCAAGTCATCTGAGAGGAAGAAGCCTCAACTAAGAAAATGCCTCCACAGTTCCAGCTGGAGACTGGCTTGTATCGAAGGCATTTTCTTAGTGATTGAAGGGGGGGGGGCAGCCCTTTGTGGGCGGTGCCATTCCTGAGCTGGTGGTCCTGCGTTCTACAAGGAAGCAGGCAGAGCAAGTGAAGAATAGTAAGCAAGCTGTGAGCAGCACCTCACGTGCTCTGCATTAGCTCTGGCCTCCAGGTCCCTGCCATTTGAGTTCCTGTCCTGCCTTCCTTCAGTGATGAACATGGAAATGGAAACCTTACCCTCGCCCTTCAACTTCCTTTTTAGTCATGGTGTTTCATGGCAGCAATAAAAACCCTGACTAAGGCATATAATGTCTAAAGGAAAAATATATAACATTGACTCAAAAGTATTATATTGTGAAATGTTTGTTTGATTGGGTTTTTTTGGGAATAGGTTTATCAGTAGGCCACAGCCGTCCTTGAACACTGGACCCTCGTGCCACCAGCTCCCAAGTGCTGGGAGTGACCTTCTATATTTAGCTTTTCAATCTATTAAAGATTAAACTTCGTGTAAGCGTAGTTAGCAAACGTCCTCTGTACTGCTGCCCAGCTATCATAAAGCAATCTGATATGCAAAGCCAAATTACACTGAGCTATTCACTTGCATACAGGACTTTCCATGATGACATCACATGGTTAATTTTTGGTACTACAGCGTATGTTTTAACATTACTTACCTCTTTTGCACCGGATTCTTTGAGGAGTTTTATGATGGGCGAGATAGTATTGCCTCTCACAATCGAATCATCTATGAGAACAATTCTTTTGCCTATAAAGTTGTCAGACAACACGCCAAACTTTTTTGCAACACCAAGTTGTCTTAACCTCATGTTCGGCTGAATGAAGGTTCTTCCTACATATCGGTTTTTACATAGCACCTCCACATACGGCAGCCCACGCTGACGGAGGGAAATAAACGCACAATTAGAAGCAATATTAGGCTAAGATGATGCCTTTTAGGGACAGGAGGTGTTTATCCATTCCTCACGGTAACCTTCCCCACAGCACGCGCACAGTGCGTCACTTAGAAGTCAGGTGAGGGTCTGCTATGGGACCCCCAATTCTGCAGTATTCACGATGCCATCTTGTTTTTGAAGAAGTGTCTCACTGTGTTGCCTAGGCTGGCCTCCAACTCGGCGCTGTTTCTGCCTCAGCTTCTCTAGTGCTGGGATCACAGGCATATGCTACCACAAGCAACTTCTATTTTTTTAAAATGAGCAAGGGCCACAGACTGTCGAGGAAGACGTTAGGCCAGAAGCTTTCTCTGAAGAGGAGTCAGAATAAAAGAAAGCAGACTGTATTCCAAGAAAAGGAAGAGAGCCCGTGGAAACTCACAAAGGCATTAATACAACAGTTTAAAACGGTGAGAAAAGGGCGGGCACACCACCAAACAGAAGCTAGCCAACCCAAAGAAAATCTGCATTGGGTGTGTGTGTGTGTGTGTGTGTGTGTGTGTGTGTGTGTGTGTGTGTGTGTGTGTGTTGAAAACAGAAAGACCAAGAGAGAGGAAGAAAAGACAATGAGGGATGGTGGAAACAAAGGGTAATGGAGTGCATGTGACATAAAAGCTCAAAGAAGAACTCTTACGGGGCAAGCAAGCCTGCAAAGGGAAAGAGGAAGCACGGTGGGGAAGGGAAGGCTAAGGGCAGGGTGAGATCACAAGCACATGAAAAGGTCACACTTGAAACCCTTTATTCTGCATGCTATTAGAAATTAGAAGTAAGGGCCAACATTCTCATCCTTGCGTGATTAAAAAACTGTGGTGGGCGGGGCCACATCAGCCCTCCTCCAGTTATGCTAACAGCTTTTCGGTATGAGAAAAAAAAAAAAAGGTGATATTTGGAGATAAAGTGCTACCAGCTGAAGCTGAGGCAGAAGACAGAAGGAGATGGGACCAGGACAGGAGAAGGGCAGGGAGGTAGAGAGGCACATGGAGGGAGGTCACAACAGCAGGGAAGCTGGGTTAAGTGGAGAAGGCCAGCTGAGAGACTGCCCCAGCACAAAGTGCAACAGCCCTACACTGTACAGATGCCTCCGTGTCTTTACTGTTAAACCCCAAGCAGGATCCCTCAAAAGCCCCTAAAAGAGCTGGCACCCAACATGGGGTCCAAAATCCAGACTAGGCCCAAGATGCAGACAAAGGGCAGGCATCACCCCAGGTCAGAGAGCACCCAGACACAAGACCTGAATGAGAGAATCCAGGCCCAGGCCTGTGGAGCAGGCATGACTGAGGGCAGCCTACCTTTTGTTTTTTTGTTTTTTTGTAGGGGGCAAGTGGGAAAGCAACAAGCATTTATTTATCCTGCCACCCTGGTGCCACTGGCACCGAAATTAACAATTGATAATACAGGGATACACCCTCATAGCCAGTTGATACAATATGTATGTGTGGGTTACCTCAACAAAAGCCTACTTATTGTGTACTTGCGTGTGCTTGCACAGGCATACGCACACCACAAAGCTTGTGTGGAAGCAGGGACAACTCACTTGAGTCAGTTCTCTCCTTTTACCTCGTGGGTCCCAGGAATCAAACTCATGTGATCGACCTTGGTAGCATGAACCTCTTTACCTACTGAACCATGTCTCTGCCCACCTTTTGTTGAAAGAAATGTGCAATAATTCTTGCACAGGAATCAACATTAGACCCCCAAATCTTTCTCTCTTATGTTGTTGGTGAATTTCCCCTTTATAGGCCAGAAGACCAACTTAGTGATAATAATTAAAAGTAAATACCTTTGCCGCATACCCAAGAGCAGCAGGCGTAGCGGACTCTGGGACTGTGCTAACCAAGTCTGCCTCCACGGGTGCTTCAATCGCCAGCTGCTGACCACACCGGTATCTTACTGTATAAACCATTTGGTCTGGAATGTTTGGAAAAGAGATTAAGTTGTCTAAACTGAGCATAATATTGCTATTCTAAAAAGCTGGTGCTAGGATTTTATAGATTGGACAAAAGGATAAAAATAATATATGCAGAAGCAATGAAGCAGAAAAACACAAGGCAGAAGTTTCAATTGTGTGGTATTTATAAAATTTCACCTTCCACTAAGATAAATGAGATGATATGAACAGACAAAGAGAAGAGCTGTACTTACCTTCAAATATACTATCTGGTCTTGCAAAATACACATATTCAAAGATACAAAAAGCCACTGGGTCTCCTTCAGCCCTCGGAATGATATCAAGAGTTCTGAGTCCATGTCTGGATATTTCTACAATTTCCCCAGGCTTGACTTCATGGCAATATCTTAGGAAAGAACACAAACAGAAGACATTTGTGAAACCTATCATTGTATACAATGAATGCAGGCTAATTTTTAAAAGGCAAAAGAAAAAAGCTCTTAGAGATCCACCTGCCTCTGCCTCCCTGGGATTTATGGCGTGAGCCATGGTGTTTGTTTGTTTTTCAAGACAGGGCTTCTCTGTGTAGCCTTGGACTTACGGAGCATTGCTAAGGACACTTTGCTTCTAAGACTTGATGTCTTGACCTGAGTTTGATTGCTGAACCCACATGGTGGAAGGAAAGAACTGACTGACTCTCAAGTTGTGTACACACACACACACACACACACACACACACACACACACACACACACACCCTCTGCCTGGGATCCAAACTCAGGTCCTCGTGCTTGGGCACCAGGCTCTTTACCAGCCAAACTGTCTGTCAGGCTTAAAGTAAGCCTGGCTGGAGAGATGGCTCAGTGGGTAGAGAGACGCTCGCTGCCAAGCCTCAAGACCTGAGTGGAAAAAGAGAACTCTCCTGGCCTTTGCATGTGCCCCTCCTTGCAGAAGTAAATACATGTAATTACAAAATAAACAAACTAGATCATGTGAGCATTGTGTCTCAGGAGGCAGAGGAAGGAGAACCTGCCACAGGTTCAGGGCAGCCTGGTTAGAGTGAGACCAGGCATTAAAAACAAACACATACACAGGAGGGAAAAAAAAAAATCAAGAGAGACTAGTGGTGTTTTGAAAGACAGACGGTATTTTTAAAATCAAAAAGTAGTGCTGGGACACTAAAGTCAGTACAGTTGCTATTCACACTATAAATAACAAAACATGTTCACGAATGCTTTCTCATAGCAAAGAAAAAAGTCGTGGGTAAATGAAAACTACCCGCTGGGTGGTGGCCGCACATGCCTTTAATCCCGGCACTTGGGAGGCAAAGGCAGATAGATCTCTATGAGGCCAGCCTGGTTCACAGATCAACTTCCAGGACAGCCAAAGCTATACAGAGAAACCATGTCTCGAAAAACCCAAACCCAAAAAACAAACAAAAAAGTAAATAAAGGAAGGAAGAAAGATCATCTCCCTCTAAAAGTTATCCCCTCATTTTTTTACCTTTTATATTTTGGATACAGGTTTGTTCAAGCTGGTATTACCCTAACTCCTGAATTCAAGTTCAAATAAATTTCTGCCATTAACTTCCCCACTAGCCAGTTCTGGACTATTAGGTGTGTGACACCATGTCTGAATATCTGTTCTTTCCTCTCCCTCATCCCCTGCATTTTGGAGGTTTTTTGGTGGGGGGTGTATGTGAGAGACTGTGTGTGTGTGTGTGTGTGTGTGTGTGTGTGTGTGTGTGTGTGTGTGTATCTCCTAAGCTCATAACCTCACTGCCTCAGAGTTCTGAATACTAGGACTACAGGCATGTGTCATCATACCTGGCAGAAAAATGTTCAAGAACATGGAAAAAATTAAAATGATGAACAGGTTACAACTTACCTTGCACCAATAGATAGAAAGCTGCAAGACTCTGAAGACACCACCCATCCTTCCGTTTCTGAAGATTTTTTCTCTATAAATCACAAGACAACCAGTTTAGTGAATGCGTTCAGGGAATTCTTGTTTTATGTCTGCTTTTTTGTATGGAGTCCAGGGGACAGAAGCCAGGAGCCTTGCACAACCTAGGCAAGCATTGTATTAATCAGCTGCAACCCCTGCCCCCGCAAGGAACTTTTTTTTTTTTAAGATTTACTTATTTATTATTATGTATACAGTGCTCTGCTTGCATGTACTCCTGCAAGCCAGAAGAGGGCGCCATATCACATTACAGATGGTTATGAGCCACCAGGTGGTTGCTGGGAATTGAACTCAGGACCTTTGGAAGAGCAGGCGGCACTCTTAACCACTGAGCCATCTCTCCAATCCCGGAACTTTTTTTTTTTTTTTTTTAAATGAGGCTTTTAGTTGAGTGAGGCGGCTCACTGGATAAAGGTGCTTTCTGCCATGTCAAGCAACCTGTGTTTGCTCCCTGGAAGCTCCGTGGCAGGAGCATGGACTCTCAGACCTGAGGTCCTCTGAGCTCCGTATGTCATTCGTGCATGTTCAAACACAGGACATAATTTTTTTTAAATGAGGCTTTTTCAATAGAATAGTTAAACACCTAACAGATAAAAGCAGCTATAATGACCACATTAAAAGGAGGTGGTGCCCCATGACCTAATTAAAAAACAAAAAAATAATCCAGGCTTCCTCCTTCTAACATCATGATATTATGGTTTGAACAAGCCAGGTAAGTCATAAAGAAAAAAATCACTGCAGAAATAAAAAGGTTAGGCAAAAGACATGAACTGGTGATTCAAAAAAAAGACCATAGTATTAAATACATTGAACGGACAGACACAGCCAAAGAAATGTACCTTAAAAACTAAGACCATAGATAGCCAGATGGTTCAGTGAGCAAAGCGCTTGCTATGCAAACATAAGGGGCTGAGTTTGGATCCCAGCAACCAGCTAAAAGCCGGACATGGCGTTCATGACCTGTGCTAACCCCAGCTCTGGAGGAGACCCACACAGCTCACTGAGCAGCCACTCCAGCCGAGACTGTGAGCTACAGTCTCAAAAAGCAAAGAAGGAAGCAGCAGAAGAGGATGACTGAAGTTGACCTCTGACCTCTTCTTAACGCGCGCACGAGGCAAGCACACCTGCATGCACACACACCTGTACATCTCCACCCCATACACACACTTTAAAGAACACCAACAGCCGGGGCTGAAGGGCTTGCTATGAAATCACAAGGACCAGAGTTCAGATCCAAGCACCCACGTTAATAAGCCTCGCATCCTGCACATACCTGTAACCCCAACTGAGGCCAGGCTTCCGGCAATCTCCAAGGTCAGGAAAGAGCCTGCTTCACAGAATAGGTAGAGCGACAGGGGACAAGAGCAGACACCCTCTTCTGGCCTCTTTAAACAGCACAGGAGCAGACAGCCACATACAATGCATGTACACACTCACACACACACACAAAAAGAAAAATGGGCTGGAGAGATGGCTCAGCGGTTAAGAGCACTCACTGTCTACTCCTCCAGAGGTCCTGAGTTCAATTCCCAGCAACCATATGGTGACTCACAACCAATCTATATGGCTCACAACCATCTACAATGTAATCTGATGCCCTCTTCTGGCCTGTGGTTGTATATGCAGGCAGAGCACTGTATACATAATAATAAATACATATAAAATAAATAAATAAATGCAGTTTCTTTCTTCCCTATCTCTGCCTATCCATAAGCTTCCTATAAGCACAGATTTGGGGCTCATAAAAGAAAAGGAAAAGGTTTTAATGCCAATAGAAAGGCAATGATTTTGAAAAGCATTATGAAAATCAAACGTCCTCTGAAGCTCATTACCTTTGTCATTTATATCAGAAACTGGAATAAGACGACCGATGCACAGAGGACGGTTGCCATACGGATCCCGCACTGCATAAATGACATCCCTGTGCATTATAAGCAGGGAGTACGCTGTGGGCGCTTCCTTCATGAGGTTCTTAATTCTGGAATTACAAGTAACCGAGTGAATCACTCCGAATGTAAAGAACACAAGCAAAGCTCTCATAGCCGGAGCTCCAAGTATGGGTCAGTTACACAATTACCTTGCTACCCAGTCTGGGGTATCATCTTGTTCCTGGGGAGGGGTATAGGCCAGTAACTGGGTAATCATTTCACTATCAGAGGACGTGGAAAGCCCAATCCCGTGCCGCAGAAGCTGCAGGGGAGGAAAAGTTTCACCATTAGACCGTTCCGTGCTCCACCCCTCCATCCTACAGCGCACAGTAATAGAAACCAGGCGTTCTACAGATGCCAAGTTCCGACCCGCGCACCCTGCTAACTGTGTGTGTACACTCACGGCAGGGGACTAACTGCTAGGAGCAATGGGAAGCCTCCAAAGCTAAGCAGAAAAAAAAAGGGCTTTAGCAGACATAAAGCAAAACCGCAGTCTGGGAGTGAGAAGACTTGCGAAGGGCTTGAGATGTGGCCTTTTCTACCCTCCCCGATCCTGATGAACAGGGCACGTTCCTTCCAGGAGTAGCGGACTGCACAAAGACCCTCAACCCGAGCTTGTGTGTGGCATAAATGAATTATCCGTGCTTGTGACCAATGAGAAGAGCAGAATCACCATCTTGAATGACTAAACGTAGGCGGTCTCTAATAAACACTGGTTGAGTCTACTTTATGATCCTGACGTTCTGAACGGGGCTAACCAAGACAGAAGCTGCCCCGCAGACACGGACAGGATAACCTGAGTGGACACCAAAATGCATTTCGACAGCCGACTAACTGTAATGTCCAGTCTGAGTCCTGGGGGAGGGGCTGTGTCTGAAAACAAGGAGCTACCTATTGCTTGGGACCGAATTCTTGGTGGTTAACTTCTAAGTGAGCCTTCGCAATTCACTTCACAGTCAGACTTTTGTGACTTTCCTGAATTTTTGAAGATACTCATTTTCTCAGCGTGGGGACAGAAATGTGCATTATTGTCACTGCAGTGGCACTGCCCACAAAGAGGGCAGCGCAGAGCAGCAGGAGGCCCCAGAGGCACAACAGGAGCCAGGAAGACAGCGAGTAGTCATGAAGCTTGGTTCTAGATACTTGACTGTGGGAACCAGGCCCGACTGGGCTGCCTGCCTGTCTTGCTGTTTCATGTCCTGTTTCCAGCAGCTTCCGTGTCTGTGTTTAGCTTGGTTAGCTAGTCATGTTTACTGCTCTGAGAACGCGCCCCTCCCTTCCTGTGTGAGGACTTTTCCTCCTGTGTGCAATCACCTCTTGAGGGATTTCACCTGGGGGGAGGATTCCTGTTTTGCTGCCTATTAGAAGGCTCTTTGGAACTCTGGGAAGAAGGAGAGTAATAAACCGCTGCCGCGGATGCTGCTCTCTTAGCACGAAGGATCCGCTGTGTTAGTGTGTGTGTGTGTGTGTGTGTTTGTGTGTGTGTGCATGAGTTAAATGCTCAGTACCGCGGTGGCGCAGGAGTCACACTTGACACTACCGCTCAACTTCTGTAGCTAGTTATCATATGTCATCATAGTTATCAGCTCTAAAAATGCTAAACAAAGCATGTACATGTGTGTGCATGTATGTGAACATGTATGCATACTATTACTAAGCAGCCTGAAGGTATTAAATGATGCCTAGAATCGAATGAACTGCAGAAAGCAGGTAACAATAAGCGAATGGCAGAAATGCGTCCCGTGGCGCGACCAGGAAGTGGGGGCGCGCTGAGTAAAGGCACCTCTCTGCATAGGCAATTGTTCAGTCTGTGCAGGCAGAGAGCTATGGTCCACCAACAGTCTCATTCGTTATAAATATGTGTTCCTTCTTTGTTTGCCTCAGGCAGTCAAGAATTATATCTGATGGGCTTCCTGACGGACAGTGTCTGAGCAGGAAGTGGACGGCGGATCTTCCAGGCAGAGGACACAATGGGAGAAGATGAGAGGTGGAAAATTCACCAGGGACACGGGACAGTAGCGTCGGGACTGAGCAGAAAGGTAAAGGACCAGCCACGTGGCCGGCTGTGGGCTAGAACAGTGAGGAGGCTGCCAGCTAAAGGCCGAAGCTTTTAAACATTAACAAGCCCCCTTGTCCTTACTTATATTGCTGGAGAGCCTGAGATAGTCCCGCTATACCAGGAATAGTAAGAGGCCATGTCATTGGCAACAAAAGGACGAAATTATCACGCACAGAGAGAAACTGGACCCCGTTAACAAAGGAAGCTCCAAGCAGCACAGGAGGACAGGCTGCCCGAGGACGCATCTTTGCCCCCGTTCGCGGACTCTAGTCTCTGTGACTGTTTCCACTTTATAATGTTCTGATATTTTTCACCTTCAAGTTTATACTCCATTTTCCTCACATGCCTTCTTTTTTTTTTAAAACAACAGCTTTTTATTTTATTTTATTTTATTTTTTTGTTTTGTTTTGTTTTTTGAGCCAGGGTTTCTCTGTGTAGCCCTGGCTGTCCTGGACTCACTTTGTAGACCAGGCTGGCCTGGAACTCACAGAGATCCACCTGCCTCTGCTGGGATTAAAGGCATGCGCCACCACGCCCAGCCTTCACATGCCTTCTTATGCTTTAAGAATATACAGAGTATTTCCTAATCTCAAACCCCCAAATGCTCCAAACTTCGTGACTTTTTGAGTTCCAGCACGGCTCCAGGGGTCTGGACCAGGAGTCCCAGCCCTGCTGAAGCTGCTTAGCTGACTGCTAACACCACGGACAGCACGTTCACAACAGATTCTTGCAATTATTTCCAATTATCTATTTCTTTAGATAAAGTAAACTGCCAGGAACTAGACATTCAGCCTCATGACTGACAGCTGACAGACCCTTCCTGAGATTTCCCAGTGCAGCAGTTACCCAGGAGCTGGATTTGCCTGCAGACAGCAGAAACGGAAGCCAGAAACCGGCTACAGAGCTGCTACTGCTATCTTAGCAGCCCCCAGATATGGCAGGGCTGGGAGGTACACTGCTATGTCACTTGATATGCTGGTGCCTGGTGCTTCCTAGGGAAAGGTGAGAGCCACAACTTAGCTTTCATCATTTTCAGGGAAATCCAGATAGCTGCCAAATAAATGGGCCAGGACAACTGCAGAGGAGACTCAGACCAACAGTGGACACCCGTAAGACTTAGTGTGTGTGTGTGTGTGTGTGTGTGTGTGTGTACACACACTCCACTTGCCAAGAACCCTCAAAGGTTACTATGGTATGATAGCATCAGCTAACCTTTATACAACCCAGCCTGTAGCGCGCAGTCCGCAGACATCCAGGCAACCTCCCGGCCTCATGCCTGCTGTCTCCAGCCCCGCAGGGACAGTGACTCTCTGAACCTTGTCAGCTGGTCCACACACACAAGCAAGGCTCCTCTTGCCCACTGGGCATCTGTCTGGGAGACTTCCTGTGCGCCGCCCTGCACTGAGGCATAGCCACCGATTTGATTAGGCAGTTCGTTTATTAGCTTTGCTGCCTACTCAAGATCTTTAGTTATGGGTCCAGCAGGCTGGATTGGTTGTGTGAGGAACAGATGGTCCCTTGGGGCTCCTTATCTCAGGGACACCCAAGAACAGCTAGAAGAAGGCTAAAGTGCTCAAAGTGGGTGGTCAGGACCGTAGGCTACAGAAGACTGCAGAGAGTGAGGAAGAACCGTTGGGAAAGGCTGGAGAGCCGGCTCAGCAGTTACAAGCACCTGCTGCTCTTGGAGGGCTCAGGTTCAACTCCCAACACCAACGCGTCAGCTCAAACCCGCCTGCAACTTCTGTAGCCACTCTCCAGAGGCACCATCACGTACACGGGTACAAAACACACACCGAGGCCCCCACACTCAAACACACAAAATAAAAAGGGCTGTGGGGAGTACTGAGAAGGTGAGAGACCCACAGAGAGCTGTGGGCTGCCACAGCTGTGGAGAAGCTACAAGACCTGACTACTGGGAGGCTTCCAAAATGCTGCCACTGGCTCTGGCTCCCCGACACCGAGCTCAGGGCTGTAACACTAGACACGGGGTCACTGGCATGAAAAGCCCTGACCCATAACACTAACAGCGGAGGGCTGTAACACCATAGGCTCAGAACTGTGGACACTAAGGAAGCTGCGCTTTGCATCTTTGTGATTTCTATGTGAATAAAGCAGAGAAACCCTCAGCTTAAAAAATAAAAAAAAATTGCACAGAATTACTTTTATTTAGCCAGTGTGCTTAATTTGTATCGTGAGATGTGAGCTTCATGTTGACTTGGTATCATCCCTAAGGCATCTCATAATGTACACACAAATTCTACAAAATCTGAAAGGCCTCTCACTTAAGCATTTCAGGCAAAAAGTACTGAATCTGTGCTCCGCATTCTTCTTGCATTTTCATAATATTGTTCAGATAAGGAAAATGCCTGTAACCCCAGCACTTGGGAGTTGGTGGCTGGGGGGACGCCATGGGTTGGAGGTTAGTGAGAGCTAAAGCTCTGTTCTGGGTTACAGGAAGACTTGGTCACAAAAAAAGGGAGGAGGAGGAAGAGGAGGAGGAAGAGGAGGGGGGAGGAGGAGGAGGAGGAAGAGGAGGAGGAAGAGGAGGGGGGAGGAGGAGGAGGAAGAGGAGGAGGAAGAGGAGGAGGGAGGAGTAGGAGGAGTAGGAGGAGTAGGAGGAGGAGGAAGAGGAGGGGGGAGGAGTAGGAGGAGGAGGAGGAGGAGGAAGAGGAGGGGGGAGGAGGAGGAGGAAGAGGAGGAGGAGGAGGATAAGAAGAAGAAGAAGAAGAAGAAGAAGAAGAAGAAGAAGAAAGAAAGAAAGAAAAACACCATTGCCCTTGATACCCATGGGGAACAGTTCCAGACTTTAGCAAAACCAAACTTTGCAGATGTTTATGTCCCTGATAAAATCTAGTATGGGACTAAGGGAAAGGTCTTGGGCTCAACCCTGAGAACTTCAAACCAGAAAACAAGTCACTTAAAAATCCTCTTTATAGCCCCGTCCCCTCCTCCCAAGACAGGGTCTGTGCAGCCCTTGCTGACTTGGAACTTGCTCTGGAGACCAGGCTGGCCTCGAACTCAGAGATGCTTCTGCCACTGCCTGGGGTGCAGGAATTAAAGGTGTGCGGCGCCACCACCCAGCCAGCCTCTGTTTCATGTAGTAACAGACACAATGTAAACTCCTGACAGGTGCCTAGGGCATAAGAAGGAAGAAGGCTGTTCATGTTCAGAACACACACTGCTCTCTGCTTCCTACTCCAAATAGTGTTTTATCTACCCTTGATAGATATGGAGAGCCAAAAAGTCCAAGTTAATATTGATTTTTGCCTAATCTTTCCTGGCACACAATGCTAAAATTATCTGGACCACTAAAATTAATTATATTCTGTACAGTAACATAGTAAGGATAGGACTGGTGGCCAGACACTCCTTGGCAGCTTTAGGATAGAGGGTAGCTACCATGGAAACCAATCACTCGATCAGAGGGCTACATTCAGCCTTAGTAGATGCTGAAGGTTGAGATGACCACCAAAGACCAGTAATTTAGCAGACATGTCTCCATAAAACCTAAAAGGACTAGCTTCACGGAAACACTGGTGTCTAGAAGGCACCGAAGCTCCCCCCATGGCTCCCCCACAAACCCTGCTATACCCGTCTCTTCACGTGCTCCATGTCTTTCATGATGTCTCTTAAAATAAATCAAAAGGCATAAATTAAGCATTTTCCTGAATTCTCTGTGCCACTGTGCTGCTAAAATCAAGCAGTGGATTGCAGGCCCTACCAAGGTGCTTGGGGCCTAGACCTGCAGTGGGCATCAGAGCTGAGAATCTTACGGAATGAGCTCTCAACACAGAGGCGGGGACATAGGGGACCCGAGGGAGGACGGACTACAGGACACCAACTGGTCGGTCTAAGAAAACCCCATGTCTGGTCACAGCCTGAGCTGGGCTTGGCTTTTCCTCTCTCACCAACTGTAAGCATAGGAAGGGAGTTATAATTCGGCACCCTGCTGGCAGCGACCACAAGTCAACCCTCCAGATCGCGGCACGGACCGGCACTGCCTCCAGTCACCCGGGAGTCCGAGAATCTGGACTCAGAGCAAGCACGCCAGGAGCTCGGACGCAACGGCTTCCTGCACCGAGGAGACAAGCGGCAATAAATAGAAGATGCTGTTTGCTGCGATCTCCAACATCCCTTCACCGTGACAACACAGAACGTACCTTTTTCCTCAACCGAGCTGCATTTACCAGCTCGCCATTATGCGCCACAGCTATTTTCCCATGAAGGGTTTCGACGACGAATGGCTGGCAGTTTTCCAGTTCACACTTTCCTGTAGTGGCGTACCTCGTATGTCCGATTCCGAGATTCGAGACATACAATTTCTTCAAATTGTCTTCCGTGAAAACATGATTTACGAGACCCATTCCCTTGAGAAGTCAAAGTAAAAGTGGATCTTAGGAAAAAACAGAAACTGCTATTGCTACTAACAGGACTCGGCTTGGGCAACCCAAATTAGATATTTCACGTACTGTCTCTCCCTGCTCCAGAATTTGCATGGCTTTACTTTTTGGGGGGTGTCGGCTGAGAGAGGACATGGCTATCCTGGAACCTGCTCTACCACTGTTCAGCTGCATTCACTTTTGTTGTTGTTGTTGTTTGTTTGTTGTTTTCTTTGTATCTCTGGGTAGCCTTAGCTGTCCTGGAACTGTCTTCTGGCCTCGAACTCACAGCAATCCTCCTGCCTCTGCCTCCCGCGTGCTGGGATTAAAGGCATGCGCCACCACGCCCGGCTTGAATTCACTTTTTAAAACAGGCTCAGGATATTCACATTAAACTCATTTTGCAGCTAGCAATTTGGTGGCATTTACAATTGCCACAACATTGAAATGACACACAGACAGCAATAAGATTTTACTTCAGGGCAATGAAATCTATCAAATATAAACTGAAATTAGCATTAAAAAAAAAATCAAGGGATCGTAAAAGTATTTAAATAGATAACCTCCTGGCTTGAAGGAGCCAGTCTAGCAAAAGAAAAGGAACAGATCCTAACTTGACAAATGGGAGGACACAAAGTTGCAAGTAAATGGATTCCAGAGCTTGCTTCTAGTTACAAATTTATTTATACCTTCACACACATTTATTTAAAAACAAGGTCCTATTCTGTAGACTAGCCTCCTGGCACTTAAGATGCCCACCACCATCCCTGGTCTCTACCCCACATATTAATGGGCAGCTGGCAACAGTTCAAACATCAATGCTGTTAATGTTCAGACTTACCTTATGCACCTTGAACGTAGGCACCGCACTGCCATCACTGGTCACAATACCAGCACTCTCCTGACCCCTGTGGACAAACGAATGCAGCATCTGTTAAAGCTGCCCAGTTGATAAGCTTCCTGTAGAACTTTATTGTACATACCTTTCCCAAGTAGAACCCATAAGCTGAGTCCAACAACATACTGAATGCCATGGACTCTGGCCGCACATCTGAGACTGTAACTACGTGACAGTGTCATCTGAGCCTAACTGCTATGCCAGGTGCTTCACCTCTCTGCATTTATGTGGACGACTCAATCTGGCTTTCACAACCATCCTATGAGGTAGGTACTACAATTATGAGTCATAAAGAAATGGAAAGAAAACAGGTACCATACCAAACGTGCAGCGGTGAGGGTGTACTACGGGCTCGGGACAGATAACCCAACTCCAGGACTTAGATATATGATGTCTATATAATCTGGCCTCTGAATAGTTTCTACCAGTGAAGTACGTAGACAGCAATGTACTAGAAGGCAAAAAGGCTTTAGCTGCGTACACTAAAAGAAAGTTTCTGAGACTAGGTCTCAGCACTGTACCACACACTAGCTTTATGGGATCCCCATGCTGCAGCCTCCGGCGTGCCAGGATTATAGGTGCCGATCACCACACCCGTCTAAAGGCTTTCTCTTGCTTTGTACACTTTCCCAGCTTTCCCCAACCAATCAACCAACCCCACCCCCTTCTCATTTGGTATCATGGCCTCTCTATGTTGTTCTGGCTGTCCTGGAGCTTGCTATGTATAGATGGCCTCACATTCAGAGAGATCTGCCCACCTCTGCCTCCTTAATACGGGATTAAAGGCGTGCACCATCTCCCCCAGGATGAAGCAATGGTCTTCAGGTTATTATTAGCTATAAATCTCAGCCAAAATGTAATGCTTTAAAAAAATTTTTTTTCCTGTGTATGAATGTTTTGACTGCATGTACATACATGTGCCACATGGGTGCCTGGTACCCCAGTAGATGCCATAAGAGGGTGTTAGATCCCCTGGAACTGGAGTTACACACATTTGTGAACTGCTACATGGATGCTGGGACAGTACTTGGGTCCTTCCCTTGCAAGAACAAGCTATCTTAACCACTGAGCTATCAATTCAGCCCAAAATATAATGTTTTTTTTTTAATGCACTGCTATCAATATTGACTATAAACCTTTTTGAAAAATCCCCGAACTCGTTGCCAACCATTTCCAAGTAATTTTTAAAAATCGATATTTTTAGTGAGGCCAAAAATTATGTAAGAAATACACCAAAAAATAGTTTTCTAAAACTACTTTGTTTGTTTGTTTTTCAAGACAGGGTTTCCCTGTGTAGCCTTGGCTGTCCTGAACTTGATTGGTAGATCAGGCTGCCTTGAATTCACAGCAATCCACCTGCCTCTGCCTCCCCGAGTGGTAGGCTTAAAGGTGTGCGCCACCACCACTCGGCTCTAAAACTACTTTTTTTTTAAAAAAAATGTATTTTTGTTATATACATTGATGTTTGGACTGCATGTATGTCTATGAGGGTGTCAGATCCCCTGGAACAGGAGTTACAGACAGTTTGTGAGCTGTCACGTGAGTGCTGGGAATTGAACCTGGGTCCTCTGGAAGAGCAGTCAGTGCTTTTAACTGCTGAGCCATCTCTCCAGCGCCCCACAAATAGTTTCCATTCCTTTTGTCCCAGGGGTAATTTTTCCCTAAAGTCCACATGAGTATGACGGTAACTATTTTGATCTAGGCTTCTTTAACCACCAAGCCTGCTTATCTGGCAGATCCTTAAGTTACTCCCCTTAGGCAGCTTGGACCAGTTAAACTACATCCTTTCAAGCTCTTAGGAGCTTATTGACAACCAGTCCTTTGGTTTCCTAGGAAACAAAATGTTAGCTAGAAATAGAGAATCATTTCCAGGTCACTTTCAACACGGAGAGTGGAGCTGGAAAGCACTGGACTGAGGAGGAAGTGAAAGATTTACTCAGCGTCTGGGCAAGAAGAAATATACGAAAATCACTTTCCGGAACACTGAGAAATAAAGGGATATTTATTTACATTGCTAAAAGGCTGTGATCACTAGGAGAATACAGAGATTAGAAACAGTACTGGGCAAAGTATAAAGATCTCAGGTGTGAATCCAGAACAGTTAAGCGTGCCCACAACTCAGGAGGCAGCTGTACAACTAACTAACAAGTTCTTCCACGATTTGGATGCAATCCTGCAGTATGAAGCTACCACACAATTACCAGAGGAGAAGGACAGCAACAGGAAGTACCCTGAGCTCAAGTACTGCCCACAGAGGCCACTGAAATGTCGAAAAATGCCACCCGGTGTTTTTCACATACCTCCAACCAAGACAACTATCTCTTCTAATATTCTCACATCTTAAGTATATAAATAAAACCACTAAAAGTCTGTCATGGAGATCCCAATAATTAGGGTTCCTCCAGGAAATTGAATGCCTCAGAGAGTAGAAAGGCCAATGACTTACAAGTTAAGCCATCAAATCTGGTAGCCTTTTTCTCTGGTTTACTAGACAACACGTTCTGGGCATCATAAGTTTGTCATTAGCTAAAAACCAGATTCCACTCGGTTTTTGGTTGGATGGTTGGTTTTTCCAGACAGGGTTCCCCTGTGTAATAACCCTCAATCTAAATAAATGTTATTTAATAAACTACTTGCTGAACTGATGAAGTGGGTTTAATGGATATTTATTCTCCTCCAAAATGCAAAAATAAATAAATTACATAATTACAAAGGACAAAAGAAATAAAGTAGGATTCTCAGAACAAATCCTAAAATAGATGAAGTTTTTCAAAATGCCAATATGCAATCTCCGATCACAGAAGTCAAGTTTCACACCAACTGCATAAAATAGTAACTTTAAAAGTGGCACTGAAGAAATTTTAAAAGAAGTCCTTTAAAATAAATGTAGTTCAAATGACAGAGATACAGTGTACACAAATAGGTAACATAAAATAAACTGGACCAAGAGTCAGACTCCAAGTCTTAACTCAGTCATTGTGGATGCAACCCAGAAGCAGCCAAGAACACAGACTTTTGCCTAAATGGGAAGACAGGGCGAGATGGCCCACAACACCTCTACAATGTACTTTTTTAAAGATTTTATTTGTGGCTTAAATGATGCAACCCTAACTGTGTGTATCTAAAGAAGTCAGGAGCAAATACCAGTTAGGACTGAAACTTTCATGGAAGTAGAAAAAAATAGGATAGTATGTTATGCAGCTGTTCCCATTACAAAGAAAATGTAAGGTGTGTACTGATAAAGTTGCCCACGGGCATTGTGATGATGTCACTGCTCAGCGGGAGAGATGGAAACTAGGTCAGAAGACTTAGAAATTTACCCACTAGTGACCTGAGGCCAAATGATGCTCAAAGGTGAGGAATCTTTTTTTGAGACAGGGGCTATCCTGGACTCACTTCATAGACCAGGCTAGCCTCAAACTCACAGTGATCCTGCCTCTGCCTCTAGTGCTGGAATTAAAGGCATGCCCGCCACCACACCCGGCCTCAAAGGTGAGGAATCTAAAAGCAAACAGTCACAGAGCATTAGTGCCTTTAAGGTGAGACTCTGAACGGGAGTAAGAAAGTAAAACACCACATATTTCCTTCTGCTCCTACAGCAGATGCTGGAGCAGTCCCTAAAGATGACTCAGGAAACAATAAACCAGAAAGCAGCTTTTCAGATGTAAAACAAAGTCCTGGCACAGGTAAACTCATACTGCTTTCAAGTCGAAGACAAAAATAAGATGTTGCAATAGGGTATCGCTAGGAATAAACTAAATCATGCCTCCCCCAGCTCCCAGAAAACTCATATATCAGAGCCCTAACTCCCAGAGTGATGGTATTTGTGGGAATTGGCTTCAGAGAACAACTGTGTCCAGATGAGGTCTGAGAGGGCTGGCCTTCCGGACGGGCTTTAGGCAAACACAAGCTGCTACTCAAAATGTAACTTTATGTGAAATGCTGTTGAGTAACACCCATACTGACAAAATTCGTGAATGGAGGGGAAAAGCAACAAAAATAAGGCAGCATTCCATTGGCTGTTGTTCTTAAAGAGCAGATGCAACTGCGTCACCTGAGAACGCATTTAAGCTGTAAACTCTTGGTCTCCCGCACCAGAGAGGTTGAGATGAGGGGACTGTTTTCCAAAGTCCTCTGGGTGACGCCTGTCCGTCTGCCCTGTGGTGAAGGGCAGGAAAACAAGGAGAGTGCCAGCCGCCTAGCTGATGGCCCACCTCTTCACTCAGGCCACAGGACTGCACGAGAAAGCTTTGTTCAGCCTCAGAAAGTAGAAAGGCCAATGACTTACGAGCTAAGCCATCGAATCTGGTAGCCCTTTTCTCTGGTTTACGAGGCAACGCGTTCTGGGCATCATAGGGAGTCATGGGGGGGGGGCGGTAGGATGGACTGTCATTAGCTAAAAACCAGATTCCACTCTTTTTTTTTTGCTTGTTTGTTTTGTTTTATTTTTCGAGACAGGGTTTCCCTGTGTAACTGCGCCAAAATAAATGTTTTGGTTTTCCTCCTGGGTTTGAAACATAGGCAATCGAGGAGCAAGAGAATCAGGAAATCGCCAAAGTGAAAAAAGACTGACAAAAGAGAAATATAAGGCTACCAACCATCTGCCTGTCTCTTCTCTAGTCGCGGCCACCATATATATGGTTGGAGTACCTTGGTATCGAGTGTCATTCCAAGCACGCCCATCTAACGGGTTGTCATAGGTCGATTCCAACCTGGAGGGATGGAATCGGGCACACTAGGTAGGTTTCTGCATGAGCAAAATGAATCCCATTCGAAGGCTACTCAGATCTCAGACCCCTAAATCCATAGGGAAAGGCCACGACGTTCATCTGAGACAACCCTAAAACTCGGGGCTGTACTAAAATGCCTTGTGGAAATTAAGCTTTAATTAAAATCAGCACGGAGACGGCCAGCAGAGGGCCTAAATCTGTTGTCACTCTCCGGGAACACGTTTCATCATCACAAGTATCTAATTTTAGAACAAGCTGACCAGCCCTCAAAGAAACCCTGTATCCATCAGCAGACATTTCACTGCCTGGAGGATCCTCTGCCATCCCTAGCAACCCCTAGAGATTTCGCTGTTCTGGAAATGTCACATAAATGGTACACTAGGTGGCCTTTAGGGCCTGGCTGCTTTTACTTAGAATCATGTCTTCAAATTTCATTCATGCCTCAGCGGGATTTTGATTTGCGGTTGAATAATATTGTTTTATGGACATACTATTTTTTCATTCATTGGTCGATGGATTATTTGAGTTGTTTCTGTTTTGGATTTTATGAGTAGTGTTGCCATGGTAAAAGCGTTTGCCTCCAGCGTGGAAAAACACCAAATGTAAAATAACTATTTTCACTGCAGCTGGTGGCATTAGGACATCCACACTGCGGCACAGCCATGTCCACTCTGTCTCCAGAATTTTTAATCGTCTCAGATTGAAATATCTGTATCCACTAAAGGGGGATTCCATATTCTTCTTACCTCTGTTCTATGCTGTGTTTTCACCAATGTCATTATTCATGTATGCAGCATTGAGAAATGATTTATCTCTTATTTCATTTAGCATAATGTCTTCAGGTTCGGGTATGCTGTAGAATTAAATCTGTGTCACATTCTGCATAGCTATTTGCCTGTCAATGGTCATTTGGGTTCTTTCTGCCTTTAAGCTATTTTGAGCAAAGCCTACGAACAAGAGTACACAAAAGTCTGGGTTCCTGCTTCCAAATCCTTTGGGGCGGGGTACAGAGTGAAGCTACTAGGTCTTATGGCTACGTGTTTAATTTTTATAAAGGAACTTGCATACTGTTGTCCACAGAAAGTACCTGACTTTATGTTGAGCCTGTTTTCAATTCTCTGGGGTATAAACGTTTTCCAGTGATGAATCATATTCTCTTTCCACTACGGTCTTTAAAAGTCTTCCCAGTTACAGTGACTTAAACAGGTGTCCAAATTTCCACAAGGCCCGGGAATTATTTGGCACTATAACGAAGCAGCTTTTCAGATGAGGCCTCGTTAGTAAGCATCGCTGGGTAACCCCTCTTCTGCACACCAGTATTTGTGAAACTCACATACTGCTTGACCAAGATAGCCCCTCCCCCCCTCCCCCCCTCCCCCAGCAACTGCTCCCATCAAGGTATCCCAGAATAATCATGTTTTCTTTCTCGTTTGGGCCTTTACATATAAGAAAAATTTAAAGTTTTCCCATGGATGGGAAAATATTTACTTTTCTTCTAAAGCCCGTGCTAACGATTTACCATACTAGCATTTGTGGCTTGGGTACAGTAACCAGGCACGGCGGGCCATTACTTACTACATTTTGCAGTAAGATCAGCCCTTGGGATGTTTTTAAGGGATATCTGCTTTGCAAAGGACAACAAGGAAACCTGCAATATCCTAACACAGGCATTCCCAAGGCAGATACCGCAACATCTTGCCTTTATTTTACCTTATAGTGTATACAAGAGGTGGGTTTTTTTTAAATTTCAAGCTTTGATAATTGTATTCTCACACTGAAAAATGAACACCCACATACATATATACTAGAGAATTTGTTCCTCAAATATTTATCTTTCCAGGGGTATTAAGAGAATAAACAAAACAAAACAAAACCCAAAATGCCATGAACCTAAGCTGAAAAAACATTAATTAAAAACCAGCTGAAATATGCTTGAGAAATAAATGTAGTCTATAAGCTACGCTCTTGTTACCACAAGGTGACATCATCAACACTTGAAAAACAAGTACGTTTTCCAGAGTACAGGTGCTAATTAATTAGTTGTGTTTATGGAGAGTCTCACACAGCTCAGGCTGGCCTCTATCTCCCACGCAGATGACTTTGGATTTCTGATCCATCTCACTGCCACCCAAATGGTACTCACCCTTGTGGCTGTCCACATTTTTGTACACTTGGAGGTGACTTTTATTTGAGCAATGCCCCAGGTGCAGTGCTGCCATGCTATCTAGAGCTTCTAAAGGTTAGGTGCTTTGTTAAACCTTATCAAGAAAAGACATCAGATAACCTTTATTCAGGCATGGCGTACAGATGCTGTCGGCAGTGAATGCCATGTGAATGAATCTACTACATTTGACAGAAATACACAAGAGTTATATATTGATCTATGGCAAAAGATAAAAATAAAAAATAAAATAAAAAAATACCGTAACCAGAGGCTTGCAGGAATCTAACTCTGTATATTCTCTAGGGTAATGGTTCAGGACTCATGTCATTTTTTACACAGTATAATTACTACGCATGAGAACTGCAGGGTGCGGCGGTACACGTGTTTATTCCCAACACTCAGGAGGCAGAGGCAGGTGGGTGGTCTGGGTTTGAGGCCAAGCTAGTTAACAAAGCAAGTTCCAGGCCAGCTAAGGCTATATATAGGGGGACCCTGTCTCAAAGGACAGACAGGGAATAAACTATAAATCTTAGTGGCCCTACAGGACTCCAGAGTGCAGCCCATCATTTGAGGTCGTTTGATGGTGCCACAATCGAAATTCATGTTGGTCTCCCTGTGTAGATATGACCGTAACAAGCTGTGTCTGAGGCAGCTCTTCTCATGCCCTTTCTTATACATACCATTGACAGGCAAATAGCTATGCAGAATGTGACACAGATTTAATTCTACAGCATACCCGAACCTGAAGACATTATGCTAAATGAAATAAGAGATAAATCATTTCTCAATGCTGCATACATGAATAATGACATTGGTGAAAACACAGCATAGAACAGAGGTAAGAAGAATATGGAATCCCCCTTTAGTGGATACAGATATTTCAATCTGAGACGATTAAAAATTCTGGAGACAGAGTGGACATGGCTGTGCCGCAGTGTGGATGTCCTAATGCCACCAGCTGCAGATATGCGGTTGAATAATATTGTTTTATGGACATACTATTTTTTCATTCATTGGTCGATGGATTATTTGAGTTGTTTCTGTTTTGGATTTTATGAGTAGTGTTGCCATGGTAAAAGCGTTTGCCTCCAGCGTGGAAAAACACCAAATGTAAAATAACTATTTTCACTGCCTCACTGGCTTATTATTATAGATAACTTTCTAGTTTACAAAGAAGTATTATAGATGTGGTGGTGCACGCCTTTAATTCCAGCTCTTGGGAAGCAAAGGTGGGTGAATCTCTGCGAGTTTTGGGTCTAGCCTAGTCTACATAGCAAACTGAAGGACACCCAGGGTTACATAGACAGACTTTGTCTCAAAAAATTATTAAAATCAATTTTATGAGCACCTATATTGTTCAAGATACACAGTGTACTGTAAAAGTAATTTTCTTCTTCTGGCTCAATTGTTGTCTGGGAGGCTTACTGCCTCCTTCTGCTAACCTGGGCCTAGGTCTGGAAGCTTCTAGCCTCCATACAATCTAATGTAGGCCTAGAATATTTTCAGCCTTTGAGACTTACTGCTTAATAAGTTGACCCTTACTTATTCTTTCTGAACTCTGGCTCGCTGGTTCAACTCAGTTGCTCTGGCTCAAAAACTCTTCTTCCAGTTGACTTATTTAATCTGGCTTCTCTCTCGGTCCAAAACTGCTCTGCTTGGCCTCAAACTAGCCCAGCAATCTGCTCTGATCTTCTGGCTTCTCATTTTCTGGCTCATTCCATCTTCACCTGAGTCCTCTCTGCAACCCATCTCTCTATTACTGTCCTGCTAACACTGCCTCCTCTCTCTGTAAAACTGCCTCGTAAGTAGCTTCCCTTCCCTCTCTCTTCTCCTGAGAGTTGGAGGCAGTCTATTCTGTCAAATCTTCTCCGATTTGGCACCTTCTGCCACTCAATTAGACATCACTTTCAAACATGGCTGCTGCCACCACACCTGGACCTAAGCTTTTCTTTATCTGACGCTTGCTCTATACCAGGCTGACCTTGAACTCAGATCTGTTTGCCTCTGTCTCCTGGATTAAAGGCGTGTTTGTTTTCCAGCTGGATCACACAGAACTAGAAGATCTTCGAATGCGATCTCTTGCCAGCCAGAGCAGCCATGTTCTGAATTAACATTCCTCTACAGTGCACTATTTTTAAAATAGCGTCCCAAGTATAGGACAGTGTAGCTAAGATTAACGGGTACTATCAGAGACTGCTACACTTCTGTTCAGAATGCCAACACAGGAGTAGTAAGTGAGCTTCATCTAGGGTGTGAACAACCGACTTACAAACATTTCATATGTGCACTAGCACACCAGATAGCCCCTTAACATGTATCAGGCTTAGGACTAGCAGTTCCTGAAAATATTTATGGTTGAAAAATCTGTCTAGTCAAACCCTTCTGGGTAAATACAGACTACTGTTTCAACATGAAAACTGCAGAAGCCACTAACGTGGTCTCCTTTCTTCCTATGAACTGCATTATGGAGCAGTCTTAGTTAGGATGAAGCTCGCATAAGAATGTTCTTAGACACTCAACAAGACTTGCTCTGAAAACACCATGCCAGCCCCAAGTTCAGCACACACGGCCTGTGGTTGAAAGTAGCAAACGTTCGTAGCCTCAAGGTTATATCCTAAAGGACAGAATGTTCGCACAACCTTCAATTGCAAGAACAAATTTAAGCTGCCACTCTGTTTTCTTTTTGTTTGTTTTTTCCTTTTTTTTTTTTTTGTTGTTTGTTTTTATTTTCCAGACAGGGTTTCTCTGTGTAGCCCTGACTAGCCTGGAACTCACTCTGTAGTAGATCAGGCTGGCCTCAAACTCACAGAGATATGCCTGCCTCTGCCTCCCGAGTGCTCGGCCTATAAAGGCGTGTGCCACTACCACCTGGCTTGCTACTCTGTTTTCTACCAGAAGAAATTACCATGAATTTACTAAATACCCCTAGAAGATGTGGGCCCCCAGCACTCCAAAGTCTCACCAGGTCAGAGGCGAAGTGGCTAGATCTTAAGTGTTCTTTTGATATATATATATATATATATATATATATATATATATATATATATATATATATATATATATATGCCTTCTTAAGTCGTTGGGAGCTATATCTCTAGTGGATGTTACCTCTTTTTTATTATACCTAAAATGATATGAAATATAATAGGAAAGGAAGAAAAAATGTCTATTTCTAACCGAAAGAAATAGCTTTCTATATTTACAAAAATCCAGTAAAATCCTGATTGCAACCAGCTATATCAGGGGGCTGTCTGCCTTATTTTTAGATTGAAATGGAGGTATGAAAAAAATGGACTCTCCTCTAACTGAGATTATTCTAATTCTCAATGACAACAAGAGTTACTAACTTATCTGAGTAGCTGAAAGAGTCCTGTAATCACATTCCCTTAGAAGGTGCTGAAAGCTGTAACAGCAATGATTCGGGAGCTGGAAAACACTGGTCTGAAAGCGATGGCAGAGCCCTGATTCATAGATGGTCTGATGAAAACATTAAGCAAAGGCTTGAAGAGGCCGCAAGAAACAAGAGAGTACTTGAGGAAACTGCCAGAAGAATGGTCCAGTTTGGGATAGACAGGGACTGGAAACTATGTCGCACCAAATATAAAAAAATCTAAATTTGATACAGAGTTTTACAAAAGAAAAATGACAGCCCTCCGAGGAAACTGAGATTTTATGAAGAAACTGACTACATCCTTTAATAAGCAGGGCTCCTGGAACTGCCGAACGCAAACATGGTGAGCTCGGCAATGATTTGAAAAAAGAACTCTAAGGACTTTCCTCCATGTAGTTAAGTAATGTAGAAAAATCTAAATAAAATCCATACACCACTACTATTTATTCAACTGACTATAATTATTAGTAGAAAAGCACAGTTTTAATTTCAATTTCTTTCTCAGCCCTGACCAAAATACTTTACTTTTTCTAATCATTTAAATATGCTTAGTTTGATATACTTGAAAACTAACATATACCACAAGGTGTCACAGACTGACTTTATGTTTGCTTTAGAACAATCTGAAGGTTGTTCTGAAAGCCAAGGAACTGGGATGATCCGAGCCTGAGAAATACCAAGGGCTTTTTTTCCCCCTGAGAAAACTTTTGTTGCTTTTTCCTGATAACAGAGATATTTAGCCCCATCCCTGACAAGTTAGACTAAATACATTGCTTATGAACTATTCAAGAGTCAAAAATGCTGGGAAATTAGTTCACAGCTCATTAAAAGAAAGAGGAACTCTCAAAGTAACTGGACACATTCTCAGTCAGGTAACTGTGCAATAACCGCACCCCTTTAAATTGCACTTAACTATGAAAGGGAAAGGGCCCCACAAATTAATAAGCTATAAAGCTTGGTTTTCTCCAAAGGTAGGTAATAATGGGTACACTCTCTTAATAAGTATGAAGATAAGTCAAACTCTGAAGCCTTTTTAGAGTCATGCAAATTAAAACCCTGAAAGGAACCAGCGATTCAGATGTTAACAACTTATTTCCCTGTAACGGCAGTACTGAGGGAAGACTGCAGGAGGATGGAGGTCAACCTGGGGCACATAATAGAGTTCCAGGCCAGCCTGGGATAGAGTGAGATCCTGTCTCAAAAAGCAAAATGCGAGCCAACCGGACACTAGGAAAGGCAGTTTGATGCAATATAGAAAATCCAAATACGCAGATATCCAAGTTCTTTATATAAAAGGGCACAATATTTGCATATAAGCCACATATACCCCCTTGAATATTTTAAATGAAATAGTCACACTGTATTGTTTAAAGGGCAATGACAAGAAAAAGACTTTTTTATTGTTTAGTACAGATAGTTTAAAAAAAAAAAAAGTACTTCCCGTATTTATGGGTTGAAACCATGGATACAGAATACCGTAGACAGATGGCTGCCTATATACAGGAATCTGCACAGGGCTGAAGACCAGGAAAGTGGAGTTCTAGTCGCTCTCTGCTCCTTCCTAGATAGCGCACTCACATGACCGTCACCCAGATCAGTATATAGCATATTGCTAGGCCAGTACTCAGGAGGCTAAGGCAGTCGGATCACAAGTTCAAGGCCAGCCTGGGCTACACAGCAAAAGCATGTAAAACAACAACAATAAAACAAAGAACACTAGACCCCCTACAAACCTGCTAGCTTTTAACTCCATCCCATAAAGACCATCGCTAATCAATCTATCATAGATTAGTTTAAGATTTGTTTTTTTTTTCTTCCTTAGTGTGAACTAACTGTCAAGTTTTTCTCATTGCAGCAGTGTTTCTGAGACCCATCCCTAATTGTGCATGCATTAAGAATTTTTCTTAGTGTTGCTCTGGGACGGTCTACTGCATGAGTATGCCTTCCATCACTCTCCCGCTCCACTGCACTGTAATATTCCAGTCTCTTTCCAGACGGAGGCCAGTATGAGTAACTGCACATCTGTCAACGAATGCACCTCTACTGAGTGCATGCCCAAGTGTGGGATAGTCACAGCACATACTTATATCCAGGGACTAGTCTAAACAGTTTACATATAAGAGTTTGTCTCCTACAGTTATGAGGTAGGTATGATCATGCGGCCAATTTAAAAATGTGGAAACTGGGGTCTGGAGAAGCCTGCACTTCTGAACTGGTGAGTTATACACTTCTGTGAAGGCAGAAGCCACATCTGCCCTGTGTTTCCCTATTCATCAAGATGCCTTATTTTATTTTTTATTATTTATTTATTTATTTACTTATTTATTTATTTATTATATATACAGTGCTGTGCCTTCTTGTACACCTGTAGGCCAGAAGAGGGGATCAGATTATGTAACAGGTGGTTGTGAACTACCATGTGGTTGCTGGGAATTGAACTCAGGACCTTTGGAAGAGAAGGCAGCGCTCTTAACCACTAAGCCATCTCTCCAGCCCAAGGTGCCTTATATATACACAGCAGGAGCTCAACACAGTACAGCCCTGTGCTGCTTGGCAACATTTTGTAGGACGTGGGTGGTATATACTAGAGTGACCCTGTACAATTACAAAGGAGCTGAAAACGATCACTCAGTGAGATTCACCACAAAGCACCATGGGACAAAACCTCCTTACACATTCGGTCATGTTGGTGAAAAGCAAGCCAAAGCCACAGGGCCAGTCATTTGAAAGCACAGCACAATCACGGGCCGAGCATAGAACACCCAGTCATGATAATGGTGGTAGCGTCACTGGTGTCTGTGTTGGCTAGACTGTCCTTTTCCTCATTCTTTTAGTGCACTGCTATTTATAAAAAAGCTCCCGTGACGTTAAACAGCTGCACTGCGTTACCCTGGCAGCAGCCTCCTACACCTAATGTTTACCAAGTCTCCCAATTGAGTCCAGATACCTTGCTGAGCTGTACTGAACGGAGCTTGTACACTAAGAGCTATGATGTGCGTGGCAACATAATGGCCTAATGCTCCATTTCTTGGAAGACACAGCCCTGTGCTTAAGCGACATATAACAGTATCAGAGAGTAGACAAAACTCAAGCGAGGTGAAAAATCTTAAATTACCACGTTTTGTTTATTTATAAAATGTAGAGCTGAAGAGTTGTCCCACCTTTAACCTCCAGTGAACACGTCACGGAAATGAGACTGCTGCTGGCTGAAGAGCATAAAAGCATCATTCGGAACCAACACTTGGGAGTCGCCCGAGAGATGACATGACAGATCTGGAAGTTGTAAGGACCGCCCAAGACTGAGCTGGTGCTTCGCCTTCATGGTTCACACCACCAGCCTTGATTTGGCACCCCAGAAAAGCTCTCTAGTAACCTCCTCCTGTGTTCCTCAACACACTTCACGAAGAGGGCTGCAAGTACCGCCCAGGGAGGCTGTCTGAAGGTGCCTCTCCCTCCAGAACGCTTTTCCAGTCATATTATTTACTCTGTGCAGAAACAGTGTCTATGTCTCTCAGGACAACTTCTCCTGAGATCATTACAGACCAGTTTCCTCAAAGCTTAACAGAACTGGAAGATTCTACAGAATGTTTCTTCCAACCAGACCCTCACCTCCATCAGGTAAATTTCACAGATGTTTAGAAGTATAAAGTGTCTGTTAGCTGTTGGAATAATTCCTGTTCTGGGGACATAGTGACTCACTGACAGAGGGAGGACATCCTCATATCCCAAGTTAACAAAACTCAGCTATTTTCCATTACTACAACCAAATACAACTGCTAGGTATTTTCTATTTGGGGGTGGTGGTGGGGGTGGTGGTTTTCCTTTGGTTTTCTGAGACAGGGTTTCTCTATGTAGCCCTGGCTGTCCTGAATTCCCTCTGCAGACCAATCTGATTGTCTGCCTCTACCTCCCAAGTGCTGGGATTAAATGCCTGAACAACCCCTGCTGGGCCTAGGTACTTTGTTTCTTTTCTTTTCTTTTCTTTTTCTTTTTTTGGAGGGTGAGGAGACAGGGTGTCAAGACAGGGTTTCTTTGTGTAGCCCTGGCTGTTCTGGAACTCTGTAGACCCAGCTGGCCTCGAATTCAGAGATCCACCTGCCTCTGCCTCTCAAGTGCTGGGAGGTCCCATAAGTTCAGCTTTTGGTGAGGACCTCAATGTGGGTGACTTCATGGTAAAGGTCAAGTATAAGAGGGACCAGGGAAGAGAAGAAAAGCATAGTTGGACAGACTGCCGAAAAAACTCAAGGGCCAGGCTTACTCTTTTATGACAATTTACTCTCAGAGAACTTACTCAGTCAGACCACAGTTAATCCACAATGCCTAACCAATCTCTTTCCTGTAAAGTCTGTCTCTTAAAAGATACAGACTGGTACAGTATTGCCACTGAGGACCACATCCCACACACACCTTTGGAGAACAAACCATACCCCCACTACACAAAGAACCTTTGTTTTGTTTTGTTTTTCGAGACAGGGTTTCTCTGTGGCCTTGGCTGTCCTGGACTCCCACTGTAGACCAGGCTGTTCTCGAACTCACAGGGATCCACCTGCCTCTGCCTACCGATTAAAGGTGTGCACCACTATTCCCGGCTACACAAAGAACCTTTAAGCAGCTGGTTCATAGGATGTGTCTAGTAATTCCTTTTATGAAACTGTATACAAGTCCAGACCATTCTCCTCTTCGTAAGATGTGACAATGATTTAGAGACTAAAGTGACCCACAGAGACATATGCTTTGTTCAGAACTCTGCAAACTACTAGACCTGATATTTTCAAACCTGTAAAAGAAACATGGCTGCTTCCTTCTACAAACTAACTTTACCTCCATTGTTTGGGATTAAAGGCACGCCTAGACCTAAACTTTTCTTTACCTGATAGTTGCTCTATACCAGGCTGGCCTTGAACTCAGATCTGCTTGCATTCCAGCTGGATCACGCAGACCTAGAAGATCTTTGGGTGCGATCTCCTGCCAGAGCAGCCATGTTCTGAATTAACATTCCCCTACACAAATCCACACAGTATCTGGTGGCTATATGAATCTAATGTGAGCACATCTTCATGAGAGAAGTAAAAATGGAGGCTTCTACAATAAACTAATCCCCCTCCCCCTTTCTGGTATTTCGGGACAGGACTCCTCTGTGTAGCCCTCGCTGTCCTGGTACTTGTTCTGTAGACCAGACTGGCCTGGAACTCAGAGACCTTCCTGCCTCTGCCTCCCAAGTGTTGGGACTAACAGTTTGCCACCCGGCTCTGAACTACGTCTTTTATGGCGAAGCTGTCTATTACTCTACTACATGTTTGCTTGGCATCCCCTCTCTAGGTTTCAGGTTTTAATGCTCCCATGTTCAGTGCCATCGGCACTCATCTGTTCCTGGGCTGGGTGTGTAACTCAGTAGCACAGTCTGTGCTCAGCTAGTGTGCAACCCCTGTACACTCCTGAGCACAGTATCCCTCAAAAAATGTGTTCTTAATTTCCTTTGGCCCTGACCTACTGTGTCAGGGTAGCAAGCAATTATATCTTCTAAACATAAGGGTGTTCCACTGATTTTTCTTTTCCCCAATTAAAGTCAGTTTCACCAAATGGTAAGGATGTTGCTCTAAGTTAAACTTTTGCCTTGCCTAGGACTTGTACCGAGAGCTAGGTAATGCCAAGCTTATTCACGAAAAATCCTAAATCTGTTTTCTAGCATGCTTGTCCCCCCCAGAAACTAGCTCATCGCTGCCACTCAAAAGAAAAAAAAAAGAAACAGCACAGTCCTATTTTCAACACTAGTCCCCTAACAAAGGTTTGCTTGGTTTAGTTAAATAGCCATCCTGCTAAAGCCATTCCTCCCTCCCTCTTTGGTAGACAACTCTTGCTGTGTTTGACAGTACTGAAATTATACACCCCACTATATAGTACAGGCCATTGATAGACCTAATACATCTTATCTTTATTGGTCTTATACTATCTAACTACATCGTTATCTCATATAAAAGCAACTATAGGAGCCGGGCGGTGGTGGCGCACGCCTTTAATCCCAGGACTCGGGAGGCAGAGGTAGGTGGATCAATGTGAGTTCGAGGCCAGCCTGGTCTACAAAGCGAGTCCAGGACAGCCAGGGCTACACAGAGAAACCCTGTCTCGAAAAACCAAAAAATAAAAATAAAAAATAAAAGCAACTATAGGAAACATAGTAACACAGGAGCATGGAACTAGAAATTGAGATGTATATTTATTTATTTGTTTATTCAGACAGGATCTCACTGTAGCTCTGGTTGGCCCGGGACTTGCTATGTGGTCTCAAACTCAAGAGATCAGTTTGTCTCTGCCTCTCTAGTGCTGCAGATTCCAGGCATGGGCCACCACAGCTGGCAAGCTGTAGTTAATTTTAAAAGAAAAATACACCATATAGTCCCCTACACGAAGTTCCCACCCCCAAGGTCCAAACAATTTTTTTTTAAAGCTTCTTTTTCTTCCAGTGCACATTTAAAGAAAAAGACAAACGAGGAATAAGGAGAACTTTCTGAGTAACTGACCAAAATGTAAACAGTTAAGAAAAAGATGGAGTCGGCCGGGCGTGGTGGCGCATGCCTTTAATCCCAGCACTTGGGAGGCAAAGGCAGGTGGATCGCTGTGAGTTCGAGGCCAGCCTGGTCTACAAAGCGAGTCCAGGACAGCCAAGGTTAACACAGAGAGACCCTGTCTCAAAAAACCAAAAAAAGAAAAAGAAAAAGAAAAAGATGGAGTCACTTTCATCTGTTCTCTAAATTTCTCTAGATCCATTCCCACTGCTCTTAAAGGAATAATCAAAATAACATCTGAAAGTACTATAGACCACTGCTTATCAGAATCACATTTAAATTTCTTGTTTGGGTTATATACATAATCTTTTGAATATCCCCCTTTCCTTTGTATTAAGGATTGAACCTTGGGCTACCACCAAGCTAGGCAAGTGTCCTGCACATTCCCAGCTCTTAACAATTTTTAAAGCTTAATATAATTACATCATTTTCCCTTCCCTTCCTCCTACAAATCCCCCCACATACCCTTCCTTTCTCATTATTTGTTGTTACATAGGTGTGTATTTCTAAGTACGTAATTCCAACCTGCTCAACTTGTAAATGTTTAAAATGAGAACTCTATTACAGGTCAAGCCATAATTACACAAGATAGACTTACTCCAGTTAAAATTTGTGTGTGTGTTGATTCACCCCAGATGCTTTTCTGTTTGGTTGGTTGGTTGGTTGGTTTTGGTTTTTCTGGAACTCTCTTTGTAGACCAGACTGGCCTCGGAACTCAGAGATCAGCCAGCCTCTGCAGGGACTAAAGGCATACACCACCACACCCAGCTCTGACCCCAGATGCTTTTTTAATAAACAAGGTGTATACAGAATATGAAACTCAAATTCAAAGATCGAGAACTCTGTAAAAAGGCTACCTCTAAGTTAGGTTTGGTGAGGGAAAGGTAACCATTAGGTATTTATGTTGTTGTTGTTGTTGTTGTTGTTGTTGTTGTTTTAAGAGAAACAGGGTTTCTCTGTGTAGCCTTGCCTGTCTTGGACTTGCTTTGTAGACCAGGCTGGCCTGGAACTCACAGCGATCCATCTGCCTCTGCCTTCGAAGTGCTGGGATTAAAGGAGTGCACCACCATGCCCGGATAGGGATGCCTTTTTTACATGTGGCACCCACATTGCTGATAAGCTCTGTTCTAGAAGCTGTTGCTACTGTATTATCTTACGAAACTTTGTGATAGTTTCGGGAGACCTGCAAAACCCTAGCTTGTACTGTACTGTTTCCTTCAGCAGATTTAGACTAACTGCCAGTTAAGTCAAGCGGTAAGAAACAGAAGGATTATGGAAGCAGGGGATTTTTTTACCTCAAAAAAAAAAAAAAAATCAAAAACCTACAGTCTCTCAGTTTTCCCAAGTAAATGTGTATCTTGACATCAAACACTACTCCTGTCAGCCGGCACTTGGAAGGCAGAAGCAAGCAGAACTCTGTGAGTTCAAGGCCAGCCTGGTGAGTCCAGGTCAGCAAAGACTATATAGAGAAACCCTGTCTCGAAAAACCAAACCAAACAACAACAACAAAAAACCCCACTACTTCTCCCCTTTAAAAAAGGGTGTTAGATACTGACTCTTACTGTTTTCATTTATTACTAAAAGTTCACTCTCTGACTTAAGTTAATGTATCTGATCTCTACTACTGCTATGGCTCACTCTGAATACGAACTAGTCCTGTTTCCCTGGGTCTGACCACTAGATTCCCCATGATCCCATAGCTATAACTACTTTCAAACTCAAGAGCCCCAAACCTGTAACTGCTATGCAGGCTGACAAGCTGCTCAATAGCTCTGCCCTTCCTTGCAAACAAAGCTCCCGCAAGCCGAAAGCCAGGCGCAAAACCACTTCAAGTGTCGCAGGACCTTCAAGAGCCGCCGCCACCCTACAGAAGCTTACCTCAAAAAAACAGCTCTAGGTTCAAGGAGAACGGAACAATTCCTTCCCAGCCTGGCTAGTGTAAGTCAACTCCTGCCTAACAAACCCGCGGGAGAGGTGCACATTCTTGCAGTTAACCAGTAAGGAACATTAGGGAGGAATGCTAGGTTAATATCTAGGCGGGCAAGGTGTACCCCACCCCCAATTGGTCTATGCCCTGCGCAGGTTCTGGTCCTGATTCGTGATATCCACCCTCCAGGTCCAGAGCAAGCCTTCTTAGTCTTGCGGTCTCCATAGCCCGTGAGAGCTTGGACGCGGCTCATCACGCGGAGCTGTGCAGATACTTGCCTCTCCACCCCCACTCCTCATCCTGTTGCTTACCGGTGCTGCAGCCCCACGAGTCCCAGAGTGATCACATGCGGCACATCTAGCTGCGTGGGCCACTCTCCAGAAGCGATGCACCCGAACACGCCACACTCCTCACGGATCCCCAACTCCTCCAGTTCCATGGCGCCGCCGAAAAGCACGTGTTGGGACCTGCGGCCGCGGCGTGGTCCAAGCACCAACCAGCTGTCCGCTCCGCTATAGTACGCCTCAGAAGCTGAGCGACACACTGCCTCCTCCTTCGCCGCGGGTTAGATCCTCGCTACTGCGCGTGCCTCCAGAGGGGGCGTGACCAGCTCGGCCTCCAGCCCCCGCCAATCAGCTAGGGCAAGGGGCGGGGGCGGAGCTACGATGTCAAGGGGGTGGGGTTAGTCCGCGGGAGAGGTCGGGAAAGCTAGTCGCCCTGCACGTGGAAGTCTTCCTCACTTTCCCGCTCTCAAGTCGTAGGCGAAGAGAGTAGCGCAGCTAATCGTGTTTATCCCTCGGGAGATTTGAGTCGTGCGGGCTCCTGTTCGCACGCCTTCCCCCGGCCGTCAGGACTTGGTACGCTCCGGGAAGGGGCAGCAGCCTGCGCGCCAATTTTTCACTGCCGGGGGCGGGGCCTCCCGGAAGAGGGTGACGCGTCACCGCGCCTGCGCGGCAGGAAGCCTTGATGGGGAGGGGGGAAGGAGGGGAGGAGGAGGAGGAAGGGGAGGGGGACGGAGGGGGGAGGGACTCGAATCCAGTGCCCAGAGCAGCCAGATCCGCTGTCGCCTGGGGCGTGTCTGTAACTAGTACCTCCCTTCCCCGCCCCCTGACCCTCGGTGATCTCGCTTGTTTTCTAGAAGGCCGCCTCTCTTTCCCGCGCGGTGTGCACTTCCAACCAGCCTAGGATAATGGCGACAGCTGAGGGTGAGTAACCAGCTTTCGTAGGGTCACCCAACCCTAGAGAGCTAGCATGCTTGGCGCGGACACGCTCAGCCCCGGGGTCGGATTGCAATCCTCCTGGCGTGGTGCCCGGCCCGCTTCTCCGCGACTGCTTCTGAAGCCCGGAGCCCGCACACGTGGTCCAAGCGCAGGGAGACGTGCGTTGGGACACGAAGCACCCGGGGCCTCCCCAGATACCCAGAAATGGCCCGAGACAGGAGTAAAGCAGGAGAGTGGAAAGATACTCCGGAGGAGAAAAGGCCAGGAACTACAGAAGTTCCTGGAAACTTTGTGATAAGTAGATATACACAATCAAGAAAGGCGAGCAGAATTTTTATTGTCTATTCTGATAAGACTAGTATGTCAATCATTTCTTTTGCTGAAAAGTTAGGAATTTAATTCTGTAAAAGTAGGTCCAGACTTTTAGTTTTGGTCGAGTGCTGATTTGGGATTACGGTTGTGTGCTAGTAACGATCGGTAATAGCAATAACTAGTAGTCTTTGATGCCGTGACAACTTTGGAGAGCGCCAAAATTGAAGGCAAACGGTTTCCTTGTCATGATTTATTTGATAGATTTGCAGTTAAGATAAACTTTTGTCCCTGCATGGTAAGAGCCTCGGGAAAAATAGTTTGTGCCTTTTATATTAATAAAACACTGGCCCTGGACCACAACACAAGTCTCTAGATTAATAATGAAGTAAATTGTGTCGACACCCTAGCACACTTTTCCTGCCTATGGAAAGCAAAAGAAAACACCCCTGACATTTTGGTTATATAGCTCCATAAAACTGGTGCTTGGTGCCAGAATTTTTCTGAGATCAGGGTACCTATACTTTTTGGGTTTTCTTTCTTTTCTTTTTCTACTTTTTGGTTTTTTGAGACAGAGTGTCTGTAGCCTTTGTTATCCTGGACTCACTTTGTACCAAGCACTGGGATTAAATCAGACATGCACCACCTTGCCTGGCTCTGTACTTCTAAACTGGTAAACTCTAGAATTTTCCCTCTTTGCTCCATCTGTTTTTTTTTTTTCCCTCCATTTATATGTGAGTGTTTGGTACATTTGGGTCTGGAATGTACCCATCCTAGACCAGGATGTCTGATTACCTGGAACTGGAGTTAGAGGACTTAAGATGGGGCTTTTATGCTTCCTGAGAAGCCGTTTTTCAGGCTTAAAATTCAGTCCATGAAACAATCTCAAACCTCGTCAGTCTGTTAATTTCTAGGGTTGAGCTTGGTATGTGTGTGCTGTTGAAACATGGTCTCTCTGGGTAGCCTAGGCTAGCCTGGAACTCCCAGTACTTGCTGACATTAAAGGCATGCTCGGCTTGCTTATTAATCTCTAACATTGTCATACTTTACGTATATGCTTCCCTTATATTTTCTTTTCAGTTCGTTTTTGAGATTATAATTACATTTCTTCCTTTCCGCCCTCCCGTAGACACTTTGCCCACTCACCTTGAAATTCATGGCCTCTTTCTATTTACTGTTAATGCGTGCATATATGTATGCATGTGTGTATATATCTGTACATTCCTAAGAACAACCTACATGGCCTTATAACGTTATTTGTACCTCTGTCTTCAGGGCTGACCATTTGGCACATGGCAACCAACTGGTGTTGGGGAAGACCACCTTTCCTGACTCCAGATTTCCTCAGTTGCCTATACCTCTTTTTCTCCATCCACTTTGGCATGTCCGTTGGTGCCTTCCTTGCTCAGCTCACATTTGAACAGTAAACTCCCTGTTTCTCTGGCTTTTGCAATCTTTCCAGCCCCTCTTCCACAGCGTTCTCTGAGCCTTAGATACAGGAGTGTTTCATAGATGTATGAATTGGGACTGGGCTCCAAGCCTCCTATATTTTTTGTACTCATTTAAAGTCACAGAGGCTAGGTGATGAATAATCAATGTAAAATTTAGAATGGTAGGTGGAAACGTTTAGTTTGCCTGCTTAATTTCGTCTTAGCCTCGTCTGTTTGAGATTTGGACCAAACTCACTGTGTAGCAGAAGCTGGACTTGAACATTTGCTTCTCCCCCAGCTGGGATCACAGGTGCATGGCTTTATTTTAGTCTGTTTAAATTTTTATATTTTTTTAAAGGGCTGTTAATTGTGGGGGAGGGGGAGCTTCTGGGTGTTGCCTGCCTATACTTGTGTGTACCACATGTGACATGTGCCCCTGGTGCTGACAAGGGTCAGAAGACGGAGACCAGATCTAGACTTTAGAGTGGTTGTGAGCCACTATGTAGATGTTGGAAACTGAACCTGGATCCTCTGCAAAACAGTAAATGTTCTTAATTGCTGAGCCATCTCTCTTTTACTGTGTATCTGTGTGCATATGTGCACGTATGCACAGATGCTCATGGAGACCAGGCCCTGCCTTGGAGCTGGAATACAGTTGAATGTGAGCTGCCATACAGTGTGGCTCTGGGAACTGACTTTGGGTCTTATAGGCAAGAGCAGTTTCATCTTTCCAAGTCAAGTCTTTTGGGGTTTTTTTTGTTTGTTTGTTTGTTTTGTTTTGTTTTTTGTTTTTCTTCCTTTTTGGTTTTTCAAGACAGGATTTCTCTGTGTAGCCTTGGCTGTCCTGGACTCACTTTGTAGACCAGCCTGGCCTTGAACTCACAGCGATCCACCTGCATCTGCCTCCCAAGTGCTGGGATTAAAGGCATGTGCCACCACCACCCGGCTTAAATACAAGACTTGACTAAAACTCTAATGTCTTTCAAATCAAATCTATCTTGAGTCTGTCCGCTGTTCTTTCTTTAGTACTTAGCTGCCCTGTGGTTGTCTGGTCAACTCTACATGGCGGATGAGGCAAGGTGAGGGAGGAGTGAACTAAATAGAAGGCACCAGTGTGTCAGGCCTAGCATGGAGGTTTTCAGAGGGACTGGGAATTGGACTTGAAATACAAATAACTTAAAAGTTCTAGAAGGGAAACAGAGGAATAAGTTTAGAGCTCAAACTGGAGCTCTCACCTTTGGGGTTTTTTTAAACCTTGTTAATTCTTCTGGACATTAGGTTAGACCGATGGTGATTCCCCCTGTAAATCAGAGGCAACTATTAGCCAAATTACTCATCACTAGGGCCAACCCAGAATCAAAGTTAGCATAGTTGGGGGGAAAAGAAAAATTACACCTATTTAGTGCTAACTAGGGTTGTGATCTCAGATACCCAAAGGCCAGTAGCTTTGAATGGTGTATTAAGTTTTTACAAAATGCCCTGTTTTTTGTTTTTGTTTTTGTTTTACCATTTTAAACCATAAGAAAGCTTGATAAACACGTCAGTGCTACCAGAAGTTAGGTTTTCTCATAATAAGAAAATTATCTCTCTGGGTAGTTTGGGCCAAAGAGTCAGTTTATTGTGTAAGTAGGGGGTTGTAAAAATAACATTCCAGAAACAGATTGTTCCAGTGCAGAGGTTGGCGTACATGGTTGTGGCCAATTACACCCCCACCCCACCCCACTCCCGTAGTCCATCACAAGTAAAATGTGGTCCACCGGGACTGCCTCCTGCATCTGTTCTAAGTACACTGGACCAGTGATAGGCCATTGATTTTCTTCTTGGACACTTGGTTTCCTGTGCCAGCTGCTGGTGTGACCTGAGCAACTCTTCAGGTTTGTTCTGTGTTTTGGTTTGGTTTTTTCCATATAGGGTCTCCTGATGTGACTGCCTGTTCTAGAACTATGTGGAACAGGCTGACCTCCCAGCTAACTGTTATTTGCTGTTCGTTCTACCTGCTTGGCTGCTGTTTCACCACTACCAATCTGCATGTCACTAAGCACTAAGTGCTTAGCCGTGCTGGCCTGCTCTACGCTTGTGCAACTTGGTCTTGCCTCTTTAAATTGCCCCTTGTTAAATTTTGGTCATTTTTTCAGTTCTCCATCCAGCTTTTACTTTGTTCTAGACTCCTCTGGCGAAAGGTGGCCCAACTGTGAATACAGGATCCCATAGTCTCTACTTTGTATTCTTTTTATTAGGACTTGTTATTTATTGCCAGCTTCCTTCAAGGCGTAGGTCCCTTGAGGGCAGAAACTACATGTCACTTGCTGTGCCTGGCGCACACGCTGGAGAAGTCCTTGGATCTGTGTGTTCTGGGAACACGAGCAGCTCCCTGCGCCTTTAAACTTCGCTTACTTTTGATTTTCGTGTAAATCATTCTAGTGTAGAAGTGCAGTGTTCCCTAGGTCTTGTGACTAACATAAAAATTGGGTGCTTTTGTCTGGTCTGGTGATCCACATCTTTAATCACAGTGGAAGGCAGATTAATCTTTGAGTTTCACGTTAGCCTGGTCTAGAAAGGGCATTCCAGGCTAGCCGGGCCTATGGAGTTAAGACCCTGTCTCGGGGGGGGGGGGGGGGGGGGGAGGAAAAAAAAATGCTTTTGTACTGTGCTCACTTCTTCCATTACGTCCTCAGTAAAGAGGGCACTGATGGCCAAGGATTGAGCAAGCAGGCTAATGGAAATGTACACAGAGGTGAGCCTCCTGTTGCCCCCATGCCTAGTGGGGGTGTGACCACCTTCAGACTTTAACATCATAAAAATTTCTTGGGTTGGGGTTTGGTTTTGTTTGTTTTTCCTTTTGTATTAGACTTTCAACCTAGACCTTGAAAGTATTAGGCTATGACCTGACAACACCCCCACAGCCCAACCTTCACTGAGCTATGATCCCCGTCACTGCCTCTATTGTTCTGAATTTTCCCATTAGTATACTAGGGGGGGGGGGGGAGCATTTTTCTCCTGTAAGTTAGTTTAAGTAATGTATTATAGTTGTGTTACAAAATAATACTGGTACAGTTACATTAATTTTAGTTGTTTCCACTCAAAGACAAGCTGATAGTAGAGAAAGCATGGTGTTGCTATCAGAAGATTTGGAACATTTATAGCTCTGCATATGCAGAGCTCAACTTTTGTGAGCCTTGGGGTTTTGGGGGGGGTTTTTTTCCACTTTTTGATTCCTTGTGAGTTTCACATTTTGCACCCAGTCCTGTTCATCTTCCTGTCCCCTCATATCTGCTCTTCACCCTCAATCTCCCCCAAAATAAAAGCACAAACAACAACAAAAAACAAAGCAAAAAAAAATCTCATGGAAGCTGTAGTATGTCACTGTATCCACAGTATGTCCCTCTGTTCACACATCTTCATTTGCGTTGAAATGTGTCTGGCCTGAGATCTCTGGCTTCTGTGATACCATCAGTACTGTGTCCTACCCTGTATAGAGGATCCTTTAGCCCTGGGTCAGCCAGTAACCACCACCGCCCTTCCCACCGCCCCGCCACCTCATGGCCCTCCCCAGTGCTGCAGCTGACTAGGGGCAAGGTCAGTTTACTTGCTATCATGACTCTCCCAGCTGCCTGCGGGGGTGGAGGGCACCCCACCCAGGCCACCTCCAAACACAAAATTACGTGATGATATATGTGAAAAATACCTTAGGGTATAAAGTTCTCTACAAATGGTTTTTATTAACTTTTACTGATATTAATCACTGTTTATGCAGTGATTCAACATTTTAGCTGATTCTTCAATATTTGGGACAGTTCTTGGAATCTGATATAATTCTATCTCCACAGTACTGAACATCGGGAAAAAACTCTATGAGGGTAAAACAAAAGAAGTCTATGAGTTGTTAGATAATCCAGGAAGAGTGCTCCTGCAGTCCAAGGACCAGATTACTGCAGGAAATGCCGCTAGAAAGAATCACCTGGAAGGCAAAGCTGCCATCTCCAATAAGACCACCAGCTGCGTTTTTCAGTTGTTGCAGGAGGCCGGTGAGTGCTTCCCTTTGTGTCTTTCATATTGCTTGTTTTCACGGGGAGAAATTATTTGGAGCAAGAACATATTATACTTCTGGTGTGTTTCATCACATCAAAAGCAGGTAGCCGGCTCTTAAGTCTGGGAGGTGGCTGTGTTAAGGGTCTCTAGAACAGTTCACCATTTGGGAAGTGGTGGTGGTCTAGTTCATAAAACCCCTGAGCTGGGGATAGCCCAGGGATTACAGTACTTGCTTAGCATGCACAGAGCCTGAGTTGAATTCAGTCTCCATTATTACCCACTGTCTTAGTTACTTTGCTGTTAGTGCGACCAAGGCAAACAGGCAAGGCGCCAGAGCAGTAGCTGAGAGCTTACACTGCAAGCAGGAGGCAGAGAGCTAACTGGGAACAACTTGGGCTTTTGAAACATCAAAGCCTGTGCCGAGGACAGACTCTCTCCAACAAGGCCACATCTCTCAAGGAGTTTCACCAACTAGGAACCAAGTGCTCAAACCACCACCTCCCACAGAGAAAAGAGTTTTAGAGAAAGTAACCAACAGCTTGCTACAATCTTTATCAGTCCCGGGAGTCATCAGTGTAACTTCCAAAGAGGCCTTCCTGGTGTTGGCAGCCCTAAATAATAACCTGAAGGAAGGGGAGCTAGGGTTTTTTTTTATAATATTTTATTTTACATATTTTACAATAAATTTTACTTTTATAATAGACATTACTTTTTTTGTTTGTTTGTTTGTTTGTTTTTCGAAACAGGGTCTCTCTGTGTAGCCTTGGCTGTCCTGGACTCACTTTGTAGACCAGGCTGGCCTCGAACTCACAGTGATTCGCCTGCCTCTGCCTCCCAAGTGCTGGGATTAAAGGCATGCGCCACCACGCCCGGCTGATAGACATTACTTTTATTTGGGTCATGAGGTTTTGTTGTTTTCCAGCCTGTTTTATGTATATGTGCTAAAGTGTATGCAGCTGCACCACAATGTGTGTATGAACCCTCTGGTGTCAGAGCATCCAGTCCCTTGCAATTACTTACAGGTGGTTGTAAACCACACCCAGCTCCTCTGCTCTTAGTAAATAGTCTTAACTATATCCACCTGTCCAGCCCTAAGTATGATATAGTCAAACTACTATCAAAAAGGTTGTTCGTTTCCAAGGTCACCACATAAAATTGTTTCCGTTCCAAACAGCTCTCAGGCTTAGCTTTTCAGTAACAGTCAAAGAGAATGGAAGAATGCATATTTCCTGTGCTATTGGCTGGAGTAACTGCAGTATTCCTGATACTACCTGATGGATGCCTTTTCTTTTAATGCTTAAATAATCTTTGGAAAAGGCATCTTCTAAATCTTGGGCTGTTCTGATTGATAAGTAAATCAGTCTATAAGGATTAATATAATAATGAACTGTAGAAATGAGAATTCTGTACTCAGGTTAGCTTTGGGTGTAATTTAATGCCTCTTGGATGGTTTACGTGCCTTCTACAAAGGTATACCGTCAGTAGTGGGGAGATTTGCCATGTGATGTTAAAATGAAACTGTCTGATATTTAGATAAAATAACAGAAAAACATCCTGTTTACCTTTTACGAGTTTTGTTTCTTAATTACGTATGCCTGTATACGGGTGTGTACATTTGAGCACATGCCATAGCAGGCCAGAAACACTGGATCCCCTGGAGTTGCTGTGTGCTGGCAGATGAACTCTGGTCCTAGGACAGCAGTAAGCGCTCTTGGCCTCTGAGCCATCTCTAATCACACAATGACATTCAGTTTTGACAGGTGTTTTGAGTTGGCTAAGCAGGCAAAGCCCTTGCGGGGCAGGTCTTACCTTCTGGGTTCAACCCCAGAAACTCCGGAAAGAGGGACGAGCCAGCTCTGGACGGCACTAGGTCTGCATCGGAGCGGGTGGAGAGGGAGAAGGGCGAGGATTCGTTCTTTAGGTGCTGCCTCTACCTTTAGAGAAAAATTGATTGCTTTCCCCCCTCTTTTATCATCAATGTGTAGGTATCAAAACTGCTTTTACCAGGCAATATGGGGACACTGCTTTCATTGCGCCCCAATGTGAGATGATTCCAATTGAATGGGTCTGCCGAAGAATCGCAACTGGATCTTTTCTCAAAAGAAACCCTGGGGTACAGGAGGGGTATAAGTTTTACCCACCAAAAGTTGAGATGTTCTTCAAGGTAATTGCTTTAAAAGGCATCTGATATTGCATGTGTCATACAGAAATTTATGTCAATAATATATACTTACATTAGCAATGGTAAGTCGGGTTTGGGGAATCTGTGAAAATATGTTTTTTGACAAGGTTGATTAATAAAAATAAATTGAAATGAATGGAAATCAAGAAGAAAGTTAACATTTTAGAAATATTTAGCTGCACGTTGGCCTGGTGGTGCGCATTTGTCTTCCTGCCCAGTGACTGAGGAGTGAAGAGATGGAGAGGCGGCTCAGCAGTCAGGAGTCCTGGCCGCTCCTCTAAAGGACCACGGGGGTCCCACACTCACGTGGTGGCTCATAACTGTCCAGCTCCAAGAATCTCACAGTGTCTTCTGGCCTGCAGGTGCACACATGCAGGCAAACACCCACACTTCCTTATAAATAACATTTACAGGAGAGAAGGGGCACGGAAGGGTTACTATTTCAAGGCCACCCTGCACGTTTTTATATAATCGGGGAGAGGGGAGGATTTTTGTTTTTGTTATGAGACAGGTTTCTCTGTGTAGCCCAGGCTGCCCTCATACTCAAGCTCTGCTTACCAAGTGCTAGGATTTTACAGATTTAATTATGATGAATAACAGTTACACAGTTAACTGCCTAAAAATGCAGTATTGGCATTGTTTTCAAACTAGATGTACATAGTGCGCACCCATGCAGGTGAAGCATTCACACACAAAGCCTGCTTTACAGGAGAAGACAAATTGGAATGAAGTATTTCATTAACTAGAGTGAGTTGCTTGTCTAAATAACTTAAAAGACTTATTAAAAATAAACAGACTAGGGCCTGGATAGAGGGCTCCCCAGTTAAGAGCGCTTGCTCGGGGTTCACTTCTCAGCTCCCACATGACTACTCACAGCTGCCTGTAATGCCAGGCCCACGGTATACACTTCCCTCTTCTGCCTCCATGGAACCAGGTGCACACATAGTGCACAAATGGCCTGCGTACAGGCAAAACACATAGGCCTAAAAAGAAAAGTGATGATTTTTTTTTCCTGTTTTAGTTTTTTGAGACAAGGTTTCTCTGTGTATCCTTGCCTGTCCTAGACTCACTTTGTAGACCAGGCTGGCCTCGAACTCACAGTGATCCTCCTGCCTCTGCCTCCCAAATGCTGGGATTAAGGGCATGGGCCACCACACCTAGCTAATGATTTTTTTAAGTGGTCTGATTAGGGCTAGAGTGGCTGCTCAGCGTTGCTGCTTTTCCAAAGACCTAGAATTCGGTCTCATCTTCACATATGCAGTGCACATGGTCACAAGGACACAAATTACGGTAATTTTTAAGTCGACTTGGTAATTACTTGAATCATAGGGTGTTCTGGGAGAAAATTAACTATATTGCTATTTCATTCTCAGGATGATGCCAATAATGACCCTCAGTGGTCTGAGGAGCAACTCATTGCCGCAAAGTTTTGCTTTGCTGGGCTTGTTATAGGCCAGACTGAAGTTGACATCATGAGTCATGCCACACAAGCTATTTTTGAAATCCTGGAGCGATCCTGGCTGCCCCAGAACTGTACGCTGGTTGATATGAAGATTGAATTTGGTGTAGATGTAACCACCAAAGAGATTGTTCTTGCCGACGTTATCGATAATGATTCCTGGAGACTCTGGCCAGCGGGAGATCGGAGCCAGCAGAAAGACAAACAGGTATGCCGTGCTTTGAGCTTGTTACCCTGTGAGGCCGAGCTGTGGCAGAGGTGAGGGGGGCGAGGATAGTAGTCTGGGTCACTGGTAAATGTTTACTTTTAAAAATCCTGTCTCAGCCAGGCGTGGTGGTGCACTTGGGAGGCAGAGGCAGGCTGATCACTGAGTTCACGGCCAGCCTGGTCTACAAAGTGAGTCTAGGACAGCCAAGGCTACACAGAGAGACCCTGTCTTGGGGGGTGGGGGGGCAGGGGGGGAGAATCCTGTCTCTACTGGAGATAGAGCACAGTAGCAGGGCACTTGCTTAGCATGCACAAGGCCCTGGATTCGGCCTTCAGTACCAAAACAGCTAAAGTAAGCAACAACATCTCATTTGGTGGTAAGCAATGCTTTTAGTCTGTAAAGCACATTTTTGTATTTAGCATCTTCAGGTTCTGAAACTGTAAAGGAACAAGTGCCCTTGTTTAATAAGTATCTTTACAACATCAAGACTAAGAGACAGATAGGGCCATGTCAGGCTTTATTTCTCCTAACAAAGGCAAAGGCAAGGTCCTGTCTATACACATTTCAGTTCTTAAGTCAGTTGTAATTGCTACTGAAGAAAGCATTTGACCTTAAAGGAAAGCTAACTGAAAGCTACTGACTGAACTTTTTCATTGAAAAAAACATCTGTATATCTAGGTGCATTTTCACATACAAACTTGTCATAATCTCTACTTGAAGAAAGGAAGCAGGTGTTTTAAGGTAGCAGGAGAAAGTTATCTTCTAAACTTTGTTTTATTTCCTAGTCTTACCGTGACCTCAAAGAAGTAACTCCAGAAGGACTCCAGATGGTAAAGAAAAACTTTGAGTGGGTTGCGGACCGAGTGCAGGTAATTCTTTAGCAAACCTGTAATAATGTTTATATATATATATATGTATGTATATATATATATATATATGTATATATATATATATATATAATAAACCGTTGTTCCAAAATAAAATGTGAGAGACGTTTTGCATCTTTTTTCGGTGACTTTGAAGGGAAGGAACACCTTGAGGACGTTCCCAGCCAGGCTTCCGTACAGATAGGCCAGACCTCTCCACAGCTCTGATAACCCTAGCGTTCCCAGAGTCTGGCGTGGAGACCTGGACTCCTGTTTCTGTGTCGCTTTAATTCTTACGGCGTTGCTGCTATGAAGCCACCGAGAGCTGGATGGGATTCGTCGTGAATCATAAGCGCTTCTTAGAAGACTGTTTTCAACTAATGTATATTTAGAGTTCAAAGCAGCCAACTTACATTGATAACCTCATTTGGTTGATTATACGATGAAGGCTCAACAGAATGTGCTGGAACCTGCCTTGGAAGACTCCTTACTGTTCCCTGACTGTTAAGAGGCTTGTTACCTTCATAACATAATTTGTCTGATGATAAGTCTTAGCTGTAGGCAGCTAAGGTGATATACACCTACGGTCCTATCACCCAGAAGGCAGTAGGATTGCAAGCCTGAGCTATATAACCAGTCCCTATCTCAATTTAAAGTATGTGCTCAGCAACCCCAAACACACAACAATAGAGGAAACAGACTCTGTTACATTGAGTATTTACCCATTTTGTCTTTTTCATATTTCTCTTTTCTTTTCCAGTTGCTTCTGAAGTCGGACAGCCAGTGCAGGGTTGTAGTACTGATGGGTTCAACTTCTGACCTTGGTCACTGTGAGAAAATTAAGAAGGCTTGTGGAAATTTTGGGATTCCATGTGAACTTCGAGTGACATCTGCCCATAAAGGACCAGATGAAACTCTGAGGATTAAGGCAGAATATGAAGGTAAACTGAACATTACCAGACAGTTTTGGGCATTTCTGATTTGGGTAAGACATTTTGGAATACATATTTTAATAATAATGATTAAGAACAGTTCCAAGGAAAATCATGTGCATCCTTTATTACACTTATCTCCAGGGATGCTTTCGAAGCCTATGAAAGAACAGGGAAAAGGACTTAAAATACAAATGTGGAGGGGCTGAAGAGCTGCCTCAGCTGGGTCCCCAGCGCCACCTCAGGGTCTCACAGCTGCCTGAAACTCCAGTTCCATTATTGTCTAACAACCTGTGGCCTCTGGCCACCTGCGTGCGTGTGATGCACATAAACTCTTGCAGGCACGCATACTTACAATTTTATATTATATATATCTTTTTAAATGGTCTACACAACCATGTGTGGTTCCAGCCATACGGGAATCTGTCACCCTCTTCTGGCCTCTGAAAGTACAAGCGTGGTGGTGGCGCACGCCTTTTATCCCAGCACTCAGGAGGCAGAGGCCAGCCTGGTCTACAAAGCAAGTCTAGGACAGCCAAGGCTACACAGGGAAGCTCTGTCTCATGGAGAAAAACAAAAACAAAACAGGAGTAGGTGCCATACCTGTAATCCTAACAGTTGGGAGGATAAAACAAGATTTCTGTAAATTTGAGGTGAGTCAGAGTCAGAGTCAGACCCCATGTTGAATACATCAAAATTCTTAGAGATTGAAATGTGTGTATGCTCTTTTGGTATTGGTTTTTGATATTAGAAATGAGTGAGCCTGTAGTCTCAAGTACGCTAAACACTTGAGCTGTGGGTGCTGTGCTGTACTACATGTACCCAGGGGCTGTGTTATTCAGGAAGTATCCACAAAATCTCTAATCATATGAGTCTCCTGGTGGGCACCCTGTTAAGAAGGACTCAACATGAAAGACAGCTGTTCCACTGTTGAGGTTCTTCATTTTGCTCAGCCTAAGCAGCAACAGCAGAAGGAGGCCATGGGCCAGCCATTCCCTTTATACAGTAGATCTCAGAAATGGCCAAACCCAGTCAACCTCGGTCATTGCTTCCTATGCAGTTAGGAGACACGGTGTTGAGCCTCGCATTGTGAATTTGTCTGTAGACCATTATCTCTTGAAGATACTATTTCCATAGCAGACTACCAAAAATTCAAAGTTCTCTTTATATTTATTCTTACTGTGTAAGTGTGGACAGATGCATCTACCGGTTGTAACTGTCAATCCTACCACATGGGTTGCAGAGGTCAACCAAGCAAGTCCTCAGGCTTGGCAGCAATGTCCCCCTTAATCCACCCAACAGTCTCAACCTGCCCTGCATTGTTTGTTCCTCACTGCTGTTATTGTCGACAAAAGGACCTAACTATCTCACAATCTCCCTAGGGGACGGCATACCTACTGTATTTGTCGCAGTGGCGGGCAGGAGCAACGGTCTGGGCCCAGTGCTGTCTGGTAATACCGCATACCCAGTTATCAGCTGTCCTCCCATCACGCCAGACTGGGGTGCTCAGGATGTGTGGTCATCCCTTCGGCTGCCCAGTGGTAAGACCTTGCAAGCTTTTCCTACTGCGTGTATACTCAAAATTTCAAGATGCAATCTCAGTGTCTTTACGCAGTTTCATCTATTATTTTATTACATATTTTAGCCACAGCCTAACATTTTAAATCAGGTTTTTTTAAAAAATGATTTTATATTTATATGCTTAGTATGCATCTCTAAAATAAACCGCTAACTCATTTTTCTATCTTTCCTGATAGGTCTTGGCTGCTCAACTATCCTTTCTCCAGAAGGATCCGCCCAGTTTGCTGCTCAGATATTTGGGTTGAACAACCATTTGGTGTGGGCCAAACTTCGAGCGAGCATCCTGAACACATGGATATCCTTAAAGCAAGCTGACAAGAAAATCAGAGAATCCCATTTGTAAAAAAGCAATTTTGGGGGGAAAAAAAAAAGCAATTTGGTTTTCAGGAGAAAAGTTACATATTCCTAGTTTGGATTAAAAAAAATCAAGCAAAAATGATTTCACATTAGGGAACAAACAGATGGTCCTCTAGATTAACGGGTTGACGTTGTCAGTGGATGTTACTAATGTCTTCTAGCTCTGAATAATGATGTGTCCCTGTAACTTCAGCTCTCCAGAGGCTGAGGCAACAGGATCACGAAGTTCAAGTTCAGCCTGAACTATGTATTGAAAAAAAAATCTTTGTAGTTACTAAAATGGGTATAACCCTGCTAGATGACCTCTCACACTGTGATCATTGTTGGGTAGGTGTGTAATGTGGGGCTGGGGGAATGTCTCTGGTTTAAGAACCAGCTGGGAGCATCTGCGGAGGGCCTGGCTGGTTCCCTATGCACCTGCTGTCAAATACTTCGCACCATGCACACACGTGAGCACACACAAATAATTAAAAATAAAAAAGTACATTAGTACATGAATGTCTAGCTAAGGACTGTATTTGTGCTTTGTTGGGGTTTGTTTTTACAATGGTGAAGAAACCCTGGGGCCTTGCAAATGCTAGGCAAGTAATTACCTCTGAGTTTCACCTTTAACTCTGGTTTGGGTTGGTTTTGTTTTGTTTAAAGAAATTCAGATGGGGTAGAAGAAACACATAAAATGGAAGAGATGGAAAGAGCTTTTTCCTATATTTTATGTATTAGGACAATTCTACATGGGGAAAAAAAAGCAGTCATCTTGCCATTCCAGGAAAAGACTGAGTAAATCCTGCTTAGCCCTTTAGCTGCCATTGGTAGGTGCTGCTATAGGTCCTAAACTTTTATTTTCTGGTAAAACATTTTAGCCACACTTGTAATTATCATCCTGCCGCTGCTTTCAGATTCCAGTTTGTAATCACAGGCGTGGGGACAGGCTGGTGTGTTGCTCTCCTGGGGTGTATCTGGACAATGAATGTAATCACAGGCGTGGGGGCAGGCTGGTGGGTTGCTCTGCTGGCGTGGGGGCAGGCTGGTGGGTTGCTCTGCTGGCGTGGGGGCAGGCTGGTGGGTTGCTCTGCTGGCGTGGGGGCAAGCTGGTGGGTTGCTCTGCTGGCGTGGGGGCAGGCTGGTGGGTTGCTCTGCTGGGGTGTTTCTGGACAATGGGCCAGATTCACTTCTGTAGGTGCAGATATTACTAGAAAATCCAAGTTTGTGTTTCATGAGGCTTAGCTGTAGATTCTATCACATGCGTGTGTTAGGGAAGCAGGCCTCACATTCACCTCTGCTGGCTCCTGCACCTTGGGGACCTTCAGTAGTCTTGAACATGTTTACTACATGTAGCTTGAGGTTTTTGTGCTGCCTTTCCATGCCAACTGCCATGCCAACATGTTTGCTACAAATACACAAGGCGGGGGGGGGGGGCAGAATTGTAGGTTACAGAGTTTGTATGAGTGAACACGGTGTTATTTCGCTGTAATTTTTTCTTGCTAAACAGCAGGGAAATCTTAAACCCATAATTCAGTATTTGGAAATAGAGGGGTACACTGTCCTACATGTCACTAAACTTTAATCTGAGCAACCATGACTTTGCGTGTAAATTTACACATCAATTTTTATGAGAAGAGAGTTTAAGTTTGTTCTGAAGGGATTTGTGGCCTTCAAGTGTGACGAGGCTGGCACACATGGAGTAGTGATGAGCCCACACCAGTCTCACCTGCTCAGGTGTTCTGTAGTTTATTTACCTGGGCCCCGTTGGCGTAGCTAGAACCGCCCCTTCAGCCAAACATCACGACAGCGCAGACTTAGCTGATTAAGTCCAACCACCTATTTCTGCCTGTCTGTCCTGTGGGTGCCATCATAAAAATCAGTCCTTAAGTCTGTATGTAACTTGGGGCTGCTGTGTTAGCTACCTCCTAAGTCAGAAACTTGTCTTCATCTTTGATCTTCTGACCTTTCACTGCCTTAATCACCAGGTCTTGTTCATTTTAACTTCAGTTGACTGGCCTATCTTCTGTACACATGGGAGTTGAGGGTTAACGTGTGCCTGGTGCCTAGTGGGCTGCCACTCTCCACTAAGCCTTTGGTTGCCCTAAGACTAATGCACATCCCCCCCCCCCCCCACCTCAGTGTAGACTGATAGTGTTTGGCTCTTTTTATAGAAAAAAAAATTCATAGACTTGAGCCTGATGTGTGTTGTGCATGTTTTTAAAATCACCACTTGGTTTTACAGGTTCCTTAGCTACTTTGGTCCACGGTCAGTAGGTTAAAGATCACTGGTGTGAGTAAGGCTCACTATCAGAACTGTCATCTCAGCTACTCAAGGCTCACAAGTTCAAGGCTAGCCTGGATCATGTGAAACCTGTTTTAAGGTTATAGCTCCAGCATGCGTAAGTGCTAGCAGGAAAAATCGCTGTTTTCCCCAAGGAAAAATGATTTCCACAAAAAATAAAGATGTTAGTTACATGGGCTTCTTCTGTTTCCATGAGCCTGCATAACCATGGTGGCTATAACAGTTTCTGCTGGATTATAAACTTGAGTGAAACACTTGTGTTTCTTTCATGCTGTATTAGTTTATTTTGGCTTAAATGGGTAAGGCATGCTGGCAGGGGTGTCTAGTCATTTGCTCCATGGTCAGGTGACTGACTGATGGTGCCCCACTCACTTTCTGCTTTTCACTCGTCCATGGCCCTAGCCCATGGGATGGTGCCACCCACATTCAAGAAGAATCATCTTTGCTCAGCTATGCTTTTCTGCAAACACCCTCATCAATATATCCAAGTGTGTTTCCATGGTGATTTTAAGACCTGTCAACTTGACAGTGAAGATTAGCCATCACTCAGTTTCACTCTGCTATGCCTGGATATCTACTAGAAATTAGATAACTACAAGTTTTCATTTTGTTTATTAGGGTTTTTGTTGTTTTTTAATGTAGGTGTGCTGTCTGCACTTACACCTATGTGCCAGAAGAGGGCATCAGAGCTCTTTATAGATGCTCATGAGCCACCTTGTGGTTGCTGGGAATTGACCTTAGGAAGAGCAGCCAGTGCATCTAGACAGGCTCACTGTTACTTGCATAGCCATAGCTATGTGTTGCTATGTCTGCTCCACTACCCCTTTATGGAGACCCTAACTATGGCATATCAAAATTTTTAATCATTGCTTAATAGGATTATCCATTAACAGTGGTCATCATCAATTTTACTATTCTTTTTCTTGGTTTTTAAATATGTAGGCATGTGTGGGTATATGTGTGTGTCAGTTCCCTCAGAGACACGGTATCTGATTTCCCTAAAGCTGGAGTTACTCCCTGATAATGAGTAAAAGGAACCAAACTCAGATCCTCTGGAAGAACAGTATATATTCTTAACCACCGAATAATTTCTCTAGCTCCCATTAGTTCCTTGATACGTGGTATAATCAGTGCTATGTATGTGTGAAAGGATTTGTTTTGTAAAAACATACACAGGCTTTTGTCATTTCCGTTAACCTGTTTTTGGTTTTTGAGACAGGGTTTTTCTTTGTGGTCCTGACTGTCCTGGACCTCGGGACCCCCTTGCCTCTGCCTCCGAGTGCTGGGTGTAAGTGAAGGTCTGTGCCACAACTGCCTGGCAGGAGAATATTTTTCAAGTGTGCAAGTAGTATAGTTTTGTTTTGTTTTTTTAATTGAGAAACTGCCATGTAGCCCACATTTGCCCCACACTTGATCTATAGCCAAGGCTAGCCTTGAACTTTAGACATGCATACATGTGTAGGTACGAGCATACGTCCTTGAGCAAGGAGCTGGTGATCCTTCTGTTGTGCTGAGGATCAGAGCCAGGCTTCTGTGGATGCTGAGTAAGCATTCTACCACCTGAGCTACACGCCCAGCCCTGGTTTTTTTTTAAAGTTTTTGTTGTTTTTTTGTAAATCTACTTGGAATTCCTGTTGCTTCAATAAATACTTAAAATGAGATATATAAGCCATGTTCTGGCAAATGACTATATTATATTACAAATAACCTGTAGAGAAAATAAATTTCTAATTAACTCACCGTGAAACCACCCTGCCTAGGAGGACTTGAGCTAGGGAGCATACGCTGCCATTACTTGGCACAGGAATCCCTAGGACAGGTTCACCTGTAGTTCCAGCTTAGGGAATGCCAAGAGTTCAGCATGATAGGGGGCTAAATAGCACTTGTCTCATGGGATTGTTGGTGTGTGGAGGCTTCTGGGAAATCACAATTGGCCTAGTTTATTCCTATACAAACAAGCTTTTGCGTGACTGCATAATGACTAATGTATCAACTTGACTAGGCTAAGAGATACCCGGGACTTGGTAATCATTTCTGCTTCTGGAAGAGAACAGCACTGGATATAGACTGTAAAATCCATTGAAGGGCACACCAGAACAAAAGGAAGGGTGAGACTGATTTCTATTTGAACTGGGAAATCTGTCTCTTGCCCTTAAATATCTGTCTCTGGCTCGGCCATTGTGTTTGACCTGAAAGTATTATCACTACTTTCTTGTAGCTGGCAGGTGACAAACTGTGGGACTTCTCGGCCTCTAGCTGTCAGGCGAGTCAATCCTTGTGTACACCCACCACTGCTTCTCTTCCCCTAAAGCCATCCCACAATGGCAGCCTAGGATACGCCAGGTCCTGGAGAGGCAGCGATAATCAATGCTGAGTGTCTGCCCTTAGTCCTGAGTCATGCAATGTCACATCATTTATAAATGGCCCGTTGGGGGGTTGATTTGGATTTGGGCTTGTGTGTGCAGTTTTTGTTTTGTTTTATTGTTGATTTTGGGTTTTCTGGGGCCCACCATCACCCCCTCCAAAAAGGTTGAAGCTAGGCCCTGTGCTCCCCCGGCAAATGGCTACTACTGAATTAGAGCTTCAGGCCTCTAAATGATCTTAATATGGATTAATGACAGTATTTTTTGACAGACCTTGTGATCTTTAAAGAAAAATATTAGAATGAAAAGGGGGGTGAATGTTGATAGGTTATCTCTGCCGATAACATAAGCCAATTCAAGCCGAATTAGAGTAGAAATGCAGGTTTTTTGGGGGCAGCTCTTGGCGGGTTCACCAACTTTACAATAAGGGGTGAAGTCACCGTGCAGAGGAACCGGAATGCCTGGATTGTGTAATGAGGCGCCTCCAGGAGAGGAGCCTTACTCCTGGTCTGGAGAGTTCAGGATGGAGGGCGGGGGTGGGGGGCAGGGGTGGGAGTGGGGGGCAGGGGTGGGAGTGGGGGGGGTGGGGGTGGGGGGCAGGGGTGGGTGGGGGGGCAGGGGTGGGAGTGGGGGGGCGGGGGGGCAGGGGTGGGTGTGGGGGGCAGGGGTGGGAGTGGGGGGGCGGGGCTGGGGGGCAGGGTGGGAATGGGGGGGCGGGGTGGGGGGCAGGGTGGGAGTGGGGGGGTGGGTGTGGGGGGCAGGGGTGGGGGGCACCTCAGCTGCTTGTCCAGGCTCTGAACCCAGCAGATGTCGCCATTCATTCTCAGTCACCACGCCCAGTTTTTCAGAGCTCTTGCCACCTAGTGTGTTTTTGTTTGTTGCCCATCTCATCTAACTGGGAAGTAAACACAAGCGCACTGCACATCTCATTGTATCTCAGCAACTGCAAATCCCTAGCACATGCACATCCACGGTATGGAAATACTTGAATGAATAAAAGTGCAAATTCCCAAAGATGAGGGCACAGAACTCACGTAACCTAGTGGAGTACTGCATATTCAGCAGCTGGGAGTACGCTATGTTAGGGTTTTGAGTGGCCTAGAAAGGCTCCTTTAGCGGTTTGTTGTTGTTGTTGTTGTTTTGTTTTTTTTTTTATGTATACAGTGCTCTGCCTGCATGTGCACCTGCAGGCCAGAAGAGGGCATCAGATCACATCATAGATGGTTGTGAGCCACCATGTAGTTGCTGGGAATTGAACTCAGGACCTCTGGAAGAGCAGGTGGCGCTCTTAACCTCTGAGCCATCTCTCCAGCCCTCCTTTAGCACTGTTAAGAGATGGTGGCACCTTCAGGACAGCTTCTCAACCTTCCTAATGCTGTGACCTGTAATACAGTTCCTCATGTTGTGGTGAGCACCCCCAACCATAAAGTTATTTTGTTCCTGCTTTGTAACTAATTTTGCTAATGTTACTAATCGTAATGAAAATATCTAATACTCAAATTCCCCCAAGGGGTTGTGACCTGGAAGGTTGAGAACTACTGCTTTAGGGGGTGAAGGCTTGGGGGGGGGGTGCTCTTAAAGGTGACTGGCGGCTTCTCCAGCTTCTTGCTTCCTAGTAACCATTAAATGTGAACCTTTGGGCAACGACTACATGATTCTCATCACGATGCTCTTCCTCAACAAAGCAACCTACTATGGGATGAAATTTGTGAAAAATCATGAGCCAAAATAAATCTTTCCTCATAAGTTCAGTATGATGACCACACAACGTTGGCGGGCGCCAAATGACAGTTTCACAAGAAATATGAATAAATATTTGGTTTAAAGGCTGAGTAACAACCTCAGTAAGAGAACCTGGGGTTGACTCTAGGGGGAAGTGAAGGAAGGTTTGGTCCAGGTCTCCCAGGCAACCATAAAAAGCCGTAGTAGTACGCAAAGTAAATAAGGTCTCTGGTCTCAGAACTGCAGGGCATTAAATGAGAGAGGACTTAGAGGATCCGTGCTCAGAAGCAGAGCCTCTTGCATTGGGGGTATAGTTGAATGGTAAGAGCACTTGCTTAGCATGCATGGGACTGCGCCACAGGAAGCTGAGCCGTGGAAAGAGAATGCAGTCTGACCAGGCTACACGACCGTTCAAATTTGCTTTTAAAAGTATTCCAACAAGCCCGAGGAGTAGTTTACTGTGCGACATCTTCATAGAATCCAGTGCAGGCTTCCAGACCACTGCTCCTGAACTGGATCCCAAAGGAAGTTGAAACAGGGCCTTTTCACTAGTCTTCGTCAGTACCAGATGTTCCTTCGCTTCCCCCAGAGTCAGCCCCAGGTTCTCCCATTGTTCAAGCGACTCCCTGCGCTTGCTTAAATGAGTTACCACCCTATAGACGCCCCGCCACAGCCCAACCATAGGGGTCGCACCAGAATGCTGGCAGCGGCTTGGGCTGACAGCTTTGGTAAGCCCCTTCCGAACCTGACTCCTTCCTGAAGAGTAGGGGCGGGAGCTAGGCAGACAGATTTCTTGCCGCGAGACTGGACGACTCTGACGCTACTTCTGGGACCTACACTCTCGGCGACTCCCAGTCTCCTAGCAACCACTCACTTCCTCCTCCGCCGGGCCAACTTCGAGATCCTCTTCCGGGGCAGAGGTCGCCCTCCTCCTCCTCCTCCTTCCGCCCCCTCCCTCCAAGATGGCGAGCGGCGGCAGCGGCGGGGTGTCGGTTCCTGCGCTGTGGAGTGAGGTGAACCGTTACGGCCAGAACAGCGACTTCACGCGTGCCCTCAAGACGGTCAACAAGAGTAAGTGTCGGGACGGCCCGGGCTGTCCGGAGGACGCCGCCTGTGTCCAGCGCGCGACTCCCCGGCACAGCGCGGAGGGGACCGCGGCGTCCGCCCGCTCGGCCCCACGGCCACCGGCGGCCCCAGCTCGGTTGCTTTAGGGCCACGTGTACTTCCCTCAGTACCCGCGGGTTCCCGACGCCAGCGGGAGGGGGAATTTAAAGAGACCGCGGCGTACGGAACCGCTTCCAAATTGTTCTTGAATTTCTTCTCTGCTGCTGGATTTTGCAAAGATGTCAGATTGACGTTTCGTCTTCGTTATCTTACGTGATCAAGACAGTGCCGTGGAAGAAAGTTGTTGACCGGCTGGGGGAGGGACAGGGACAGGGGAGGGGACCTTCCTGGACATCCTTGCTGTTGCAAACAAGGTGGAAGGCAGATTCGAAAGGGGAGGGTGTGATGTCAAGCCTACCATTTATTCATTTCCACGTAGTGCTTAGCGTGTGTGTGTGTGTGTGTGTGTGTGTGTGTGTGTGTGTGCGCGCGCGCGCGCGCTCCAACATTTAAAATAACATAGGGGGGAAAAGGTTGACCTGTGTCTTTAGCGTTTATAAGTGATAATTTCTCATTTTAATTTGCCTTCAGAATGAGATTCCATACGTTGTTATTCTACAGTAGCTGTACCGCTGTTACGTTAGTTTGGGAGTGTAACTACCAAACCGTTTACCTGTACAAAGCTAGTTATGTAAAGGGTATGGCAGGAACATACACTTTGCATCTTCGGGTTTCTGAGTAACTGTAAAAGTAGTGTTGACGGCCACAGGGCATTGAGAAAAACAGCGATTGCCAAACTTACTTGAATTAGCATTAGCCCTTAACCGGGCCTTCAGCCAATATATAGTATAAAAGTGCAACACCCTACAGCAATTCTTAAATCCTCCAAGACTGCCCCTTCAGCAGCATATATTACTTTCTAGACACTCCTTTGACTCCCAACCTGAGAACCCTTTGCCTGTGGTTGACCAGGAGCAAAGGCAGCTATGATAACTATGGCGCTGGTCAGTTTGACACTGACCTGCTGTTAGCATTGACCCTTGGCCACCTGAGTTGTTGGTACTTCTCTTTGATCTCTTTATGGGAAAGGGAAATTATGATTACTTCTTTGGAACATTTCCACAAGATATGTCATGTCTGCATTGGACTTTTTGTTTGGTTGGCTTATCCTGTTTGGTTTTTTGTTTTGTTTGTTTGGTTTGGTTTGTTTTTTTTAAGACAGGGTTTCTCTGTGTAGCCCTGGTTGTCCTGTACTTGCTTTGTAGACCAGGCTGGCCTCGAACTTACAGAGATTGGCCTGTGTCTGCCTCCCTGAGTGCTGGGATTAAAGGTGCACATCACCACCCCACTGCATTGTACTTTTTGTTTGTTTTTGCAGTGCTGGAAATTGGACTTAGGGCCTCATGAATATTAGGCGAGCTGTATTCCAATGTCTGTTTTGTACAGATGTGGAAGAGGATTGGATTTAAAGTGGTTTTCCTAAAATTGTCATCTAGTATTGCAGATCAACAAGGACGATGTAACTGCCCTGCACTGTAAAGTTGTTTGCCTTATCCAGAATGGAAGTTTCAAAGAAGCCTTGAACGTCATCAATACTCACACCAAAGCGTTAGCCAAGTAAGTGGTCAGCTAGGTGTACAGGCTACTAGAAATACTTCCGGTGAGCTCTGGCCCCTGCCCCCGGCGTTCTTCTACTCTGCGCTTATTTCTGACCTAATTTTCTTTCTTTTGTTTTGTTTGTTATTGGTCTTTGTGAAACTGGAAGACACAGTAGTAACCTCTGTTCTGCTCTGCTCTGCTGTTGGAAGCAGTCACAGTCTTTTCATTTGAGCCTTTTGTTGGTTTGCTTGCTCACTTGCTTGTTTTCTGTTTTCCTGGGTTTTCATTGTCTCCTGTGTTTGTATGTTTGTTTTTTTCTGGATCTAATCTTTGCTAGCGTGGAACTCACAATGATGTAACCAAAGCTGGTCTCAAACTTAGAATCCTACTTCAGCCTCCTGATTGTGGGATTACAGGTATGTGTGACAGTTTCCAGAGCTGTCTTTCTTTTGGACTGCTAATAAGAGGTAAACCATAAAGGAGTGTAGAGCCTAAGTGTGAAAAGAGCTATGTAAAAGCCGGGCATGGTGCACGCCTTTAAATCTCAGCACCCGGAAGGCAGAGGCACATGGATCACTGTGAGTTCGAGACCAGCCAGGTCTACACATAGAAACCCTGTCTTGTAAAAACCAAAAAAAAGAAAGAAAGAAAGGAAGGAAGGAAGGAAAAGAAAAGAAAAGCAATTTTGGCTTGTAATCCAGCCCTCGGGAAGCTGAGGCCAAATTCTAGTTTGCAGCCACTTGGGTGGGGGTCTGGGTGGCCATAGTTCATGGAGGGAGAATATAGGGAGAAAGCCATCTGCCCGCTACACATGTGTATATAAACATCCAAATTGATACAAGTCTTAAGAGGAGCTTAGCCTGACCTCTGGCCTTAGGTCCATTAATTGTTTAGGCCTAGACATTTGAGTTGTTTGTTTTCAAATATTGATGGCTTTTTATTTTATTTATTTTTTTTTTTGTTTATCATTTCACAGAACATGAACTTGTTGAATTGTTACATTTTCATATTTGATTTGATAAGCTTTTTTTCTGGGTGGGGGATTATGGTTGAAACTTTTGGTTTTTGTTTTTTCGAGACAGGTTTACACTCTGTGTGTGTAGCCTTGGCTGTCCTGGACTCACTTTGTAGACCAGGCTGGCCTTGAACTCACAGCTATCCTCCTGCCTCTGCCTCCCGAGCACTGGGATTAAAGGCATGCACCATCATGCCCGGCTGGTTGAAACTTCAAAGTGAATTTTAGATATTATTTCTGTAGGTGAATTTTAAATCTGGGGGTTTAAATGCTGCTTGGTTGAATCTTTACCAGTTACGTTGTTATAAATAGCATGTTTTATTTCTAATATATTTTCCTTTGATAGTCATTTGCTTTATTGGAGACAGCATCGCCCCTCTCCCAGACTAGCCTCAACCTTCTCAGGTAGCCGAGGAAGAGCTTAGATTTCTGATATTTACCTGTACTGAGTGCTGAGATAACGCGGGCATGTACTCCCACATCCAGTTGTGGGGTGCTAGGCATAGAACCCAGGGCTTTGTGTATGCGAAGCAAGCACAGTATCAACTGAATTATACCCCAAGTTTCAAGATGTAGCTCATTTAAGTGATTGTATTCTCCTTGTGTCATAAGGCGGTCTTGTGTTTAGCTCTTCCACAATTGCCTTCTCTAATATTTGTATCAAAATACCAGTAGTCTTGTTAATATTCATGAAAAAAAGGGTAGGTGAGGAAATGGATAGAGTCCTCTGTGGCGCTTTAAGGCCTGTGTGGTTCGGGAGGCAGTTCCCACAGCCTTGTTCTAACAGTTCAGTAGATGAACATAAAGCAAGTACTTAGGGCAGTCTGACATATGCAGTGTTCTGCCTTATGAGACAGTAATCAGATGCTGGTCTTGTTTTTGTTCTTCCCTTCAGTAACTCTCTGTCCTTTGAGAAGGCGTATTGCGAGTACAGGCTGAACAGAATTGAGAACGCCTTGAAGACAATAGAAAGTGCCAGCCAGCAGACAGACAAACTGAAGGAGCTCTATGGACAAGTGGTAATTACTGCTTTCAGTGCCTGTTGACAGTCTTCTCAAGTTAGCACGGGCAGGGGTGGAGACATCCAGCCCATCCTGATGCGCCACCAGCTGAGCCACCAAACCGGTTCTTGAGGTTTGGACAGATCTAAGAGTATTTATTCACCTGAGGTAATTGTCGCCTTGTAGGCTTGCTGCCTCCACCTGCTAACCTAGGCCTAGTCCTGGAAGCTTCTAGCCTCCGTACAATCTAATCTAGGCCTAGAATGTTTTCAGCCTCTGAGACTACTGCTGATGAAGTTCACCCTTTCTAGTTCTTTCTGAAACTCTGGATAGCTGGTTCAACTCAGCTATTCTGGCTCAAACGCCTCTCCAAGATGACTGATTCAAATTGGCTGCTCTTGGCCTCTGACTGAATTGCTCTGCTTGACCTCAAACTAAGTCTGGCCATCTATTCTAGCCTCCTGGCTGCTCCTCATTGCCCGGTTCGCTCTGTCTTCACCAGTGTCCAGCTTGTTCTCTCTTCAGCCTGTCTCTGTAAAGCTCTCCTGGTAAAACTGCCTCCTCCCTCCCTCTACCTCTGCTCTGCTCTCTCTAGTACATTCCTTTCCCTCAAGAGAGCTGGGCATGTGCTACTCTGTCAAGTCTTTCTCTGGTTCCTTACTTTCTCTGCCTCTCAATTAGACATCACTTTCAAACATGGGTGCTTCCTTCTACAAACTAACTTTACCTTTATTGTTTGGGACTAAGGGCATGTCTGCCTTCCAGCCGAATCACACAGACCTAGCAGGTCTTTGGATGTGATCAGAGCAGCCATGTTGCTACAGACATGTGCCCTGCTCTTCCTCTTTACTGGGATTGTTGTACAGACAGTATTTTATAAGCAGTGACTTCTTTAGGGTCATTGTATGAAACTGGGACTACTGGTTAGAAAGGTAAAGGCCAGTGAGCTATGTACATAGTTGAGACAGATTTCTAATATGTAACTAATATTCTAAGCTTAAAATAAGGTGATTATGAAACATGGGATTTTGGAGGGCTTTTTCTGTACTATAATATGTAGTTTATTTGTAAAACTGTGCCCTATGAAAATACACTTTTTTGAAATTTTTTAAAATTAGATTTATTCATTTCATACATGTATTGAGTATTTTGCATGCATGTATAGTTTCTGTACCACATGCTTGCTTTGGGCCTGTGGAGGTCAGAAGACAGCAACAGATGGCCTGGAACTGAAGTTGTGGGCCACCCACCATGTAGGGGCCAGGACTTGAACCCAAGTCTTGCAGGAACAACAAGTGGTCTTAACCACAGAGCTCTCTCTCTCAGCCCTTGAAGGGGTTGAGACAAAATTAAACCTGATCTGAAAGTGCTATTAAAGACGAGAGGACAGAGAGATAATTGCAGAATTAAAGGGTGAATTCTAGGAGTTGATGAAGGAAACAAGTTCTGATATACATAGGGAACTAACTGATCCAGGGTAGCAGCTCTTACCACCCTTTCTGTTTGTGTATTTTGTTTTGAGATTTGTTTTGAGGTTTTCCTTACTATCTAGCTCTGGCTGGCCTGGAACTTCTGTGTAGACTAGATTGGCCTTGAACTCACAAAGGTATGCCTGGTTTTGCCCACTGAGTGCTGGGATTAAAGGCGTGTGCCACCACGCCCAGCCCTTGCTGCCCTTTAATAAGAGCTTGGCTGAAGTAAGAAGAGTTACGTTGTATGTACTTGGTGTTACTATCATTGTGTGCGACACCTGATTTCTAAGAAATAAAAAGTGAAAGTCATATATGGTGAAATTCTAGGAAAAAAATTTTTGAGACAGGGTTTCTCTGTGTAGCCTTGGCTGTGCTGGACTCGCTTTGTAGACCAGGCTGGCCTTGAACTCACAGTGATCCGCCAGCCTCTGCCTCCCAAATGCTGGGGTTATAGGTGTGAGCCACTGCACCCAACATTTCTAGGAAATGTTAAGTCTTTGGTTAGCAGTTAATTTTTCTTCTATTTCCTGACACTTAGTAATCATTTTGTGTAGCTCCTCCCTCCCCATTGTAATTCAGGCAACAGCATAGATTGCTATAGAAAGATTTCCTTTCACAAATTTTAGGCATTTAACTATGAGAAAAAACTTGCTTTTCTAAATGTAATCACACCTACAAATATGTACTATAAAAAAGATCCATTGCAAGTACCTTTCTTTTAAGTATTAGTACAGAAAACTAGTTTAAAATATATAAACACTTGGCTTACCCATATTATATTCTTGGTTCCAGAAAGTGTTAGTGAGGTCTAAAAACAAGGCTGTGTTAGTCACCTCTGACTCTGCTCTGGCCTTCAGCTGTACCGCCTGGAACGCTACGACGAGTGCTTGGCCGTGTACAGGGATCTTGTCCGGAACTCCCAAGATGACTATGATGAGGAGAGGAAGACAAACCTGTCAGCAGTCATTGCAGCTCAGAGCAACTGGGGAAAAGCCGCTCCAGTGAGTGTCCTCCTGACCCACACAGCTCAGCGAGACTGTCCACGGTTACTGCTTGACGGGCGTTTTTCTCTGTGACAGGAGCACTTGGGTCTCCAAGAAGGCACGCATGAACTCTGTTACAATGCTGCGTGTGCACTGATAGGGCAAGGCCAGCTGAACCAGGCAATGAAAATCCTGCAGAAAGCTGAAGGTTGGGAGTTTTTAAAACTTTGTGTAAATACAATGTGGAATATATAACTTTTGACAATCTCCAAAAATTGCATTTGATATTTGTGAAATTCTTTGGTGAAAGTTACTGGGATAGTGAGAGTTTTCAGGAGTTTATCTAGCCTGACTCCCGTTGGCCACATCTCTATTTCTATTTAAGAATCAAAGTAGTTTCTAACGTTTAATTTTAAAGAGTAGCTCTTTGAGCGGGTTATTATGAGTACTAAATGTAAATTACTTTACTGTGACAAAATAGTATATAAGAAAATCATTCCTGGACCAGTGAAATGGCTCAGCAAGCAAGGCCACTGGCCACTAAGTCTGACAGGTTGTCCTCTGACCTCCACATGACATGCATATTGTACAAACACAGAATAAGGCAGATAATATAAATTTAAAATTTTTTTAAAGGCAATCATTCTACAAATTTCTGCTCAAGTAATACCTATTCTCCCTATGTGCCTACATATATTTGAAGCCTTTAATGTAAAAGCAGGGTCCTAGGTGTATAGTCAGCATGCTCTCGAGGCTGTGTGTTCAGTCTCTAGCACCGAATAGAAAACAGGAAAGAAAAAGGAGAGGAACCAGAGGAGAGAGAAGGCCTGGGTGATGCGTGGCACATTTTAAAATTTAGCTTGCACCCAAACCCCAGTTCCGGCAGTCTGACACCCTCTTCTGGTCTCCACACGCACCGGGCATGCACATGCTGCACTGTCTTATTTAAGAATTCCATTTCTAGCCAGGCATGGTGGTGCACGCCTTTAATCCCAGCACTTGGGAGGCAGAGGCAGGTGGATCGCTGTGAGTTTGAGGCCAGCCTGGTCTACATAGCGAGTCCAGGATAGCCAAAGCTACACAGAGAAACCCTGTCTCGAAAAAAGAATTCCATTTCTAAGCCGGGCGTGGTGGCGCACACCTTCAATCCCAGCACTCGGGAGGCAGAGGCAGGCGGATCTCTGTGAGTTCGAGGCCAGCTTGGTCTGCAAAGACAGTCCAGAATAGCCAGGGCTACACAGAGAGATCCTGTCTCAAAAAACAAACAAACAAAAAAGAATTCCATTTCTAGAATTTTAAAGAAATATTTAGGTTAGATAAACATACGTTTGCCTAAAGATCAATTGAAGGAATACTTAGGAGAATAAGAAGTCATAAACTACATGAGTTTCTATGTTGTTAAAATATTGGTTGTAGAAGCTGGGCAAAATTCTCTGGTCAGTAGTGCATGGTTTAGAATAATGAGTCCATTCCTAGTCAGTCCTTACATGAAAAGCGGTGTCGGGGCTGGAGAGATCACTCAGTGGTTCAGAACATGGGCTGCTAGAGCAGCCGCCTGGGGGCTCACAACTATATGTAAGTCCAGCAAGAGGGAAGCAGGCACACCTTCCAGCCTCCATAGGCACCAGGCACATACATGCAGGCAAAACACATCCAAAACAACAGCTTTAAAACAAAAATCCAAAGCCCAAGGATGTGTCTCAGCTGGTAGACTGCTTGAGATCTGCTCAGAAAGTAGGTTTTGCTCTTGGGAACTATGAAAAGAATGGGAAATGTCCAGTGATACTAATTGTAAAACCATTTTTCCCTTTAGATCTCTGCCGCCGTTCATTTTCAGAAGATTCTGTAAGTATTCAGTAAAATCAAATTTAGTGCTTGAGACTAATAATTAGTTGGAGATATTTCATTCAACTTTGTGAGATAGATAGTACCATGCATTTGGTTCATATGTTATCAGGTAGTAATTTTCTTTAGGAACTTGTCTTCAGCAAATCTTTCTGAGTGTTCTTTGTGACTTGCCTCAAGATAAGCATCTTTTTGTACTTGTGGTTCTTCTTTCACTGTGCTACTTAGTTTAACATTTCTCTATCAAACACAAATGAAATCATGTGTTTGGGAATAAGCATCTGGTCCCCACCCAGCCATTGTACCTTCACCAGGTTAATGTAGGTTAGAAAAAGAGCATGCTGCGGGTGGGGACTTGCTCAGTAAAGTGCTTGCTGTGTAAGCTGATGATCCGAGCCTGACTTGCAGGCTTCGTGGGCGTGATGAATTCACGATGGCATGCGCTTGCAACCCCAGCCCTCCAGAGGCTCAGGAACCTGCTGCTGCCCTGATCAGCAAGTTTCAAGCAAGTGGTAGATTGTCTCAAATAAGAAAGTTGATGGGAGCCGGGTGTGGTGGTGCACACCTTGAATCCCAGCACTCAACACTTGGGAGGCAGAGGCAGGTGGATCACTGTGAGTTCGAGGCCAGCCTGCTCTCCAAGTCGAGTGCAGGACAGTCAAGGCTACACAGAGAGACTCTGTCTCAAAAAACCAAAAAAAAAAAAAAAAAAAAAAAAAGAATTTGGAGAGGTATTAAAAACATGTGTTACTGTTGTATAGTACAGTTAGTGGTTAATACATCTTAAGCCTACATCTGTAACCATATCCTTTCAAGATGTCCTTTCCATGTTTTCTTAAGTTGCAATTCTGAATTTCAAAGCTGCTTCTCAGGGAAGATTCCTGAAGTTGTGCGACTATATTTCAAATGTCTGGATCACTTGGTAAAACTATGTAGATTTGTCTTTTTCTGCTTAGGATGGGACTGAGGAAGACCCACAGGCGGAACTGGCCATCATCCATGGTCAAATGGCCTACATCCTGCAGCTTCAGGGGCGGACGGAGGAGGCACTGCAGCTTTACAATCAGATAATAAAACTCAAGTGAGTTGTTAACCTTCCGCAGCACAAGGCTTCTGTTTGTTGTTATTCAGAGTGTGCTTGTTATTAACGACTCTTGTTCACAGGCCAACAGATGTGGCACTGCTGGCTGTAATCGCAAATAACATCATTACCGTCAACAAGGTATGGGCACTCTGCTTTCTACATGTGTTTTATACTGAGAACATAGTATCGCCCCATCTTTATTCTAGGATGCATTCTTCTTCCCATGACAAAAAAAATTCCAGGTGTAACAGAATCATAGTGGAGAGTATTTTTAATTTATAATATTGGTGTTTCTACCATGTTTATTCAAGTGAAAAAGAAGGACAACTTCTCGTGGTTGTAGGCCTTGTATATTCATAAAGTTTTACTTTTCTAATTTATGCTAACAATGAAGACATGTATAAGTATAATATAAGTAGTTTGTGCCTCTATGTACATGGATGCTTTTCTTTTTTTTTCTGAGTCTAAAAATCTATATGATTTTTTTCTTGTCTTTTTTTTTTTTAATGGGGGACAAGGTATGGGCAGGTGAGCCATCGTTATAACTGAGCCATCTCCCCTGTCCTCATGTAGGGTTCTGAAGTACTACTTTAGTTCATTTTCACAGTACTCTTTTTGGGTGGTACTCCTTATCTTCTGTGTGTAGGAGACGGAAAGAACGCATATGTGTGAGGTCATTGCCAGAAAGAGCTAGAACATGGATTCAGATACTGCCCAGCCTTTCTTTGTCATGCTTTCTTAAGAAATTCATGATACTTGATCATTTGTTTCTACTATCCCCTACCCCGATGCTGGGGTTGCCCTGAAAAAAGTCTTCCTGTTGCTGCCTAGTTGAGAAGGAGAATCTTACAAAAGGAACGGAGCAACTGTGCTACATGGATGTTGTCTGCTGAAAGTGGAGACCATAGTGGAGTGTCTGTTTCAGAAACTTAGGGATTACGTAGCTACAATGCAAGCGGGATTGCTACCTTCCTCGCTTTCCATCTGTATTCTAAAGGGCACTGCAGGTGCATAGCTTTGTAGTCTTAAGTGACTAGGGCTTGTGTTGCCTGACGTATTACCTAAAAACCACAAAACAAGCAAGAATGGTAGTTCACTCCTTAACCTCAGCACTGTAGACGCCAAGGCAGGGAACTGCTGGGAATACCAGGCCAGCCCGGGTTATAGAGTGAGACCCTATCTGAAAAACAAAAACTAAAAACTGGCAGTCATCAATGGGAAGATAAAACAAAAATCTTGTTCTTCCGTCGAAGGCATCATCAGCATCTTCATAGCTGTAAGTAGCCTGGGGAAAGTGTGTGTCCTAGTAGACTTGAGTTGCCAGAACCCAAGACAAGTGTGTTAGTGCAGGCACCTCAACCAGTCCGTGTGTCCAGGCTTTCTTGTATTTGTGTGAAATACACGAGTGGAAAGGGAAGGCTTTGGAGAGTCACAGAAGCCTAAGCAGGAGTCACTGCTAATGGTGGGAAACTTTTCTTTGTTAGGACCAAAACGTCTTTGACTCCAAGAAGAAAGTGAAATTAACCAATGCAGAAGGAGTAGAGTTTAAGCTTTCAAAGAGACAGCTGCAAGCCATAGAGTTTAACAAAGCCTTGCTTGCTATGTATACAAACCAGGTAAGTAAAGTCTCTGCTCTCTGGCTGGCCTTGGACTACTTCAGCATATGAAGCACAGTGGGAATTTGTGTGATCTCTTTATGTTTACTTGTCTTTTGTCTTAGTTCCTTCTTTAGTATTAATACTTTTTGATAACCGTGTTAAACGACTAATTAATTTACCCCCTTCTCTAAGCGTATGGAGTTAGTAACTTTAAGAGAAAGCGTTAACGCCGGCTCTCTCATCTTTCTGTCCTGTTTAACTGTGTTGGTGATTGATCTCAGCCTTTGATTACCTTCATTGTTAATCTTCCTGAATTAGAATCATTAAAGACACAAATTGCATCTCAAATCCAACTTTTTGTTTTATTTTAAGTATCACAAATTATAACGTTAAGAGGCTCAATTATTTTTTAAAAAGCATTTGTTATTTATACACTTATAAATACACTTATTATGTTATGTGTTCTGTCTGCATGTATGTCTGGGCACCACATGTGTGCCTGATGTTGAATCTCCTACTACCTCAGTGGGTCACACTCCACATCAGCACTCTTCACTGCAGGGTCGTCTCTCCTGCCCAAGGCATTCAGTGCTTTACCTGTGTCCTAGTGAAGTTCTGAATCCATACTACAGAGCACAAGATTGTAGTCCACAAGTGAGAAGCAGTGATGTGTGTTCATATGTAGAGCTGGGTCAGGGTTTCCTGATGTTTCAGCAAGAAGTCTATTTCCATGGCTTTTCATTTGTTGTGTTGCTGTAAGGAAGAAACTGTGAACTTCATTACCTGGAGCTGAGGTATTCAGATGACCAGTTAGAGTGTGCCTTTTGCATCCACAGTTCTTTTAAGTTCTGTAATTACAAATCTTGTCATAATAAAGTAAGAGATGGGCGCTATCAACAGATTTGCTTAGCCCTACATATTTTTCACCTACTATTCTACAAGCTGATTACCATCCCTTTATTTTGAATTATTTAATGTTTAATTTTTATTAATACACTTACTAATAAAGGCGGGGCATCTTTTAGGCAGAACAATGCCGAAAAATATCTGCCAGCTTGCAGTCCCAGAGTCCTGAGCGCCTCCTGCCCGTGTTAATCCAAGCTGCCCAGCTCTGTCGTGAAAAGCAACACGCAAAGGCAATAGAGCTACTTCAGGTAAAGACGTTAAACATGAATGCTTGATAGGTGCCAAGTAGTAGAAGCTGTTTCATTACACTGTAAAGTACAAACTACAACAACCTACAAACTAGTAGGTAATGCACCACTAACTTCCAGTGTCACTTTAGGTGACTTGTAAGTTGGAACTTCTTTATATGTTGTATTACGTAAGTTTGTGTAAACTCTGAAGAATGCTTTTTCATTTGGAGATCCATTCCACATGAGTTAGGGTTGAGCTTTAGGCTTGCAATACTAAGCCATCTATTACTAACTCAGTGGGTCATACTCTACATCAGCAGTTCAGACATACTTAGTTTTCAGCATCCCAAACCATGAGTATAGACAGTTGGGGACATGAACAGGATAAGACGAGGACCGTTCTGAGGGCATATTGCCTAGAAGAGACACCCAATAAGGATCTCTTTAAAACAAGCAAGTCTGTAGCATCTTCATTATTTCTGTTAGTGCCTTTCTGGGAATTTGACATAGTTGGGTTTTTTTGGTTGTTGCTCTGTTTTGTTTTATTTTTTGAGACAGTTTCTCTGTGTGGTAGTCCTGGACTCACTTTGTAGACCAGGCTGGTCTGTAACTCAGAGATTCGCCTGCCTCTGCCTCCCGAGTGCTGGGATTAAAGCCTGGCACGGGCGCCATCGCACCTGGCAGTGTCGCTGTACTCCTTGTATGACACTGTACCACTCATAAAGCATGGCTGTTGGATACAGTTTCCAAAGTAAGATTTTTACCTAAGCAAGGTGTGGTGGCGCACACCTTTAATCCCAGCACTCAGGAGGCAGAGGCAAGTGGATCTCTAAGTTTGGGACCAGCCTGGTCTATAGTTTCAGGATGGCCAGGGCTACACAGAGAAACCCTGTCTCGGGGGAAAAGAGATTTTGACTGAAACCAAAAGTTTAATACTTTAAGCTGAACTTTAAATTTTACATACCTGAGATAAGTAATTGTAAAGTCTTACAGTTGTATAAACTAAATTTGTGTGTTTTTAACCCACAACTAAAAATATTTTAGGAATTTTCTGATCAACATCCAGAAAATGCAGCTGAAATCAAGCTTACTATGGCACAACTGAAAATTTCTCAAGGTATTAACATCTGACTTTAAGTTCTTTGTTCAATGGTAAAGTTCAACTGTTGTTTCAAACAGACTAGACTGAGCAGAGAGGAAGCTGGCCCTTCACTTTGTTTGTTCCTGTGGAGTTAAACTGAGTTTCTCAAGCCATAAAGGTCCGTACAGCAGAAGGTGCCTTTGCAGAGCAGACGTCCCATGTAGAAATGTCTGTCTCTGGGGTTGCACAAGTAAGAAAGGAGGTGTTTCTCAGTATTTCTTAGCTTGTCCTCTTTTTTATATATGTACTTTGTACAGAAATTTATGAGATCGGATATATTTGATACTCAACAGAAAACTATGATTATTTTTTAATTAAACTTGCTTATCTAGAATTAAGTTGTCTGGTGTGGTAGCTGCTGTCTTCATATATCTTTTTAAATTTTAAACTGACTAGAATTAACGGAAAGTTACAGCTGAGCTTAGAGTGCATGGCTGTAGCCCTGCTCTCTGAAGGCTGACACAGGAGGACTGTGAATTCAAAGCTAATGCAGCTATTTAGTGAGACCCGTCTCAGAAACAAAGTTTTAAGTTTCAGTTTCTTTGCTGTAGTCACTACACAGCCTGTGTAGGACAGCACGGATGAATGGACCTAAACACCGCAGATATACATATTGGACAGCTCAAGTTCTCAGTGGCAATAGCAAATGGTCCAGAAAACTTTATAGGCACAGTGCTTAGATGAAATTTTCATGAGTTGGGGAAGAAGAGTTGGCATTTAGGGAAAACTGTAAAAAAAGGAAAAGAAAGACTTCTTAGTGAAATGGGGCTAAGAATTAAAGGTGAAAGCTTTAGGTTATTGAAGGTTGCAGTGAGCATAAAATCAGAATTCTAAATACCACCAGTTTTTCATTACACTCCAGCCTTTAGTAATAAATTTCAAAGCCTTTGGGGAAGGACCCCACCGCCTTCAGGTTGCCATCTGAAAAAGAAGAAATGTCACTCAACAGCCTGGAGTTGCAAGTTCAACTCTGCCAATAGTGACTCTGTGAGCTTTAGGAAAGCATGGTTTCAAGCTCAAAGACAGTGCAGAGCCCAAGAGCTCCTGTTGGGCCGTATGAGGAGCTGAGTTTGAATGCTTGGGACTTACCTAAACTGCTGGGCATGGCTCTGCACATCTGAAACTGCACCGTAGAGACAGGCAGATGGTAGGAGGTTGCCGTCTGTGCAGGCCAGCCAAGACAGCAAGCTTCTGACTCACTGGGAGACCTGTCTCCACAGTAAGAGTCAGGGGACTGAGAGGAGGGCGCCGGCAGCCTCTTTATGGTCATATGCAGTCACACACACCACACATGCACCAGGCGTAGTCATGCCACCAACATGCCAGTTTCTTACATGAGAAATAAGCAGTGGGTAACCCTCCAACAGCCCCAGAGCTCATGTAGTTAGAGACACTGCAAAATATAATTTGTGATCTCTTCCCCAAGGAAATTGATAGGAAGTAAATTTTCTTGTATGCTTTATTTGCTGGGATGCTGATTTTGTTTTTAATCTCCTTAGGTAATATTTCCAAAGCTTGTCTAATATTGAGAAGCATAGAGGAATTAAAGCATAAACCAGGCATGGTAAGTTTCTCAGTGATTCTTACAGGACAGTGAAGATAATACTTTGTTTGCATGTCTGTACTTTATATTCTCTTTCATTTCTGCTCAGTCCCTGAAGCATTGATAAGGTCGAGCTAGCATTTAGGATAAATAAGTTACTTATCTGGGATACATTTCATTTTGTGCTTGGTAGTCAGATGTGTTGTCTCACTTAGGCCCCATATTACCCATAAAAGGCAGCCTCAATCTCAAATCTGTGTATGGACTTTTTTCTTTTATTAGATTGCTTAGCATGTTTGGGTTTGTTTGTTTGTTTTGTTTTTTGTTTTTTTTAAACAACTTGAAAGTAATGGTCAATAAATTTAGATTATTGTTGTTTATTCAAACATAATAGGTTTAAGCCAGGCATGATGGTACAGGCTTTTAATCCCAGTACTGAGGAGGCAGAGGCAGGAGGATCTCTTGGAGTTTAAGGCCAGCCAGGACTACAGAGAGAAGGCCTATCTCAAAGAGGCAGGTTTATGTAGCTCCCAACTCTGCAGGTTTATATAGGTGGAAAGTGTCTTTTTCTTTTTTTCATAGTGCTCACTGATTCGGTGGTGATAGAGCATGCCTTGGGCTGTTGAACAAGGACTGTTTGTTTCTGTCCAGCTGTTCACAGCTGGATAAGCACATTCTGTCTTCATGGTGCTTTCTCTCCATTCTTATTTTAAGGCTTCTGCTGGGTTTGTTGTTGTTGTTTATTTGTCTTTTTTTTTTTTAAGCTAGAATTGTAACCATTACGTGACTGAAAAAATTGGCCTTTCGCTGTCTAAGGAACTTACCTATTTTCTCTGAACTTCATTGCCGTAGAAGCTGTCCAAGTACTCCCTTACTATCTTCTTAATAACTGCAGAATCTCTCACTGGTACTGCTGTACCCTAGTCAGTTTTCTGTTGCTGTGATAAAATACTGATCAAACCCACTGTGGGAGGCAAGATTTCACTTATTTCAGTAAATCAACGAGTGGCTGTGGGAAGCGTGGGGGCCAGAGCTGAAGCAGAAGCCACAGAGCGCTGCTGTCTGCCTGCCCCAGGCACACGTTCAGCTACATTTTTTTACACTGCCTAGGACCACTTACCCAGTGATGGCACCGCTCACAGTGGCCTGGGCTTGTTGGTCAACAGCTAAGAAAATGCCTCACACACATGACCACAGACCAGTCTGCTGGAGGCACTTCCTCAGTTGAGGGTCCCTCTTCCCGGGTGTGTCACGATGGCATCAAGATTCGCTGTCACAGTTGTTTCTCTGATCTGTGTGGCCAGACTGTCGGTTTTATCAAAGTTTCTGTAAAAATGCAACCAGTTCCTGTCCTTTTACTGCTCCTTAAGTACACAAGCACATATACACACACACACAGTGCTGCCCATGAACTCACTGGGTAAGCTCTTTGCAGCTTAGACCATGTGCATCTCATCCGATTTTAGCCATGCTAGGAGCTTCCTGATTACACTGTGGAACCTCCAGCAAGAAAGTTTGTATAAATGTATCAAAAATGCTTGTTTTTCCTATTCTGATCTTACCAAACTGACACTGCTTTAGAAGAACATCTGTTTTATAAAGAAATGCCTTATTTGAAGAAAAAAAAACAAAACCTTTTTTCTAAGTGTTTCAAGGACTATGTTCTTTGAAAGGCTAAAGGTCCTGGGGAATTAATACTGGCAGAGGCCCCATTCATCTTTATTCATTCTTTATCACTTTTACTTTTTCAAAACTCTGTTCTAAGAGTGAAAGGAGAGTTTTGTTCCTTGACTTTGTTCTTGTGACCTTTGCTGCACAGGTGTCTGCACTGGTGACCATGTACAGCCATGAGGAAGATATTGATAGTGCCATTGAGGTCTTCACACAGGCTATCCAGTGGTACCAGAGCCACCAGGTAAAAGAATGGAGCAAAGTATTATAAGGGCATATTTTTCCATAAATAATAAAGTTCTACTGAATTAAAGATTACAGAGAAGTGAAATATCCTGAGTCACTATATTTAAATGGAAGGCTACTTACTGGACCGTCAAATGAATTTTTGTAAAGTATACCAGGTCCAAACAAAATTGTTATACGTGAGGATCAGCTGCAAGATGAAAGAGCTAATTTGTATTTTTTAGAAGCTTACTCTTGCTCATGTGAATGTGCATGTGTGCACACACTCAGGTCATGATACGGTACGTTATTGGTAAGGAAGAGCCTCTGGGCGGCAGCTATTAGAGCAGCAGTGTAGAGAATGAGTATTTATCCTGGTTCAGCTAACAGGAGCATCATTTTTTCCAGTATCAAGCTCTGCATGGTCATATCAACTTACTACCGTACGTGCATACATGTTATGTTCACACGGTTATTAACTGTTAGCAGTTAGAGGCATCAGTATTCTGGAAAGTACTGTGTTGAATTAATGTTTGAGAATGTGCCATGTCTTCTAAGATCTGATTTTAGGACACTATTGTTTTATTTGGTGGGTCCTAGAGATAGACCACATCCTGGGCTTCCTGAAAGGGCACTGCTAGACCTACATTCCCAGCTTGTGTGTATTTTGTGACCACAATAGAAGTGGATTGTGTTCTGGTTTCATAAATTATGATTACTTGTCCTTTCACATACTTTGTAAAACTTAAGATGAGGAATTTAGTGAGCAGGTCCATTTTAAAGGGTAACAAATAGAATTTTACCAACTAGCTAAAGATTTAGCTTAAAACTTTGTTATTTTATTTTGTTTTGTTGAACCTGTAGCCCAAATCTCCTGCTCATTTGTCCTTGATAAGAGAAGCTGCAAACTTCAAGCTCAAATATGGACGGAAGAAGGAGGCCATTAGTGACCTAGAACAGCTGTGGAAGTGAGCTCTGGAAAGTGGTGCAGAGATGCAGGCCCTGTGCCTGGGTGGGGGCGGGGCAGGTTCTTTATGTTAGTGTTGGCTTCATTAACCACTTAATAACTTTTTTATTTCTTCTTTTAGACAAAATTCAAAAGATATTCACACCCTAGCCCAGCTTATTTCTGCTTACTCCCTTGTGGATCCGGAGAAAGCAAAGGCGTATCCTCCACGGCACAGCCCTCTGAGCACCAGGGCTCTGCTAGTGCTTGTGCTTCATGCAGAAGTTTCAGCTCACAGATTGCTTCTACCTAGTGAAAGCACAGTTTAGGATTACCTATCAGTATGATTGAAAAATGCTAATGAGGTGGGGAGGAGGCCACACGCCCATCACAAACAGTGCTGATAAGTGGAGACAGGGCACGGGAGTGTGATCCTGCAATCCTAGCCCTTTGGAGGTAGGAGCAGGAGAGTTGAGTCATCCTTGGCTATACAGAGTGAGTTCAAGACTACCCTAGGCTGGAAGAACAAGAAAACGAAGTATCCACTTGGTCAGTTTTGGGTTCTAAGTGCTCCTCTAATCAGGCCATGTTCCAGAACTGAGTTGATATTGGGTGCTAAGAAGCTTCCTGTCGAAGCCTTGGTCCCAGCAGCCTCTGCCCTTGGCAGTTGGGGAAATGTCTTGAGTTAAGGAATAAATAGATGGTTAGCTTCCTCTCAGAATGTCTACTGTGTATTTGATATGGCTTGTGATTCTGTAGGAGATTTAAGAGTATTTTGTGCTTTTGGTAAAAGCCATCAGAAAAAGACAGTATGTTTTTGTTGGCAAAGCTGTGCTAACAGACATAAGTACGTGTAAGTATGTGTTGTGTTCCTAAATACCTGCCTCACTCCAGTCTCAGCAAGCACCTGCCCTCATCAGACAGTATGTCTCTAAAAGTGGATGTTGAGGCTCTCGAAAATTCTCCTGGTGCTACGTACATTCGGAAGAAGGGTGGGAAAGCTACTGGAGATAACCAACCAAAGGAACAAGGGTAATGCTTTTCTAATTCAGAATATTTGTGCAACATTTTCTACAGATGATCTAAAATTATGTAAAAGAACCTGATGGGGTTGGGTTGGAGCTTAGTAGGTCGAGGGCCTGCCTGCCATGTAGGAGGCTGTGGGTTCAGTCCTGAGCATCACAGAAACTGGAATGGTGACACAGGCCTGGAATGCCAGGGGGCCAAGAGTTCCAAGTCATCCTTAGCCTCAGCCAGTTCCTCTATCCTGAGCTACCTGAGACCCTGTCTAAAGACAAAAACAATTTCATAAAGAGTAAAAACTTCTATCTTATGTGCATATGTTCGGGTGCACTTTCATGTGTATGCAGAGGCTAGAGGGCGACATCAGTCAGTTTCCACATGTCTTGAGATTGGGTCTCTGCTGGAGCACACCCATTCAGCCAGCTGGGTTAGCAGGCTAGCCCTGGGGATCCTCTTGGCTCTGCCTCCCCAGCATGCAGGGTACAGAGGGGTTGCCACTGAGCTAAGCCTTTATGTGGCTGCTGAGGCTCTGGACTCAGGTCCTTGAGTTTGTTCAGTAGACATCTTACCAACTGAGCCATCTCCCCAGCCCTAAGTACCTCTTGATAAGGTACTTATGTGAAGGAAATTGTCTTGTTCTTCTCTGTTGCTGTTTCCACCTTTTACTCCTTATTTCCACCTGTCCTGTCTCATTAGCTAACCTCCGATAGGCAATACATCCTTTCCAACCTTTTCTCCCTGTTTACGTATACATAAAAAATTTTTTTTCCTTAGATTTTTTTTTGGGGGGGGGGCCGGGTTGGGGATGGGGATTGACTTATTTTGAGGCATCATCTTGTTCTATAGCCTGTAGTGGCCTCAAGTTTGCAGCCTTTTAATTTTAATTTAAACAAAATATGGTATTAAGGGCGAGAGAGAAGGCTGCATGGTTAATTGAACCGTGTGTTCTTCCAGGGGGCCTGAGTTTAGTTCCCAGCAGATGTTACCACCACCCCTGCCTGTACATTAACTATTATTTATATTTGTTTTTTCGAGACAGCCTTAGCTGTCCTGGACTCACTTTGTACACCAGGTTAGCCTCAAACTCAGAGAACTCTGCCTGTCTCTGCTTCCCCGAGTGCTGGAGCTGTTGCAGGTGTGCACCACCAAGCCTGGCTTATACACTGACTTCTTGAGACAGGGTCTCATGTTGCCCTAAATAGCCAGCAACTCACCATGTAGACCAGGCTGGCTTTGAACCCAGAGATCGTCATTCCTCTGCTTTCTGTTTGCTAGGATTAAAGGCATGTACCACCACGCCAGCTACCCTGCCCTTTTTTTTTTTAACATTATTTATTCAGTGGAGGAGGGGCACACTTGTGCCCTATACTTCTGTGGAGGTCAGGAAACAGCCTGTTGTATCTTTATACTATGTGCACTCTAAGGCTCAAGCTCAGGTCATCAGGCTCTGTGACAGGCGCCTTAACCCAGTGAGCCTTCTTACTCACCCTGACTTTTGTTTTTGTTTTTGTTTTTCGAGACAGGGTTTCTCTGTGTAGCCTTGGCTGTCCTAGACTCGCTTTTGTAGACTAGGCTGGCCTCCAACTCACAGTGATCCACCTGCCTCTGCCTCCCCAGTGCTGGGATTAAAGGCGTGCGCCACCACACCCGACTACTCACCCTGACTTTTGAGCTTCAAATTTTCAGTACAGAAATTTCATTAGACATTATTAATGTTCTTTGTACTATTAAATAGTGATGGTCTAGTCTATTTTGAATCTGTGTTTATACTGGACATTGACACACACACACACACACACACACACACACACACACACACACACACACAACTGTCTAAACAGTAATTGGAGTGGAGGTGTCCTGTAGAGTTTGTGGGAGCACACCAGGTAGAAAGGTCTAAGAATAGTGGTGAGAGAGTGGTCAGTCTGGAGCAGAGAGAGAGACATGGTGCACTGTGTTCTTCATTCCTGTAGAACAAACTTCGCCATCTTCAGCCTCAGTTCACTGATGCACAGTTAGCAGCTGGGCCCAATGTGACATATAGAAAGGGGTGTTTTGTCTTCTCATTGTAGCCTTCAGAGTGCCCAGTGGTTACTTTGAAATAATTTCCTGATTTTTCTTTAGTCCCCTTCCAGGCCCAGCTTTTTCTTTTTTGCTAGTATACTTAGTAAACTGCTTAATCTATTTCAAAAAGTAATAAACTTGTAAGGTTCAATTTTAAAATCGAAGCTAGAGATGGACTTCAGTCTTAGAGCACTTGCCTGGTTTGAGGGGATCCTTGAGTTGGATCCCTAGCACCATCAAAATAAAGATACAGCATAGTTGGGCATGGTGTCAGCAGTCAAGAAACACTTGAGAGGATGAAGTGGAAGCATCCCAAATTCAAGGCCAGCCAAGTGAGCCAAGTATGGCGGTACCTGCCTGTACTAACTGTGCTTGGGACACAGAGGCTCAAGGGTCAAGTAAAGGCCAGCCTTGGCTACATGAGATGTTTTTAAGGGAAAACAAAAACAGGCTAGGTATGCGTATAATCCCAACACTTGGGAAGCAGAGGCATGGCATCTCTGAGTCAAGGCTAGCCTGATCTATGTATTGAGTTCTAGGCTAGCTGGGGCTACATAGTGAGGACCTGTCTTTAAAAAGAAAAAGCACAGATTAAGTAGGAATGTCCCACCCATCCTTCCCCTTCCCAGGGCCACGGCCAATGCAATTTGATCTCCACCTTCCTCTAAAGACTGCCTACACGTGTTCTCTGCCAAAGGGTTTTTTTGATTCTCTACAATCTCACCAGTTACTAAGGCATGGCCAGTTTCTGTTTGTATAAATGACTTAAGTAGTAGACCTCTATGCTTTTAAAATGTTTTACATTAAGCCAAATACATACTATTTCAAGATTCTTTTTTTTCAACTGGGCCTTGAGGTACATTCAGGAGGTTCCAGCACTAGAAAGAAGCCTTGAAGCAGAATGTGGAGTTTTGAGACAAGTTTATATCACCTAGCAAGATGCTATATCAAAAAAAAGAGGCCAGTAAGGTAGCTCAGCAGTTAAAGGCCCATGCCTTGCAAACCAAATAGTCTGAGTTTTATTTCAGAAGGCACATAAAGGTGAAAGGAGAGAACCAACATGTACTATGGTGTTGGAACCCACAAGCCCGTTATGCACGAGTGCTCACGCGCTTGCGCGCGCGCGCGCACACACACACACTAATAAATGAGTTTTTATTTTTTTATTTTTATTTTTCCTTTTTCTCAGTGGTGGCAGCCAGCGGCTGGTTTTCAGGACAGTGTTTCTCAGAGTAGTCCTGGCCATCCTGGAACTCTGCTGTGATAATCAGGCTTTAAAGAGATCCTCCTGCCTCTGCTTCCCGAGGGCTGGGATTAAAGGCGAGCACTGCTACATACACTGCCACCCCACCCCACCCCCACCCCCTCCACCCCCCAGTCCACACAGCATGATTGATTTTTCTTAAAGGAAAAGTTTCCAGTGTGATTGACTAGACTTGGATTAGTATTCTAGCTAGCTACGTCTTATGAGCTGTACCAAGCCTTAATGTAAACATTAATGTAAACACGCCCAGCTTGCTCTTCTGCACATATGTAATGAACTGCATTTTATCACAATGATGATAATGGTTCTTGATTTGTTTTTAGACAGGGAGATTTGAAAAAGAAGAAGAAGAAAAAGAAAGGTAAGACTTTGAGGAAAAAATACGTGTTAGATTTCTGTGTTGAGATAGCTCAAGCTGTCGTCAAACTGTCCAGGCAATCCTCCTGCATCAGCCTCCCAAGTGCTAGAGCCACAAGTGTCCACTACCATGCCTAGTTTTAGATTCCTTTTTCAACAATAAAAGTTAGAATTTATCCTTAAGTCATACTCCCTGGACCTAGAAATGCTATCTTCTTCTGTTATTTTCAAACATTAACTTTTGCCTTGACTGGCACTAACATTTTCAATGCATTAAAGTGTTGCCTTAAGAGTTTGATTGCCAGCTGGGCGTGGTGGCGCACACCTTTAATCCCAGCTCTCAGGAGGCAGAGGCAGGCGTATCGCTGTGAGTTCGAGGCCAGACTGGTCTACAAAGCAAGTCTAGGACAGCCAAGGCTACAGAGAAACCCTGTCTTGAAAAAAAAAAAAGTTTGATTGTCTAAATTCATATTGCTGCCATAGCAGTATTAACACGTGACTGTGGACGGTAAGGCAAAGGTTTCATCTGTGAGTGGAATATGATAGTATTATATACCTTAAGGAATCAAGTGTTATTGCATGTCAGACTTTTCACCTCACACATAGTAAGCTCTTTCACATTAGAATTCACAAATACTATAAAATTCTACCAAACTGGCTTAAGACAATTTACTGTTCATAAAACTGACAGTCAAAATGCAGGTTAGCATTAAATTGACTGGTAGTAATTTTGTATCTTTGATCCTCTGTCCACAAAACTAAGTCATCCAGAAGCCAAGCTGCTTTTGGTAACAGTAAGGGCCACATTCTAGTTTGTGTATATCCAGGAGAACAGGCAGTGTCTCACTGGACTGAGCAAGCCTTACTCACTGGAATCTGATTGGGCTAATGAGTCAGTGATTAGCCCAACATGGAGGGATGTTGTGCGTTGATTGGCTCAGACTGTTCTTTAATCCCTAGCAAGAGGATATGGAATTGTTATACCTGACTTCATCCAGTTAGAGGTTCTAGAAGCTGCCACTTTCAGCTCCTGGGCTTAGGGGAAATCTGAAAAATAAATCAGCCTAATTCCTGATTTTTGCCCACTGCCAGTTTTACGACTTTGATTTTCAAAACCTAGTTAAATGAATAACCAATAGTCCAATTGTTTTCAAAGTTCTAAATATGTAGTTATTGCTATTTTACTGGAGTTTACAGAAGTTGTCTAAAGTCGTGTCTGCCTCAGTCCATTGTCTTCATGAATCTCATTTGTTCAGTTTTGTCCCAGTATTCTGCTATGTAGCATGGCTTTATCCAAGCTGGCTTCCAACTTGTGATCTTCCAACATCGGTGTCCCATTTTTTTTTCTTTAAAATATATTGTTTTGTTAGATAAAAATTGTACATTTTGTAGTTATACCTGGAAATGTTTTCCCTTATTGTTTGACTTTTACATAATGTCTTAAAGTCAAACGCTCTTGCTAAGATATACACAAATAAAACTTTCTCAAAGGCAGACGTGGTAGCTCAAGGCTTTAATTCTAGCACTAGGGAGGCAGAGACAGACAGATCTTTGTGAATTCAAGGCCAACCAGTTCTCCACAGTGATTTCCAGACCAACCAACCCTATATCATGAGACACCATCTCAAGACAATTTTTTTCAACAGCTGAACGAGGTCATGCCTGCAGTCCCAGCACTTCAGAGGTAGAGGCAGCAGAATTGGCTCTACAAGGCCATCCCAGGCTCCATAGAAAGATCAAGAACAGGGACAAAGCTGCCTTCAGTCTCAGCACTGGGGAGGCAGAGGCAGGTGGAGCTCTGTGGGTTCAAGGCCAGCTTGGTATGCAGAACCAGTTCCAAGACATCCAGGGCTACACAGAGAAAAGTTTTCTCAAAAAAGCAAAAAGAGCAACAGTATTAAAAGAAGCAAGTTATAAAAGTAAGCTAAACAAGACAAATCTAACAAGACTAACCTTGTATGAACTTAAGTGTTTAAATACTTAAAAACAAAAAACAGAAAAGGCTTTCTCAGACAAATGTCAGTTGTGTTATTTATTTCAAAGCTCCAAGGCATGAACACATTGTTTTAACAATTTTGAAATTCTTCTAGATGTATTTCTCATTTATCAATTGTTTCTAGGAAAACTGCCTAAGAATTATGACCCGAAAGTTACCCCAGATCCAGAAAGATGGCTGCCAATGCGAGAGCGGTCTTACTACCGAGGAAGAAAGAAGGGCAAAAAGAAGGAGCCGATTGGCAAAGGCACACAGGGGGCGACCGCAGGGGCTTCCTCTGAGCTGTAAGTTGTGGCTCCAGCAGAGAGTCCTCAGAATGCACTTCATCCCGGAGGCTGTCTCAGGTGTTAGTGAGCCTTTGTTAGTATGCTGCATGAGAAGGACAGTCCTACAGCCTTCAGGATGTGCACTTTGTCAAAGGAAGAAAATACACTGATTTTATTGTGAGCTACTGTAGGAGCTGTGAGAGTGAGCCAGTAATAGAGCTCTTAGCTAGAACGTGTTAAGGCCTTGGGTTTAACCTCAGTCCTACAAATCATGAAGCAGCCTAACAATTATATTTAGTTTTGAAACTGAAGATACTATCTCATTTAACTCTGAGATAGCAAATGTCTAGAAAGAAGAATTTAAAATGTGAATTATTTCTACATAGGATTATAAATCACTTAAAGCTGATTTTCTAAATTTACTAAATTTGGCATGTAGCATATATTAGACATTCTTTAGTTATAAAATGGTTTTAAAATAGTCAAGAGAAGAGTGGACAGAGGTATGGTGCAGCCCATCCTTAACTTGTGGGAAATTATTAGATGTGGAAATTGAGATCCATGCACATCCATGCGCACACCTCCTCCTGGATTAAATCTCTAAATGACTAAACACTTCTCTGGTTTGATGATTTCAGAGATGCCAGTAAGACAGTGAGCAGCCCACCCACCTCCCCACGGCCTAGCAGTGCGGCCACGATCGCTCCCTCTACAAGCAACATCGTGCCCCCTAGACACCAGAAGCCCGCAGGGGCCCCAGCAACAAAAAAGAAACAGCAACAGAAGAAGAAGAAAGGAGGCAAAAGTGGCTGGTGATGAAAATGTACTTGTTGCAGGCTGTTCCTAATGCAGTGTCAGTGACATAGGGACATAATAAAGGTAACACAGCAAGAAGCACAGAGCTCCTTCCTCCATCTGATAGTCCTGAAATAATTTCTTAAACTTCAAGTGGAAAAACAACCTCCTCAAACTGCCTAAGCAGGTGTGGCCTGCTTGTACCAAATAGCTTTACAGAAGACTGAAGATGACCGTGTAAGACATGTTATCTAAGTTTCCCAGGATTTAAGTAGAAAGTGTTTGTTTCAACTAGTGTGAAGATGAGAGAGCCTATCAAGTCTCACCTTAAATTATGTCTTACGAGGCTAAGGTGGAATCTTCTGAGCATTCCAAGGATTTATTTAGAATTATCATGTGATGAAAAGGGATCTTAGTGAGTGGCCAGAAAGACTCTGTCTAAAATAATTTAACTATAATTCTCTGTCTTGTGTACTGGAATTGGGACTCTGGTGTGTGGATATGTATGTGTACACATCTGGCTCCCTTGTGCCCTTGTCATTTCATTTTCAGATTATGTTAACATGCTGATTTAGTTCCACTGAAGACCTCAAAACATATATCAGTGTTCCAAGTGGTTGACTCTTAGACCCCGCGTTCTGAGGGCAAGCGGGCTTGGGCTTCTTAATCACAACGCTGGTGGCCACGGTCCAGAACACAAACCTTGACTTGTTTATGTAAGAGGAAACAGTATCAGGTGATAATGAAATTCATGAGAGCATCTGGGCCGGCTAGTCCTCAGTTGGCTCCCCTTTCTGGCTATGGGACATGACCCTTCATCACCTTCTTCAGAGTGACTTGGTTCACCGTCACATTGTGGTACAAATGTTGCTCTTGTCTTTGAATGCTAGCAGGCCACTCTCACACTCAGCAGTTGTGATGCACATGGGTGCCTCCCATGCTTAGGATTCATCTATGCCACCCGAGATCCTGTGCCTTCCCTTGCTGTGATCAGATTACCCCATCCTCGTTAATAAAAGTGCTGCTGTGTTTGAGTGTTATCCTTTGAAACTTGTTCAATGAGTTATTACAAGGCTCCTGCTTTGTGGAATTAGAAATGGGGCTGCCCTTCTGTTCTACATAGTCAGTATCTGCGTCTAAGAGCGGTTTACACAGCTCTCCAGAGCTCAGTCCTGGACTGAGGGAACACCCTATTACAAGAGTAATTGTCACTTAGCATTCGGTCACTTCCCCGTGGTTGAGGAGAGTTCTTTAAGGTGACCAACAGAATCTTGGTGAGATACACTGAACTTTGAGAATCTTGATCCAAGACACCATGGTGTACATACATGGTGCTCTTAGTTGTGTTACTAAGAGTTCTTGGTATTGTCACTGCTAAGCCAAATAAGTCATTCAAGTGTAAATTTGATCTGTATTAATGTTCTAGTCACTATTCTGGAGAAGTCTTTAACTAGTTCAGTGTGTGTGTGTGTGTACGTTTATAAAAACCAATGTGGAAAACATCCATTCACTGTGTCACATTTTTAAATTTTAAAATAAAATAAACTCTAGCAGTGAATGTGAATACAGATATTTCAGGTGTTGGCATTTTATGAATGACTTCCTTATTAATATATCTAAGACTTTTAAGCTGACTATCTAACCTTGTCTTCTGTCCTTCACAGAAAAACTACAAATCTAGTGGGATTGGAAGAACTCAGTTTAAAAGCTGGAAATTCAGAGGCTAGAGAGATGGCTCAGCAGTTACAAGCTTGAGCTGCACTTCCAGAGGCCCTGTGTTCAGTTCCTGCTACCTACATGGCAGCTCACAGCTGTCTGTGCCTCAAGTTCAAGAGAATCTGACACCCTCTTTGGCCCCCTCTGGCACTACACACAAGACACACATGCATAACATGCAGGCAGAACACCTACAAATATAAAACAATACATCTTAAAAAAAAAAAATCCATCCTATTGGTATGTGCATCAATGAACAGAAACAAACTTTATAGAGTATTGAGCCTGGCATTTTGAAGACAACTGAAGAGCACCAACCTTAAAAACTGTCCCGTCACTCAAGCCCCCTGAGACTTACCATTGTTCTTTACCAGCTTATTTGAAACATCTGATTTTTTTTTTTTAAATCAATGTCATGTAGAAACTAAATTTTTCCATAGGGTCGCATTAAAACTCCAGTGTTGCTTCAGTCTGGGCTTAAGCTCAAGAGGTCTCTCTCAGCCTCCCCAGTACAGCCTCGACCTGGTGTTACACAGCATCCTTTTTCCTGAGCAGAAGCAAGCAAGCACTCTATCACTGGCTTACACCCCTATTACTAAAAACTAACCTTGTTAAATTGTGAAAAAAATCCCAGTCCACCTAGAAAATAGCCAACTGTGAGTTCCAGAGCTAGTTAAGCATGCCAACTCACTTGGAGTGCTTCATTTACTACATCCTGGTGGTGGGGGGTGACTAGACTGCCTCAATTTGGTTCTAATTAGCTGCAATCTCTGTCCTTCGCTGACGTGGGCGTCCCAGTGGAATTCACATGGGGTGGAGTCAGGAAGTATGTTCTGGGGTACTGGTTGTGCCCTGGGGAAAGGTAGGGAGTCTTCTAGGGACTCTGGTGCCCTAGGCTTCTTAAATAAGGAGGCACACCCTGGTGGAGCAAATTGTGGGTTGAAGCCGCGGGATAGCGGAAACTCTCAGGCGTTTCTCAGACACTACCAAATGGTCCTTTGGGCCCTCTGGGTGCCTGAGGGCCTCCTGCCACGTTAGTCCTCGCCTGTTTGTTCCACTTCTCTCATGAGGGTCATCGGGTTCCGCTAGATTGGGCTCCAGCCATCATCCCCTTAGCATCCTAGCCCTTCCGCTCTTCCACCGGCCACTCCTCCTGGCCTCAAATTCAGCGAATCAGTTAGGCAGACAAGCTCACGCGAAATGCCTGAGGGCCAGCTGGGCTCACTGGCGCGAGCTGCCACCGCGGTGACCGCGGGTGTGGCCTACGCCGCCCTGTGAACCTACGTCTCCACCTTGGGCACCACACCACGACCACACCTGCCAGGATCCAGGGCCGAGACTCCAGCGCGCGGGCGCGCGGGAGGGAAAGAAGAGGGGAACGGCGGCGGTAGGCATGGAGAAGGGAAAGACGAAGAAAGAGAGGGAAAAGTTCTCTTCTTCCAGCAGCAGGGAATCGGTAAAGGGAGAGAAAGAAAAAAAGAAGGATGCGGAAGTAAAAATTAGCAAGGAGAAGGTGAAAGAGAAAGGGAAGGAAGATGAGAAAAGGAAATCTGTAGAGGTGAAAAACAAGGGGAAAGAGATAGGGAAGGAAGAAGAAAAAAGGAGGAGTGTGGATGTGAAAACCAAAGAGAACGGGAAGGAGAAAGGGAAGGAAGAAGAGAAAAGGAGGAGTGTGGATGTGAAAACAAAAGAAAACGGGAAGGAAGACGAGAAAAGGAAAAGCGTGGACGTAAAAACCAAAGAGAACGGGAAGGAGAAAGGGAAGGAAGAAGAAAAGAGGAAGAGTGTGGACGTGAAAACCAAAGAGAACGGGAAGGAGAAAGGGAAGGAAGAAGAGAAAAGGAAAAGCGTGGACGTAAGAACCAAAGAGAACGGGAAGGAGAAAGGGAAGGAAGAAGAAAAGAGGAAGAGTGTGGACGTAAAAACCAAAGAGAACGGGAAGGAGAACCGGAAGGAAGAAGAGAAAAGGAAAAGCGTGGACGTAAAAACCAAAGAGAACGGGAAGGAGAAAGGGAAGGAAGAAGAAAAGAGGAAGAGTGTGGACGTAAAAACCAAAGAGAACGAGAAGGAGAAAGGGAAGGAAGAGAAAAAGAGAAGTGACCTGAAAAACATGGAGAACGGGAAAGGGAAGGAAGTCACGAAGGAGCAAGAGACAGAGAAGGAACAGGTCACCGAACAGGTCAAGGAGAGCAGCGACACCTCCGTTAAAACCCTGTACCCACCACCGGTAAGAGACCTGGAACCGGGGGGGGTGGGGGTGGGGGGCCCTCGCCTTCCAAGGCCACAGTCCGGCGGCAGAGAGCCGGGTCTCGTCCGAGGGCTTCTGTCTATGGATGGGGGAGATGAGCCAAGGTTGGAACGAACCCCTCCCGCCCCCAACTTCAGCCCTGCTCACATCCACGGGTCCTACCCCTTGTTGTCTAGGGTCGAGAGTCCAGGGATCTTAGTCGGCCCTGGTTGAAGGCAGGGACGGGCTCCTGTCTCAGTCCAGCGCTTCACGCCAGCATGCGGTCCACGTAAGACAATGCCGAAGCCATTACCGACCCCTTCCTCCTCGACCTTGCGGTGAATACATTCTTTGTTGGAAGAGATAGGGTTCCTGTAATACATGACGTGCTCGTGGGCTCCTTAGGTCTTTTCCGCTTTCGGCGCCGCTGAGGTAGAAGGGAGGGTCACAGACTTAACCAGTCTCACAACCCCAGGCATTGTTTAGGTCAGAAACAACTCCACGGCTTGGCATTCCCAGTCCCTTGGCTCAGAGCAGCTTCCTGGTTCTGAACAGTTTGAATTATTAACGGAGACTGGATCCCTGGTAAAAGACAGACTCCACAGACGCACAGATGGTGGTGGAAGAAATAACTATCAACAACCAACAAGATGTTCAGAATTAGATTTGAGTATTTACCTAGCAGGGTGGCTTCTCCATTTCACTCCTGGTACGCTGGGCCCCTGCAATTTTCCCTAGTGTGAGAAATCGCATTGTTTCTGGTAGCTCCCACTCTCCCAGAGGAGAAGAAATTAGATTTGCATCTAAACTCTTGGTTTACAGTGATTTGAGCTTTCTCTAGATATAAACGCAAAGGATCTTGTGCCTTGGCTTTTAGAGTTGGCCTTCAGCGATGAACTCTATTACTGAGCTACACTAACTCAGCCCAAAGCCTGTATGATAAACTGTATGTATGTATGTATGTATGTATGTATGTATGTGTGTACACACACACACACACACACACACACACACACACACACACACATATATATTTTAGGTATCACTAAGAGGAACAAAAAATGCTCTTAATCAAAAGGTGACCAGTCAGTATAAAATACATCCTAATTTCAGCGTGGGTCGGGGGCTTCTTAGAATTGATGAACTATGATAGGGTGGCCTGGGTAGGGTCACAGTGGAAATTGTAGGTGGACACACTCCACAGCCTGCAGCTGTCCCTTGGTATCTGTACTGAAGTGTGCAGCTTTTAAAAGCTTTCCTGCTTACCCTAGTGTATTTCCAGAATGGCATCCCAATACTTAGAATGGGAAAGGAGGTGAGGGCAGGGCCATGAAGCACTCGGCGGACTACCAATTTCTTAGGGCTGGTAAGTTGGTAAAGTGCCTTTGTTCAAGCCGCAAAACCTGTATTCGGATCTCCAGCATCAATGTAAAACCTAAGCATCCACCTCTAGCCCATGTACACATGCACAGATAGACTCGAGTGAGTGTGCCAAATTACACTATGTAGACAAAGAAAAAATATCCCCAAGAGGAAAAAACCAAATATATCTCTCTTTAAACTTCTGAGGCTTAAAAAATAATTCGGAGGCTTTCATACATCATGTCTTCTACATAAGTCTCTATCAAGCCATACCATTAAAAATATATTTATTTATTATTTATACATATTCTGCTCACCTGGGTGGCCAGAAAAAGGCACCAGATCTCATTGTAGATGGTTGTGAGCCACAATGTGGGAATTGAACTCAGGACCTTTGGAAGAACAGACAGTGCTCTTAACCTCTGAGCCATCTCTCCAGCTCCTATCAGGACATACCTTAAAACATCTTTCTCTCACACAGATTTTTTTTTTAATTTTATTTTATTTAGTTGCAGATGAGAGTGTTTCTGTTCCAGCACTAGAAAGGTTAAAGCCACTCTGGGCTATAAAAACTGCAGGAAACAAAACCAAACAAAAATCAACAGACAAAAGAGATGGTTAGAGATTCTAAAGCTCTATTGCTTTTGAGCCAGATGGGGGGGAACTCACCTTTAATACTTTCTAGTGCTAAACAGGATAAGCCGAATTAGTCATGATATATTTTAGAAGCAGTACCACTAAAGATAATTGCTGTGTTTTTTGTTGGTTTGTGTTTTAATATTGTTTGTACTATAGAAATCACCCTAAACTATTTCTGTATTATGCTGACTTTCTTCTCTGATCATTTGTTTTTTTGTTCATTTGTTTTTCTTCTTTTGTTTTGTTTTGTTTTTGTTTTTGTTTTTCGCGACCGGGTTTCTCTGAGTGACCTTGACTATCCTGCACTTGCTTTGTAGACCAGGCTTGCCTCGAACTCTCGGCAATCCACCTGCCTCTGCCTCCCAACTGCGGTTTGTTTGTTTTTCAAGACAGGGTCTAGATGTATAGCCCTGGTTGTCCTGGAACTTATTATGTAGAGCAGGCTGGCCTTGAACTCTCAGAGTTCTGCCGGCCTCTGCCTCTCCGAGTGCTGCGATCGAAGGCATGAGCTTCTTTCTGATCCTTTCTGATCATGTGTGATGGAACTCTCTAAAGCTGGAATGGTAGGAGAAAGCTGCTTTTGAAGTTTGCTTACAAATCCCTAACTTTATAACACATACTCTTCTGCTATTGGGACAGGTTTGACAACTTCTGTAGTCTTAGCTTTTCTGCTAAATTATGGTACTTGTGTTAAAATACAAGTAAATTAAAAACGTAAGAGAGAGCTGGGCAGTGGTGCCACGTGTCTTTAATCCCATCACTTGAGAGGCAGAGGCAGGCAGATCTCTGTGTGTTTGAGGCCAGCCAGGTCTACAAAGTGAGTTTCAAGACAGCCAGAGATTTCTCAGAAACAACAAAAAAGCAAAAACAAACAAACAAACAAAAACATAAGGGAGGAGTCTTGTCCTAATAGTTTGTAGCCAAGTTATCCATCTGCTGATATAAGACAGAAGATGAGACTTAACTGCTTCCATGTTGGGTGGAACAGTCCATGCTTGTACCTTAGACAAACCACTTGAGTGCAGATGCCAATAGATGAGAATTCAAGGAGGGATTTGAGGTGCTGGAATGACTCAGCAGACAGACACACTTGCTTTAGAGACTGACAACCTTAGTCTGATCCCCCAGGACCAACGTGGTAGAAGGAGAAAACCAACTCCTGAGAGTTGCCCTCTGACCTACATATGCATGCTGAGGTGGCCCTGTGCAAATGTGTACACACACACACACACACACACACACACACACACACACACACACGTGAAAAAGGAAGAAAAATGTCTGGACATTGGTCCTGGTAATCATAGATCTGTGACACTGCAGAGTACATAAACTCTAAGATGCGTGTGCATGTGTGCATGTGTGTGCATTGTGTGTGTGTGTGTGTGTGTGTGCACGTGTATACATATATTTGTTGTTTGATAGCTTAACTAGGAATTAGACAGTGGAAAAGTGACACAAGACTAGTATCACAGAAGCAGTAGTAGTCTGGGTTTAGACTGGCTATCAATTCCACGGTTACAACTAGGTCCTAACACAACCAGGCACGCCCCGTCAGGGAGCCAGCTAAACACAGCTCTGAAAGATTGGGTTTACTGATTTGTCTTTCATTTCATAGGAGACAAGCAAGCAGATCCTAGTACTAGGCCTGGATGGCGCAGGAAAGACCAGTGTCCTCCACTCTCTGGCTTCCAACAGAGTCCAGCACAGCTTGGCGCCCACCCAAGGTTTCAACACAGTTTACATTAACACTGAGGACAGGCAGTTGGAGTTCCTGGAGAGTAAGTTCTGTTTCTCATTAGCATCTTAAGTCGACGCTATGGTCTTGCGAGAAGTGACCCTCAGTGGGATTCTTGTAGACTTTAGGATGATATATAGTTTAATAATTAGGATGCTCCGGGTGGTGTGTGTATGGGGGTCCATTTTCGACTGTTTTGATTTTCTACCTTTTTGTAGTGATGGCAACCAAAGGAGGCTTAGAGGAAGGCTTTTAGAACGCGCACCCGCTCTTCCCCTCACTGCAGCGGACCTCTTCTAGCTAGCTGGCTGTCCCAGATCCTGTGTGGCAATACTGTCACTGATAACCGGGTTCCCAAAGCCAGGTCATGCCTCCCGTCTTCCCCTCTACACCTCACCCCTCCGCAGCACTTCACGTGTCCCCATGGCCCTAAATACCACCTAGAGACACCCAGATTTATCTAAACCAGCCCAAGCATGGACCGGATGTCTTCTGCCACCTTCCCCTTGGTGGACGCGCCTGTGAGTTTTTGACTTCTTCCTCTCCCGTTCTCTGCAGTTGGTGGCAGTGAGCAGTTCCGCTCCTACTGGGATCTGTACCTGCCCAGGGGATGGCTGCTCATCTTCGTGGTGGATTCAGCCGACCACAAACGATTACCAGAAGCCAAGAAATGCCTTCATCGGTTAATTGAACCAAATCCAGGGCTCCCTCTGGTTGTGTTTGCAAACAAACAGGTAAGAACACGTGCAAACCCGGCTTGTTGACTGGGGTGGGAGAGCATCTTGTCTAGCTTTCGGGATTGCAGCCCCCAAACTACGTTAATGGAGCCTGTGCTCAATAGTTTTATTATTAACACAGAAAGATCTGGCTTTAATAGGTAGATATTGAACAATATATCGTGTATTCAATTTACTAGAGCTCCTAGATTGTACACTCTTTCAATGGAAACCATAACACTAAAACTCTTCTCTCGATTGCTAGGTTTGCCAGCCAAGAGGAGCAAAAAAAAAAAAAAAAAAAAGACCCCTCTGTTTTTTATATGTATCACTAACATCTTCCCAGTGCATCAGTGATTATCATTTTCCTTGCTTATGATTTCTATTTTTATATTCACACACACACACACACACACACACACACACACACACACACACACCCCACCTCTTTCTGAGACACGGTCTCTCTACATAGTTCTGTCTTGGAATTCACTATGGAGTCCAGGCTGGCCTTGAACACAAAGAGATATACCTACCTCTGCCTCCTAAGTGCTGGGGTTAAAGGCCTGTGCCACAATGCCTGGCAGAGATTCCCATTTAAAAAGCATGTATTTTATTTCATTTGTGTAGGGAAGGTGGTGGTGGGATATGTGCCTGTAAGTGCAGATGCCTGCAGGGGCCAGAAGGGGGCATCATCACATGGATCTAAAGTTAGAGGTAGCTCTGAGCCCTGTGATGTGGGTGCCTCTGGAAATGTAGGGTCTTAATTACTGAACTGCCTCTCCAGCCTGAGATTTTACTTTGTTTTGTTTTGTTTTGTTCTTCCAGACAGGGTTTCTCTGTGTAGCCCTGGCTGTCCTGAAACTCACTCTGTAGACTAGGCTAGCCTCAAACTCAAAGATCTGTCAGCCTCTGCCTTCTGAGTGCTGGGATTAAGGTGTGCGCCACCACTGCCCAGCTGAGGTTTTCCTTTTCTTTCCTTTTTTTCCCCCCTGTGAAACAAGGTTTCTCTGTGTAACCTTGGCTGTCCTGGACTCACTTTGTAGACCAGGCTAGCCTCATAGAGGTCCTCCTGCCTCTGCCTCCTGAGTGCTGAATATGCCATTGGGCCCAGTTAAATGGAAAACTTTGCTTGGATTTAATGATGAAATATTTAGTCTATTCTTTTAGATTAATCACTAAGTCAATATATTGTTACGTTGGGGTTTTCAAAAAGTTATCTTAGCTGGGCATGGAGGCTCATGTCTGTACTCTCGGCAGTGGGAGGCAGAAGCAAAAGAATGGCAAGTTCTAGGCCAGTCTGAGCTAGATAGGGAGGCCCTTATCCGAAGAATGTTATCCTTTAAAAAAAAAAAATGTATTTAATGTCTATCAGTGCTCTCTCTGCACTTACACCTGCCTGCCAGAAGAGGGCATGTTACAGATGGTTGTGAGCCATCATATGGTTGCTGGGAATTGAACTCAGGATGGCTGGAAGAGCAGACAGTGCTCTTAACTGCCAAGCCATCTCTTCAGCCTGAAAAAAAAAAAGCTATCTTATTTATTCTCTGGTTATGGCCTCTGTTTCTACTCATACTGTCTCCCCCTACTTCTCCCTTTCCAATGTCATCATGGATGTTTTAACTGGAGACACCATCTCCATCCCGCTGGGTCCATTACTGTGTTGCCAGAGTCACTACAGGCGCTATGCCTAAGTGAATTCAGGCTGTTACTAGGTTACAGACTGTGATTACCAACACCTAGTTACCATCCATAGCCCATCAGGGGAAGCCTCACAGAGGTCCCGGGCTACAGAGATAACATTATACACACGAGCTCTCTTACTCTCTCACCTACCTCTTTTTTCTCTTCCTCTGTCTCTTTGTTTCTGAGGTACCTCTCCCTCCTTTCCTCCCCTCCCCATGCTCATTTAATAAAATAATTAATAAATATTACACATGAGCCTTGATGGACTCCACAAGTTTGATATAAAAATTTTGGTCCAAATAAGTAGTAACAAAAAACTCACAGTGACAAGTGCTAAAATGAGCAAAACATGATGTGGACAAGAAGTAATTGATGACGGCATACACCTATAATCCCAGCACTTGGAAGACTGAGGCAGAAGGACCAAAAGCTCAAGGCCAGCTTAAGTTCATATATGACTCTTTTTAAGAAAAAGCCAGCAAACTCCTCCCACTAAGCTAGGGTTACAACAGAGAAACCCTGTCTCGAAAAAACAAACAAACAGAAACAAAACAACAACACACACAAAAAAAAGAAAGAAAAAAATTAAAGTCCTTTTTTTTTCCTTTCAGAAAACACTTTTTTGATAAATCAGAAATACTGTCATAATTCTAATAAAAATGCTTATACTCATACCATTCCTGGGGTTATAATAAAGTCTCAGTGTTTTCTATATTAAGATGGTGGAGCCAGCCAGGCACAGTGGCGCTTACCTGTAAGCTCAGCACTCGGGGAGGCAGAGGTAGATGAACATGAGTTCAAGACCAGCCTGGTCTATAAAGCAAGTCCAGGACAGCCAGGGTTGCACAGAGAAACCCTGTCTCTCCAAACAAACAAACAAACAAATGATGGTGGAGTCATTTAGAATAAGGAACAAGTATTTGTATCAAAAAAGAGTGCAGGCTAACCAACGCTTTCTATTCTTTTTCCGTGGTTGGGAGAAGGATCTTGAAGCAGCCTATCACATTACAGACATCCACGACGCTTTGGCCCTGTCTGAAGTGGGGAGTGACAGGAAGCTGTTCTTGTTTGGAACTCAGGTGACTGAGAATGGCTCAGAGATACCCCCCACCATGCAAGATGCCAAAGACCTGATTGCACATCTGGCCTCAAATATGTAGAAGTGACTAGGACGCGGCCCAGTACTCAACTCACCATCAAACCATCACCAAAGAGGGCTGAATGGCAGGCTTAAGCCCAATAAAAAATAAGCCATTTCCTATTCTCTCAATGCAAAGCGTGTATACGGAGAACTCGAATTCAATGCGACCACTGTTGTTTTATTTAAACACTTTTAACTTTAAATTTTAACTATTTTATTTGAGAGAAATTTGGATTTTTGTTTGTTTTGGGTGCTGAGAGGTGAACCCTGGGCCCCACACGTATTAAGCATGCCATCCACCATAGTGCTGTACCCACACATCTGGATTAGGGTTGTTACTCAAAAGTAAAAATTGTATTACCAAGCCCTCAGCCCACGTGTGGTTTTTCCTTATATTTTGTGTGTATGTTCATGTGTGTACCTGTGAGGTCAGAAGATGATTTGAGGAGGCCTTCCTCAGGAACCATAAATCTCGGATGCTGTTTTGTTTTTGGTGGTTTCCATGAATAAGACCCACATACTCAGGGCCTGGAGAGATGGCTCAGCGGTTAAGAGCACTGACTGCTCTTTCAAAGGTCCTGAGTTCAATTCCCAGCAACTACACGGTGGCTCACAACCATCTATAATGTGATCTGATGCATACTGTATACATAATAAATAAATCTTAACGACAACAACAAAAAGACCCACATGCCCACACTTGCACAGCAAATGCAACTGTGGTCCTGCTTGCCCTGCCCCCCTCTCCAGACCTCCTTGTGTGGTTCATCAATAGCCAATCTGGTGGGGGCAGTTTCTTTGTTGAGGTTCTCTCTTCCCAAATGACTCTAGCTTGTTTCAAGTTGACATAAAACTAGCCAGCACAGGACATACGCACAGAAACCATGTTCTTCCTCTGTAAAGTGAGAGTGAGTGTGTTCCTCATGCTCAGTGCTGCAGCATCATGTTTAAGCACCCAAGCACCACTCAGGTGTGTCAACATCAGACCTCTCCTCTAAGGCATGCTGAAGATGGATTGTACATTGATTCAGGATTACTGGAAATCTGCTCCAGGCTTTCCAAGAATGGAGCGATGGACAGTCCTTAATCACCATGGTCCTCTTTGTGTGAAAGGATCATCGGAGATGCAGGCTCCTTCCAGCCCAGACTCGGAGGTCTATCTGCTCATTCTTGGCTGCCTGTATCATCATGGGTGAGAGCAGTTTTTGTTTTGTTGTGTTTTTACACATCCTGATCTTAGATTTTGCATTTGGGTGACAAATGATGCTGGAGATTTTCCTCCATGAGACAGCTATTGAGAGCCACCATGGCTCTGGTTGCTTGATGCTGGGGGCGAATAAAGTAAGATCTCTGTACCAGTACATGTGACAGACAAATGTCTCAAGGGCTTTAGGGGACATGAAGCTCAGGCAAACTATTGTGTTGTCAGAGGGGCTGCCAGACCGGCAGCTTTTCTGACAGGTCTCACGTGGTGACTTTCATTACCTTGGAGACCTTGGTGTCTATTGCCAGCCTTCCAAGCTCAGAACACATGGATTCAGTCAAAACGCCAGGAGATGCGTACCATTTTTTTTTGCTTATTCTCTTTGTAAACATTTAGTGAACACCATTTTAGTGCCCAAACTTTCAGGCTGAAACATCAGAAATTTAGCTCAGGTTTGTCTGTACCAGAAACGGGGTGGGGGTAGGGGTGGAGAGCTTGGTAACAAGCTTAGGAAGCTTGCCATGTTGAGAAATGAGTATGGGAGGGCTAGTACAGGGGTCAGAGGTCACAGCTGCCTCTCTATCATCTGGCCCTGCTAAGCCCTGCTTGGGTCCCTTCTCAGATTCCTGTTTCCTCATCAGGGTAGCAAGACTGCTGTCAACACCAAGCTTATACCACTGTATAGCTCATAGTTGCTAGGCAACATGCACTGTATTTTCAGTAGCAAATCTCACTGAGGGGAACTGATTGGTTCTTCTTAGGTCTTAACCTTACCCCTGGGGCCAGGGACAGTGTTATCTAGTTCAAGCTGTGTGGAATGAATTCTCCCATAGATAGGTGTCATGCCTTCAGAAAAAGAGAGAAAGGGTGGTAGGTGGGAACCCAGCTGAAATAGTGACAGAAGTTGTGGGAGCCTTTCATGAATCATTGTATGATTCTGCATGCTAATACTAAAAGGAGTTTGGAGCTGTTGGGATGGCTCAGGACAACCTGAGCGCCATCCCTGGGACTCACATGCAGAAGGAAAGAACCATTTCCCCCACGTTTGCACTGTGACGGGTGTACATGCAACCCAATACATAAAAATGTAATAAAATCTTTAAGGGTTTTATGCTTTGCATGTTTTTGCCTGCATGTATGAAAGTGTACTGTGTGCACCTCATTTCTACAGAGGCCAGAAGAGGGTGCCAGATTCCCTGGAAATGGAGTATATATAGTCTATTGTGAGCCACCATGTGGGTTCTCTGCAAGAGCAGCAAGTAGTAATCTTTAAAAGTGTGTGTGTGTGTGTGTGTGTGTGTGTGTGTGTGTGTACCTCATGTATCATGTATGCAGGAACTTGCAATAATCCAAGAAGTGTTGGATTCCCTGGAAATGGAGTTAAAAACTGTTGTGAGCCAGCCAGCATGTGGGTACTGGGAACCAAACCCAGGTCTTCTGTAAGAGCAGTAAATGCTCTTAAGTACTGAGCCATCTTTCCAGACCCATAAGTGGTCTTAACTACTGGGCCATCTACTCCAGGCCCCAAAAATGCAATTATTTTTTTAAAATATGAGTTTGATGCAATAGATTATATGCATACTTTACAGTGAGTCTCCTACTTCCATTCCACATAACTTCCTGTTTTCTAGAGGACAGTAAATTTAAGAAGTACCCAATAGTGTGTAAATGGTGTCTTTAACTGTGTATTTAGATAGATGGTTTATTAACATTTTTAGTTCCTTCTCTTGAAAATAAACACAAGACGGAGACTCCAGCAATTCTGCCCTTCTTTCCCATACTATTTTGGCTGTCACAATGAGCACTTTCCAGGCTTTCTGACACACATTAACATAGACGGGGGAGGCTGAAAAGGTGGCTTGTCATTTAAGAGGGATACTGCTCTTGCAGAGGGCCCCAGTTTTCTTTCCAGCTCCGTTGGCAGCTCCTAACTGCCTATAATTCTAGCTCAAGGGGAAGAGTATGCCCTCTTTTGAATCCCATGGGCACCAATACTAACAAGTGCACATACAACCCCCCCCCCACAGAAACACATTCTTTAAAATAGAAGTATTTTTAAAGACACAGATAATGGCACTATGACTCACACCCATGACCTATTGCTTTGAGAGGCTGAGGCAAGAGGACGGCCACTAGTGAGAGTTTGAGGCTAACCTGGACTGCATAATTCCAGGTCAGCTTAAACTGCGGAGTAAGCTTCGCTTAAAAAAAAATGTGTGTATGGGGGGTGGGGGGGGAGAGGGCGATGGCTCAGATGTTAGGAGCACTACCTGCTCTTCCAAAGGCCCTGAGTTTAGTTCCCAGCAACCACATGGTGGCTCACAACCATCTTTAATGAGATCTGGTGCCCTCTTCTGGCCTGCAGGTGTACATGCAGGCAGAACACTGAATACCTAATAAATAACCCTTTCTTTTTTAATGTGGGGGGAGGGGGGAGACGAGGTAGGAAGGAGGGAGACACCCAAGTAAGGCTACAAAAATTTTGGTATATTTCAGAGTTATTCCTATGAATAAATCAATGAACACAACTGTGCTATTCACAAGATTAACTACATGACTAATAGGGCTAACTTATCTGTGGTGATACAGGATAGGGGTCTTGGTCTAGTTTTCTCTAACCAGGCAGGAAAGTCTGCGGCAGAGCTATCTCAAGCACCGCACCCCGAATCAGCGGTTGAAAAATGGTGCTTACCGAAGACGAGGTAACACACACAGCAGATACCCAAGGAAAAGACCCTGTGCAGCAGGGAACTCGAGACTGAGGTTTTAAAGCCTCAGGAAAACTTTCTTTCCCTAATTTAGGGCTGGTCAGTTTGAAGAAAGGAAGGGTGGTTGATTGGCCCAGAACTGTTATGTGACAAATCCTAAGCAGGCCTTGAACATGTTGGTCCAGTCCATCCGCAGGGTGCCTGCTGGCTGGGGGAATAAAGCCTACCAAGCCTTTGAGTTGTCTCAGCTCAGGAAGGCGAGGAAGAAGCTGTCCATCTTGGAAATTTACCACTTTTATTACCTAATCTCGGCCTCTCTCCCTATCTTAGTCTCACTTTGATAGTGAGCCCTGTAACGGAGCACAAAATGTCCTTGAACATACATATTTATAGAACCCTGTTGGAGTGTTTCGTTGTGACAGCGTGCAGAATTTAATGTAGAGAGGTTGAAGATCTGTACTATCCTGATGAGTATTAAGTTTGGATCAAATGTCATCCTAATGTCGTCCTCCCTTTCACAACCTTTGTAAGGAGTCGGTGTCGGGGAACCTCGGAAACCCAAACAGTCAAGAAGCAGACAGGTACCGCAGACTGTTGAGTCTTCTCCCTTCACACCAGGAGTGGGAGCAGCATCCTGCTTCCCTCGGCGCTGTCTCCCGTGCAGCGCCTAACAGAGGCACTCCCTAGGAGAGCATCGCGTCTCCTTAGCAACCGGTGACCAAGCAGCTGAGATGATGGGCGGGGTGGGGCGTGGCTAGGCGGTGGGGGCGGAGCTGAGTCTGCCCCCTGCCAGGCGCGGGCAGCCCTGAATCTCCGGTTCACGCCCGGGACTGCGCTTGGGCAGCGAGCGGAGAGTTTGCCCCTCGGGTAGCTGGAGTTTCTAACGGGAATGGAGGAAGGAGACTTCTCAGGTTCACCCGCACTGTCTGAGGTGACTGATGGGCAGAACACCACGACAGAAACACACGCAAACTCTGAAGTCCACCCGAAGCCCCTTGTGCTCAGGCTCTTGGAGGCGGAGAATGACCTTGAGGGTGAAGAATGCGAAGGGGTTGAGGAGGAAGAAGAGGACGATAAGTATAAAGCGTCCAAGACTCACAAATCTCATGAGGCCTCCACATTCTCCAAGCCCCGCACGGCTAGTGATTCCCTTCAGTCCCGCAGCGGCAGTGATTCCCTTCAGTTCCGCAAGGCCAGTGAGTCTCTTCAGTTACCGCAGGTCCGCGACGGTGGAAAAGGCGACTTGCTTTCCATCACAGAGACTAGGACCTCCCCATCTTTAACGGCCAGATATCTACCGCGTCTCCAGCTGGCTTCCCGGAGCGGTAGGTTTTGCCCCCACGCCGCTGAAATTCACCCATCTAGAACTCAGGAGTCCGCGTTGAAGGCTCACATGTTTAGACGAACTTGGGTCGTCTGCCTGCTGCTTTGCAGCCATACCTCTTTGCTCTTCAAGGACTCTATGGGATTGAACCTAGGCAAGCACTCTAGTCCCGAAGCCTTTCTTAGTGCTTCGAGATTCGTTACACCATTGAATCCTGTTAGGCCACACCTCGACTATCTCTTATTATTTTCACTTGAGATTTTTGGTGGTTGTTGTCATATAATTTTTCTTACTCCCCAACTAAAAACAGATCCTCGAAGAGGATGTTTTTGCCCGTGCTTGGTGCATGGCCCAGGGGAAATCAAACATTCAGGGAACGAGACTGAAAGAGTGCCACTTGCTTTTCCCACTTAAGCTCACGTCCAACTCTTCGCTAGAGACAGCTTGCGCTGGACCCGCAATCCCATGCTCTCACTAGGGGTTGCTTCTCGCCTGGCCTCTGGTCTATGGTTTATCACTGCAGTCACCCCCTTACTATATCTCCCACCGCTTCCCTGGCTCTGAATGGCCACCATACTTCTGATAGATCTCCATTTCTGGTAAAGCCCAGTACTCTACACACCCCTAGCTGTTGACTCTTGTCATGCAAAATTGCATTGTATTGACTGGTTTTATTTCTATTTCATCACAACACGTCTTAATTGGCACTGGGAGACTCCCTTTTATTTACTGGTTGAGTTGGTTTTCCTAGACTCTGATGCGTCTAAGTGCATTCTTTATTCCCCTCCAACCTGCACACTTTTCTCCTTCATCCAATAAAGACATTGCCTCATACTTTTTCAAGAAATAGAAAACAATCTATCACGAACTTACTTTTTTTGCCACCTGTTTATTGGCTTCCCAAGACGAGTGCGTAGAGCCTTCCTTTTCTCAACTTTCAGGAAGAACTGCGCTTGTTCTTATGAAAGCCGTATTCTCCACGTGTCCCTCAGATTCCACTTGTCCGCTGAAGAACTCTGTTCTTATATTTGTCTCCAGTCCTTTACAGCACCCATTTCTCCTTGTCTAATGAATCAGTCCCACGAGCAAACACAGACTCTTGTCTTGAAATACCCTGCCACCCTATGCCTTCTTTAGTACTGCTCCCATCCCGCCCCCCTCCTTTTCCTTCTCTTATTCCTTTCTTGGCTACCTGTGAGGGTCTCTTTTCTTTCTTCATGGAAACTGCTCTAGTGTATTCCATCCCTGTCCTGTGCATGAGGGTCTCAGTATCTCTAGGTGTGAACCACTGGACTTTTTGATGTCCTCATTGGAAGGATTTTAGCTTTTACCTTACCTTAGACATCTCCTCACCTTAGCGCCTTTCAATTGCTGTGCCATTTCAAGATTAAAAAAAAAAAAAGATTTGTTTATTTACTATTTGTGTAGTATTCTGCCCGAATGTGTGCCTGCACACCAGAAGAGAATACTAGATCTCATTATGGATGGTTATGAGCCATCCATATGAGCATCCCATGTGGTTGCTGGGAAGTGAACTCAGGACTTTTGAAAGAACAGACAGTGCTCTTTTTTTTTTTTTTAAACAGGAGCTCATGGAGTCTTAAGGTTTATTTATTTGTTTGTTTGTTTGTTTACTATGTATACAGTGTTTCACCTGACTGTCAGAAGAGGGCACCAGATCTCAGGATAGATGGTTGTTAGCCACCATGTGGTTGTTGGGAATTGAACTCAGGACCTCTGGAAGAGCATACAGTGCTCTTAACCTCTGAGCCACCTCTCCAGCCCCAGACAGTGCTCTTAGAGCCTTTTTTTTTTTTTTTTTTTTTTTTTTTTTTTTTTTTTTTTGGTTTTCAAGACACGGTTTCTCTGTGTAGCCTTGGCTGGCCTGGACCCGCTTTGTAGACCAGGCTGGCCTCGAACTCACAGCGATCCACCTGCCTCTGCCTCCCGAGTGCTGGGATTAAAGGTGTGCGCCACCATGCCCGGCTCGAGCCACTTTTTTCTTTCTTTCTTTTAAACATATACATTTATTTTATTACATATGAATAAAGCAAACTACACACAGTTGAAAGAACCATGAGACAACCATGAGTTATATAGATGTTACATTCATAGGGATTTGGCTATTTGTATTTGTAATATTTGAAGTAAACATCTTTCCTGTCTTGTTGGGTCTAAATTTCTGAATGAAATTCAACATCTATCATATCTCATCTCTATTAACTTAAATCCTTTATCTTGATCTAAAAATATCTTATCCTCTAAACAACTAAATTTGATTGTAAAACTATCTGGTCTTCAACGCCCCTCAAAGACTTGAGAAGGAATAAAACTTAAATGACTGAGTGAACTGGTAGTGCAGGTTGGCAGCTTCCAAACTGAAAAAAAAAAATGACTGAGACAGTTTACTGCCTGAACAGTCACCCAACCCTCTCTTTAGCGCTGGAGCATCATATTCAGCCTTCTAGCCCAATATCTCCTGCCAGATTTATTCACAAGGCAGGAACTGTTGAGGACTTGCTTACCCTGCCTTGGCAGAATTCGGCTGTCGACTCTGCCTGCATCCAAGCTTGCTCATTTTTAGGCAAAATTCTGTCTGTGACAGAAACCAGGACATTTTGCCAAGTGGTTAGTTTGCCACATTTGAAGCTGTCTCCATACGGAGGTCCTTTGATGCTCATCATCTTCTTTGATGTCATCTGGGTGTTGTCAGGACTGGTCTTTCTTATGGCTTATCATTGCTCTGAGAGTCAACCCAGGCCCCACCCCCATCCCCCTCCCCCTCCCCTGTCCCCCCATCCCCCATCCCCTCCAGCTCCCAGGCCCCATCCCCTATCCCTTCATCCTCCCATCCCTCATCCCCCCACCCCATATCCCTCCATGCCCCACCCCCACCCCATTCCCCCTCCTTCCATCCCCCATGCCCCCATCCCACATCCCTCTACCTCCCATCCCCATCCCACCATCTCCCCATCACTCCATCCTCCCATCCCCATCACTCCGTCCTCCCATCCCTCATCCCCCCACTCCACATCCCTCCATCCCCCACTCCCATCCCCCATCCTTTCATCCTCCATCCCCCATCCCCACATCCCACATCCCACATCCCACATCCCCCATCCCTCCATCCCCACATCCCACATCCTACATCCCTCCTCTTCACTCCTCATCCTGCCACTTGCTTCCTTGCCTGCTTCCCCAGCTGCCCCATAGTGTCCCCTGCTAGAATGCTTGTTTGCCCAGGATCATCTTACAGTCAGTTTCTGGCATTCGGACCATCATTTTATTTTATTTTATTTTATTTTATTTTATTTATTTATTTATTTGGCTTTTTGAGACAGAGTTTCTCTGTGTCAGACCATCATTTTAAAAACTGTTTTTGTATGTCCTATGTTTTGTGAAAGTTGGAAAGCTCACCTGTGGGAAGGTTTCCTCTGCCTGTACCTGAAGCAGCTGTGTAGAAATAGCTTGATGAATTTCTATAGAGATTTTGGATCACTCTAGAAAATATTATCCTTAAGCTGTTTTCTCAGTTTGTCTGCTAGATTTTTCTTGTCAATTCCAAATAGAATTTGTGAATTCTTATTAATATATGGACTGTGTATATGACAAGTATATTTAGGCAATATTTACATAAAATAGGATAGACGTGAGGCTGTGTTTAGTCAGCATTTTACCATGTCGCTGCTCACTCAGTAAGGACTCTTCCATCCAAGAAACACTGTCTAAGCATCCATTTAGAAGACTCTCTGTTGCCTTTGATGTACAGTGTAGAATAAGGCATCCATCAAGATTCAGTTAAAAGCATTAAAACATAGAATGGGTCGCCATCCGGTCGCCTAACAAACATAGCTATGATTAAGATGTATTAAATACATATTCATATATAGGCTCTGCTTTGTGGGTGCATGAGTATAATATAGATCCCATTTTGTAGTTACTGACCATGTGGCTAGGGAGCTGGGAATAGCTATAGCAATAACATAGCCTTAGCATAAAAGGAAAGGGGGCTAGAGTAACCGGCGGAGCAGTTACTTTACTTTCCAAGTTAGAAGACAACGATATCCTGTTTTTACGTAGAAAATAAGGTAGGTGGGTCGCTGTGAGTTCGAGGCCAGCCTGGTCTACAAAGTGAGTCCAGGACAGCCAAGGCTACACAGAGAAACTCTGTCTCAAAAAGAAGAAGAAGAAGAAGAAGAAGAAGAAGAAGAAGAAGAAGAAGAAGAAGGAGGAGGAAACTAAAATAAATAAATAAATAAATAAAAAGAAAGAACGAAAGGGGAAAAAAAAAAGAATACACACAATACGAAGTGTTCATTAAAGCCACATAGCTAACACAATGGGACAAGAGCTGCTTAGAGAGGACCTGGAACAGTGGGTTCTCAACCTGTGGGTCCCCTTTCACAGGGGTCACATATCAGATATCTAACATCTCAGGTATTTATAATTCCTAACAGCAGGAAAGTCACAATTATGAAGTAGCAATGAAATGATTTTATGATCGAGGTCACCACCACATAAAGAACTGTATTAAAGGGTTACAGCGTTAGGAAGTTTGAGAACCACTGATCTAGAAAATTCAGTGTGGGCTTAGGGAGGTAACTGAAAAGAAATAAGTTCTCAGAAGAGTAGAGTAGGGAGTGACTTGGAGGGAAGCTCTTCCCTCTCTTCTCTCAGTGCCAGGGATCAAATCCGTGGCTGAGCTGTAGCCTCTCTAGCAACATTCACTACGCCACTCACGATGGCCTCCGACTGCGTTTCTGCCTCCAAAGTCCTGGGACTAGAGGTGTGCACTATCACACCTTGCTGAGAATTGACAAATTTAAAACATTCTGAGGGCCAGCCATGTGGCTCAACAGATAAAAAGCACTCACCCCCTGACCTGACAAACTAAATTTAGTCCACAGGACCCACAGGTAGAAGGAAAGAACCACCTCCAGCAAGCTGCTGCAGGTTCACTATTGGCACACACACACACACACACACACACACACACACACACACACACAACATGTAAATAAATGCAACTTTAAAACTTGTTAAAACAAAAATATTTTGAAATTTGTAAGACTGTCACAAGTGCAAAGGCTTGAGTCATAAAAAGAAGTATATGTCTCAACCCCACCCTTTTACAGGTAATCACTAGTTTGTGTATCGTTTTTTTTCTTTTTGTTGTTGTTTGTTTGTTTGTTTTTGAGACAGGGTTTCTCTGTGGGGCCTTGGCTGCCCTGAACTCACTCTATAGACCAGGCTGGCCTTGAACTCACAGAGATCCACCTGCCTCTGCCCCCCAAGTGCTGGGATTAAAGGCGTGTGCCACCACACCCAGCAGTTTGTGTATCTTTATATAAACACAAGAAAATACTGTGTAAGCATAAGTGTGACTCCCCGTTTCTTACTGCAGGCTAGCACAGTACACAATTTTGCATTCTTTCTGCCACTGAACAATATAGTGTTTCTTTCTTTCTTTTTCTTTTTTCTTTTTTTTTAATGTGTATCCACCAGGCCCAGTGGCACACGCCTTTAAAGCCCAGCACTCAGGAGGCAGAGGCAGGTGGATCTTTCTGAGTTCGAGGCCAGCCTGGACTACAAAGAGAGTCCAGACCAACCAAGGAGACACAGAGAAACCCTGTCTCGAAAAACCAAACCAAAAAAAAAAAAAAAAAAAAAAAAGGAAACTTTGAAGAAAGAACAAAGAAATTGTTCACCTTTCCACGTCAACACTACTTTAATCTGGGTCTTGCGTGACGCCTTTAAGATCTCATAAGACAAATTTTAGGATGTCAGTATGTCAGTATTTGACGCAGCACCCAAGCCAGGGCACCGCCCAAACAAGCCTCCCCTTGCTCCCCGCCGCCACCCCCTCCCCCCACCCCCATCCCGGGGCGGGCTCGGACCTACATCCGTCCGTGAAGCCGCTGCGGAGGGTGTGTCCCCCACCACCACCACCGGATGAGCGCTGCCACCGCGCGATGCCGCCAGAGACCGCAAGAACCCAGGCCCATGGACAAGCAGCAGCTCCAGAGGGTTCCCAGACTGTACCAGCGCATCTCAGACAAGAGGAAAGCCAGCGCACTCCGGCTCACAAAGCCTCTACTGTGTGCACGGGAGGAAAACGTAGAGGACCAGGACGTCGTCGTTCGCCAAAGCCTGCACAGCGCTCTCCGCAAACCGGTACAACCCTTGAACATGCCCCCTGATGCTTGAACTCCAACGGTCTGTTGGATCCGGGTGGGCGTGCATCCTCGAAGAGTTAGGGTGAAGAGTGGCGTGAATATGACCAAAGCAAGTTGTATGAATGCACCTGATTCTCAAAGAACTAATAAAATATTATATTATGAAAAAAATCTGTCTATGAAGGAATAAAACCAAGAAACAAAAGAGTGGTGAAGCCCTTGCAACCCTCCAAAAGTCACCCCAATTTTAATGCAGTAGTACCCCTCCTGTCGTCAGGGAAGACATTCTAAGACACTCTCCAAATGCTTGAGACCTCCCGCTGTCCTCACTCAATGTACTGTATGTTTTAAAACCGTATGATACCTATGATAAAGCTTAACTTATAAATTAGGTCTTGTATGAGATGGAAACAAGAGTCTTACCTAGCAATTGTAACATGTTGTCGTGAAAGATGTCTAAAACCTACCAAGGATTACCGACTTCTAGAAGTTTCTAGTTGAATTTTCAGGCTTCAGTTGACTGGAAACCACTGAAACTGAAAACAGGAATAAAGGGGATTTCTGTATTAGGAAAAGATAGTGCTCTTGAAGTGGCAGAATGTTCCAGATGACACTGTGCTGGGCTTTACTAGATATATTCTCTTGGTTTGTTTTATTTTTCTTCCTCCACTTGTGTTTGCCTCCCTTCCTTGAATCACCTGTTAACGTTTAAGACAGACACATCTCTTAGTGGTGTGTTCCCGTGTGTATTCACATAAGCAACCTCAAGTGAGTGGAAAGCATAAAGCAACGGGACTAGAAATAAGGCCGTGCTCACAATTCTATTTGCAATGCAGTCTTAACTTTTTTTTTTAACCTGTAGAATTTAAACAGCGTCTTAATTTACACATTTTGGGAATGAATGATGGCTTCCATTTGCTGGCTATTTGCTGTCTGGCCACTGTACAGTTCTTTATGCACACAGTCTTTTTTAACCTTCACTTGCCTTGTGGACCAATTTCACACACCGAGGTACCAAGTTACAGAGGGATGGGAGTATGCACGCCCCAAGGTCAGAGCTTAGAGTCAGGATTTGGTTCTAGGCAGCCTAACTCCAGAGCCATTGCTCTTAGCCATCGAACGGTATTGTAAGAGGTTCAAATCTATCCCCTTTAAAAATCCCGAGAGCTGTGTCCCACCTCCAGGGACTGATTTAATTGATCTGGGATGTGGACTGAGACCAGATAATTTTAAAGGATCCCCTGGCGAGTCTGACCTTCAGGCCACTTTGGAAATGACACAGGACTGTTTTACTTGGGACATTACCTACCACTGGCCACTGCAGAGCTAGTCCACTCTGCCAGTGACTGAGGCGGCCTCAGACTTGTCCTTTAGGAAAAGTGAAGCTCATTGGGACATAGCATGAAGAGTCACAGTTTTGTTACCCATCCCTATTAGCTGGGTTTACAGATGGTCTGTTAGGATTGGTTCAGCATGATACTGACACTGACCTGAGTGTCTGAAGCTGAGAACCAGTTAGCAGCCTAGGAAAAGCCCATAGGATAAAAGTTGCGGCTTTCATGGTCCACAGCATAGCAACAGCATCGGAAACCGCCTCCCACTTTCCTTAGGTCAGAATGAGCTTAGCCTTGGAAAGAACAACCGGAAATGCCCGACTCTCATCTTTCCAATTTTACCGCTGTCTCCTCCACCAGACGGCTGCCTCCCCTCTTCCGTTCTGTCCTCATCCACCATGCCTGCACACAGGAGCCAAGGCTGCAGTTGCGGATTTTTTTTTTTAACAGTGATCTAGTAAAGCCATTGGCCCACTAAAGTTGTAACTAGTAATTTCAATCACCACTCATATACACAATGTGCTTTACATGCATGCACACACACAAGTGAGTTATCTACTTATCTATCTATTTATCTATTTATCTATCCATCTATCCATCTATCAGCTCTTTATCGTCTACCCCTTATCTATATATATACAATCTATCATCTATCTATCATCTACCATATATATATAATATATATATATCAATTATCTATCTATCATCTACCATATATATATAATATATATATATCAATTATCTATCTATCATCTATCTTTGATCTTTACACAGATCTATTATCCTCCCATCTGAAAGAGGGAACTGAATCTTGCAGAACTTAATCTGATCGCCCAAGATCATGTAGTTGAAAAATGGACAAAGCTGGGGTTTGACCTGTAGCTCCCTGTTGCCAGTGTATGCTCGCTCTCTTTACAAAAAAACCACCCCAGAGTGCAGAATGTGCTTTCTCAGAGTCTTCAGATATGATGAAAAACTCCCACGAAGAGGCTGTCTGGGACAGCCTGACATGACGATGCCTATTTGGACAGGTCTCCAGGTGCTATGGGGACCGTAAAATTGACTGCTTTCCCCCCCAAAACCATGAACTTCTATGCATGCAATTTTGTTGGTTTAATCCTTTCTCCTGGCTTAGCTATCTCAGATTTACCAGTTTTTTACTGGTAAAGACACTACGCTGAATATTTTTTTTGCGTACACCTTTGTCCACATTTGAAATGGTTTCCTTGGGGCACATTCCTAGAAACAGAACTGAGTTACGTTGTATGAACATGGCTGACTCACAATCCCAACTTACTCTTTCTAGTGTACTAACACAAACACTTGCCAGCTGTGCACCGCTGTGCATGGGATGTGCATCCCATTCACCCTCCAGTACTTTATCCTTTGTAAAGAAATGTTGTTAATTTGATAGCTTTTTTTAAAATACCATTTTTTCATTTGCATTATTTTGAATACCAGTAAGCTTGATTTTTATAAAAAAATGTTTATTGGTCTTTCATAGATTTTCATACTTAAATTTAGCTCATTACCTTTAGTTTATTTCATTCTTGGGACATATTTTAGTATATTTATGGTTGGCACTTTTGTAGTCTTTGAATATTAACATTTTTAAGCATTTATCCTATTTGCTGTTTAATATCTGTTGAATGTCTTGTTTCTTCTATAGACTTTAATTTTTTACCCACAGAGCTAAAAAAAAATTGAAGTTAGCATATAAAGTATAAGTTGGATTATTGCATTTTCATACACTATTTTTTGATGTTCCTCTTCCATTGCCCCTTCTCTCCAAATCTATTTTCAGGCCACATATAGTTTATCACCTTCTTTATATCTTAAGACATCCTTTTCCCCTCTCAGGGCTCCCTTCCTAGTTTATGGCATATCCCACAACCACACACATATATAAAAAAATTTTAAATTTAATGTATACATACGAGAGAAGATGTGGGTTCTGTCTTCCGGAATGTATGTAGTTTTACTTAATACAATTCTAGTTTCATTTTCCTGAAAATACCATGATTTTATTTTTTATATAGCTAAATAATATTCTATTGGACACACCAAAGTTCTACATCTTAAATATTTTAATCTATTTAGTCAACTTTAATCCTAGAAAATTGAAATCCAGTGATTAGATTTTTTTTTTCCAGCCCAGTTAAAAAAAAAAAAAAACACCTTGAACCCCTTGACTTGTGTGTGGCTTATTTTAGTACACGGCATTATATAGTCAACTTCGATATTAGCCCCCAATAGTTACTTATGTGATCTCTTGATTTGTGACGTTGTATCTTTTAAACCTGGCAAATCTAATTTTTGCTTTCATTTTCTTTTAGCGCACCCTGCTTCCCGCGACTTTGTAAGGAAATGGTAAGACTGAGAGGGTAATACCATTCTCACACCAGAACTGGTGACCAGCGAAGCTCGAGGCTGGACTCCTGCAGCGTTTGAGAGAGAAAGCCTGTCCTTGGCTTGTGAGGAGACTCCATGCCTTCCCTTTGCGAAAGGCCCTTCCAGTGGGAAGAAGAAAGAAGGAGGGCTGGGGGTGTAGCTTAATGGTAGAGCGTTTCCTTAAAACCAAACCACCACCAAAGTAAAGAAGTAAGCGCATGCGCAGGTAAGAAAAGGGCTGGAGAGATGGCTGCTCCTCCGTAGGACCCAGGTTCGACTCCAGCACCCACGTGAAGCTCACAACCGTCTGTAACACTAGTTCCAAGGGATCCAATACCCCTCTTCTGGCTTCTCAGTCTCTACATGCGGTGAATAGACGTACAAGTGGGCAAAACACTCACACACATAAAACTAAACAATAAAGCAGTAATCAGAGAAGAGAAGAAAGACGCAGCAATAAGTGACGGGGATGTCATGGTTGGCACGTTTCGTACTAGACCTGCACTTTCCAGGGCCATAGGCGTCTGCGCTGACCATCTCAGGTCTTAGGGTGCATGAATCTCCTGGTGCCTAGATCTTGATCCTCCTTGCTTCTAAGTGAGGACAGTAGCTAATGAGATAGAGGCCTCTGCGCAAGAGGAAAGGCGTGTGTGTAAGCACCAAAATAAATGCCCCATGAAAAGAGATGCTAACTCCTGGTTTGGCTAAGATGTAGCTTAGAAGAGGAAACAATTGAGTATTAAGGAGAAATTACCAAGGATCTACAGTTGCAGTTCATGCAGAAGAGAAGTAACTAACACCACCTTGCAGTTTTATCTTTTTTTTTTTTTTTTTAAAACTTGGTTAAAGCCATTCATATTTATTTTTACTCACAACCCATTTACAGCTGTGCTTATTATTTAGACTTATTTTAGATTTTCCATCTGCTATGCTTCTGTATTTTTTCTACCTTTTAAAAACAGTAAACACTCCTACTTTATTTGTGTATGATGCTTTGCAGTTTAGAACTTATTTTCTCACAAGAGACCTGAAAATGGGCCTGAAAAGTGGCTCTATCAACTACAATTTGCTAAGAGCAAATGAAACCTTGAACGCATGTGCACTGTCCATGGTTGTATGATTGCTGAGTGTCAGGGCCAGTATCGGGGGTAGTTCTTAATGAGAATTTCCAGGTTTTTATTCAAAAGTCTGCACCAAATCAAGTCACACACGGCAATCCCATCATTTGGGAGACGAAGGCAGGGGGCGGGGCTCTGAGTTTGGGGCCACCTCTGGGTATATAGCAAATTCCAGGCAACTTTAACTGTAGAGTGAGACTCTGTCTCAAGAACAAAGTAAAATGCACATTGACCCAAATAAACACTGCCTGTTGAGCATGAACAAATAAATGTCTCTGTATCTAAACAGGCAGTGAGAATAGTTTATGTCTGCTTTGCTTAGTTTGCTTGTTTGTTTGTTTGTTTAAAAGGCTTATTTATCAGGCCAGGCAGTGGTGGTACACATCTTTAATCTCAGCACTGGGGAGGCAGAGGCAAGTGGATTGCTGTGGGTTCAAGGCCCGCCTGGTCTACAAATGGAGTCCAGAACAGCCAAGGCTACACAGAGAAACTGTGTCTCAAAAAACCAAAAAAAAAAAGGGGGGGAGGGGAGACTTATTTATCACTACTTTATGTGTGTGTTCGTCTGCATGTGTGCTTGTGACTCGTGTGCATACCGATGAAGGCCGGAAGAGAGAGCGAGTGTTAACTCCCCCAGAGCTGGAATTACAGGCACTTGTGAGCCTCCATCTGGCTGCTGGGAAGTGACCTTGAGCTCGTGACAGCTCAGCCATCCAGCCAACTCCTTGTATGTACTTATTTGTTTTATGGTTCAAAAAAAAATGTGAGGAATGGTTGCAGTTTGTTGTTATTGCTATTCGTTCCTGGTACTTGGTTTTGTTTAGCTGATAACTGAAGCCTCATTATTGTAAGAAAATTGTAGCAACCCCATTAGCTGCCCCTGCAGCCCCCTGAATGTGAATTTATTTACTCAGATATATTGTACTTAGTTAGATATGAAAGAAAATGTTTCCTGGCTGTAAACCAGATGGTGAGATGTACACGAGCATGCTCACTGGGGGACCCCACTGGTGGCCCCATGTGCAGAGACCCCCAAGGATTTGGGAGCATCACGCTAGGAAAAGTTAGGTTTCAGAGGGTAAGAATATAGATAGGACAGTTGCAGTAAAAAATGGGAGGTGGCAACCAGGCCTGGTAACACACACCTTTAATCCCAGCACTCAGGAGGCAGAGGCAGGAGGATCGCTATGAGTTCAAGGCCAGCCTGGTCTACAAAAGTGAGTCCAGGATAGCCCTGACTGTTACACAGAGAAACTCTGTTTCAAAAAACCAACCAACCAACCAAACAAACAAACAAAAGAAATGGGATGTGGCTTTGTGGCACAATGGACTTCTAGTGAGAAAAAGGGGGTGAGGGCAATGAAGGGAGTCTACAATGTGGGACGGAGGGCCTGAGTGTTGGGGGTGGAGGGGGACATTGTTTTTCCTGCCCTGTAGCCTGTATTTGACTTAGCAGCTTGAGTGACAAGGCAAATTTAAACTACCTCAAGTGTATCATCATTGACTTTATTGGTAGTCCCATGATTTATCTTGCAGCACACTTTACTAAGTTTATATTTTAAGCAATTTTAATCACAGTCCAGTCAGCATTTACTAACTACAAGGTACCATGCGACGCGTTGCAGGTGAGGAAAGAAAGATGAGCATGCGTGGAGTAACCACCTCACCATGAGAGTATATGCCAGGCATGGAGAGTTTGGGGGGTGAATGCAATTAGTTCATCTCTTCTAGTTATTTTTACACTGGCTTCCTACTGTTTTCAGACAGGACCTTTGAACTTACTGGTTTCCTCTGAAATGGAATCATCAGTCTGCCAAGTTATGTGATTACTCGATGTTCAGATGTACCCTGATCACCAGGGACTCTGAGCATCCTACAGAAGATGTGGCCTTCTCCCATCACAAACTCAAAGTCTCTCTATTTACTTTGAAAATAATTTATCACATTTATTTGTTTGTGTGGCGGGGGTGCGGGGTGGGGGGCGGCGGGGAGGGGCCTGTAGGCCTGTCATGGTGCCTGTATGGAGATCAAAGGGCAATTTGTCAAAATTGGTTCTCTCTTTCCATCATGTGGGTCCCAGGGATTGAACTCAGGCCGTCAGGCTTGCCCACAAACAACTTTACTCTGAACAATTTCACTGGCCATTTTTTTAAAAAAAAGATTTTTTTTTTTAATGGGCTAGAGAAATGGCTCAGTGGTTAAGAGCACTGTCTGCTCTTCCTGAGGTTCTGAGTTCAATTCCCAGCAACCACTTGATGGCTCACAACCATCTATAATGAGATCTGGTGCCCTCTTCTGACCTGCGGGCACACAAGGGAGCAGAATGCTGTATAAATAATACATACATTTTAAAAAAATTTTTTATATATTATTTTGTATACTGTACTCTGTCTGCATGCACACCTGCAAGCCAGAAGAGGGCATTGGATCTCATTATAGATGGCTGTGAGCCACCATGTGGTTGCTGGGAATTGAACCCAGGACCTCTCTGGAGGAGCAGTCAGTGCTCTTAACCTCTGAGCCATCTCTCCAGCCCCGGCTATGTTTTTTTTGTTTTTGTTTGTATTCCCTTTCATAGTGCTAACATAGTATATGCATATATTACTTCACTTACTGCCTTTCTGCCCTGACTTGAGTCTGTCTTATGCACCAGTGAGCACACAGCCCGAGGACACTATAGAAAGTGTGGAATAACCATTTACTGGGTAACATCCTGGCATGGTGGTGCATGAGCCTGTAATACCAGTACTTAAAAGGCAAAGGCAGGAGGATTGCCTTGAGTTGGAAGCCAGTCTTGGCTATATAGCAAGACCTTATCTCAAAAAAAAAAAAAAAGCCAAACAATTTATTTTTCAAGACAGCATCCTGGACTTGCATTGTAGACAAGGCTGGCCTCGGACTCACAGGGGTCCCCCTGCCACCACCTCCTGAGTGCTGGGATTAAAGCTTGCGCCACTACTGCTTGGCAAGCCAAACAACTTTTAAAAATTATTGAATGAATGAACTAAGTTTATTGGCAATAAAAGATACCAGAACAGACCGGCAAGATGGCTCAGTGGGCAAAGGCACTAGCTACTACACCCAACCACCTGGCTTCAAACCCTGCGAGCCACATGGCGGAAGGAAAGACATGACTCCTCAAAGCTTTCCTCTGACGTCCATACATGTATGTGGTCCGTGTCCTTCCTCATGCTTGCGTTCACACATACACACTAAATAAGTAAGTAGACACATGTAAAAATTTTAAAGAGACAAGAAACTCAGATATTGGCTTAGAAAAATCTGTTTAATTCAAAATGGCTAGAAGGACAAAGCTCTCAACATACAGATGGGGTGGAAGTCTGCACTTCTCTGATATATGCTGCACACTGCGCTGATTCACTGTACCTGCCACATAGAGATGCACACACATTATTTCCCAATAAAAATTAGTACAAGGAAAGTGAGCTTCATTTAAAAATAATGAGACCTGGAGTCTCCAAGGTGCTGGAATATTAACCTCTTAGGTGGGAAGATTGTGTTTCCACCCTGTGTCCCCAGAGTCTGGGGTACTGTTGTGCTGTTTTAGGGTCAGGTTGTGTTTGTAGAATCCTTGTTTGCACAACTCCTATAGCAGAGCTGAGATAAAGGCGAAGAAGCAAGAAGCTAAATAAACAAGGATGGCTTGGGATGGACAACCCAGCGAAAGGCCTTTTTAGCTTGCTGTTCAGCTCGATGGCTCAGTTTTGTGAGTGTTCAACTTTGGGAGTTGTTACTAATTACCTTTTGCTTCTTTCCAATTTCTGGAAGGTTCTCCATGGTACATTCCCCTTGGTTAGGGTGTCTCTGAAAAGATACAAACATAAAGGTTTGCATACGTTGTGCCCAGGTTAGGATCCCACTTCATACCTGGGTCAAGACTGAATCTAACACAAAGAGCTACGAGCCCATGAAAGGGGTCAGGCAGGATTGGGGAGAAGGCATTTCCCATCACCTGCTCAGCACCTCCCTTGCTTGGATCCTTAAATAAACTTCTCAGGAGGTGAGACTGATGACTATGTGGTAAACTGGGAGAAAGGACTGGTCCTCTGGGTCCTCTGTCTCTGAGACCTGACTTTCTGCAGCAAGAGACGTTTGTGTCTGCTTTTGGTCACTCAGCAGGCTTAGCTCTGTAGGGGCAGCAAAGATGTCAAGGATCCAAATTACTTTCTTCAATCTCATTTTTTTATAGTATAGATCTGTATAGATTGCAATAATATACTTTATACAAGAAGTTTTATAGTATTTCTTACTAGTATGTTTATAACAGTCTTTTGTAGTTCTGTTTTGTTAGCCTGATCTTGGGCATGTCACCGTAGTTGCAGTGAGTTCGTGGGGGCAATAGCCAAATCATGTCCAGCAAAGAGCACATGAGTTCCGACGTGTGGCTACTCTGTGGGGAGCAGATGGCCAGAGGCCATATGTGCGGACAGGGGACATGGAAACCAGTGCATTTGGTGGCTAGGATTAACATAATAGAAAGGGACCGGAAGTTAGTTTGTTTCTTCATCATGTGCCTGTATGCACATGTGAGTACAGGAACACTCGGAGGCTCAGGCTCTTTGTAGCCAAATTCCCTGAAACTGGAGTTACAGGCAGTTGTGAACTACCGAACCTAGGTGCTGGTAACTGCACTCGGGTACTCAGCAAGAGCGGAGCACACTCTTAACCACTCCACTGAGTCACCTCTCCAGACCCTTTCTCTGCAGTCTAAGTCACCCTAAAGATGCACTGTCCCTAACTAGAGAAAATGTCTTTGACTAGAAATCATCTGTTACAAAAATACTTTAATTTTTTTTAAATTTATTATACAATATTCTACCTGCATGTGTGCCTGCATGTTAGGAGGAGGCACCAGATCTCACTATAGATGATTATCCATCACCATGTGGTTGCTGGGAATTGAACTCAGGACCTTTGAAAGAATGCCTATGCTCTTAATCTCTGAGCCATCTCTCCAGCCCACAAAAATACTTCTTAAGAATACCCATATAACTGTTCCTGAGGGGGATTACCTCCCCCTGTATATGCTCATAGGGTATCAAGTCTCTTCTTGGTAACCTGCTGTCCTTCCTCTGAGTGCCACCAGGTTTCCCCCTCCAGGGGACATGGTCAAAGGTGAGGCACCAGAGTACGTGAGAAAGTAATATCCCACTCTCCACTCTACTGTGGAGAATGTTCTGACCATTGGCTAGATCTGGGTAGGGGTTTAAGGTTTACCGCCTGTATTGTCCTTGGCTGGTGCCTTAGTTTGAGCGGGCCCCCTGTGCCCAAATCTGCCTATCATAATGTTCTACTTGTAGGCTTCTAGGACCCTCTGGATCCTTCTACTTTGTCATTCTCCCATGATTCTCTCATCTAGAGTCCAGTTATAGGGGAGGGGAATAAGGGGAAAATGGGAGGGAGGGAAGAATGGGAGGATATAAGGGATGGGATAACCATTGAGATGTAACAAGAATAAATTAATAAAGGAGAAAAAAAATAAAGTGGCATTATTGGAAAGAAAAAAAAGAATATCCATATATATATATACACACATATATGTATGTATGCATACACACACACACATATACTCTGAATTAACTAGCTGGTATCTGTTAGTTTTTTTTCTAGAAAGAGAGTTGAAGAGCTTTCTAGACCCAGAGATCACTTGGGAACTCCAGATAGGTAAGTCAATATTATATGGTCCTGTTTGCAATGATTGTGCTTGCTACATCAAGGACATAAGTACTATTCTTGGTTGGCCGTTGCACACGCATCTCAGGTGCAGCCACCATCTCTTCCCACTTGGGTTCACTTTGCCAATATTGTTACCTCAGGGGATTCAACACATGGAAAACTAACCCTTGGTCAGTGGTGCCCAATTTTGCCTGCACATTAGGATCATGCAGGCATCTTTGATACCGATCAAAGACTGAATCCCACATCCAGAAATCTGATTTAATTTGTTTGGGGGGGGGGGTGCATCTTTGGGAGTACTTAGAAGCTCCCCAGATGTTTCTGATAAAAGTTTGAGAAACACTGCCCCAGTGGTGAGCCCACACTCCTTTGAAGCTCTTCTGCAGCCTCTTGGCATACTGCCCTTCAGCCTGTGGCCAGGACCTTTCTGCTCTCTGGGTCTTTCGTACTTGACTGTAGGACTTCCCTTTTCCTCCTTGGGCTATCAGTAAAGCCTGGTACTTTTTGGAGACGTTATAGATTTGTGGAAAAATCGAGTGTGGTTGCTCCTCTCCTCCTGCCTTCTCTGCAGTTCATTGATTGCATTAATATGGTGTCGTTACAATCGAGCAGCCTACATCCATCCATTCCTAGGGCTTACTTTTCCATGTCCTGTGGCTCTATGGAATTTGACAGGTGCATTGTGGGTACAGAATAGTTCACTGCCCTAAAATAATCCACTCTGTCCTTCATTCATTTCCTCCCTTCTCCCTCCCCCCCTCCTCTCTCTCTCTCAGAACTGGCAGCCACTGATTTGCTTTCTGCTTCTGTGGTTTTGCCTTCTCTGGCACGTCGTACTGTTGGAATCAGGCAGTCTGACTCTGGAGGAGCTCCCGTCCCTTGGTAATAGGCATTCTAGGTTTCTCTCTGTATGTTCATATTTTGATATCACATTTCCTTTTAATATTCCATTGAACCCAGTAATATTCCATTGTATGGAACCTCAGCTCACCCATGCACCTACATGAAGGGTTGTTGCTAAAATGTGGCAAATTTGAAGAAAGCCATTATAAAATTTATGTACAGGCTTTGGTGTTTTTCAACCTCAGTTAGGTGAGTGTCTGGGATTCGAGCGCAGTTGCTGAATCAGATGGGAAGTGTGTACTTATCCTGGTGTGGACATTGGGCTCCGTTCTGGTGTGTCTGGATCATGTTCTGCCCTCAGTTCTGATGGATGAGAGTCCCTGTTGTCTCTCATATGCCATGTCAGCTTCTAATAGGTGTGTAGCAGTACTCACTGTGTTCACGTATAGTTCCCTTATGATGGGATGTCAAATGTGGTTTACAGCCTGTGCATATTTCATTTGGTGAGGTATCTTGACAACTTTTAATTGGAATACTTGTCTTATTAATATTTTTAATTTATTTATTTATTTATTATATGTATGAGTGCCCTATCTGCATGGATAGCTGCACTCCAGAAGGGGGGGGGGGGAATCAGATACATTATAGATGGTTGTGAGCCACCACATGGTTGCTGAGAATTGAACCCAGAACCTCCAGAAGAGCAGACACTGCTCTTAACCTCTGATCCAGCTCTCCAGCCCATCTTCTTACTTAATCTCAAGTGTTTGTGGTATTTTCTGGAAACTAGTCATTTAAGAGGACTGTCTTCCAGTCTGAGTTTGTTTTTGGTTTTTGTTTTGTTTTCTTTTCTTAGTGTTATCTTTCACAGAGCAAATGCTTTCATTTCAACTAAATTCAGCTTCCCCCCCCCCCCCCATTTTCTGAATTCTAGTATCTATAGACTAATTGCCAAACCCAACATCACTAGGATTTTCTCTTACTGTTTTGAGTCAGGACTTCTAGTATCTTCGGCAGGCTTCAAGTTTCCCGCTTAGCTTGAGATGATCTTGAAACCCTGATCCTCCTGCCTTCATCTCCCAGCGAACCCTTCTGTTCTGACACAAAGCTGCCCTTTCCGTTCCCCGTCACTACCCTAGCAGGCTGGGAGCGTCAATTCTGGCTTCTGCACCTTTCGCCTCCCCCTGTGGAACCTTCTCAGGCGAACCCTGTGCTGATTTCTCCTTTCTCCCTCAGCCTGGAAGAGCAGCCATACCATTTTCACAGGGCTACAGGAACTAAGTATGGTGGATGTCTCAAAACCACATGTCACACGGTGCCTGGCACACACAGGAAGTGTTCCACAGATGGTTGCGGTTGACATTTTGTGTTACCCTTTTATTTTATGACCACTTGACACAGGTTTTCACTCAAGAAGGGAGCACTGTGTAGATGGTGGCATGCCTGCTTTGTGCCAACCCGACTACAAATCACACTGTGAACTCTATGATGGCAAAACTGAATTCTTGTCACTAATAGGTTCATCCCGTGCCCCCACCTCTCTCTCTCTCTCTCTCTCTCTCTCTCTCTCTCTCTCTCTCTCTCTCTCTGTGTGTGTGTGTGTGTGTGTGTGTGTGTTTAGAAGTCAGAAGACAGCCTTTGAGAGTCACTTCTCTTCTTTACTGTGGGATCCTGGGTTCGAACTCAGGCTGCCAGGTTTGTGCAGCAAGTGCCTTTTAACCAGCTAACCCATCTGGCTGGCCAAAGGTCACCATTTGTTCTTAAACATGGTAGACAAGGTCATCTTATTCTATTTTTATTTCAATGTCCATAGCTTATTCATTTCTGGTGCCTGGAAATTACAAAATTCTGTAAGAGACAAGATACCTGGCAGGGGAGGCACAGTGATCACGAAGGTGGTTTTCCCAGGGCAAGGCCTACCCATTGCACTCGGGGTGTGCTGACCCCTGCGATTTCCCCAAATGAGGGAAACTCGACTGCATAATTCATGGTAGTGGGGGACTTTGTGTGCGCTCTCCCCTGTTTAAAAAAAAAAAAAAAGAAGATGGTGCGATGGCTCAGCAAGTGAGGGCACTTGCTGCCAAGCCTAACAACCCGAGTTTGATCCTGGATCCTATAAGGTAGGAAAAGATAACCAACTCTGGCTGGCGACTGCCCTCGCTTTCACATGCCCGCCATGGCAAGAGTGTTAGCACATGTAAATAAAGTGTAAAAAAAACAATTATAAAAGAGAGTTCTTGAAGACCAATCCATAGAGTCATTAAAAGCCATCTTTGAGTTGCTTGTCAGCAGGATTTGATTTAAAACCATGTTCTGCTTTTCTGCTTTGTTGACAGGAAGCTGTTTTGGGGAAATCAAGATCCCATCCGTCCTATTTCTCAGGCTGCTTTGAAGGTTCAGATGACTAAGCGACTTGAGGACCTTTCTCAGCCCAAACTGGTCTCCCGACACTATGTCCCTAACAGGTTGGTGCCTGCAGGACAGCAGGTTGCTCTGCCAGAGCCCGACAAGGAAAACAGACTTAGAGCCCAGCTCTCTCAACAGATCTAAGCTGTTGAGTTGGGAATCCAAGCTTACTGTGCCTTTGGGTGGTTTGGGGCCTCATACTGTGAAAAATAGCAAACATGAGTCTTTTCTGTCAAATACTATGAAACTTGTAGTTAGCACAAGGAATTCGGATCTTTTTGTCTCGCCCACCTTGTAAGACTTGCAAATGTTTTGACCCTTCCCATGTACTGAAAACCTTAGTTTACTCTAAGGGACTCCTTCCCCTTTGCCCCATTTCCTAGGCAACAATTCTTTTCAGCCTAGCCAACAAGATAAGACTGTGAGGCTGGACTCAGCCAATAGGGAAAAGACACAACCACCGCCTTAGAATAAAAGTCAAGTGCACTTCTTATCTTGGTGTTTGCTCTTTAAGAAAACACGCTTTTGATCAAGAGTAAGGTTGCCTCTGCAGACACTTCAGCTGGGATGGTGGTCTCGTTCTTTACAACCCCAAAATTCTTTCTTTCTTTCTTTCTTTTTTTTTCCGAGACAGGGTTTCTCTGTATCCCTGGCTGTCCTGGATTCACTTTGTAGATGAGGCTGGCCTTGAACTCACAGTGATCTGCCTGCCTCTGCCTCCTGAGTGCTAGGATTAAAGGCGTGTACCACCACGCCCGGCTTCCAAACTTATTTCTAACAATACCACTGGCAAGTTTTTCTGGAGCAAGATCACTTCTAACAATAGCCTTGACGATTTCCTAATGTGAACTTTTTTTTTTCCAGTTAAGGGTATTTTAAAGTGTGTGTGTGTGTGTCTGTGTGTGTGTGTGTGTGTGTGTGTGTGTGTGTGTGTGTCTGTGTGTGTCTGTGTGTGTCTGTGTTTCGTGCTCACATAGAGTGGGGATAGGGTGCCTGTGTGTGTACACAGAGGCCTGTTTTATCATTGTCCACTTTATTACTTTGAAACTGGGTCTTTCACTAAACCTTGGGCTAAGCTTGTGGCCAGCAAGGCCCAGGGACCCTCCTGTCCCTGCCTCACACAGCGCTGAGGTAACAGGTAGTGTGGATGAACGTGTGGATGAGACCTCCCACCTTCCTATGTGGGAGCAGGATCCTAACTCTGGTCCTTCTGCTTGCACAACAAATGCATCTTACCTTATGCTTAAAGGGTTTTCTTTTGGGGGGCTGGAGAGATGGCAGGGCACTAGCACTGGTAGGAGACCTGGGTTCAGTTCCCAGCAGCCACATAGTAGCTCACAACAGTCCTAAACTCTAGTCCCAGGCCATCTACAACTCCTGACCTCTGCGGGCACCAGGCATATGCATGGTACACATACATGTACTCAGGAAAAACACGTATACACATAAACGAAGACACAACAACAAAAAAAACAACATCCTCCCCCCACCCCAGCACCCCACCCCCACCCCGCCTGTCCCCACGCCAGTGCTGGTGACTAAACCCCAAGGCCTTCACATTTTAAGCAAGGGTTCTATTACTGAGGCACACATCTAGCACGAGTATCTCTTTATAGCTAAAAAAAAAAAAAAAAAAATCTTCGCAAGATATCTTCCAGGAATTCTTACAGTAATTTTTAAAAATTACTTTTATCTATTTGAGATTAATATAACTGCCTCACTTCCCTTTCTCTTTCCTCTCCTCAGAGCCTCCCATAGATAGCCCCTCCTAGCTCCGTTTCAAATTCTTGGCCTCTCAAGGACAATGACAATAGACAAGTTAAAGCGGGTGAGGCGGGGCAGGGCCACCTGAGGCCTCAACCCTGCACAAAGAACCACAAACAACTAAGAAATCCTGAGCCAGAGAAATGTCTTTCCCAGGCAAACACACAAACTGTTTTTATGGGAGACATTTTAGATATTGAAGGGATCTGGGAATCTACTCCGATTCCCTCAAGAGGACTGGCCAGGCCTTTCCTCTCTCAGGGCTCAGGGGGTAGGGGGGGCCTTGGATCTTTTCTGTCCATGTTTCTGTCTGGTCTGCCATGGCTAGCCCTCCCAAAAGCCTTTGAGGTTTCCTCCTGGGCATCCTCCCATGAACTTATCTTCTCCTCCAAAGGATTTTGTCCTTTAGATTTAAGGCCTCCAAAATACTATCTCTATTTACTTATCTCAGGCTCGTGGGATTTCCCCCCCTAACCCCCCCCCCCCAGCTCCACAGGACTCCTCCCTTATCTAACATTGGTTGAATTAGACTTTTGTTTCAGAATGACGCTTATGTAGGCTGTACTCACTGATGCATTTGTTTGCTTTTTAAGGCTATTAAACAGTTTTTGAAAATCCTTACAGGAAATCATCTCCTTTGTCAGCTACACGTCATTAGTTTCATCACCTCTCCCACAATGTGCGTGATCCTGGTGTGTTTACTGGCATTTTTCTCCACCATGTTTGCTTAGCATTTTATCACTAAGTATAATTCAGCAAACGCATTGTGAAAAGTGTTGTAGGGACAAAACAAGGTAAGACACAATGACTGTTTGGCAGGTTGACCACGTTCTAGAGAAACATTCCAGGTAAAGTAACTGGAATCCATTGCTCTTCTGCAGGTCCAAAAGGAAGAGAATATGGGTTTCAGGGGAGGAAAAGTATCCTAAAATTTCTTCCAGAAAAAAAAAAAAAAGAGTTGGTATGGCGATGTAATATCCAGATCACCCAGATCGCAAGAACCCCAAAAAAGACCACCATGACTCGATGCCGATGCAACATACACAGGGTCCTGTTCTATGGCTCAAGCTCAGACCACAGTTCTTCCTGGTGCAACTGGATAAGGAGGGTGGGGCCAGGCTTCAAGGGCAATGGGTTTATAAAGGGGAAAAACCATAAGCGGGGGTTGTGGGTCACAGGAATGTCCACCTTCGGGTGGGTTGGGTGGAGGCTGAATCTCGATGGGAAGTTTTTTTTTTTATCTCAGAGGAACATTGGACGCTGATTGTATCTCATTGCTCAGGTGGAGTCTCTGGAGACTGAGGACAGGTGCGGTTTACAGCAGTATGTGGTCACTCCAGGAATTCAGGGAGAAGTAGGGGTCACCTAGAGGACAAGTTCTCACAGAAAATACAGACCATGACACTTAGTTACAGAACATACAGAACATGGCATTAGTTTGGTCCTTATATTCTTCCCTCTGACAGGTTCATTGAAGACCCAATCATGGGTCTTCCTGAAACTTATTCCTCTGAGTCAGCCTGTTGTAGGGCCAGGTACTGTGACCTCATGACTATTAGCTGGATGGTGCCCAGTCTTTGCTTGATATAAAGGGGGCACAAAGCATGACTGGTTTAAACAGAACTAAGAGTCTATTTTATTGTAGGTATTGGTCCCTCGTGCCACTGAGTTGCCCTTGACTTAGAATTTCAGCCTATAAAGGGGGAAATTGGGCGAGGCCATTCTCTTCTGTAACTTCTTGCTGACACTAGGGGCGCTGTTATCAGGGCCTAGAAAGGCTGAAAAACTAGTCAACGGCTAATGGGGCACTTAGCAAACGCATCTGTTTAGCTGATCCAGTTGAAGAGACAGGGAGTAGTCATATCTGCGGGACTGGTTTACATCAGCTTACAGCAGGTACAGATCTCAGCATCTCTGTATGGAGTTTGTTAGCTAGGTGAAAATCTGCTGAGACAAATAGACTAGGGACAGAAGTTAAAATTGTGTATATAAGACAGCTAGAGTGAATTTATGCCTTTGGAACCCAGTAAAAGCATGAACTTTTTTTTTCAGTCCAGAGTTCTTGATATACAGATTGGACAGACTAATTTTTAGCATGATAAGGAGCACTCTTAAGTCTATATTCAGAATACAACCAAAGAGAAATTAAAATCTTGAGCTTGGGACTGATTAATAAGCAGCCAATACTCTACCAGCTTATTATAACTCTATTGATCTCATTTTAAATCTGCAACTTGCATTTATGTACCTTAAAACTTCTCTTAAGATCCTTTAAGTTTTATAACTTGCACTTACCAACATTTAAACACTTTTTTAGACCCTCATATTTCATTCAATTTATAACTTGCATTTATCAACCCTTAAACACTTCTCAGACCCTCAAATACTTGCATTTATCAATTTGAAACACTTTCTTAGCTCTCTAATCTTTATAAGACAACCTTAAAACACCTTCTTGGAACACTTTTTTAGACCTTCAAACATTCTTATCTTCATCTATCAACCTTTAACCACTTTCTCAAACCCTCAAATACTTTAGATTCATATAACATAAACTTTCATGTCCTCAGACCTTATATAAACCACACCTTTTTTCTATCTAGTTATCCACCAAGAGACACAGGCAGTTGAGTTACACTAAAAACTGTTTACTATTTAACATGAAGCCTGTGAGCAACGCAAGGCCTGTTTGTCTTTTTAAATAAGAGAAGAGACCTAGTACCTAGTAGTTTTGACTAGCTAATGAATTGACTAACGTACCAACAGTGGATCTAATTGTCTTCTAGCTGCCAATCTACCATTAGCTTAGCCATCAAGGTAATCAGAGACCTGAGAAGGATAAATTGTAACCTAGACGATTTTATGTACCAATCAAAATGGCAGAGATGACTAGCCATATCCTGGTACCTAGGCAGTTGTCTCAGTTGTCTCCTGTGGTAACATGGCACCATGGGCAGAGACAGTCTGGCCATCAGGCACAGAGGCACAGAAGACGAGAGGCTGTTTCTGTGGAAGGAGAACACAGAAGAGATTGACCTCACCTCGTATTCAGCAACGTGAGACAATGACTCTCTGGGTGTCCAGTTTGTCCACAGTTAGGCTGATACATATCAGAGGGCAAGACATTGGGAGCAGCAGTTTTTGCTCAGTGGCTGGAAACCACAATCCAGAGTCGAGTCATCTGCCGTGCCAAATCTTCTCAAAGACCTTGGGGGGTGACTGCTAGGATGTAGGATTCTCTGTCATAATTATATTGTACATATATTTAATGCCACGTTCAGCAGATCTCTGACAAGCTTGAGGGCCAGCATACCTGTGCTCAATCCTTCTCTGGCTTTAGGCTTCTGCTCTGAACTATATCTTACACACATAAAACACAATGTTATAACCTATAATCTGCAGGTAAGTGCTAGAGGACCACATCTGTCTAATTTTAGTGTATGTGAATTGCTTGTTTATAGCTATATATTGGCTTATTACTTTAGAAAACACCTGTGATTAACTGAACTAGTATCTAACAGAACCATATGCTTTAGTTATCCTAAATAGTTTGTGATAGTAGCTTTTTTAAAAAAAGGAATGGAACTGCACATAGCATTTTAAAGAATTACATAGGCATAATACCTTAACAGAGTTGATACATAGTATGCTGCAATAAAAATATAACCTTAATTTTGTATCAGTATACAAAGATTTGGACAACAAAAAACCATCTACTCTACCTAGGGAATGAGGCATCATTCTCTTGGAATTGTTTCATTAACTATCTGGCAACTGATTCACTGACACAGCTGATCATAATCTGCATCAGTTATTAGTACAACTTTAAATATATTTCTGAACTAATATGAAAGCAAGACTTTTTTATTAAAGCAAACATTTTAATCATAGATACAGTTCATTGATGGACTGGCAGTCTTGATGATTCTGCCACATTTCATCATTAAGACAGAACAGTAAAAGCTTTCTTAAAGGACAGAGGTTGCTCTTGGTGTTAAGCAAGGTAACTGAATGCTGTTGGCAGCCTTAATAGAGAGGCTTGAATCTCCCACAACCAAAATGGCTGCCAGCCACGTGCTGCCCTTAACCAAGATGTCAGAGAAGCTATGGCAAGATGGCTTTCAGCCATGTGACTCTCCTTAGCTAAGATGGCAGAGAGGCTATGGCAAGAGGGCTCCCACCTATGAGACTGCCCTTAGCCAAAATGGCAGAGAGGCTATGGCCCCACACTTTTTACCACTGAATTAAAATGGTAGCTGGCCATGTGGCATTTGAGGCTGTGGCAAGGAACTTAAAAATATAGCCATATTCAGAAAATAAAGCCAAACATATTCTGAAGGCAGCGATTTCTACTGTTTTGAGAATGAAGGTAGAACATAACAACCATAAATTTAGAAGACAAAACCCAAATTTTAACAGTGTAAGCAATTGAATAGCTCTAAAGTTAATATTTCTAAACTTTAAGGTATCTTTTAGAATCACCCATTTCCAAAGTCTGCAGTATAGCAGTCTGTTAATCTGAATCAACCTTTATAACAAGCAGAGAGCTCATTAGGACCAAGAGGCTCTAAAATTGTTGCCGTATACCATGTGGCTATCTCAAGTGGTGGAGCCACATGGCAGGCTACAGATCAATGATCCACATGGTTGCTATTTAAAAATATCTGTGTTACAAATACATATACACACATATATGTTCTAAACAAGCATTTAAATTTAAATTTTAAACATCATACCCCATATGCAAATTATAAATCTTTAGATAAGAGTTCACTGTATAATCTTAAGCTGTATAGCCTGGAGGTACTGCTTAAATACCTTATTAAAGAAGCATTGTTTTAAATCCTATATTTACAAAAACTTTAAACTTAAAAGTACCTTTAGGGGCCTGTTGGCTTATGCTACTTGCTGCTTAGAATCGCTCCAACTCTAACTTAAAAGTTTAAGTTAACCTTTTTGTTACAGATATTAGAGATTTTTTTTGTTAACCATCTTCAATAACCAGTAATTTATAAGCGAGGTGTACAGAACACAATAAGTTTATACATTTGAGTAAAACAAGTTAAATCAAACATACAGTGGCCACATACATTAATACATTTTAAGATAGACAGACAAAACTTTCTCTAGATGTAATTTCAGAGGAAAGGTACTTGTTAAACCCAATCGATACAGGCAAGAGCTGGGTCCTGGATCAGGGACCAGCGTACCAGACTTGGGGGCGGGGGACAGGCTTTTGACCGAACTGCAAGCTGGAAAAACCTTTCACCTAGGCCCAAAAGCCCTGCAGTTCCTGTGTCCTCCTGGGGCTTATTCAGCGCAAGTGGTGGACATTTTAGAAGCCAAGGAGGGGAAAGGCAGACCTTAGCAATCCTGTTTCACCCCTCTCCAAACGCTGCGCACTTAGGTGTCTTATATCAGCAAGGATCCAATAGGCCCCAGGTTTGTGATTGGGGTTCTTGGAGGGCCCCCTCCACGCTTGGGAAGACCCCTCCACCCAGGGTTCAGCAGCAACCGAGTGTACAAGCAGGAAGCGGGAGGCACTAGGCTCAGGCCGCCATGCTTGAGACCTGGCCCATTTCTAGAACTGAGGTGGTTACAAGCAAACAGAAACACAAAATGACTACACAAACAGAAATGTACCAGTACGGCGAGAGAAAAGAACCAACATTCGGAACAGCAACTGTCCTGAGAGCCAGCCGGCACCATCCCGTTCTGCCAGAAACCAAACTCAAAGCAGCCTATCCAGTAACCAGGCTCTGCCTGAATCCGGAAACCAGACCTAGTCTGGAAATCCTACAAAAGATTCTTAGTCGCAAGAGTAGCACAAAGATAAAAAAGGAAGCAAAGAGCAAACCAACAAAATCAGACTTCCTGGCGTGCACAGGTAATGAGACATTGGCATCTTGCCATCCTGCAGGAGCAACCTGCTTTGTCTCCCAAACTTGAGGCTGTCTGTCCCGTCCTTCTGTCCTTTAAAGTCTCAATGAACCCTACATACACACAGTCTCAGTCAACACTATACATATACGCAAAACAGTTGGACACACAAACAGGTTCAGCTCACTGATTTGAGAGGCAACAAAAGTATCGGCTCAGCCACCCAGGAGACCATTCAGCTGGTAATAAACAGATGTGAGGCTCTAAGTCTTCTGATGGGGGTAAGAAACCGCCTCCTGATGGGGACCGAAGCCCCCAACCCCATGGGATCTGGAACGTCTTCCAGACTCCTGTAGCCATAACCATATCGCACATCAGCTAAGTCACTCTTGGCTGCCACAGATACAGAAGTCTCGGGACACCTGAAAACACAGAGCTGCGACAGACAGTATACACACACACACACACACACACACACACTTACCAACTGGTGTACTCATCAGCGACATTTTAGTGAAATCAGGTTCTTCTGTCCCTGTTAGCTCAGGAATCCTTGATCCTGTTGTAACAGACAAAAACGTTCTTTTCTTGCTCGTAAGAGTCCCCACCGTCATAACCTCAGATGGAGCACTCCTTCAACCCTTTGCACTGTCCTAACCTCAGATGGAGCACTCCTTCAACCCTTTGCACTGTCCTAACCTCAGATGGAGCACTCCTTCAACCCTTTGCACTGTCCTAACCTCAGATGGAGCACTCCTTCAACCCTTTGCACCGACGTTTGAAAAGGCTGCCAAACATCGTTGGTATTTTCCCACCTACTGCTTAGCTCCTGCTTACGCTCCAGAAAACCATGAAGGCCGCAAGTTTAATTGAGGACAGGGTGAGAAGAAAGCAACTGGAGAAAAACTTCCCGAGAGCACACAGTTGTCCCAACGACCGTGAAGACACGTGATTCCCAATGCTCGCTTCACCTTGGCAAATTCTTCCGTGGTGATAGACATCCATCTGAAGTCAAGGCTCACATTTAGGTACACAGAAAGAGATTTCAGCCTTGCTCCACACCGTGCGGGTAGCACCTCTGCATGGCTGAGACAGGGACACGGGCCAAGATACTCTCCCAGCAAGCTAGCCAGCGAAGCGAGCCTGCCTGCCTCCTTCCCTCCGTCCCTCCCTCCCTCCCTTCGTCCTTCCCTCCATCCATCCCTCCCTCCTTCCTCCTTTCCTTCATCCTCCCGCTTCCCTTTCTCTCCTTTTCTTTTCTGAGATGGGGTGTTTCCATGGTTATATTGCCTAGACTGCTCTCAAATGGAATCCTGCTGCCTCAGGCTCCTGAGCTCAGGATTACAGGCATGCATCACCACTGCTAGAAGTATTTGGTTTTTAAAACAGCTAATCTTAACTGGGTATCATGGCACACACCTTTAATCCCAGCACTTGGGAGGCAGAGGTAGGCGGATCTCTGAGTTCGAGGCCAGTCTGGTCTACAAAGTGAGTCCAGGACAGCCAAGATAACATAGAGAAACTCTGCCTCAAAAAAACAAAACAAAACAACAACAACAACAAAAAAAACAAAAAAACAAAAACAAAAAACAACCAAAGACAAAAAAATCCAGAGACATGAGAAAGAATAAACTTGATTCCCTGAGTATGCCGGAAGTGCAGGTTAGTAGATTTCCAAATGAGAAGATGACAGAGACAGTTTGCTACCTGAACAGTCACCCAAAACTCTCTATTACATTGGAGCATTTTCTTCAGCCTTCTGGCCCAATATAACTGGCAGACATATTTGCGAGACAGGAACTATTGAGGACTTGCTTACCCTGTCTTGGCAGAGTTTGGCCGTCGACTTTGCCAGCATCCAAGCGTGCCCTTTTTTAGGCAGAATTCTGTCTGTGGTAGAAATGAGGACATTTTGCCCAGTGGCTGGTTTGCCACATTTGAAGCCATCTCCATAAGGAGATTCTTTGATGCTCATCATCCTCTTTGAGTTAGGCTGGATGTTGCCAGGGGTTAACCTGTTTCATTGTCAATGAATCTTTAAAATAATAAAAACATTTTTATAAGATTTATTTATCATTTATACAGTACTCTGCCTGCACACCAGAAGAGGGCCCAGATTGCATTATAGATGGTTGTGAGCCACCATGTGGTTGCTGAGAATTGAACTCAGGACCTTTGGAAGAATAGACAGTGCTCTTAACCTCTGAGCCATCCCTCTAGCCCCATAAAAACATTTTTAAATGCTATATTCCACGTGTCTCTGAGGTTTTTGAAGACCTATTCCTTCTCAAGCCTCTGATGGGGTTGAAGACCAGGTCACTTAGTTTTACAATGAAGCTTAGTTGTTTAGGGGTTAGGATATTTTTAGGTCTAGATAGATGTTTTAAGCTGATAATAACAAGATGTAATGGAGACTGATTTACATTCAGAATTTTAGATGCACCAAGATAGGAAAGATGTTTTCTTCAAGGCTGTCAAATACAAATAGCCAAAACGCCAAGAATGTAACATTTATATAATTCCTGATTGTATCATGGTTATTCTTGCTATAGGTAGTTTATTGTAGATATGTGTAATAATATAAATATATATGTAAAAAATAAAAATGCTTAAAAAGAAACAAAGACAAAAACAGCTAATCTGCTTTCAATGGTATGCCTTCTCATCTGTTTGGAAGATACACATTGTTTATTAAAGAAAACTACCTGCTTTAGAGCAAGACAATTGAAACTAACTGATAACTTGACTGCCCTAGTAATCATCTATAACCGGTTCTAAAACAACTTACGTCCCCCGCCCTGTGGAGAATAGCCTAGCAGTGCATGTGTGAGCTTCCTGCCTGCTCTCCTAGGCCTGGGAACCAATGCTGGAGAATGAGGTAATAATTCGAATTCACGTGTTACTGATTTCTTTTTCTCTTCTGCAACTTGTAGGGCTCAGTATTACTACAGCTGCGGAAGAGAGTCTGTGATTTGGGAGGTCCCTCCTACTGCACTGTTTACTCGGCCTTCTAAACGGATCCAGAAGCTGGCAAGACCCAAGAGATACAAAACGGAGTGTCCGCTCTCTTGGTAGTGTTTTAGACTCTTCAGAAATCCTGATCTAGTTTGCTTAAGTGTCACAATACTGTAGCTCTAGCTCTAGTCTGAGAGAAAAGGTGGTTCCTTTCCAAAAACACTGGAAAAAACTGTTGACTGTCTGCAGCAGGTGTGATGGTCAGAGGATCATCGTTAACTGTTACGTTTGACCGGGTATGCTGGAGCTAAAATTTGCAGTAAACCTTCTCACTACCAGATAAACAAAAGGAATCTCTCACCCTGGTGTGGTGGCTCCTGCTTGTGATCTGCAGCACCCAGAAAAATCCTTTACAAAAACTAAAAGCTACCAACACTATCTCCTACAAATACATACGTTCATGTATACATGTATCCACAGCAGAATACTAGCAAGCCAAACCCAAATATACGTGCAACACTTCATATCCTTGTCGAAACCCGATTGACTATAAATGCAAACTTAGATCTGCCTAGGCCTACTCCATGTACTAAGTGTGCACCATTACATACTAACACACGGTCACGGTTATCACGGTCCTGAACTCATGAACGGCCTTTGAACTTTGTTCCTCATATTTATGATCATCCTAGATTGGTCTGGGTCCTCTGTGTGAACATATGAATTTTGCTCTGTGGGTTGACGAAAATACTGCTGACCCTTTTACCTATGAAATTAATGTTGACGGTGGAACACTGTGTGAATATTCCAGAAATCAGTTGGTTGTATGCTTTGACAGGGTAAGTTTTATGTATGTTAATTATATCTTAATAATAACAATAAAACCTATAGCTCTCCATCCTGAGAAAGTCCTCACTTCGTCCTCTAGTAAGGGGAGCAGGGGCTGTCCCTGACATGGACTCTGCTGCCAGCTCTTTTATAGCTTCCTCTGGTGAGACTGCCTTGCCAGGCCACAGGGGAAGAGGACACAAACAGTCCTCATGTGACTTGATGGGACGAGATGGATGTGAAGGGGGGGGCTCCCCTTTTCTGAGGAATAGGGGATGGAAGAAAGGCAGGGAGGGTAGGACTTGGAGGAGAGGAGGGATGGGGGTCCATGACCCAGATGTAAAGTGAATTAATTAATTAAAATGTTAAAACTCATCACTTATTTGAGAAGGCCCAAGTTTGTAGATTTGTTGATGGGTGGGTAGATTTTTCATCAGAGAAAGAAATCCATGGTACACAGCTCCCGATAACTGGCCAAGAGGCTGAGAATTAAGACAAGGATTATCTCACACTGCACTACAGAGGAGAATGGCTCACACAGAGCATCCTCGGTGGTGACTGAGGGAAACTATGTGTGTCAGGGACTTAATATGAGGTGTTGGTAGGGAGTGAGATATTTTTCAGACTGTAGGTCAAAACCCATCCAAAAATGGGACAGAAAATTCTAGCTTCTTTGTTTTTTAATTTTTTTAATTTTTTTTTATTTCATGTACCTTGGTGTTTTGCCTACATGCGTGTCTGTATGAGGGCATCAGATCCCCTACTGGAGTTACAGACAGTCGTGAGCTGCCAAGTGGGTGCTGGGAATTGAACCCAGGTTCTCTGGAAGAGCAGCCAGTGCTCCTAATCACTTTAGCCCCCTCTAGCTACTCTCTCTCTCTCTCTCTCTCTCTCTCTCTCTCTCTCTCTCTCTCTCTCTCTCTCTCTGTCTCTGTCTCTCTCTTTCCTTAGTTTCTTTCTTTTTCTTTCTTAAGTCAAACTTTAAAAAAATTAAATCAGAATATATGGCATAGAAGCAGTATCTTGGAATTTTGATTCGTATTTACAAGCATATTTACATACTCTGTGGCACATAAAATGTGTCTCATACTGTGGACTAATGCATGAGAAGCAGCAATGTGGTCAAAGAAACACATGTGTGGGAAAACAGTGACGCTGCTAACAGAGCATGCGCATAGCTGCAGGTTGCGCGCAGCTACAAGCTGTTAGTGTTCTTCCAGCTGAAAGTCATACTTTGTTTCCATTTGCGTATCGCCCCCTCAGCGAGGACATATCACCGGAGACCGTTCGCTTCTCTGATCCTTCTCCCCGGATCCTGCGACTCTCCATAGCCAAAGGCACAGACCCCAACTACGTTCCTCCAAAGAGTGTAAGTGGCGACTGACTGTAGCATGCAGCACGCTCTGTGCCAGTTACTTCTTGTTGTGTGGCCAAATACATTATGAGGCAAACTGAAGGAGGAAGGTTTTACTTAAGCTCCCAGTCCACTATGGAGGGGAAGGCGTGGCCACTGGTGGCTCTACAGTGGCAGGAGTGTGTAGGTGGGACATCCTCACGCCCTCGCATCCTGTCACAACAGAAAGCAGCCAGCTCGTGGGTGCAGGAATCTGAACCCAGGTCTAAATGAAATTACTTTTTTTAATGTTCTAAGAATAAACACGCAATTTTTACTTAATGTCACAATTTAAGCTTAATTCCTCAGTTATACATGTAACAGACCGAATTCTCTTAAATAGTCACACTTAAGTATACATACATATTTTGTTTTTCTTCTTCTTCCTTTTTTTTTTTTTTTTTTTTTTTTTTTTTGCTTTTGAGAAAAGGTTTCTCTGTAGACCAGGTTGCCCTAGAACTCAGAGATCCACCTGCCTCTGTCCCCATGAGTGCTGGGATTACAGATGTGGGCCACCGTGCCTGGCTCTGCATATACTTTTTATATTAATAGTTTTTAAATGTACCACAAATCAAAATATCATTTGATTCCTTTATTGCTTCTTCCCTTCTTCATGAGTTGTGTGCACATGTGTGTATAGTGCTTTTAGAATAACTTTTGAGAGTAAACTGTACATCTAGATGTACTCGGCCCCAAATTCTTTCTTGTTAATTTCCAAGACGTCTTTTTTTTTTTTTACATTTAGAATTTTATTTTTTTCTCCTTTATTAATTTATTCTTGTTACATCTCAATGGTTATCCCATCCCTTGTATCCTCCCATTCTTCCCTCCCTCCCATTTTCCCCTTATTCCCCTCCCCTATGACTGTTCCTGAGGGGGATTACCTCCCCCTGTATATGCTCATAGGGTATCAAGTCTCTTCTTGGTAACCTGCTGTCCTTCCTCTGAGTGCCACCAGGTCTCCCCCTCCAGGGGACATGGTCAAAGGTGAGGCACCAGAGTATGTGAGAAAGTAATATCCCACTCTCCACTCTACTGTGGAGAGTGTTCTGTCCCTTGTCTAGATCTGGGTAGGGGTTTAAGGTTTACCGCCTGTATTGTCCTTGGCTGGTGCCTTAGTTTGAGCGGGACCCCTGTGCCCAAATCTGCCTATCATAATGTTCTACTTGTAGGCTTCTAGGACCCTCTGGATCCTTCTACTTTGCTATTCTCCCATGCTTCTCTCATCTAGAGTCCCACTAGAATGTCCTCCCCTCTGTCTCAGTTTCCTGGTAAGTGAACAACGTCTTATAAAAACAACAGAGACATTGCTATCAAGACCAGAAAATCTAAGACTAACAGTGCGTCATCTGCCCTCCGATCCAGGTACAAATTACATTGTTGTTGAACATATGCTCAGCGCAAATGGCTAATGATTAATTCTGTGGCTGATTCTTTGACAGTTGTTAATTCTTTACAATTAGCTGTAAATGTACCTCAAGCTTAAGAGCAGCTCGCCTCATAATGGATAGATGAGCTAGAGCAAGCCTTCAGCTGGCTGCCATCCCGAGTCCCTTCTTACAGGGACATTGTGACAGTCTACAAAACCTGGATGTGGTTGGCCTCGTGGCTCACTTAGTAGCCATCCACTCTTCTCTGTCCACTTAGCTACATCCGTGGCTTCTGTGTAGACAACTGCCCCATAGCCATACCAACCCACCTGGATTTAAACACTGATGGCTTTTAAGGGAGTAAGTGCCGTGTGCCTGGGTTCTGCAGGCCTCACATGGCGTTGTCCTACTTGCTGTCCTAACTTATAAGGTCTTGGTTCTTTTTACTCACTTGCCGCTCTGTGACGATTTTCTGAGAATAAAAACTCAAAAAAGTAAAATCACTGTATAAAGGAAAGGTTGCGAGATTTTGGAATGGTTTATATAAAATTCTAGAAAGTTCCCCAAACATCGATTTTAATGCACATATTCACTTGGATTATTTGGCTCTTTTGTACTGCACTTTACTAACATTAGATATTATTTTGCAAAATTAGTATAGCAAAACAATATTTCAGTTACATTATTTTCATTTCTTTGATACTAAAAATTTAAATAGTTCTGCACATTTATTTGCCATGTATTGTTTTCTTTGATAGAATTATCTATTAATGACTCTATTTCCTACTGGCCTGTACATTTTTATGGAATATAATGCTTATTTACATATGATGGGTATTCATCTGTTTTAGATTCTGCAACTATTTTTCTGGGGTTATAATTTGAAATTCTTGAATTTTAATTTCTAGATTCTAATTGTAGAAGTTAACAAGCCAAGAAACGCATATGTCTACCTAATAGACAGCCTACAGTTAGACTATAAAACATGGTGGCTTATGCCTATAATCTCAGCACTTGGGAGGCTGAGACAAGAGGGTTGGTTACCAAAGCCTGAGCTAGCCTGAGCTAAGAGTAGACACCTGCCTCAGAGGAACCCAAACCAAACCAAACCAAAGATACAAAAGTTCCATAGGATTCTCTCTTATTTCCTCTCAAGTCCAAGCTTCCCCCTTGCCGTAGATGTACTTATAAGTTAGATTCTTAGTGCCAAGGCTAGTTTTGCCTGCTCATGGCCTTGATTTAAATGGAATCGCACATCATCTGTTCTGTAGAATCTGGCTTAGTTTGCTCAATATAAAAGCTTCACCTGTACTACTGAGTATACCAGTGAATTTGCAACTACATCATGATTTGATTATGCATCTTAGATGGACAAGTGAGATATTTCTATGTGGACTACCATAGATACATTTGTTACAGATATTCATGTATAGGTGTTGTTTGTGATTTGGTTGTTTTTTTTTTTTTTTTTTTTTTTTGAGGCGAGGTTTTTTACTCTGTAGCCCAGAGTGGCCCAGGACATACTATATAGCACAGACTAGCCTCAAACTAATGACAATCCTCCTGCCTCAGCTTTCTGAATGCTGGGATTATAGATGTGAGTCACCATGTCCAGCTTTAATTTTATTATTTTTCTTGTTCTTTATTTTTAAAGATAGGGTTTCTCTGTGTAGCCTTGGCTGTCCTAGAACTTACTCTGTAGACCAGGCTAGTCTCAAACTCAGAGATCCACCTGCTTCTGCCTCCCCAGTGCTAGGATTAAAGGCATGTACCATCACTGATCAGCTATTAATGGCATTTTTATTAGAAAAAAGTTTTAAATTGTATTAAGTGTACCTTGCCAATTGTTTCTCTTATGGTGAATATGTTTTAGTTTCCTGAGAAATATTGTTTGATCCTAGCATGTATTTTTTTTCTAGAAACTTTCTAATTTTTACATTTGTAATGGATAATCAAATATATATGATTTATTTTGAAGTAAATTTTTCCCTTGGCATGTGTTAGGTAAAGATTGAGGTTTCTCTTTGTTCCACACAGATATTCATACAATTTGATTATTCTTTTTCTCAGTTCAATTATCTTGGGTCCATTTGTGGACTCTGAAATGTTATGATTACCAACTTGTCTCCTTTTACATGATCACTAGACTGTATGGGTTATTATGGTTTTAGAATAAATGCTTGTTGTAAACTAGAATGTGATGATGTAAGGCCTCTAATTTTGCTCACATTTTTACTTGTTTTGGTTGTTGTAGGCCTTCTACACACTGAGCTGAGAATCCATCGCGTTTTTCTTTGTTGTGTTGTACTTTATATAGTGACTAATGAATGATTGTCTTACTCCCCCTTTGACTGAAAGGCTTAATTAAAGGCAACAGTTGACATATTCCTTCAGTTTGCCTACAGCCCTGAAGCAGACAAAGCTTCACTCATAAGAAATGCTTTAAATGCTTAATTAGTTCTTCATGGTGTTGAGACACGCACAGTCCTCAGTTTGAATCCCAACTTTGCCATTTCCTAACTATATAAACTTATACTACTGAGCCCTCGATACCTTGGTGCTTCCATCAGTGAAGCAGGAATGGAAATAACAACCCAGGCGAGGAATAAAGTGTTGAATGCAACAGGAAATGCTGTCACTGATGACTCAGCATTCTCATCTGAAACAGCCCAAGAGCAAATTTGGAAAACACTTTACTATTTTTCTGCCTGCAATTAGCATCCTATTTTGTTCCCATCCATTGCTACATCGCCCTACAAACTCTTATTTATTTATAGATTTATTTACAGATTTATTTCATTTCATGTGCGTGGGAATTTTGCCTGCATGTCTGTGTGTGCACCACTTGCATGCCTGGTGCCAGAAGAGGATAGAAAAGGACAACAGATCTCCTAGAACTGGAGTTACAAGTGGGAGTTACACGTGGGTGCTGGGAGTGTGGTTGTGAAACACATGTGGGTGCTGGGAGTGTGGTTGTGAAACACTCGTGGGTGCCGGGAGCGAACCCTGGTCCTTTATAAGAACAGCAAGTGCTTTTAGGCATGGAACAAGCTCCCCAGCCCCACCACCTTCAAATGCAAACACAAGCAGTATCAGTAGAATAGCGCAGGATTTGAGCAAATGTTCAATTAAGATACTGATAAGTGACTCCCAGGTCTGTTGGAGGCAGTGTCAGGGTCCTTTAGTTCCTGGTCCCGGTGATCACTCATTTAAGAGTTCAGGCAAGACACACAGACCATAGTGTGGGAGGCAGGCCAGGCTTATAATATAAACTATATGTTGGGAGCTGGACAAAGCTCAATGGTTAAGTTGTTCCTGCAGCAGACCCAGGTTCGATTCCTACTGTCTACATAAGAACAAATCCAGAGGATCTGACACCCTCCTCTGGCCTCCTGGGGCATCAGGAACACACAGGGTACATGGATATACATGCAGACAAAATAGTCATACACATAAAATAATTCTAAAGAAAATCCTTTAAAAAAAATAAAATAAGAAAATGTACTCTTCACTTACCAGGAAACTGAGACAGAGGGGAGGACATTCTATTGGGACTCTAGATGAGAGAAGCATGGGAGAATGGCAAAGTAGAAGGATCCAGAGGGTCCTAGAAGCCTACAAGTAGAACATTATGATAGGCAGATTTGGGCCCAGGGGTCCTGCTCAAACTAAGGCACCAGCCAAGGACAATACAGACGGTAAACCTTAAACCCCTACCCAGATCTAGACAATGGACAGAACATTCTCCACAGTAGAGTGGAGAGTGGGATATGACTTTCTCACATACTCTGGTGCCTCACCTTTGACCATGTCCCCTGGAGGGGGAGACCTGGTGGCACTCAGAGGAAGGACAGCAGGTTACCAAGAAGAGACTTGATACCCTATGAGCATATACAGGGGGAGGTAATCCCCCTCAGGCACAGTCATAGGGGAGGGGAATAAGGGGAAAATGGAAGGGAGGGAAGAATGGGAGGATACAAGGGATGGGATAACCATTGAGATGTAATAAGAATAAATTAATAAAGGAGGAAAAAATAAAAATAAAAAATAAAATAAAATAAAATAAAAAAATAAAAAAGAAAAAGAAAATGTACTGCACTTTCAAAGGACGAGCATAGACAAGGGTCAAAGAGACCATTGTCTCATCTATATCTTACGTGGGCTGCCTAACATTTTCTACAGTCTTTCGGACCAGCAGCTTTTTCTGAGAGACACTGTCCTGCCGAAGTGACAGGCAAGCCTGTGTCACGGCAGCAGCAATCACAGTCTGTCTTTGCTCGTCATCAGCGAGACCCTTGCGAGGTATTAATCCTGTGAGGGTTATAGCTCCCAGAGTCTAATAGCCTTCTGGGCAGTGCTGGGCATTATGCCTCCTCAGGGAAGAAATAGGACTCAGATCAATTCCTCCCACCCCAATGTTTTGTTTTCTTCCGTCTTGTCTTACAGCCTGTGGACTATGAGGGTGGGGTTCTGCCTCTAAAGTCTCCCAAACCTGCTAAAATCTTAACTAGCTGCCTAGCAGATATGTGGGCTTCTGTTTTTTTTCTTGGTTTTCACTACTTTTTTTTTTTTTTTACTTGTTCCGATAAGAAGAAGGATGCTTCAGTAAATGCTCTTCACTGTGGCGTCTGTGACACTGAGAGCTCCTTCCCCTAAAGGGTTAAGAGCACAGTCTTCTCTTTGGGGTGCACTCATACAGTATAGCTACACTTTATCTTGCCCAACTTCATATTTTATTTTAAATTTTTTATTTCTCCTCTCTCTCTCTCTCTCTCTCTCTCTCTCTCTCTTTCTCTCTCTCTTTCTGAGACAGAGTTTCTCTATGTAACAGCCTTGGCTGTTTTGTAGACCAGGCTGGCCTTGAACTCACAGAGATCCATCTGCCTCTGCCTCCCAAGTCCTGGGATTAAAGGTGTGTGCCACCACCACCCAGCCTATTTTTTTTTTAATATTTTACTAATTTATTTATATTACATCTCAATGATTATCCCATCCCTTGTATCCTCCCATTCCTCCCTCCCTCCCCCAGCCTATTTTTTACTTTTTATCACATCTATTTACGTGTGTGTGTGTGTGTGTGTGTGTGTGTGTGTGTGTGTGTGTGTGTAAGTGCCTGTGTACTTGCCACAGAACGCTTTTGGAGGCGGGGAGGAAGGAGAGTCCTGTGGAGCCAGTTTTCTCCTTCTACCTTTATGTGGCTCCTGGAGACTGAACACAGGTCATCAGGCTAACATGGCAATGACTTTACCTGCTAAGCTGGTGCTCTTTAGTCATTGCCACTTATTTCCGCATTAACGCGTGACATCATTGGCTGTTTCTCCCACTTCTGCCATATAAAAACTGAAATCATGAGAAGCTGGCTTGGAACATGAACATTCCAGTTTCAGTGAGATGGAAGCTGACCCTGTTGGGGGGATGCCATCTTTTTTCCGTTGAGTTGTTGAGAAGCCTCGTCGAGAGCGCAGACCGTATTTCATGATGCTGAACTGGACAGGCACTTACACACTGTCTTCCTTTTCTCTCCTAGATTGAAACCAAGATTTCCTTCTCTACCCTGAGCGCTATTGCAACTCCAAGGATTGTAGACCTTGCCCACCCAAAGATCAAGATAGAGGGCCTGTGCTACGAAAGAGAAAAGAGCGAATTGCCCATCCGACCCGTAAGCTACCCCTGCCTCGCTCACCCATCTGCTTTCTTTCTGATTCCTCCAAAGATGCTGTTTTTGCCTCAACAAGGCATAGCTAAAAAAAATCATCAGAAAAGACAGTGTTGAAAGTGGTCTGTGGCGGGCAGGGCGCCCTGCCGACATGGTAAGGAGAAGGGTGAGGTGACAAGATCAGAGGCTCTGAAGTTAGTGAGCTGCTGTGAGCCTTTGCTCTTTCTGGTGAAATCTTCACAGCGAGGACTGGGTGGCTGCTATGCTGCATCCTTATTTATTTATCTTTTTTTTTTTTTTTTTTTTTTGAGACAGGGTTTCTCTGTGCAGCCTTGGCTGTCCTGGGCTTGCTTTGTAGACCAGGCTGGCCCTGATCCACTTGCCTCTGCCTACCTAAGCGCTGAGATTATAGCATCCTTCTTATTTTTACCAACAATGAAACAATATAGAAGGCGTGCCTTTCAAAGTAACACAAGAAAAGAATAGTCAGACAGCCTGTATTTGTTTGGCACCTACTGGGTGACAGAGCCTGAACTAGCTACCGGCAAACAGTCTCCCCTGAGCAGTTCATATTGAGATGGAAAAAACAGATAATAGACTAATGAGTTTTGCTGTCGATACATATTATGAGGAAGATTAAATGAGCCAGGTACAGTGAGTACACAAATGTGTCATCTCAGTGCTCAGGAGCCTGTCTGAGGCAGAGTTGAGCTGTATAGCATAAGCTAGGCGCCAGGGCTTGTAAGACTGTCTCAAACAGACAAAGAAGATGATTGAATAAGTACCGTAGGAAAGAAAGATCCGTTAGAAAGGGTGGTCTGTTTCTGTAGGTCACGAACCCCACCCCACCCTCACCCCAAGAGTCTGATGTCTGAACCTAGAGACAAATGAGGAAAATGTGTCTCAACCAAGACTTGAGGAGAGTTGCCTCTAGCAGAACTAGCAAGTGAAGAGGTCTTGGGGCAGAGAGGGCCAAAACAGAGGCGGCCAAAGGTCACAGTATTGCTGATTGGGGTGGGGTGGGGTGGGGAGAGGAGGTCAGAAGATTGGAGTGGCGATCGGGCTTTACTGGGCTTCTGCAGATACAGGCGGGAACCTACAAAACGAGAGCGCCTCTGAATGGGTTCGCGCCTGAGGGCGAGGTGTCCCAATTAGCGTTAGAAAGTATGTGCCTAGGAGGGTGTTGTTTAGATGAAACGGGAATGATGGTGGCAAGTCACTCAGAGCCATTTAGTCTTCAGTAGCTATCAGAGGGAGGCATGGAGATCAGCAGGGAGGAACCTCAATTTACTGCCGGGGAGAAATGCGAAGGAGAAGGGGACACGCACACGTACGCACGCACGCACGCACGCACGCACGCACGCACGCACGCACGCACGCACGCACGTACGGGGAATTCTGGAGTGGAGCTGTGTGTCTCTGTTTCCGCTGCAGGTGAACCCTGCGGCACTGCTTGCCATACCCAGCGAGCGAACGGTAATTCTAGCGAAGTCCAAGCCCGTGCATGAAGAGTATCTCCCTATCCGAGATGCCCGATGGCCTGTGTCGTACGCTGCTGCGCATTCTCGGGTGTCTGCCAGAATCCAGGAGCTAGCTGTTCCAAACACAAGGTATGGCGATTTAAGGTTCAAGTGGAACGGGAAGGGCTAGGGGCATGGAGAAGGGGGGGGGGCAGTTAATCTAAAGTTTTGTTTTTGTTTTTTGTTTTTTAAAAAAAGGCAATAACTTTTTTTGTGTTGGGAAAAGAGCAAAGCCTTTGGAATCTGGCAGCACGCTGCAGCTGTGCGCCTTCGTTTCCTCACCTGTGTAATGGAGGCCTTGAAATCCCAATGGGGGGGGGCGTGGGGGGGGCCTGGAGGGATGGCTCAGAGGTTAAGAGCACTGGCTGCTCTCTTCCAAAGGTCCTGAGTTCAATTCCCAGAAAACACATGGTGGCTCACAACCATCTATAATGAGATCTGGTGCCTTCTTCTGGTGTACATGCAGGCAAAATATTGTGTTATATGATAAATAAATAAATCTTTAAAAAAAAAAATAAATCCCAATGGGACAGCAGTACCCTGGGATTGGTAACGTGGGGGCGGAGTCATGCCTGGCGCACAGCAGTTTCCTATTTCAGGTTGTCTTTTTGTCTCCTATTCCAGGGGTTCAGTGAATATTGTGTTTTATGACCCGGACGCCTTTAAAGTCAAACCTTCTGCTTTGAAAGCATATTGTTCTGCCAGGATCAAGGAGCTGGCAGAACCCATTGTGCGTTAACGACAGCAAGCGACCCCAGGCAGACATCTGGAACATGTGGCAGATGACTTCATTCCCTGCGCTGACATTTACTTCTTACCAAACACCTCCCAAATATGAGACTTCCAGGGCACACCACCGTGAGGCTCAGAGAGGCGCTGTCTGCGGTCTTGTCTTTAGCAAGTTAGGGCACTCCCTCCACCCTGCAATAAAGGAGAGAGCAATGCTTGCCTCATTATCCCTCCTGCTCACACAAGCATCTTGGCAGCCCCCTTGCTGTGTTGATGCTGGTGCTGGTGCTGATGCTGGTGCTGATGCTGGTGCTGGTGCTGATGCTGATGCTGATGCTGATGCTGATGCTGATGCTGGTGCTGATGCTGGTGCTGGTGCTGATGCTGATGCTGATGCTGGTGCTGATGCTGGTGCTGATGCTGCTGATCCTTTCTCACATTTGTACACTTTGCTCCCTACCACCTACTGAAATCTGTCTCCAGCCCTTCTCTACCAAGTCCTGGGAATTGAGGGCATTCTTGGTGTCTCCCTTCAGCACCTCTGGACGAGATGAAATGGTTTTCGTAGCCTCTGTCAGGAAGCAGTAGAACTTTAGCTCCTTCAGCAGCGTCTCCTGCCTCGCTCCACGCTCACAGCCACTCACCACGAACGAGAGAAAACAGATGCCCACAAGGTGAAGCACGTGCCACTTCACAAGGCAGGCGAGGGATGATCACCTGAGCCCAAGAGCTCAGGAGCAGTGGGCAGCAACAATGACGGTCAATCTCCAAAGGATAAATAAGTTTTAAAAAGACAAGTCTAGGTGGCTTGGTACATGTCTGTAATCTCAGAATCTGGGAGGCAGAGGCAAAAGGCACTGGCACGTAAAAAGACCTTGCCTTGGTGCAGGGGTCAAAATAATGTTATTAAGAGCAAACATGAAATTCTTTATCAAATTGTATCTGCTTAGATTTTTTTAAATTTAGTTCTCTCAATGCATCACTTATTTCAAAATTTTAATTTTTATGGGGCATGCCTAGATTTGCAAGGAGATGAATTTACTTGAAATTTTATTTTACTATGAAAGAACTATATATAAGAGATGCTGAAAGGCAGTGTTATATAGTAGGTTTTTTTTTTTCTACTGTGAATTTGGAATTAGGGTTCGTATCTCTCCTGGGCCACTTTCTGGGCATTGGAACTTAAACCAGTTTCTTCACTCCCCCGTTTCAGTTTCCTTATATGTAAGTTAGGCTCTTCCCACAATGTTGAGACTATTAAATGGAAAAACAGATAATAAAGCGTGAATTTAAATTGAATTTTGTTTTTAAATTTTACTGTTTGCTGGGAGGGAGGGGTGGCAAAATTTATACCAAGGGGGAAATGTAGCCTTATTTTCCATCAAGTGAATGTTTGTTGACTGCTTTTTGAGGCGGGAGGTATAGCACAGGGAGCCAATCAGATGCCAGCTTTGTTCTCAGGGCCTGTGGGAAATAGCCGTAGTAGTAATGTTATGAGGTCATGTGACGTAACAGAATAAAGAGCTTTGGTCCCTTAGGAGAGTGAGGGAGGCTTTCTTTAATGGAGAGACAGCTGGGCTGGAACCTGAGTGTTGAGTAGAACTAAGTGCATAGGGGGTAGGGAGGCCTTTCGGGTCATCATCCTGCAATGGCTCTTCTTCCCTTTGGAGAGCATTTCCACATTCCTTTCAAGAAGTTACCTTCTGCTCAAGCTTTACATAGGAGGATGAGCACACAGTGTAGCTTTGGGGGGCAACGCTTGCCTCCCATGTTCAAGGCCCTGGGGATACCACCTCAGTATCTACAATGCAAACAAATAAATGAGGGGGCGGGGCTGGAGCGATTGGTTAAGAGCACTTGCTATCCTTTGCAGAGGACCCAGGTCCACTGCCGGTCTCTCACACAGGCAGCTCCTGATGGCCTGTAATTCCAGTTCTGGGCTCTCTGAGGCCCTATTCCGGCCTCCTCCAGGAATGCATGCACACGGTGTGGTTACATATATACTGGCAATGAATTCACACATTTCAAATAAAAGTAAATCTTCAGGAGGCTGGAGAGATGGCTCAGAGATTAAGAGCAGGAGCTGCTTTTCCAAAGGTCCTGAGTTCAATTCTCAGCAACCACATGGTGGCTCACAACCATCTATAATGAGATATTTGGTGCCCTCTTCTGGCCTGCAGGCACAACACTGTATACATAATAAATAACTTCTTCTTCTTCTTCTTCTTCTTCTTCTTCTTCTTCTTCTTCTTCTTCTTCTTCTTCTTCTTCTTCTTCTTCTGTAAGGCGCGGCCACACCCGATAATGGCGGTGACCGTTACCACTTGGTGGCAACTGTTACAGTTGCTACAGCTCCCGCACATGCGCAGACATAAGCCCTCTCACCCGATAATGGCGGTGACCGTTACCACTTGGTGGCAACTGTTACAGTTGCTACAGCTCCTGCACATGCGCAGACATAAGCCCTCTCAATGCACCCCTCCCGATAGGGGTATGCAAATGAAGTACTCCAACACAGCCTCTCATCTGCGGGCATGCTAATGCAGGCATGCTAATGGGACATGCTAATGCGGGCATGCTAATGAGGCATCCGAATGTAACCAATGAGACATTGACATGCCACATCCAGACAGTATTTAAGCGGCGTGCTCGCAGGCATTCGGGGTCTTTCGCTTCAGCTTCAAAGGATGCTCCCAATAAAGCGTGATTGAGAAGGATCCTGGTGTCTGCGTCGTTCCTGCCGGCGGGAGGATGCGACATTATTCTTCTTCTTCTTCTTCTTCTTCTTCTTCTTCTTCTTCTTCTTCTTCTTCTTCTTCTTTTTAATCTTTAAAAGAAAAACAACTACAAAGTTTTATGGGGCTGAATGTGGCGGGAAACGCATTTAATTCCAATACTTGGGAGACAGAGGCAGGAAGATCCCTTTGAGTTTGTGGCCAACCTGGTTTAAATATTAAGTTCCAGTTTACCAAGGTTATACAAGAGACTTTCAAAAAAAAAGTGACTGTTCTTCAAGGTGGCCTAGTGAAAGGGTGAACATGTGGCCAAGTTCCCCAGGCCTGGTGGCCATTGTCTGAAACTTTAGGTCTTGAGGAGAGAGACACAAGGATGCGAGGCGGCATTCCGATGCACTCCCACCTGCCACGCTGCAGCATCTCCTAGTCTCCTGGCTCTCGACTATTCCTCTGATTCAGGAACTCCCCACAGTTTTTTAGTAGATCCTTCATGGCACATGGGAGAGCACATCATAAGCTAAAAGGATGTTGGTGTGGCCCTGAAAGAAAGGTCTGTAAGAGGCCAAAAGAAGCTGAGAAAGGGAGCCAAGCACAAGGGGCACTGGATGTCAAGTTGGACATTTTAAGTCTCCACCCTAAAGACAATGGAAAGGTACTGAATTAAGTTAATTAGAAAATGGGACAGAACCTGTAATCCCAGCACTTGGGAGGCAGAGGCAGGCGAATAGTTGTGAGTTCAAGGCCAGCCTGGTCTACAAAGGGAGTCCAGGACAGCCAAGGCTACATAAAAACTGTCATGAAAAATGGGGGGTGGGGGGTGGGGAGAAAAAAGAAAAAGAAAGAAAGAAAAGAAAATGGGACGGAACATCTTGTTACTGAAGTAACCCCCCCATTGTCCTTGGCTGATCTGTTCCAGTGCTCTGTGGACGTTTGAAACTGAGGAGAGTACCAAACCATTTACATGTAACTTTCTATACATGAGTAGATATGAGAACATTTAATTTACTATCATTATTATTTTGGCACTTTTTTTTTTTTGAGACAGGGTCTCCCTATGGAGCTCTGACTGTCCTGGAACTCGATCTGTAGATAAATGGCCCCAAATCCTCAAATCCACAGAGCTCTACCTGCCTCTGCTTTTTGGGTGCTGGGACTGAAGGTGTCACTAGGCAAAAAAAAAACAAACAAACAAACCCAGTTTAATTAAAGTAGACATGATAAGAAACTAACAACCACTAACATTACTGCAGAGCATTATAATGCAAACTTGTCAGTGTGATTTCCCCCTCCTCAAAATATCCTCATGTGTACATGTGTACTCACCCTTCTTGTGACAATGTGAGATGGGCCAAGGCCTCCCTCCATGACAAGATGAAACTGTGCGAATGACAGGCAAGTGGCATAGCTCAAGGCTACCACTGACTTTCTGATTGTCAGAAAGGCATCGACTACTTTAGATCATCCTGTATGCAAATTTTTTTCTTATTTAGTTAGAAACATTTACAGCTGGGCGGTGGTGGTGCACACCCTTGATCCCAGCACTCGGGAGGCAGAGGCAGGCTGTGAGTTCGAGGCCAGCCTGGTCTACAAAGGGAGTCCAGGACAGGCAAGGCTACTCAGAGAAACCCTGTCTTGAAAAAACAAAAACAAAAAGAAAGAAAGAAAGAAAGAAAGAAAGAAAGAAAGAAAGAAAGAAAGAATTTACCTTTTGCTTAAAGGAAGCACATCACATATTCTCCTTTAGCACATTTAAATTACCTACGCCACTCTTTTTGTACTTTGGGGACATGATTAAGTAAAATAAGAAGTACTGGAAGGAAGACAAATACTCCGATACCACAAGGACAACTGGTGGCCAAGATGGCATTAAGTGACTTACAGATGTGTAGCATATATGACATGGATACACTGGAAACGAAAGTCAATCACGCCCCGGGTTGGAGAAGCAAGGGGCGGGGGATGCTATGAGAGGTCATTTCGATGTTCAGAATTACAGACAATAAGAAGCCCACCAATTGTATCCCTCAGGAACTCTCTATTTATTGGTTTCAAAATATGGCTGAATGCAGGTAAATGAAACGTTATGAAATGAAATCACAGAGTATGGAGCTAGAATAAGCTAATGAAAAGAAAAGCCTGCAGATCGGCTGTGGCTCATGAAATGGGGAAACTGGCATGGGTGTTGCAGCTGTTGGCTGTTTACCATAGGCTTGTGGACTTCGTTTTACTTTAGTAGAAAAAGCAAAGAGCAGGTGACACTCCTTCATTTGGCCCTCTGTCAGCTTTCACAGGCTCGCTCACCAGTTGGCCAGTACGAACCTGCATGATTTAAGGAGTGTTGCGCACAGCTGGTCTAACTCTCCCACCTGAGCTGACTCTCCTTTCCTGCTTCAGAAGCCTGTGAGTTCCAAAGGGCCCGTCTGAGGCGGTCCTGGCCCCCGGCCAGCTCTGGCAACAGCTGTAAGGAAAGGTCCTGGAGACGCTCGTTCTTTCAGACCCTGTGAGAGTTTTCCTTTCCCGTGTGGGTGGTGTTTCCGGGTGAAAGGAAATTTCCGCTCACAGTAGCATGCTTCTGCCTGCTTGTCTGGTTCCTACCTATGGCCAAGGTGTGTCCTGCTGGGACTTCCAGGATGATGAGCATCCTGAGTGGGATTGCAAGATAGGGTGGGATGAGGAAGAGTGGCTGCAGGGGATGGAGATCAGGAAGCATCGGCCATCAGGGTTAGTGGGCCACACCCATATGCTGGGAGCACAGTGGCCGTCAGTCCACCACTTCGTGGAATGAACTGCGACGTCTAAACTTGCAGGCCCTTCTTGGGTCCTGAAGAGTTTGAAAAGTGCCACTTTTCCTGGCTTCAGTAGACTTAAAACATGGCGGATGCCAGGCTTCTCCGGGATCATTACCGCACGATTGGCTATTTGTAGATTAAGATGTAAACAGCTGTATGGTGAAACTTCAAGTGTTAGAGGGAAGCAGAACAGATGTGTGGCTACAACTGTACATTATGGGCGCTGTGTCTTTAACCTCCCTGGGTCCTCATTTTATCATGAATAAAACGGCAGCAGGAATAGTACCGCTGTTAAATTCTAGCTCCCGGAGACTATGACGTAGCCTTGGAATGAAGCAAGGCTGAGCCAAGAGTTTGCTGGGGCACAGTGCACCAAAGCCAATGAAAGAGCACAGAGATTTTTCCCCTCTTGGAGTAGTTTCGACCAAGGGTGAGCTCAAATTTGAGTTCTCCACTTCTTCCGCTGTGTCTTTTGTCTGGCCTGTTGTCTGTTTCCTGTGGTCTGTCTGCTGATGTGTGCTTGGTGTCAGTGTTGTCTGTCCCAAACAAAGGGCTTTGCTCTGTATTTAACAGCACTGAAAACATAATGTGGGAAAAGAATACAGGATACTGTCTTAGTCAGGGCTCTATTGCTGTGAAGAGGCACCGTGGCCACAGCAGCTCTTATGAAGGAAAACGTTTCATCAGGGCTGGCTTACAGGTTCAAAAGTGTCGTCTGTTATCGTCACGGCAGGAAGCATGGCGGAGTGCAGCCAGACACGGTGCTGGAGAGGGAGCTGAGAGTTCTACATCTGACTCTAGCAGGCAACAGGGAGAGTGACAATGTGCCTTGCTTGAGCTTCTGAAACCTCAAAGCCCACCCCTGGTGGCATACTTCCTCCACCAAGGCCACATCTACTTCAACAAGGTCACAACTCCAATAATGCCCTGCCCTATGGGTCTATGGGGGCCATTTTCATTCAAACCAGAACAGATACTTTTTGCTGTTTTGTTTTGTTATTTGGGACACTGGGTCTCTCTCTATGTAGCTCTATCTGGCCTGGAATTCACCAGGCCAGACAAGGCTGGCCTTGAATTTAGAGATCTTTTTTTCTGCCTCCTGAGTACTGGGACTAAAGATATACACTGCCATGCTCAGAAAGGGATACTGTTTTGCAGAACTCTTAGCAGAGTTTTACAGGGAAAAAATTGATTTACTGACCCCAACTGACTAATAATAACACAAGCTATTAAAGAGGCTGAGTCCCAGTAGGAAAACAGATTGAGTAGTCTTAAATGTTCTCAAGGTAAATTATCAATGTCACAAGGCTAGGCAAAAGTACATGTTTCTGAAGGCAAGACATTTCCAGAAAAAGTTAATCTCAAAATACAACAGCTTGGCTTTTGTAGCATCTGGGGTGGGGGGTGGGGGGAAAAACAGTATGTTATAGTTGATACTTGAGGGGTCTAACCTAAGGTAGACCCTTCAGGAGGCATGCCTGATTAAGACTAGACAGAAGGGTGACAAATGCTGCAAAGCAGTAACTGCCAAGGAGCCCGGGAGAGCCGACAAGGCTACCAAGATATTTTAGGACAGTAACAAAGGTTATTGACATTTTCATCTTTGTGGGCAGGCTTCCCGGAGTCATATCCCTGAGGGCAGAAGTGGAAACCACACTCACAGAGACAGTAAGCTGTGTGGGTGGAGGTGTTTTGAGCTCTCCCCCTCTCCGTTGACTTTCAGCTTTACTGCAAAGATAAAGCGAGACAAGAAATGAGGTGCTCTGCGCCCAATGTTTGTGCGAGGTAAACCCCCATTGGTTGCTTCCATTTGTATTGCTATGGTCCTCCTGAACTTCCATCTCTCTTACCAGTTTGCTGATATCTTAAACACCACCTCCAGAATTACTTTCCCATGACCTAAGGATTTATCTCTTTTAAGAGTGTAAACGCATTCAGGAAAAGACGCCTTTTTATATGTTAAAAGCATTTACACCTCATCAGGGTGATGGAAAGTCTAAAAGCTTAGAATACAAGCCTTCCTAAGCCATTAGGAAAAACAGCACCATAAATCCTCAAGCCGTCCTGGAGGAGCCTGGGCCATGCCCACTTCCAGGCAAGACAGACGAAGGACAGCGGCACCAGATGCACAGCCTCTGACTCTTAGTTCCTTAAGATTTATTTTTATTGGGGCTGGAGAGTTGGCTAAGCAGTTAAGACCACTTGTTGATCCTTCAGAGGGCCTTGTTCACTTACCCTCAGTTCCCATGCCAGCTCACAACCTGTTACAGTAATTTGTATCTGTTCGGCCTACAAAGCAAATCACTGACACAGGGAGACTGAAACATACTTTAAAGCTGCCAGCACTTTGCTGGGCAGAGTCTGAACTGATTCTAATCTACTTGTAAACTAAACAAACTACTCTAAACCTTATAAGATAAATATATTCCAAGCACTTGCCACTATGACCCCTGGGCTGGTCCTCATCAAGTCCCCACCGTCCTCCTCCAACCGTCAAACCCTCCTCCCTTCCCCAACCCTCAAACTTTCTCCTCCCCTCCAAGAAGTCCCGCCTTCCACTTCCTGTCCTTCTGCCCAGCTGATTGGCTAAACAGTGCTTTATTGACGGTTGATATATTCACTCAGCATTCCTCCACAATTCCCCCTTTTAGTCTAATAAAAACAAACCCTTTACCTATACACTTTTATCATTACACTAATATACAATATATATTATATACATATACATATATATATATATATATACACACACACACACACAAGAACCACAAGACAATTGTTTTATTTATATTATACTCATAATGTTTTGTTGTTTTCAACCCCATCAGAGGCTTGAGAAGGAATAAAATTAATTAGCTGAGTAAATAGGAGCGCAGGTTAGCAGCTTCCAACATGAAGAAGAAAAAAAAAAAAGACAGAGACACTTTGCTACCTGAATAGTCACTTGAAATTCTTTAACATGTTGGAGCATCATCTTCAGCCTTCTGGCCCACTTTATCTGACAGACATGTTTGTGAAGCAGGGACTATTGAGGACTTGCTTACCCTGTCTTGGCAGAGTTAGGTCGTCAACTCCACCTGCATCCAAGTTTGCACATTTCAGGCAGAATTCCGTCTGTGGCAGACAATAAGGACATTTTTTGGCCAAGGGCCTGTTTGCCACATCTGAAGCCATCTCCATATATAGGTTCCTCGATGCTCATTACCTTCTTTGAGGCAGGCTGGGTGTTGCCAGGAGTCAACCTGTCTCATTTTCAAAGAATCCTCAAACCAAATAAAATTCCTTTAAATGTCATATTCTGTAGGTCTCTGAGGTTTTTGAAGACTTAATCTAAATATTTTACCTTATCTATTAAACAAGATGTATAGACTTGTGATAAAATTGAATAATACAATGAATTAAAAATAAACCTATTTTACATCAGTATCTAATATTCTATACCAATGAATTAAAACTAGCTTGTGAGTAATAATTAAGGCCTTAAGTTGAAGAGTAAATTCAATAATCTACCTTTTGTCCTATCATTCCTATATATTTTTATATTTTCAGAGAAAAATCCCTGAGTTCAGCCTCGTTCTTTCTCTGAACAAAGCCAATGATAACACAATCAATTCTCAATGAAGATAAGCCTCCATAGCCCAAAAGGTTACTCAACCCCCTTTTAAGGGAAATAGGATGGCATTCTCTTTTTAAAGCTTCTTCAGGCTGATTTGGGACAAATAATACCTATACAGGGGCCCAAATAAAACTAGGAAAATGGTTAAACAAGCTACAGATAGCATTTGTGGTCCAGCCTCTAACTGTTGAAAAATTCAGGCTTAATAAAAGTCCTGTGTGGGGGCAGTCTGATATATTGGCCCAATTGGAATGAGGAGCTTTCTCCAAAGCTGTCTTGGGAGATGTTCTGTTCTGAAGGCAACAGCAACTGAAGCAGTTGTGAATGAAACATGAGGAATGCAGGATGTCAGCATATCAGCATGCTAAAGGATGAATCCTGTCGGGTCTGATCCAGCATCAGTGTCTGGTACTTTACTTCTGAAAATATATAATTTCTCACAAGCATTATACAATTCCAAAACTATAAATACCTGAGGTGTGCAGGATGCACAAGCGTTATACAATCGAGGCTAGTACTGTAGTTTGAATTCATGTACGTATAAACTGACTTAAGTCAGTAGTCTCCTTTTCATCCAGGTCTGTTTTATTTTGACCTCTTTCAAAAAGAAAGTATAATAGTACCATCACCAAAGAACATACAATCATTATTTAACTGAAAACAAAACAAGATTGTATAATTCTAAATGTCTTTTTCTAGGCTCTGTGGCACCCAATGAATAGGTTAAGCTGCTTACCTGTCTCCCAAGGAAATGCATCTTGTTTTAGAGACAAGGCGGTTGCCTTGAGCAAAAGAAATGGCATTAAGCCTTAAATAACCTTATGTATACCCTAGGCATTAAGCCTTAAATAAACTTATGTATACCCTAGGCATTAGTACCTGGGTTTACACACTTAAATAAATTCCTATTTTTGAGGAGTTTATGCACACCCTAGGCACCTTGTACCTGGGTTTTCACACTTATATAAACTCTCAGACAAAATACCCATACACATAAAATAAAAATAAACACATCTAAAAAATGTTTAAGGACTCCCCTTTTCTGAGGGAATAGGGAGGGGGAGGGGGAGGGGGAGGGGGAGGGAGGAAGATGGGGCTGGAAGGAAAGGAGGGAAGGAGGAAAGGAGGGATGTAAAATGCATTAATAAATTAATTTTTAAAAAAGTTTAAAATTTGTTCTTATTACTTTTACTGATGTGATGTACTCTGTATGTGTATAGACCTGCCGTGGATTGAATAAGAACAGGTTCATCAGGGAGTGGCACTACTTGAGAAGGATTAGGAGGTGTGGCCTTGTTGGAGTAGGTGTGTCCCTGGGGGGTGAGCTTTGAGATTTCAAAAGCCCATGCCAGACCCAGTCTCTCTCTCTCTACCTGCAGGTCAGGATGTAGCTCTTTCTCCAGCACCATGTTCCCTGCCCTGATGAGAAAGGACGAAGCGTCTGAAACTGTAAGCAAGCCCCCAGTTAAATGCTCTCCTTTCTAAGAGTTGCTGTGGCCACGGTGTCTCCTCGCTGCAGTAGAACACTGACTAAGATATGACTCGTGCACGCAGTTATCTGGAGACTAGAAGTGGGGATCAGAATCCCTGGAGCTGGGTGTATAGGGGGTGCAAGGTGCCTGATATGAACGTTGGGGACAGAACTTCTGTCCTCTGCAAGAACAGCAAATGCTCTTAGCCATGGAGCCATTTCTCTACCCCTGAGCCTGTGACTCTTACTTAGTGTGGTGGGTCAGGTTTTCTGAGTCACTCAGATGTGTCCAAGCCCTTGGTATGTGGGTGTCTCCTGTCACAGAAGGGAACTAGACATGAAGGAATGTTCTGTTATTTCTGGAGAATAAATAAGGGTTATTCTTCAATGCATACTATCAAAAAATTCACTTAGTTTGGGAGGTAACATCCTGCCTCAGTTTCCCCCACACTTCCTGTGATGAGTCAGCCTTTCTGAAGTTTCAGCCCCACATCAGCGAACTCTAGATTAGGCATGGATCTCAACCCTGGCTGCACCTTGAAGGCAGCGGGAGACCTTTCAAATAACGCTGAAGCTGGACTCACTCTTGCAACCTTCCAGCTTGTGATGCTTAGCCAGTCAGAACATCAAGGTGGACCTAGGGGACACTTATTTTCACGAGTGACCCCAGCCCATGGCCAACTGAGAAGCTGTGCCTTGAGTCAGCTCTGTCCAAACTCTGGAAAGAAACTGTTAACACAGATTCGGCGCTCTCTGCTCCCAGAGGTGCTGGCCACACAGACCTAGGCTGAGGCTTGAGAGTAAGGACATCAAAGGCGATCCCTCAGGATGATGCACAGATGATGACTTAGTGCACCAGGCTGTCACTGCACCATGGATGTGGGTGGAGGTGTCACCAGCAGCCCTATGTGGCTCACAGCTCTTAAGGCTGCAAGTTCTTGGGTCCAGGCGCTGCTGTAGCTGGTCTTCTGGGTGTCTGTGTGTTCGTGTGATCCACCATTTGAGCTCACCTGAGTCTTTACTTTTATTTTTTCTCCATGGACATCAGTCAGTTTCAATTAGGGTCCATATTAATGACCTCATTTTAACTTAGTAATAACTTTCTGATGTACAGTGAGGTTGTTTCTGTATCTCGGCTCTATGATATCAAAACCACAGGCAACAAAACCAGAGAACAAACCAAAAAAACTACATTAAACATAAACCGTTTGCACAAAAAGGAGACAATCAACAAGGTTAAAAAAAGAAATCTGCTAATGGGAGACACTGTTCTTAAGTAGTGGTTCTAGACTTCCCCCACCCACCCTGTGGGTACCAAAACCCACAGATGCTGAAGTTCCTTAAATAAAGTGTGTGGTGTTTGCATGTGTTCTGTGCAACTCTCAAAAACTTTAAATTATTACTAGATCATGCACAGCGTGAACACTGTATGAATGGCTTTCCTCTATGTCACTTAGGGAATCATGAAACCCGCACATCTTCAGGAAAGACACTTTTATTTTTCCTCGAAAATATTTTCCGTTTGTGGTTGGTTGAATGGCTACGGGATCTGGGATAATGGGAACTGACTGTATTTGCAAGCCATGTAAGGCGACAACCTCTAAACTATGCAAGGAACTGCTATAACTCACTTGTAAAACCAACAGGGCCAGTCTCATAGCCTTGGTATCTAGGAAGTGGCTGCCGCAGGAGTCTAATGAGGGAAATTGTTCACAGTCCTAGCGGATGTGATCAATGTTCGCAGCTCAGACAGGATGGCTGGGCTTTGGCAGCATCTCCAGCTTTCCACTCTTGGCTGGCTGTATATGGGGAGTGGCTGGCCAGGGCCTCGGCATTGCCAACCATCTAGACAAAGACAAACCTCCCAGACAAGGAAGTGGGAACCTGAGAATCAGGCTGATTCTTGCAAGGCTCAGAGGAAGCCCCCTTCAGTTGATTGCTGTTGCCCAACTCAGTGGGCCTCTCCTCAGGGGTCGGGGGGGGGGGGGGAAGGAAACTTCAAGCTTACACTCCAAAGGAGATTTTTAAAAAATCATTATTATAAGATAACACAAATTGTAGCGTAAAGGAACAAAACATCATTGCAGTTTTTTAAAAAATATTTTTATTTATTTATTATTATGAATACAGTGCTCTGTCTGCATGTACGCCTGCAGGCCAGAAGAAGACATTAGATCACATTATAGATGGGTGTGAGCCACCATGTGGTTGCTGGGAATTGAACTCAGGACCTCTGGAAGGGCAGTCAGTGCTCAACTTCTGAGCCATCTCTCCAGCCCTATCCTCACAGTTTTAAGGTGTGTGCAGTTCAGTGGGTCTGTTCGGGGGCTTCCATCTGCTGTGTAAACATATTCTAAGCAAATATGACTTGCTCATTTAAAGTAGTGTGGCGTAAAACCATCGTCTGGTAGTCCAAGCTCCTACTTTTTCCTGCTGGTGCCCAAGAGGCCCTTTAGCTTGCAAACTGTGACACTCTTTATGCTCCAGGTTGGGAGTCTGAGATCTGAAAATGCCTGAAATTGTCTTAGTTCGGTGTTCACCACTTTGTCATTTTATTACTTTTACTCATTTGGAAAAATCATATAGACCCTAGAAAAATAACATCCAAGTGATGATGTTGACAAAACTTTTGAAGAAAAATGGAACTGTGAATGAAAAAGAATTCCAGAGTTAAAAAAAAACAAAACAATCCTGATGTAATAAAATGTTCTGTGCAAGGCGAAACTAATACCATGCCCGTGACTCAGGACATAGCCCTGTGAGAAAGGTTTAAATGTGCTTAACACACACACACACACACACACACACACACACACACACACACACACACACACACGAGAACTGAAGCACAAGAAATGGCCAAAATCTTGTTCATTTAATAGAATATACCTCTTTGAGAAGGTGGACCAAGCTGTGTTTTAGTGTTTGTTGCGTCTGTTGAAGAGCTAGGTCAGTTCCGTTCTGTCAGGATTCGTCGTTACAAACGGTGGGAGAGCGCATGTGCAGACTGTGCTCGAACCTGGAAATAGGGCTCAGACGAGACGATGATTGAAAGCCACTAGAAGGTGAAGTAGCAAGCACGGCTGTGGAAATGCAGACCCTTGGCTGCTCATAAAGACTGGAGCATGACTGAAAGTGGGACGATGAAAGACTGGGGTGTGGCTCAGGGGTAGAGCCTGGCTCCCCAGTATCACTAAATAGATGAAAATGATAAGTTATGTTTGTATTCACTGGACTTTCATAATCTCTGGAGTGGTGTGATTAATAAAACCATATTGGATGTTTCTGGGGCTGGAGGGGTGAGGGGAGAAGGGATGACTAGGGGAGCATAGAAGACTCTCAGGAGGATGACCATACTCCACGGTTCTGATAGACACTTGCCACTGCACAGCCGACCAAGCTCACAAAATGACCAGCAACAAGAGTTAACCCAGCATGAACTATGAACTTTAGTTAAGAATAGCCCTTGGCCGGGTGGTGGTGGCACACGTCTTTAATCCCAGCACTCGGGAGGCAGAGGCAGGTGGATCGCTGTGAGTTTGAAGCCAGCCTGGTCTACAAAGTGAGTCCAGGAAAGCCAAGGCTACACGGAGAAACCCTGTCTCAGAAAACCATAAAAAGAAAAAAAAAACAAAGAGTAACCCACCCAATTTGGATCATCAGGTTTTATTAACTGTACCCCACTAATGTAAGATGATGTAAGTTTTTGCCCAGCTATTTTTTCCCTGTAAACTTCAAACTTCTCCAAAAGACAAATCCAGATTTTTTTTTCCTTTTCTTTTTAAGCAAATGGGTGGCAGAGAACACTGGCATGAGTTACGTTCCTAGGGAAACCCTGAATCATCCAATCGGGCTGAAACAAGCTTACTTGCAAGGCATGAAGATTAAGAACCAGATGAGAAATAAGAAAGAGACCTTGTATCCGCTGCCAAAATAAACTTTCTCCTTTAGGTGACTCCCATGAGTAACCCCTCCTAGTACTCAAGATGAGTCAATTTTACCTTTTAGGAAAAGTTCCAAATCTCCCTCAGCTCATTGGTTAAGTAAGCACTGCATCTTAGCAAGTCTCACCATAGGGCCCATCCCACCAACAAACACAGATGGAGGTGCCTAAGAAGCTGCTGTAAGCCATGGCAACTGTAAGGTGACTCATGCTTGCCCAACGCAATGGCAAGATTAGCAGTGAGCCGCGTGCATCTCTTTGATCTGGAGCAACACGTTGCTTTGCTGGCATACATACACGCACAGCTTTTGCTTAGGCAGAGACATGACTAAGTCTCTACGTTCTTCTCTGTGGCAGTAGTTTGGCCAATGCAGGAGACGTCAGACTGGCTCTCCACAGTCAGATGCCAAGCCTCCTCCAGCCCCAGGACCACCTGCAGCATCACCTCGTGCCATAGCCAACTCCTGGACAGTGAAATCTGGGCTCAAATTCAGACCTATGAAAAACAGGACTTTATAATTCCCTTTGCTTTCTGACTTTGAGCTTTTCTCCCACCCAGCTAGTGGGAAAAGGGCTTCATATTTTTCTGGGGTTCCAGAAGTCTCCTCAATACAAAGAGAATGTGTGAAGAGAGTTGGGGACAGGCCTATGACATCAGGAAGACCTCTGGGTCCTGGTCCACGCTGGTGGCTGCTGAGATGTGCAATCCTTTTCCTAGGTTCTTGTTTTGTTGCCTTCTAGCTTTCTAGAACTTTCTGCCCTGCCCGCTTTGTGGGATGGGTGCCAGGCTGCTGCCAGTCCTACCGGCCAACACACATCTACTTCTCTCTAGGCTTTTCTTTCCTTCTCGCTGACTGTGTTGCCAAGCCAGACACCACCATTTTTGTTCTTAAAACTCGCAACCTCCCAGATCCTGTTTATATTCTAAATAGTGATGTCTCTCTCCAGTCTGGAGACGATACACGTTATCTTGTTTTAGTCCCCTTCACAACACCCCAACTCTAGAGTACTCTAAATATCTCAACTTCTGGAATCAAAAGCAAAACCCACCTCCCAGCTGGATCCATTTTCTCTTGCCACATTCTTTCCCTGAGGCAGTGAGGCGGGAGCCTCATGGGAATAGAGGGAATGGAAAAAGAGATCCTCCAGGGAAAAAAGGGGGAGAAACTTATCTTTCAAAGTATCGCTTGGCCATATATCTTATATCTGGCCCCTCTGTGCCTATAGAGTCTGTAACTACAAATTCAACCAAAGCAGATAAAATCATGCAGTGAAACCTGTAAGATGTTTGCATATCCAACATCTACTCCTGCACTGGACATCTACAGACGCCTTTGTGTGATTATTCCCTAAGCAACTATTATAGCATTTGCATTGTATTAAGTATTGTAAGTAATCTAAAGGGGGTTTTAAGAATATGGGAGGATGTGCATAGGTTATGTGCAAATATCTCGAGCATCCTTTGGCTTGGACATCCACATGGGTCTTTGAAACCAAGCCCCCATGGACATTGAGAGGCAATTGCATCTATCTGGAGATCTTTTCTCCCCTGCTATATTTTAAGCTAATAGTAGTGTTATGTTGATTTTTTTTTTTCAGCAGGGCTGAGTCTGAGGTATATCCTCTGACAGACTTGGTATGTCCCTCCCTGAAGCCTTGGTCAGTTCTGAGGAAAGTTTGGGATTATCCTGTGGGTCCCTACAGCCACACACCTGCTGCTAGGTCATAAGATTTTCCATCCCCATCTCTGCCAGCAACTGCATTCTGGTCACCTTTGGAGACACTGGGAATGTTGGAACAAAAGTTCACCAGACTGGATGGAATTTTTAAACTGTGTTTTTCATGAAACAAGAGAGATTCTAGTCCAAGTCATTAAAAAGAATTACAGATATTTTTTAAAAAGTCTCAGTGCTGCAGGAGGGAATTCCAGAATTCACATGGCATGCAGTGCTGAGCACAGGCACCAAACACTCAACTAAGTCTAAGTGCTGATGGCCTTGTGTGAACTGGGGGTTGCTAAACAAGTGAAAACCTCTTAAAGAATGAGACTTGAAGTAGGTAAGTGTTGATGGCGGGGGGGGGGGGGGCAGGGAATGGGGGAGGAAAAGACCATCGACTCCCAGCAGGGCAGGAATGGGCTATGATTCCCAGGAACTCATCCTGAAGTTCAACTTTGCCCAGCTCAGCTTCTGCAGAAAGGCAACGCTCTGGAAGCCACTGCATTCTTTTTTGAGAGTTGTCCCATGAGAGCATTAGTCATTCTGTACTCAGCAGGGCATGGAGCCCAAGGCTGCACATTTATCCTGGCATGCAGGCCCCTGGGGGTTCTGCTCACTCCTTGGGACAGAATCTCATGGTCTCGGCCGTGGCCCGTGACTGGGAGGAAAGACCGTCTGCTTTTTGCAGCGCCTCTCCACTATTCCCCACCCAGGGCTGCTGATGTTCTCCAGGCCTGCAGCACTAAGCCTGTGAAAGCCATTAATGCTTCCCCCTCTAAACCTTCTAGCACCTTCTGAAGGAAGCATGATACATAATCTTAACTTCACCTGGACAAACTTTTGCTGCCTGCTGAAAATGGGAAACTGGGGTGCATCTCCTACTTTTAAGGGGCTCTGCACTGTGGTGAGAACTGCTAGGAGACTCTGCAGGGACATCCCAACATAAGCGAGCTGATGCTTTTCTGTCCTTATACCTTCCAGCAAAACCGGCTAAGGCGCCAACTCAAGCGCTCTACACTTCTGTGTGGTCTTTAGCCTTTGTTCCTTCTTGACGGTGCGTGCAGACCCCGGGAGCAATTGTTCGATCCGAGGTGGAAAATGAGCCTGGTGTGCTCAGCTTCAGTGCAAAGGCTGCTGGGTGAGTGTATCCAGTGAAAGCCTCCATCAGCCCTACATGCTAGTGCCTAGCTCTGAGTCGGCCATCTTGAAGCCATTCCGTCAACATTTACTATAATGAAAAGAAGCTGCATTCAATCTATGTGTGGCCTTTGGGTCTGACTTACAATAACTTCAAATAAGTCTCAGGCTCCAAAGAGACAGACTGGTGTTATTAAACGATGTAGCAGCCCCCGGTGTTCTGTGGTTGGATTCCTTCTGTTTTCTCTTTTTTCGAAGGGCACATAAGAGTGCAGAGAGCTAAAGAATAGAAGTTAGAGGGAAATGCCCTTAATGTCAGATGCTCATGTGCCTTTTATGGGAAAACTACTTAGTACCAGAACTAGACAACACAGAGGGTTCCTCATGAGAGAAGACGAAGGGATGACAGTGTGCACCTGAGCAGGAACGGCTAAGAGATGCTCCGTTCCCTCAGCCAGCTGCTCAGGTCTCCGCAGTGATGCAGCGCTCCCTCAGGGTTGTGTTAGTCCATCCCTGCCGTGGCCTTTTCTCTAGCGGTGCGAGGCAGGTGCCCTTGATTAGAGTCTGCTAAACCGAGCAGCTGCAGGAGCTCATAAGTCACTCACTGCTGGTGTTTCTGAACTCTCTTTGGAGACGATCTATGATTTCTTCAACCAATGACAGAGTCTCAAGCTATGCCTAGAGTTTTCGTTCACCAATGCCCATGCTCCAATTGTTGACATATGGCAAAAGACATAATGATGACACGTTTAATTTAAATACTTCTTTTGGTTGTTGTTGTTGTGAAATGTATCGATCTCCAGACAGAAACATGTGTCTTACAGCCACCAAACAGAGCCTGGTCTGCCTAAGTCAACACAGTAGGGAAATCCCCTCTTCTTTGAATTTTGCACGAGAAACAAGGGCTTGAGAGGGCAGGGTCTCAGAAAGGGGACGGGGAATAACAGGCCAGTATGTTTGGGTATCAAAATTTCTATGCCATCAGATATACAAGCTACCAAAGAAAAAATAGTTTTACTAACATTAAAGACTTTAGTGCTTCTAAGGGCAGTATCAAAAATGCGGTTCTGGCTAGAGTGATGGCTCAGCAGTTAAGAGTGTTTACTGGCTGCTTTTCCAGAGGACCTCAATTCCCAGCAGCCACTTGGTGGCTCACAAGCACCCATCACTCCAGTTCCAGAGGAATGAATGTCTTCTCCTGGCCTCCACAAGCCCAAGGCATGCGCGTGGTACACCGACACACAGGTAGGTAAAATACTCATGCACATAAAATAAAATAATACTTTTTGAAAAGGTGGTCCTGCCCAGAATGGGAAACATATTTGCACATGATACATGTGATGAAGATGTACTATGCAAAATATATAAGGAAACGGATAAATAACCCAACTTTAAAAATGAGCAAATAGCCACGCAGTGGTGGCACACACCTTTAATCCCAGCACTTGGGAGACAGAGGGAGGTGGAGCTCTGAGTTCGAGGCCAGCCTGGTCTACAGAGTGAGTTCCAGGATAGCCAAGGCTACACAGAGAAACCTTGTCTTGAACAAAAAGAGCAAATAAAACTCCTGGCTACGGGAAGTACATTTGGGATACCAGAGTTTGTGTAGATGAATTCAAGACCAACCTGGGCTACTCTAATAAAATCCTTTCTCGAAAATTAAAGGAAAGGGGGGAAAGGGCGTTTAAATCACTATTTTTTCTCCAAAGAAAGTATGTAAACGGCCAACAAGCAATGGCCAATCTATGAGTGTCACATTACACCTACCAGGATGGCCTTGATTTATTTTTTCAAGCTGAAAATGTTGACATTCTCCAGGTACAGAGTGATGCAGCTGAATACAGCTGGCCTGCTCCTCAGAAAGTTGCACAAGGCTACTCTGCTTACGTATCAAAGAGTGGCAAATGTACATTCAGAAAATAAAGCGCTTGGATGCAGAAGTTCGCCAGTGTCATTCACAGCAGTGGAAGAGGGCAAGCAACCCGGGAGGCTTTCAGCTGGTGAGCAGATAAGACACTACAGAGGCACATGACGGAGTATTGTTTAATCATACAAGGAAATGGGTTTTAATTTTGGTTGGTTTGTCTTATTGGTTTATTTAGGATTTTGTCCTTGGGTTTTTTTTTAATTGCTTTTGTTTTTGACACAGGGTTTTACTGTGCAAAACCAGCTGTCTTCAAACTTATACTCCTTTTGTGTCAGCCTCCCAAAGTGCTGGGATTATAGATGTATCCATCCCATCCTGACTATCCCCGGGATAAAGACCTGATCTATGCTACAACAGAAAGGAACCTTGAAAACACAAGCCGGAAAGGGAAAAGGCCTCATACCACAGTGTTCCATGTATTTAAGGTGTCCAGGGAGGGTTTGGCACAGTGGCTCTCATTTCTGCCTAGCTCTCAAGAGGTTGAAGCAGACAAGCCCTGGCAGCTCCTGAGGCCAACTCCACAGCCTCTGGATAGCCACGTGGTCCCCTGAGCTGTGACAGCCTGAGGTCTTCTGTCAGTGATTTTCAGACCCTTACCATGGTAATGTGAGCTATGGCCATGGATTCCAAACCCTGCCACTGCAAAGCCATGGACCTCTTCAGCAGCAGTTCAGGCTAGGACCTCACCATGGCCCCAGCCAGTGAGCTTAAAAAAAAAAAAAAAAAAAAAAAAAAAAAGCCCTGATGCTGACCAGACCTACCATCAGTGAAGCCTGAATCTGCAGTAGAGTCAGACCAAAAATGTCTTTGAAAACATCCTGTGATTCTGTCCTGCAGCAAGGTGGAGAGCCATGGGCCTGCAGCATCACAGCATCCGTTATGGAAGAGATTTCTCGGTTTGGTCTGTGACTATTTTAGACAGGGTCTCATTATGTAGCCAGAGCTGGTCTGAACCTTCCTACAGAGCCCAGGCTGGGCCGTTACAGGCGTGCGCTACTGTGTCTGGTGATGAGATTGTTCTTGCTTCCTGTCCTCTCTCAGCATTGCATCGACAGATAGATTGGTCCTTTCATCCTCCTCATTCATCTTTCACATTTCCTGGGGACTTGGGATGCTCATTGTTTTAGGTCTTCTCTTTGCTGTTTTGATTCAGTTACTGTAATTCAACTCTGGGCCAACACGCGTTTGTTCCAGGCTAGAGTAAAAGTTGGAGTCCGTCCAAGGGGCTGGAACCCTCTGCTCTGCAAGCCCTAGATTTTATAGTGTGTGAATTCTAGGCAGAAACCCAACATCTAAAGAGCCAGGAACACGCAAGTCCATGCAAACGCAGGCCTGTGCGCCCACGATAATGAACTGACTCAGACACCCTGGTTTGTTTTAGCAAGATCTAGCCCTGGCCTCTGCAGTCTTGGCCCCCAATGCGCAATGTCCTCCCTTGCTAGCCTCTCACCAAGCCTCTTGGCTGCTGTGTCCATAGTTTGGCAAATGTGTCTGGGATGATGTTCCAAACCATGGGGGCCCTATCAAATCCACTCATCAAAGAAGGAACTCTTTTTTGTTGTTGTTTGTTTGTTTTTTGAGACAGAGTTTCTCTGTGTAGCCTTGGCTGTCCTGGACTTGCTGTATAGACCAGGGTGGCCTCGAACTCACAGCGATCCGCCTGCCTCTGTCTCCTGAGTGCTGGGATTAAAGGCGTGTGCCACCATGTCCCAGTGGTGAAGGAACTTATTCATCCTTCCCCAGTTGCTGGAGCCAGCTGGCGGAAAGACATGGGAAAGGCAAGGGACAGCCTGGGGAACAGATTGGGGGCGGCTTCCACTTTGAGGCGGTTTTCACTCTTCCAGGAAGCTGTGCTTAACAAAACACTCGATTCTCAATGGCTTAAACATAAAATAGCATATTGTTCATGCCTTTCATCGCAGAGAGATTTGGACTGGTGAGGGGACAGATGCTTTGTTCATGTGATCACCCTGGGTGCCAGGCTCCTTCTGCAATCTTCTAGATCCACGGCTTTCTCCACTTAGCTGGCAGACTGAAGACAGCCAGGAGATGGCATGGGTGGTCTCTATCTGCAGGAGTAGGAAGCAGGGTTTGGTGAGCCCTCTGTCACTGGGATGAATAAACAAGGATGCATAAGCGGCCAGCATGGTAAATACTGTAATACTTGAAGAAGAGTTTACCTGATAATACACAGGAATGATGTCTACCCCACATAGATGGACAATCCTGAAGAGATGGATGCCTTTGGGCTGGAGAGATGGCTCAGAGGTTAAGAGCACTGACTGTTCTTGCAGAGGTCCCGAGTTCAATTCCCAGAAACCACAAGGTGTCTCACAACCATCTATAATGTGATCTGATGCCCTCTTCTGGCCTGCAGGTGTACATGCAAGCAGAGCATTATATACATAATAGTAAATAAATAAATCTTTAGGGGGAAAAAAAAGAGAGATGGATGCTTAAGCTGGGGTGACAAGGAATTTTTGTATCTCTTTTTTGTTTGCCACTCTCAGCCAAATAGTCAGCCATTTGTAGCCAAAAGCAGCTTAACAGACATGCAGTATTTTGTTTTCATTATCTCTTTTGGGTAAGAATGAGTTAAGTTTAAAAAAATAAATAAAGGATAGAAAATTGACACTTGTTTTCCTTTCCTTTCCTAGCTTTACTGCTTGAACATAGAGGGATTTCTATTCCAAGATAGATTGGTGGACTAAAGCATGTTGTCTGAACTCCTCTCTTTTTGTCTATGACGGCTGTTTTTCACTGTCTCAATGAGGAGTTATCTGAATTAGGTTGGCCTGTGGGCATGTCTGTGAGGGAATGTCTTAGTTACATTAATTAAGGTGAAACGATACCCTTCACTTTGGGTGGCACCATCCCCTAGGCAGGGGATTGGGGCTTGTGTAAGAACTGAGCTGAGCATAGAAGCCATGGATTCACTCTGTCTCTGCTCTTAACTGTACACATGACCAGCTGCTTCAAATTGCTGCCTTGACTTTACTGAAATGAACTGTAACTTGGAATTGTGACCGAATAAACCTTTCTTCCTAAAGTTGCTTTTGTGAGAGTCAAGTACAAATGCCTATTTGCCCTGAATATTACATGGTTGATCCAGAAGAATTTCATGTCTGTTCATTTCTCATATATCTAGTTGTTTTGACTAACAGCTGCCATTTAAGGGGTAAGTATTATCAAGTGAAAATATATGACAGCTACAACTGAAAACAATTTAATAAAATGACTCTACAATGATATAGAGACTATTAAGGGAAACCAACAAGGGCTGATATAACCTCAGGATTGACAACAGTCATCATTTCTAGGCTTAGAATGGGCCCAGAAGGGAAATGTTGCTGGAAGATAAAGAGATGGAGCAATGACAATGGTCTCTCTTGGGCAGAACAACTCAGTGACTGTCAAATCACAATTGTGGGTATACAGAACCTGGTGGCATCCCTGGTATTTCCTGGGCTTCTTCTGTGACCTCCTACTAGTGCCCCTCATCGGCCTAACCTAATGTCAGAGGCAAGGGATGCTGACTGAGGTCATCTGTAAGTGTCACCTTCCTTGTCCACAGAGTAGGGTAGGGAAAATGGCTAGTAGATCTGGAAAGGCAAAAAGGCACTATCCAATTGGGCACCTGGTCTTTCCTGGTCAATGACTTTAGAATAGGTTAAGCTCCATTTTGTCCGTTCTTTGGTAGCTATATGCTTTTTATTGCTTAGGACACAGGCTGGAGTCAATAATGAGAGCTCTCCAAACACTAAAACATGTCCAAGATACACATTTATTTCTTGTCTAGGTACTTTACTGCATGAGAGTCTGAGTCCGGAGAGTTGGCTTGATGATATATTGAGTTTCTTAAAACCTATTTGTGCTGCTGAAGAAGTATTTCCAGTCCACCCTGCTCCCCCCTCTTGAAATGAGAGTGTTGTACACATCTGCCCTCTTAGGGGTAGATACGACTGACTGTGCATCTCACTGTGGCCAATGAGACGAGACCAGTGTGTATGTCACAGAGGCGGCAAGTTGCCAACGCAGGCCTGTCATTTTCTCCCTTCCAGGGAACTTTGTGTAATACTTCCACTTGAAGGAAAGCTCTACCAAAAATTATTAAAGAGGGTGAAGGATTTGTGGGAGCATGGAATATAGCACTGCGTTTAAGCCACTAAAGAACCTAGGTTGATGAGCTGGGCGTCATGGCAGATTCCTTTAATCCCAGCAGTTGGGGATGCAGAGTCCAATTGAGGCCAGCCTGGTTTACAACATGAGTCCAGGACAGCTAAGGCTACACAGAGAAACTCTGTAGAGGAAGAAGAGGAAGAAGAAGAAGAAGAAGAAGAAGAAGAAGAAGAAGAAGAAGAAGAAGAAGAAGAAGAAGGAGAAAAAACAAGGTTGAGTGTTAGTGCAGCTAACCCTGATGTTTCCTGATTAATACAGAACCTGAGCCTGAGCTCTTCCCGCCTGGTTATCCTTGAACCCTATGTTGCTGTCATCCATGTGCTCTAAGATGACTCATTTTGACTTAGAATGGCCGTATTCTAGCTTAGAATGTAGGAAGGGAACAAGAGTGAATTCTTGACCAAGTGTGGGAGCAGTAGCCCTACGACCTCAGCCCCTGAGGGGCTAAGGCTCCTTTATTACAGGCCAACCTGGGCTACTTGGGAGGAACGTGGTTGAGATCCCAAAGTGGCACGCATTACTTCCTTGACATGTTGGTTGGTTATTTATCGCCTCATACAATAGAGCATTATTCTGAAGCTTAGCATGGTAAAACAACAAACTTTAATTAGATCAAACAGTTGCAAGAGCGGCCTTGGTGAGCAGTAGCCATTAAAAGGCTGCCATGATCTGACAGCAGCAGGAGGGTGCCTCACCGAGCTCACGCACACAGCTGTTGGCAAGCCTCCTCATGGCTGCTGGCTGCTGTATCTGGAGTCCTCTGCTCCTTGCCAGCTGGCCCCCTTCTGAGAGCTCTTCAATGGCACAGCCATATTTTCCTAGAGCAAGGAATCAAAGAAGAGAGAGGACAGGATGGAAACCTCTGTCTTCTAGAACCTAGCCAGGAGCGACTCCTTCCATAATCTTTGCTGTGTTTTCTGAGCCACACACACACTGCTGTGGGATGTTGTCTCTGAAACTTATGAGCAGCTGGGCTGCTGGCTGGGGTGGCGTTTGGAGGTGGGGTCTTTAAGAGGGGGTTGGGTTAGCAAGGGAGATTAGTGTCCTCTTTGGGGGAGCGGGATGGGACTAGGGGATCTAAGGGTGGGTTTTATAAGCAGGGTAGGTCCTGTATTAGCCTTCTATCATCACACCTGGTCCTTTTTTACTTTTGACTTCCTCCACGTTTTGAAGGAACATTACAGATGTGAAGAGGCCCTTCCAGATGTGGCTGCTGAAGCTTGGACTTCTCACCTTCCAGAACCATAAGCCTAAGTGAGCTACCTGCACTTAGAGGTTACTCAAGCCCAACTCTTCACCATAGAAATGGCAGGCAGACTGCAGCATGGAGGAAGATGGGGCCTGTTTGGCTTCTCTGTTTTTGTGATCAAATACTGACCCAAACCAACATGGGGAATAAAGGGTTTATTCCATCTTATAGGGTAGAGTCCACCGTCAAGGCCGGAGCTCAAGGCAGGAACTGGCGCTGGGAACCGAAGCAGAGACACGCTGTGGAGGAAAGCTGCTTACAGGCTTGCTCGCTTGGTCTTCTTTCTTATAAATACAGGACCACCTGCCCAGGAGTGGCCTTGCCCGCGGTGGGCGGGGCCCTGCCGGGTGGGGCCCTCCCACATCAATCATCAGACATGCCAGTAGCACAGGCTGATAGTGCGGAGATTTCCTCTTCCCAGATGACTATAGTTTGTGTCAAGTTGATAACAAGAACAAAAGCAAACAAACAAACGAAAACAAAACAAAACAAAAACCCCTAACCATTAGGCCCGGTATGATTTGAGAAGCAACTCAGCCAAAGTGTGACTATTAGGAGGCAGATGCCATGAGAAGCGTCCCGGGGTTGCTAAACCCTCTAATGAGAGTATGAACACACAGTCTGCAGCTGGGAGACCAACTCCTAGGCAAAGCTCAAGATGGAAAAGGGCCAAGGGGATGCCAGCTCTCTCTGCCTCAGCTCTCTCTGCCTCAGCTCTCTCTGCCTCGGCTCTCTCTGCCGGGCACAAATACTTCTCACACATGATATATTCTGATTTCTGGATCACCATACCTGTACCCCCAAGGACTCTTCTTCCTAGAAACAATGTCAGATTCCCATACAGAAAGCTTTAAAAGGGGGGTGGGGATGGAGCAGAAAGGGAGCTTCCATCTGGAAGAAGAAGAAAGAGAGTCTTTCTGCCTTGCTCTGAGCTGTATGGATGATTCACACAACGATGAGTCAAGCTCGTCGCCGTTTGACGCACTTAGATGTGTTAGTTAGGGCGAGATTCAAATCTATGCTCTGTATGTCTTTCTAAGCTTAGGCAAAAGGCTCCTACAGGGAGCTCAGGTGACGCAGCCTAGAACAGCAACCTCTTCAGGCAGCGCCTCTGCGTTTGGTGCAACCCAGATGATGAGAGGAAGGAAGCGGGGTCTTGGGAACTGGCTTCGTTGTCTGAACACTTATTTATAGAGAGCAACACACCTCGGCTCCAGGCATCGTCACACCCGTCCGGACTACATAAGCAGTGGTTGCTCTCCTAAAATCCTGGTCTGACATGTGCCCAGGCCATTCCTCTTAGCACTTCCGTCACAGGAAGAAAACACAAAGTTTCCCAGTATTTTTTTTTTTTAAATCACTCTCATGATTGCTCATCATTTGGGCATTGAGTTTAGGTAGGAGTACATGTGGAGCAGTTGGTGTGAGGGTTGTTTTGTTTTATTTTTTAAAGATTTGTTTATACCCTATGAGCATATACAGGGGGAGGAGGTCCCCCTCAGTCACAGTCATAGGGGTGGGGAGTAGGGGGAAAGCAGGAGGGAGGGAGGAATGGGAGGATACAAGGGATGGGATAATAATTGAGATGTAATATGAATAAATTAATAAAATATATTTTAAAAAATTGAAGACACAGGGAAAAAGGATTTGTTTATTCCCCTTTGTTTATGTGTGTGTGTGTGTGTGCCTGCATGAGTTGTGTAGGCCACATGCATGCAGGTGCCCTTGGAGGCCAGAGGGCATTGGATCTCCTGAAACTGGAATTACAGGAAGGTGCGAGACACTTGATATGGGTGTTGGGAATCAAACCTTGGTCCGCTGGAGGAGGATGTACGTGTGTGTGTGTGTGTGTGTGTGTGTGTGTGTGTGTGTGTGTGTGTGTAGTCCTGAATATATAAATATAACCTGCTTAATCCATATAACGTTACTTGTTTGTGTGTGATTTCTGCGTTGACCACTTGACATTGAATAGCGAATTGTGGGCAGCTCTTCCTTGGGGAAGACTATTTCTCCAGCTCGTAGCCTTCCTTAGCTGCCTGTAGTTCTCTGTCAAGGGTTGAGACCCCATGGGCTTTCCTCTTGCCATGTTAGCATATCTATTGCTGCTTCCTTGTTCAGGACTTCTTTAGGCAACCATGTTGTTAAGACTTCTTTGGTCTTGGCTTCCCTAATATCTCTCCAAGACACAATCTTACAGCAGGTTTCCTGTTCCTGGCTTTTACAATCTTTCTGCACCCACTTCCTTGACCTCATGTGTTCCCTGTGCCTTTAGGTGCAAGAGTCAGGTTAAGCTGGGTCAGCTGGGACTCTAACAAGAAGTCTTGAGGTAAGAGGAGTTCTCGAAGTCTAATGGATGCTGACACCAACGGGAGCAGAGAGAAGCTGTGTGAAGTCCCTGAACCCAACACTCCAGGTTCGCTCTGGCTCCCTTCCAGAGCAGCTGAGAAGTTGATGTAGTGAGCATTCCCTCACTTCCAACTCTTGTCCTTCTTAAAATGCCCGAGTAGACTCCCCTCTAAAGTTCCCAGGACCAACACTATATCACCCTGGCTACCTCCTCCTCTCTGGCATCACCTCTTCACCCCTTTCTCCTCCCCACAGTTCCCCAAGTACATCAAGATGTTTTCCTAAATATGAGCCATTTTCCCACCTTGGGAGGAGTCTCTTCATTCTCTGAGGACAGAGAACTGTATAACTTTTAATATGGCTCCATGTGTGTTATTACCCCTAATATAATACATTACAACACTAAGGATATATAGCTCTAACCTTAAATATATATGTATATATATATATATATATATATATATATATATATATATATATATATATATATATATATAAACTAATGTTATTAATAAGAGGTTATCTCTGGCATGTGGGATCCTAGGGAATTTTTATAGCTTTTATTGTTTTTCTTCATTTTCATTTTTTGCTATCTTTGTTTCTGAAGTCAGTGTTACTTCTGGTCCAAGGCAAAGGCCAGTGCCTGCTGTATGTGTGTGTATCTTTTAATCAAGAAATGTGAAATTGTTCCTTCCAGCCCTGCCCCCAGGCTTCTGTACTCTGACTTTTCATTATCCAAAATAAGCCATTCCCAGTCTTCTCCAGTACTTGTAGAGATAATAGTTGTTTATTTACAAAACTTTAAAATTACTGCTGACCTTGTTTTACAGTTAAAAAAAAAAAAAAGGAAACCCAAGTTGATTAGAACTTGTACCAAATTCACATCTGAAGGGATCTTGTTGCCTCTCAAGCGTGTGCTATTCAAGGACTATTCAAGGATGCTCGGGTCCCAGAAGTGGTTGGTGATTCTTCTACCTAGCGAGACATACTTTGATTGACCTTTCTGGTCCTGATTGTTCTTGCTTGCAGCATGGCTTGCAGCATGTACTTGAAAGATCTCTGACATTCTGCTGGTGAGATGGCTTGGAAGGTAAAGGTGTTTGCCTCCAACCCAATGACCCCAGTTCATTCTCTGGAACCTACACGGTGGAAGGAGAGAACCAGCTTCCAGAAAGCTGTCTTCTGACGGTCACAAGAGCCCCGTACCTAAGTGCCAGCTGGCTTCTGACCCGGCCTGTGACATCTCTTGACACCTCTTTTACTACCCGTGGGCAGATCTGTGCCACGTTGGCTTTTTCTACAGTCATCTAGCAGCACGTCTCCGTTCTATGTACATAGACAGTGTCAGTGAGAAGCCTTCAAAAAGGGAAATTGCTCTCTATCTGCGCTGCGTCGTATGCCCACGTTCCTGCTTTGTGCCCACCTTTGCCCTCCTTGCTTTCCAGAAGGATGACAGAATTTAGCCTGGGTGCTGACGGCTGTTCAGAGCATGAGTTAGGTTACAGGGCAGTGTGCCAGATGCCTGGCCATTCTGCTCGGACCCTGCTTCATAGTGCATTTGTTTACAGAAGAACTGTTTTAAGGTACAGGGAGAGGAAGCTGGCCAAGGATGTTTAATAGGATCTTGTAAACATTTGTATTAGTGATAATTCTTAGTGTTCTATTCATGGGCTCTATTTTGAATAAAAAGAAATGGAAAGACTGAGCCAGCATGGTGGGTAAGAGTTCGGAAGGGTGTTCAGCATCACTCTTGGATGGCTTAGCATGAATTTCCAATGGCCTTTCCAAGCTCCATCCTTTCCTACTTTCTTTGGTCATGTGACTTACTCCAGCCAATGGGATATAGGTGGAAGCTGCTAGGTAGGGGGCTATCAGAAACTTTGGGGGTGGCAAATGGAGAGTCTTCATTGTCTGACCCCAGCTCCAGTGTCCCCTGCCCTTCATGAAGGGCATATGCAGTGTCTCAGAACCCATCACCTCAAAGCCAGCCAGGTACTTAAGACATCACAGTGGAAGTGCGGGGACAGGGGCAGGAGGATCTTAGTTCAAGGCCACCCTTGGCTATATAGTGAGACTCAGTCTCAAAAAATCATTCATTCAGTCAATCAGTCATAGCAAGGTGTGAAGACAGAATGACCTAAAATCCCCAATGATATTAAGGAGTAACTCAGAATTACCTACTATGAGCTGATACCATTGGTTTGGTTGCCTTAGTTTTTTTTTTTTTTTTTGAGACAGGGTTTCTTTCTTTGTGTAGCTTTGGCTGTCCTGGAACTCACTCTGAAGACCAGGCTGGCCTCGAACTCAGAGATCCACCTGCCTCTGCCTCCAAGTGCTAGGATTAAAGGTGCGTGCCACCACCCCACCGGGCTCAGCTGTTGCTTCTTAAAAACCCAAGCAAGCAAACATCCCCATGTGTTTAATCCATTGTAACCAAGTTACTCTTCTGTGTGATGGGATGCACAGTTAACAGAGATGCTCTCAAGGCATTCACGTGCTGAGACAGTAAATAGACGCTAAGGGCTGAAGTCCCTTGAAACAGTGTTGCTCATCTGGGGGACCTTGTGGGAAAGGCAGACTTTGAGTCTGTAGGTCATCCCTATGGCCTGAGATTGTGCATGCCTCACAAGCTTGTGGCTAATTCTGAGGGGCTATATCCTAAGCCACACTTGGGAAAGCAAAGATGTGGAAAGACATCCTACAGACATCATTTCTTCACAGACTTCTTATTCAGGAAAAAAAAAAGACTCCATGAATTTTCAACAATTGGTTTGTTTTTTATTAGAATATCATTTTTGAGACAAAAAGCAGTTCGTTTCATTCAGCAAAATAAAATTTAACAAATTCATTTAAATAAAGTAAATTCCAGAGTCTGTCATTTTCATTTTCTTAGCTACTTGCTTTTCTGTGCCCTTTGGAGTATGGAGCTGCTAGCCTAGGGTTCTTTCCAAGGTCATACAACCATAAGAGAAGGAACTCTTACAGGTAAAATTTGAATGACTCAAATTCGCCCGTGTTCTCATTTAGCCACCAGTGTATTAAATAAAACAGAAGAAAAAGCACACAGGGAAGTGGACTCGGGAGGTGGTTTCCCCTGCCTGTTCTGTTATCTTTTCAGTAGAAGCTTGGCATGCATTGTGCCCTGCTACCAGAAGATGATGGTCAAAAGCAAACAAAAGAAGTTTTCCCACATCATCATCTTTCATTAAAATCCCAAGAGAACTGCAAGCCACGCCCCTTCCCCAGTCAAGCTTTACACAGAACTGCATTTAGCATCCTGTTATTTTTGTTTTTTTAGTTATATACATTAAACACACACACACACACACACACACACACACACACACACACACACACTGTGTTAAATAGCAGGGCGCAAACAATGGGGCATTCAACACTGCAGTGAAACATCCAAGCAGCCTGGTTACGCTGAGGCAAGGAGGGACAGGTGGAGTTCACGGAGCACGCGGCAGGTGCCCAGCTGCCTAGTCCGTGACAGATCTGCATTCCGAGGGCAAGCCTTCTGCCTGCCGCCACTGAGCCAGGCGCTGCTTAAACCATTTCTGAAAGAGAGAAATGTGAAGCATTTTCTGTCACATACTGAAAAAGTCAAAATGTCTATATCACTCCTCAGGGTACCCTGTGGGGCCCAACTGGGAAGCAAAGGATGTGAGGATGGTTCTGTCACCATGACACCAAACTTCCTTGCCTCAGGAACTCTGCACACGCCAAAGTCTTCATCTGTCTCTCCCTCCCTCTTCCCCGCCCCCACCGTCATATCTCATCCTAATCACCCTAAGCAGGACCACTCTATTCTTTTCTGTGCTGGTATTTTGCTAACATCATAGGACTTCCACCATCTATGGTTACTTTAATTGCTTGCATACACACTCTTCTAGAACGTAAGATCCATGAACGCACAGGCTGTCTTCATCTTCTCGTAGTTGTATCTTAACCTCTTAACACAAAGTCTCAAGATGTAACCGATTAGTCAAGGTTTATGGGGTAAATAAAAGGAACTGAAATAGCTCCTTGATGCCCCTGAAGATTTCTAGTCTCTGGGTTTGATAGTTCATGATGGGTCGTGATGTCAGCATGGGCTTTGTTCATCAGTACCATCCTGGTAAATTTTTGTTCAGTAAACGGCTGGTAGCTAAGCACTAGGCAACTTTGGACCAGTGCTCCTTAAGAATCCATGTTAAGCAGAGAGAGAGAGAAGTGCAGTGGGTTGACCCATGACTCAGAATTGTCCGGCTCAGGGTCACCTGAATATGTACCCCTTACCGATGTCAACATCAATTTTGGGGAGGTCTCAATCAGATGCTTCTAGAATGGTACTAAGGGAGGCCTAAGACATTTCTGTAAGCTGTAAAGTGGTGTGGCACACACTCAACCAATCAATCGGCTACCTAACAATGTTGCTTTGGATTGAGAGCCCCGAGGGTGATGGGATTAGGAGAACTGTGCCAGGGAATAAGACTAGAGCTGAACCAGGAGGTCAGCTGGAAACTGGGATTTAAAGAAACCAACTTGGAAGAGGCCCTGTTGAGGAAACAGAAGTAGCCGGCTCCTCTCCTCCAGGAAGAGCTGATGAGACCTTGAGCCTGGCATCCCAGGGGTCACAGAGTACATCAATAACGGTCAGATTACATAGTTCTGGTCTAGTTGGTCAAGTTGCTAGGGGAGGTGACAGTGCAGGCACAGCTAATAGTCACCTCTACTGTCATCAACTAGCTGCAAGAAGCTCCCTAAGAATAGTGCCAGTCACTCAGCTCATCTGTAAGGTAAGCTTTGGCAGCCTTTAGCATCCTTTGTGAGCTTCCTAAGGTTTACCTAGTCTAGGGGTAAGGACGTGGAAGGGCAGGAAGGATGTAGAGGCAACGGTACTGTAATACAGCAGCACTGGGGGTGCCCTGACAGAGGTGGTCTGGTGGGAAACGGCTGTTCAGCATTCCTTTCAGCCCCACGATAAGTAGGCTGGGCCTTACTGGAGAAGAGCTGGTCTCTCCTGAGAGCTAAGGAGCCAGAGGAGAGTTGAGTGTAAGCCCAAGAAAAGAATGTGAACCACAGCCCAGCATGGTGGCGCAAGCCTTTAATCCCAGCACTCGGGAGGCAGAGGCAGGCGGATCTCTGTGAGTTCAAAACCAGCCTGGTCTACAAAGCGAATCCAGGACAGCCAGGGCTACAGAAAGAAACACTGTCTCAAAAGGAGAGGGAGGAGGAGGAAGAGGAGAAGGAGGAGGGGGAGGAGGAGGAGGGGAGAGGGAGGAGAGGGAGAAGGAGGAAGAGGAGGAGGAGAAGAAGAAGAAGGAAAAGAACCACCACCGCAGGACAGAAGAGTCTCTAAAAAGTGAGTGCTGGGCCAGACTGTCACTCAGGAAATTGCTTGAGGCTCCGGGACTAAGAAAGGCTGCCAGCAACACTTAGTGGGTCGAGCATGGACTGTGTCAGGATTCACTCTAGCCACCTGCAGAGTTTACCTACTGAGGCTCAGCCTGACCCCAGCACCAGGAGCAGTTGTCTCTCCTCCCTTATCAGGGGCGGCAGCCCAGAAAAGCAACAGGAAGCCAAGGGGTCCGAGCATCAGAGGAAAGCATTCTCTTCGGGACTTGCAACCTAGAGCCCTCATTTCACTCTTGGGAATCACCATTCTTTTTTCCCGTTTCTTACCCTGTTATTGCTTTTGAAACAGGCCCATGTAGCACAAGCTAGCCTTGACCTCATTATGCATCTTGGAGACCTTGAACCTTTGGGCTTCCTGCTTCTATATCCCAAACACTGGGGCTACAGGGGTTCATGGTGCCTGGTTTATCTGAACCTGGAACCCATGGCTTGTGCATGCTAGGCAAGCACCCTACTGAATGGGCCCCATCCCCATGGGCATCACTAACGTCAAGAAGAGGGTGCTCACATGACGGGATTGTGAAGAGTGGGCACATTTTCTTCTTTTAATCTGTGTTTGTGTGTGTTCAGTCAAGCCTGGGTCTGGTTAGAGAGCAGCATGCGTCAGCTTCATTAATGAGCTAACCGTGGGGGTTTTTCAAAGCTGCAAGTGCTGATTAAATAGCATTTCCAGAGACTAGAGCTTGAATAAGCAGCAGCATTTTAAAGACTAATTAAAACAGGAGAGAGAGAGAAAAAAAAAACCTCACTTTCTATCAGGACTCATTTAAGACAAAGTGGTTCAGCTGGCCTCATTCAAAAGCGCCACCCGCATCTTCGAGCACAGAACGCTGTCTGCCCTCAACATCATTACCCCAAATAGCTTTGACCTGGACCATATTTGGGAATTTGCAAGGTACACTCCAAACGCTTAACAAATGGAGGCCTGGTACTGAGGGATGGGTAGAGGTGCAAGAAAAGCTCGTTGCTTTCTGAAGGTATATTTCTTGTCAGTAGAGAGTATACATGGTAATTCAGTCCAGCAGCTGCTGCTAACGAAGCGCACTCTTGCTAGCTTCTTTCCCGTCTAGCCCTGGGTCTTGTAGCACTGACTCCTGTAAATCCTAATTTTCCACCTGGCTTTGTGTGTGTGTGTCTCTCTCCCCTTTGTTGCAGCCATCCCCTGGGAAAGATATCTACCCCCTGCTGCCCTCATTACCCCTCCTCACTAATGGACATTTCTTTACTCTGAGTGAACAGATGATAATTGGACCTTAGGGTTGGGAGGGGTTGGGGCCAAACATTGTTCTTGTCCTCCTTTCTAACAACTAGCATTTCATTCTCTTCAGAGGGAGGCCTCTAGAGGTCTTATCCCACCGATAAACATGCAGCAACTGAAAACACTGGATTCTGGGAACAAGTCCAGAACAGCAAAAAGAGATTTAAAAAAAAAAAAAAAACACTGGGAACTTCTTCAAGAAACACTGCCAACTACACTGTACGTAAGTGTGTGTGTGTGTGCCCCAGAGGGTGTGTATGAAGAGTATTGTATTATCATCGCAGCCTCTCAGGGTGAAAACCAAGGAGTGTTCCTAGCCCCCTTCACATGGACTTTCAGACCATAAAAGACGCAGGGAATGGGATTCTGTGGGGTTTTCTTTAACTTAAATTTCACTTAACTTAAATACACACAGTACTAGTAATGAGGAAAAACTCCTTTGAGGACCCCAATTTAAGTGCAATTTAAGAAGGTCTCTGACTCAGAGGCTCTCTCACTGCCCACTGAGTTCCTGCAGGTACCTTCCCATAGCAGAGAATTTGGTTCGATAGTGAGGCTGCTACACGGAGGTCTGCAGTTGCACTTGTGACTCACAAACATGATGACTGGCTTTTCACACCATTTTCTGAGATGTGCCTCCCTCAAACCTTATTAGGATGTTGGTATTTTACCCATTTTGTGTAGAGTGAGGGGGAGAAAAGAAAAACAGGTCTATAAAAGTCCCTGGCCAGACTGCTTCTGCCTCTAGTCTTTGTCACCTTTGCCAAGTGTCAACAGTATGAATAGGCAACTCTCTCTCAAGTGTGCATCATGTGTATTTCTTTTTTTACTTATACAATACTTGTTTTAGGGAGGAATGTGATGCTGGGTGTTGTGATGCCTCAACAGCTAGCAGGCTGAGGCAGGAGGATTGTGAGTTCATGGCCAGCTTGGACTGACAAAGGAAATACTGTCTATATCACACTCTAAAAGGGGGCGAGGGACATGTCAGGGTAGATTCTGGCCTACGTGATGAATATCATTTTGGCTGGGAAAGGACCACACTAGTAAAGAAGAGAGGCTGGGCTGTGCTGACAGCGGATATCACACATGGCTGAGAACCAGCAACCAGAGTTCTATTAAGCAGCCTTAAAGATCCAATGAATGCAATTGTCTTATGTTTGCAATCTCATCACTGGACTCAGTATCTGCCAAAGGCATGTTTCCTTTAGTAGAAGACATCTTTCAAACTGTAAACATCAAAGAAGATTATGAATCACTTTCATATGTGCCAGTGCACATGAAGGTGGTGTGTGGAGCGGGAAGAGGACGGGGGATGGGCCCCAGGCCAACAAGAAATGACAGGGCAAGCAGAAGCCTGGGTCCTGAAACTCGCTATGCTCTGGGTTCTAGGTACTTCTCTGCAGGCCTAGACAGGAAGATAAGAGGGTAAGCTGAGCTGCAGCAGGCCTCTGGAGGAAAAAGGTGTTGGCCCACGGCAGGAAGAGGAAGCCAGGCCCTCCCATGAGGCTGACTCACCCACACCCACTCTTGTCAGGCCCGCCGCACCATTTCTTCATTTGAGGATGGCAGAAGAGGCAAGACTGAAGAGCTACCCTGGGCAGACACCCCTGCCGCACAGATTTCTGCATTGGATGATCTCTAAAAGGCAAATGCCCTTTCTCCCAGCCCCCACTAGATTTCACTGACATTCTCTAATAGCAGGTAAGATTAGCAACCGATAAAAGGACCATTGCTTAATGCACGAGTAAACTGATCTTTCTGTCCTCCCTTCCCCTACCGCCCCCTACAGTTGTTTCTAACCTCTGTGCAGGAACAGCTAGAGGCTAGCATTGAGACCAGGATAGAGGCCCAGAGTTTACAACACGAAACCATACTGCTCTGGCTGGAGTTTGGGCCACTTAAACTTTCTATGCATCAGTTCCTTTGCTGTGCTTTCTCTCTTAAGACAGGGACAGAGTAAGTGGCGGTACACTCAGCCAGTGCCCGAAACAATACATGGCAAGTATCTATCACTCCAAAGGTCAGCATGGGGCTGGTGGCATAGCCCAGTGGTACAGCGTTGCTTAGCGTGGTCAAGACTCTCCCAGCTTTGATCTCCAGCACCACACATTCACACATGATGGTGAGTAACAGAGAAACAAGACTCTTCTATCTCACAGACTTGGAGGCTGAAAGAGGGTTAGATCCCTGGTTGGTACTGTGTCCTCGATATATATTTAGCCCAGTTCTTAAAACATGAGACATCTTTATGATCCTTAAATGTAGCGTGGGTTTTAAAATGCTAATACTCCCAACAGCTTGCCTTTTCATGTGTCGCAAGAAATAGGAGTTGGGTTACAATAGATCATCTTCTGTTGGGTTCTGATTCTGGTTAGATAGCCTTTCTGTTTGATCTGGGCCGGAGAGGATTATCTCGGAGTAAATTCTCCAAGTTACCCCGGTTTAGTAAGGATCATCTGGGACTTAGGGCTCAGGACCCCAGAGAGCAGTCATTACAAGCTTTTAAGCTTCAGCTGAGCAGGGTAAAGAGAGGACAAAGCCCCTTCCCCCTCCAGTCTATTAACTGGGAGGGATAAGAACATCCCAGGTTCAGAGTAGAGAGGTGCAAGGTGCTTTGAAAGAGGCAGGATCGGCTCCCAAATAGTTTATCATGAAGAACAAATCTCATCTTTCCGTGACCAAAGGGACCAAAGGGAAGTCAGAGTTTAGACCGGATTGGAGGGAAAGTTAGCCAACACTGCGCCAGGCGGTACTTCGATCTAAGCAATTTTCAGGATAATGGGATTTTACAAATAGACAATTATCATCGTGCTAGGGAGTCGTATGCTGCGGCCCTAGCGTCAGAGTGCTACCTTCTTGGAAAACTCCAGAGAAAGACTCTAAGCCTCAGAATCAGAGGATTAGTAAAAAAAACAACAACAAAAAACAAAACAAAACAAAAAAAAAACCAACAACAACAAAACCCGAACCAGAGGATAGCAAAGTGCCCGTTAGGTGCATCACCACGAAGTGGCGGGAAGAGTAGCTTAATGACCCTGGTAGGTCCAGTCCCCGGTCTCCGAACGTCCTCCCCACTCCGACCCCACCCCACCCCCGGCCGAATAGAAAGCTGATCGCTCCAAAGTCCCCGCAAACTGTGACACCCTGGATGTGAGTAAGCCTTCCTGAAGCTCTCCAACGCAGAGGGATGAGTTACTGAGCTGGGAAACCGAAAGGAGTGCGGACGAGATGCTCCCACCACCGAAGGAGAAAGCATGAACCCGGCTCCGGGAGGCAGAGGAAAGCCAGAAGGAGGGTGGCAGTGGGATGGAGTTGGGGTGGAGGCGGACTGGGCGCCCAGGGAATTGAGGAGTGATGCAGGGACTGGGGTCCATATGATGGAGGCCAGCAGGAGGCACGGGGACTCCACACCAGTCCCCGAGAATGCTCTAGGATTGGGGACTCACCTGCGTCTCCTCCTCCGTGAGGCCCGCCTCGGCTGCGATGAGGCACAGCGTGGTGGGGTCCGGGTGCTTGTTGACCTTGTTGAAGTTGTACTCCAGGATCTCCACCTGGTCCTCCGTGGGGCCACTCGCAGTCTCCGCCGACATGGTTCGGGTGCGTCTGCGAAGGAAGCAAAAGTCCCCCGTAAGCGAGTCCGCCTGTCCCCTCCCGCCCGCGCTGCGGGCTGCAGAGCTCGCGGGCGCCCTCCCTGGAACCGTCCCCAACCTGGCCTAGGACGGAAAAGAGGAAGAAGACACCTCGCGGCTGCCACTACGAAAGGACAGTAAAGGAAGCACCTAAAAAGCTGCCTCCGGTGATCTGGTGCTGCCCGGGGAACTGAGGACACACGAGGGGCTGGGCTCCTGGGCCGTGGGCACGCCTCCCGGGCCGCCGCCACACCCCTCCTCGGCTGCGGGCTAGCACGTGCGGGCCTCACTAGGGAGCACTGGACACTGCACACTTTCAGGGAAGAGATGCCCACGGCACAAATTGGGGAGTGGAGGCCACACTTCTTAAAAAAAAAAAAAAAAAAAGAGTTAACACTTTTTTCCTGATCACAAAATAACACGTACCGTAGAAAGTCTGAAGCACATTAAAATCACAGAGGTGAATTCAGATTGCCCACATAGTCACAAATAACACCTATAAAATTTTAGATGACACGTTAAGGCTCTTTCCAATGTACAGAGAGGGAAATGGAAGGACAGAGATAATCGGGTAAAACAGAGTGGAGGAGGCTGAGCCACGTGCATGCCGGGGGTGGGGGTGGGGTGGGGAGGTGGGGGGTTGGAGCTGTCGCTGAACCCCAGATTTGCTATCTATTGCCTGCCCTCCATCCCAAGAGGCCACCTTACTGTGTTCTCCTGTTTGGGAGTGATATCTTCCCAAACCTGCCCAATTAAGCAGGATCGAAATCAACTGTCATAGGAAACTAGGTCCACCTCCGGCTGCAAGGTCTCTTGCAGGTCTTCACTTTAAAGACAAAAGTTGCTCTGACCTTCCTGCGGTGTTCCCCGTCACACCTAAGCAGCTTCAGACTTGGGGCTAAGAAAACTAGCAGCCCCCTACGCCCCCCAGTTAAGACTGCGGAGGTAGAGAAAGTTGATCTTCGAGATTCTCTTGGCTGTAGATTCCTCACAGGCTTGCTGACGTAAGAGCCAAGCAGAAGTACGGGGAATCACCCTGGTTTGTTGCCTTAAGAAACAATTGCAAAAATCCCGAGCAGATTCCTGAGCAGGTTTGATGTGGGTTGGGCCTGGGGGTGAGCTACCTGGATAAGGCGCTCACTGCTCACAACCTTTTCACCTGTGACTTACACTTCCTACTTGCTAAGTACGTATCTTTACCTCTCCTCCAGTTGCCTTGAAGAGATTTACAACGCGACCAGAAGCTTTGCAACTACGTGAGACTGGGGCTCTAATCATTTGCCGAGTCACCGTCAAATCACTTTCAGGGAACTAGATGTTTCTTAAGTTAAAAACTGTACCAAGGATCCCTGTCTCTGTACCAAGGCAACAGGGGCCCACGAGGGCAGAAATACCTTTTCTGTTAGTACCCGTCCTCCCTTTTTATGACACACACTCTCTGGAGAAGTCATCACACTGGGTCAAAGGACCCAGGGCTTTGCCAGAACTTTATGGTGCAAATACTGAGCACTGGCTCCAGGCCGGGGCTCTGCTAGCCCCCTTTTGGCAAGCCAGGTTAGTGGGAGAGACTTAGGAGGGTTAACAGTGTGGATGCAGGAAGGGGCTTGTTGACATTTTTAAGGGGTGTGTTTCCAGTCAGATGTTAATCCCAGCCTAAGCTGCCCCACTGTCCAAACTGTCAACTTAAAGAATACAGCAGCGGTGATGGCTGCCTCTGGTTTTATTTCTTGCCCTGGAGAGGTTTCCGCCCAGCTCAATTGATAAAGCCATGCTGGTTCTTCCACCAGAACCTCGGGGCCTTGAAAAATATCACACTGCAGAACCTGACTCAGACATGCTTTCCTGTCTTTTTGTAACTACTGATATATAACTGATTGGCTGGTGATGCTGCTTTGTGGAATCAAGCGCGTTTTGTTTTATTAGATGTCTGTGGCTTTCTGTTACCAAACTGTGTGGGGTTATACAGGAGAGGTCCTGGTTGACTTTAAAGGACTCCTAGGCTGAGTCGGCAAAGACCATCAGCCTTGGTTAGCTGCTAAGGAGATTGTGGGAGGGCCCTTCGACAGCACCTAGCTCCCCAAGGGACACTAAGCAAGTGCACTTGGCTTCTAGCTACAGGGATGAAACCATTAGATTTGTTTGTTGCCGCTGTGCAGAGCTCAGGCTCTATTATTTCAACCCTCCCTGGTTGGCAAACATTTGCTGTTAGCCTTGTTTCTTTCTCTCTCTCTTACTGTATAAATCAAACTGCCCTGGTAATGTTGACCTTGTAAAGGTTCTCACCTGTTTCCAGTCAGGAAATAAGGAAACTGTTGAGAAGTTTCTCTGAAGATAGTCTAAACAATTTCAGATACAAAAAAAACCTAAGAACTATTTTGAAGCCATTTAAACTTGAATCTTGACCCCAACTTTTACTGCTGCGGTTGTTCACATCTTATGAAACACTTTGAAGAGTAGTCTGTCCTGTCACTGTATTTTTCTTTTGTGGTTGGGGAAGCCACATTGCACAAGCCTTTTTGAGAGGTTAAATGAAAACAGCTGGCTTTTTTCCCCCTATATCAGTGGTTCAAACGGCTTTATAGCCCATGGTCCTTTGCTTTGAGTCTATCTACCTGTATTAACTAGCTCACTCAAAGTGCTACAAATTCGTAAGCATTGGCTACCTTATTAAACACCCTCTTCCTCTCCTAGAACCATGACTTCTCTGTAATGCTACTAATACCCAATCAAGAGAGAAAGAAATTCCCCCCATCAACCTACTCCAGTGGTAGATTCTTTTTCTTTTTCTTTCTTTCTTTTTTTTCCTTCCTAAAGCAGGGTCTCAGGCTTGCTACATAGTCGCTAATGATTTTGATTTTCTGAGCCTCCTGCCTCCACCTTGCACTATGTCTAGGCCTACTCCGCACCTGCACCTCTGGAATGAGACATGGAGAGGAGTGTTTCAACTATTGTCATATCTTGCAATTTAATTACTGAAATTAACTGTAAGCGGTTAGAAATTCCTGTGATGTAGCTACCTGTTCTTGGCTATGTGTCATCTCAACATTTAAGTAGATGGTAAGCTGAGATGAATTTAGGGAAGTAAGTTAGAAAGATCAGTTTTAATTTTTAAGAATAATTTTATTTCTTCGGCAGTGCCAGGAGTTGCAGACACACTCTCATGCCCACCTTCTGAAGCCCCATGAAGGGAGTTCTTTAGAGCGATTATGAGGTCTGGACCTCCTGGCTTACATGATGTGCAACTGTTTCTCTTTACAGGGTAAAAGCAACATCTTCTCCCAAAGTTCTCCAGGAAAACTCCCCTTTGAGTTGCAACAATGTCCCACCTCTCTGCCGCCTCACCACCACGTGCACTGTCAACCTTAATTTTTGCCAGAAGCTGTGAGCTCTTGTCTATCTAAACCTCTTTGACCTATTTTCATCCCCAGCTTGTGTGACCTCGTAGGTTTAAAGGCCCATCTGATTACTACTTACTGTGTAAAAGTATTTCCTGTTTCAGCCCGGAATGGGATTTGAAGTATTTTCTTTTTTTAGGGTTTAGACTTTGTCTCCAAGCTAGCTGAGTTGCTTTCACTGGTGACCAGAAGAATGATGAAAAATGGCTGGAAAGCTAGTTACGAGGGAACTCTTCCCTGTAGCATATATGACTAAAAGTAAGACTTCCAGAGCTCTTGGAAGTCAGGACTTGACTTTGCACTTACAAAATGAGTTAGTAAATTACCACATGCAATGAGCAAATATCAGGCCCTAGATGGACACTAAGGGACAGGTGGGAAGGGGAAGGACAGAAAGTGGGGAGAGACTATTAGACTGGACTGCAGGATGGTCATCATGTGCTGAGCCCTGGTTTTTCTGTCATTTTAGTTTTACTCAAAACCCCCTTTCTGAAACCATAGTGGGATTGGTTTTGTTTTGCAGTCAAGAAACTGTAACTTGTCTAATTGGCTTGTCTGCAGGGTCAGGGGAGTGGGGGGCGGGGGGCTGAAAACTTTGCCTTTTATTTAGCTAGATGGAGAAACGTCAGTTTATCATTTTGTGAGCATCAAGGTTAATGTATGCCCCCATATTACGCTGTATGGATGTCACAAATTCCAGGCTAGCACTGAATCATGCATCTGCCTCTTTGGCTGTAACATAGTCCTCCGCCACCTTTAGTGAAGAATTGGTGTCCTAAGGACTGAAGATGCTTGCCAACATGGCTTGGGCCATTGCTGACTTTCTGTGGTGGCCCCAGCCTCACTCCCTTGGCCTCTGGGTGACACTCATGCAGACTTCTCTTTTTAAAACCCTTGTGTTTCCTTGACATTAATCAACAGAGGCAACCGAATGCACCCCTTTAGAGCTTCATACTGGCACCATTTGACAGATGGAGAAGTTGAAGTTCAGGTCACTTGGGGATCTTGTCCAAGTATACCCTGTAAGATTGGAGATCTTCACTCTTGACCAGTGCAACAGCTACAACACAGGCAGAACCGCTAACTCACACTGACAGGCACGCATGCACACTATTCTAGAACATGCTTTCTATGACTCAAGACTGAGAGACTGAAATGCCTCCTTCGTCTGAATCCATGCTATTCTAGATGGTTGCTGGTGACCACACCAAGAGCCTCGTCCCTGCAAGGTATACCACACAGAGGTGACAGCGTGCTGGGGATCTGATATTTTGGACTTGCCACAGAGTTGGCCGTCTGTCATTGGGTAACCCAGGTCTTAAAAATATAAGTGCTGCCTTTTTCTTTCTTAGTTCTGCATTTTCCGAGCTTTCATAAAGGCCCTGTGCTCTTCCTGATTCAGCTTGCTGCTTCCCAATATTTCTTAATTTATGTTTCCTTTCTTCTTGCCTTAGAAATCCTGCTGCTCTAAGAAATATAGCAGAATTGAGAACAAAATAGGAAGATGACTCTGTTGGGAAAGTGTCTGCTGCCAAGTGTGAGGACTTGAGTTCAAATCCCCAGAATCCATATAAAAAGCCAGATGTTGTGGTACATACTTGTAATCCTGGCAATGGCAAGATGGGGGGGGGGACGGTGTGGAAACAGGCAGAACCCTATAGGCTTGCTCTCCCGCTAGTCTACTCTACTTGCTGAAGTTCTAGGCCTGTGAGTACACCATCTCAAAGACAAGACAGGAATTACCCAAAGAATATAACTTGAGATTGTCCTCTGACCCCCACATGTGTGTATGAGGGCACACATACTTGTACTCACACATGAACATGCACATACACATCTGTGCAGATGTACACACACACACACACACACACACACACACACACACACACACACTGGAGTTAATATAGTAAAAAAAATTAAATACTTTGAAATCTCAAGTTCTAAGCACTGGAAAGCTCGCCTTGCTCACCCCTATAAAGAGGAGATACAGCGTTACACACCTCACCCGACTCAGTGTTGGGCTAACCTCCCGTGCTGTGTTCGAAGGCATTGCGCACAACTCTGAAGTGCTTCTTGCGTGGTATGCCACCACTCTCTAACTGGATGGAAACTAAGGGTTCAGCAAGCTATCCATCTCCTGCTCGGACACCTGGAGAGAGCTGTTTCTACGGTTCACTTTCTCTGGGTTACAGTCTGTCTTCTTCAGTCTTTCTGGAATGGTAAAGTCCAGTGGTGGAAATGAGAGCCCTTCCTTCAAAAATCAAAAGTTGTGGGTGCAGCTTCATTGTGAGGAGATGTTGATGGAAGATCTGGACACTGTCAAGTCAGATGCTGTGGGTGCAGCTTCATTGTGAGGAGATGTTGATGGAAGATCTGGACACTGTCAAGTGGGGTGAGGACCCCTCACCTTCTGTTGGTTACACGTTGGTTTGTCTTTTGGTGTTGATACTTTTACTTTTAAAAAAAAACTTCAGCTCATTTCTCCCCACTGTTCCCTTGCTTTCTTTTTCTTCCCTTTTATTAATGAGGCTGTATGCATAGGATGGAAGAAGGGTGGGGGTGGGGGGCCAGATAAAAATAGGGGGGCCTATTGACCTAAGTTCTATCCCCAGGCTCCATTTCTTACCCCAAAGGCTGATGCATTGACATGCATCTGTAATTCCAATAGTTCTATGGCAAGATGTTAAATGGGGACGGAGCATCACTTGGATACTTCAAATCGCAAGTCTCTTAAGTGACAGAGTGGAGCCTTGAACCCAGAAAGCCTGGCTTCTCCATCCACACTAACCTCTGTTTGTTTTTGTTTTTGTTTTCCGAGACAGGGTTTCTCCGAGTAGCCTTGGCTGTCCTGGACTCACTTTGTAGACCAGGCTAGCCTGGAACTCACAGCGGTCAGCCTGCCTCTGCCTCCCAAGTGCTGGGATTAAAGGCGTGCGTCACCACGCCCAGCCACAATCCACAGTAATCTTAACTACCACACCACATGCGCACAGTGCCGAGCAGCCGAGTGAACAGATGACCCTTGTTGGGTGGTTGTGTAGAAGGCAAAGCAGGACTGAGTGAGGCTGCAGGACCTGAAGGGAGGCAACGCCCCATCTGCCTGTGGCATGTTTCTTAACTTTGGCAACCAGACACAGCTTTGACCCAGCCCAGTGATGGGCAGGGAAAATCGGCTCACACCACCAGCTAGGTTGGCTCTTCTACCTCACGTGCTCCTCTCTCATTGGTGCAGACATGGCTGAAAGATGCCACTGGTGAAGAACATGGCGTACAAATGGGAACAAGTTGCTGCAGTCAACAGAACAGAGTGCACCACACCGCTTGCCTTTGATGAGAGCGGCTCGGCTTTGTTGCTGCCACTTCATCCCTAGGTCGTACATTCTTATCGAATCGATAGAGGAAGTTTCTGACGTTTATGTTGCAATGGTTTAGATTTTTCTTCATCCTCTCCAGGAAACAGGAAGATGTTATGAAAAGCTGCCGGAGCGGTGGGTGTCTGGGAATGACTTCCAGCCGTGAGCCCGTCGTTAGCTGACCCTTAACATACAGTTCTTCTCACAGACACCGAGTTCTTTCCATCGAGAGCCTGCTGCCTGCCTAGCTGTTTCCATCTTGTATGTGAAGCACCGAAGGATAGTGAAAAATCACAATAAAGCTTTAGGCTCCTCTGAGAGTGCTGTGAAACATGTGGTGAGTTCAGCCAATCTTTTTGGAACTAAATAGGCGACAGAGAGAGAGAGAGAGAGAGAGAGAGAGAGAGGGAGATCTGCACATGTAAGCAGTCTGCCTTTTACAACGATGTTCATGAACTCAGAAAAGCTTTCTCGGGAAGGAATATGAGCTGAGGGTAGACTCCCAGGCTGACTCACAACAGGGGGCAGAGCTTTAAAAAAAAAAAAGCACTGTATGGTTGCAACTATCAAAGAAAATTAGCCTGTTGATCTGCTCCCCTGTGACGCCATTCACTTATTTGGAAAAGCAAATGCTTTTCTAAAAAGTCCATTTTAATTAAAAGCTGGCTTGGGAAATGAGGTTTTGGTAGAGATATTGATGGGACTTGCAAGACACTTTTGAAGATTTGGGGGTTTATAGCACAATTGTGATGAGACCAGTAGCTAGACTTGGCCCCCGGAACGTTGCCCGGTGTTTTGTGGATTCTGATTGGAATTTGTTTTCGCTTCAAGAAGTATCCCTTCCTTCCTCCTGACAGAAAAATAACCATTAAGGCTGTGCTGCGTCATGAATGGGATAAAGAGGGACAGAGGAGGAAGAGCGTGGATACAGGCTGCCTGAGACGTGGCTAATTATGCTATTAGTAGTAGGTGCTAATGAAAAGGCCAGGACTCTTTGTATTTTCCTCTCCTTCTCATCCTATCCAAGACATCCAAGAGACGGGCACAAGTTACAGCTCTGTGTCACTTTCTTTTAGCAAGCCCCCAAGTGGCACTATCAGATAAGGGCAAGCTAGCCTCAGTGAGGGTTCATGGCAACTCGAGAAAAGCAGACACCAGGGCTTTTGATTCTGTAGCACTCATTACAGAGAGAGGCATCTGGATCGGAGAGATTGTAGAAGACACATTTCAATCCTTCTCACCGAGTGAAAAGAGTAACTAGTAAGGAATGGTGGGCAGGACACTGGCAGGGAGCCAGAGATCAGTTCCATGTCAAACTCCACTGCCCACCTCCCCACACCCCAGGTCCTCATAGGACCTTGGGCTACGTCCTTTAACTTATTTGAAACTTGGATCTCTTCACAGTACAGTGGGTCCGAAAACTCTGCTCCTTGTCTGTCCGCTCCAGCTGTGGCCAGTGATGATGATTCTTGTGAGACAGTTCGGAAGAGTGGAAGATGGCACACATTTCCACAGGACTATAATTATGTCTTCATCCACAAAAGGAAGGTTTGGGGCCAGGGGCTTCTGAGATGCTCTCTCTTCTGGGTTCCTGGTGATCTGCGTGGTATAGATTGCCAACGACCACAGTCTTTCTTAATGTTAGTTTACTATTGGAGCCACTGATGGGAGCAAGAGACCCAGTCTGAGGCCTACAGAGGCCTTGACTGGATGACTACACTGCACCAAACTCCTTTTCCAAAGAACTGCTGCATGGCCCATGAAACACTCTAACACCAGGTATCTTTTTTTAATATTCAGCCTGTGAAATTAAGGCAGCCATATAATTTGTCACCTAAGCTAGAACACTTATGTGTAAAAGGGATATTCTTAATAAGCACACCTCTACAATAGGGCACAGTGAACACATCCCAAGCCAACTAGGGCATCTGGTCCCCTTAGTAGCTATTGGATGTGTCCTTTAGGTATGGGGCCAGAGCGCCTATGGAGCTGTGTTTTTTTTTTTTGGATTAGCAAGATACAGGAAGCGTAAGACTGAAGATCTGCAGTTAAAGGTAAGTTGATGTTCCATGGCTGCTTCACATTTCCTGAGCGTTTGCTTCTTTTGGAGTTGACAGATATTTGTGCGGGAGGAAGAGGAAAGCTGGCTCGGGGTCTCTGCTTGCTGTGGGACTGAAAGCACTGTGTGCTAACACTTAGTAAATACAAATATCCATTACATCAAAGAGAGTTAGTCCTGCCTCCAAATATAAACAAAGGGCCCCAAAACATTTCATCCTGGAGGATCATACAGGCATCCTCAGGGAATTTCAGACCAGAGAATAAAAGAAGGGTGCTATCTGTAAAATATGCAAAATGATCAAATCTCATCTTTACAAATATTTGATATTTAACTCAACAGTTAGAGATTTTCATGAAACAAAATTCTCATATTTCCTAAAGAGAACCATTAAAGAAAAAAAAAATTGGTATGACCAAGTTTGGAAACAAATAAACAAATCAACTTTCTGTAGTTTGTAATGAAAAAAAAAATTGTCCCAAATACAACGAAATGTAAGCTAATGAATTTCTTTATATGTTTTCAAGTATGTTACTGAATTTGGTTGCTCATTTAATTCTCAAATTAAATTTGTTTATAAAATTATTAATTATCTTCATTAGATCAACAGCTTGCAATGTATTTGTCACATGAAAGTATAAAGACGACCAAACCGTAAAAGTGGTTGACAGAAATCATTTAGTAATTAAGAGATATAATAAAGGTAAGTTACACATGGACTATGGAGAATGAAATCGATAAGCCTGCCTTGTGTGCTGAAGCCATTTGGTCACTTTCAATTATTAAAAATTAGAGTGTCTTTCAGAAAACATTCTGTCTCATTGCTTGACGCTGGAAGTTGTTCTGCAATTTGTAATTCTGGGGGCATGTTGCCGTGATTTATTGGCTTATTCTGAGAATCTATGCTGGTTCCACGGTATTCTCACTCAAGCCAAAATTACATGGTAAGAATTAGTAGCTCGGGGCCCATGGTCTTGCAGATGGGAGGATAAGGGCTCAGCCCGCACTCCCTTAGGTCATTGCACTCTGCCTAAAGAGAGCAAGGATGCTTCTCCAGATAGTTTGTCCATTTTGAAAAGTCCAGGGAGGACTCTTTGGCAAATGGAGTTACGCCCTTGCCCAAGCACACTTTAATTATTACTTTATACGATCCAACTACTATCCTTATCTTATGACCATGGTTAGGCAACAAAAAAAGCAGCACACCACTAGCACCTTGTACAATGCTGAATTATGCCGAAGTCCACCTACCCAAGCTGCCTGTTGCCAGGATACTCAATTATATGGGTCTTACTTTGCCCCGCCCCCACCCCCCCACCCCCCGCACAATCGAGTTGTTTTTATGAACAGGTGTTCAGCCAGTTATATATAGTCTATATATAGAGGATATAAAACTAATTTGGTCTAGTCATTGACATCACAAAGGAACCTAAGAGGGCAGATACACTAGAAAGTTCTGCTTGGGTCAGAAGAGCATTTCTCTAGCCTTCGGACATGTAGCAGAAAGATGCTGGCTGGTGCTCCAAGAGGTCTTTAAGCTCTGTGATTTAATCTCCATTTGACTTTGGACAGCTCACACTTGGTGTGACCCTCCATAACTGGTTCTGCCATTGCTGTCACCCTACCTCAGCTATCCCATGACATTTTTGCAGGATTCAACGAGATATCTATGAACTACAAACTGTGAACACTATATAAAGGGGTTTGTGTGCATTGAGTCAATGAGGTTTTATTTTGGTTTGTGTGTATAGATGTTTTGCCTGAATGTCTCTCTGTACACCATGTGTGGACCTGGGGCCCAAAGAGGCCCCCCCAAAAGATTCAGATCTTCTGGAACTGGAGTTACAGACACTTGTGAGCCACCATGTGGGTCCTGGTGGGAATTGAACCTGTGTCCTTTGGAAGAGCAGCCAGTGACCTTAACCGCTAAGCCACCTCTCCAGCCAGTAGTTAATGAATGTTAATATAAGGCCAAATAGAATGAACAAATGAATAAACACATAACAACTGGAAGACTACTGGTGGTCAGTCTATTTCCTAGAACTTACCTATGTATCTGTTTTGCATATCCGGGGATACTTCATGGCATGCAATGTTCACTGCACAGTGGCCCACAACCATCCCTGACCTTGGACTTTTTCCTTGAAGGCCAAAGTGAGTAGCTAGCTGCTGGACCCCGTGCCTCCCAGCAGAAATGAAGTTTAGTCTTCTCTTAGCCAGCAGGTCCTCTTGCAGCTTCTTAACAGCTCTGGCCCTGAGGCTGTCCAATCATCAGTAAGCTCTTTTGAATCTGAACTCTGAACACAATTGAGTGAGCAAGTGACAGGGAGCCTCTTGGCCCCTCCACTCCTGCTTTGTAAGTTCCAGCATCCTCAAGCTACCCTCCTCCCTTCGCAAAGGATGAAGAGTGAGAGAAATGCTTAATGGACTGATAGGCGCTCCCAGCATCCCTTATTTTTTTTATATAACAGACTTCATTCCCAGCAGCTGGTACGCTAGGAAGTTGGACAGTGTGGAGGGGCCGTTTATGTAAATCTCCTTAGGGAGAAGCCACACAGGCAGGAAATGGAAACACATCAACAAAGTCTACACTATGTAAGCAGATCTGTGATGAGCTTAAGAATTCCAGGAAATTTCCATCCAGGTCCATCTAGATCTGTCTAGATCCAGTGGCCAGAGTAACTATCATCAGTTTCCTGCTTAGCGTTCTTAGATTAGAACCGACTTGGAGTTTTTTGTTTGTTTCCACCATATGAGGACAGGCCAGCTCACGTGTAAACAAACTGGCAGGGTTTTCATGTTTGGTCACATTTTACAAAAACTGCTGAAGTATCAGAAACATGGAAAACAGGTAAACCTAACATCTTTATTTTGGAAATCACTTCAATTGCAATAAGCTAGCAATTACCTGAAACAAACAAGAGTAACTCAACCTTGCGAGGAATAGCTCCTTAAGCCCCCTACACTTAGTCTGAATTTCTTTTTGTAAGGGTGATGTGAATAGCGGTTCTCTTTCTCTCAGTATAAGTATGGGGCTTCCTTCAGGGAACCTGAGTGCAGCAGATATAAGCTCAATGCTAAAAATCCCAGGGAAATTAACTTGCTCTCTTGAACTTGCATGGGTTTTATTCAAAGATGATCACATAATGTATTGCTCCAGCCAGGTGTTTTCAACAGGAAAGAGGCAGTTACTTATAATCCCCTTATAGGCCTTCAAGATGGCTCAGCAAGCAAGGGCATTTGCTGCCAAGCCTGACCATATGAGTTGGGTCCTCAGTATTCCTTACAGCAGGAGAGAACCAGCTCCAAGGTGTCTTCTTACCACACCACACACACACACACACACACACACACACACACACACACACACACACACACGCTGTGGAATGTGCACCCCCACCCCACAATAATATACATAAAAAAGAATACATTTTTAAAACCCAATTAAGGCTTTTAATCTTTGGGTCTGCCTTAAAATTGCATCTCAGCTAAGAAAACAGGTCCGCCATGCCTCTCTCTGAGCTCTGTGCCCAACTCTGCGGTCTGTGCTGGGGTCTGTGGGAGACTATTCAAGTCTTGCTGAGGATCAATGCAAGAACTTACTGGGCAACTGAAAGGCATGGGCAAACTTGCTCCTGCTTGGTCATATCTCACTCACTCCAAATTTCACACATGCCTGGGATTAACAACATTAGAACAGCAAACCTACAGCCCGGCACACTGGTGCCCTCCTGTACCCCTAGCACTCTGGGAGGCAGAGGCAGGCGGATCGCTGTGAGTTCAAGGCCAGCCTGGTCTACAAAGTGAGTCCAACACAGCCAAGGCTACCCAGAGAAACCCTACCTCAACAACAACAACAATAACAACAACAACAAAAACGAATGACAAACCTACACTGGGACTAACTGAAGTCCAAGGGCTGTGATCCAGGAGATTTTGCTATCTGAACTAGGAGGAATCTTTCATCTGCACAATGGGGCTTATCTGTCAAATCTGCTCCCCACTAGCGTGCCCTCGGCAAGCAGGCAAGAAGGTGGTCCTTCCACACTGGTTTTTAACCGATGGGCTGGTGCTCTGTGCATCCCACCAGGCCACATTTCTCCCCTCTGCTGCCCCATTCACTCAGCACTTTGGAAGACCCAGGAACTCATCGGTGTTTGAAAAAACTTAATCCAGGTTTACAGCACAGCCATTAAAAACAAGAGTCCAAGCGACCTTTGAAATAAGCTTTTCTACACAGAGCTTAGAAATATGGTGAAGAAGATGTGTTCAAAGAAACTCTTCAGAGGAAGAAACTCTGTCACTTCTACACAGGGGTTTTGCCAGCCATGTGAACCCATTGCTTGTCTAAAAGCTTTTTTTTTTTTCTTTCATGAACTCTAAATGGCAGGAAGCACTTTGGCTTCTACCTTGATGCTCACAGCCTAGTCTATTCTGAGAGGTTATTTTTCTGGGCTTCAGAGTAGAGTTTATCTTCACCTCTGTCCCTGGTCCTCCTTGAACAGAACTATCTAATTCAGAAAAGGCAATTTAGCAACACAGTCTTAGACAGTACCTCTAAGGTGAGACTGAAAACCTATAATCTTTGTATTCTTTTTTTTTAATGTATTTTTAAAGATTTTTTAAAAATTTATTATTATGTATACAATGTTCTGCCTGCATGTACACCTGCATGCCAGAAGAGGGCATCAGATCACATTATAGATGGTTGTGAGCTACCATGTGGTTGCTGGGAATTGAACTCAGGACCTCTCCACCTCTCCAGCCCAATCTTGATATTCTTTCTCTCAGTTGTTTGGAATTAATTCTGACGAGTAGGGATTATATATTTTTTACCTGAAAGTGATTTTCCTAATTGCTTGCTTTGAAATTAAAGTGATAATTATATTTATATAGCATTTCAAAGCTGGTGTTATGGCACAAGCCTATAATCTCAGGACTCAAGAGGTAGGGGCAGAGGATCATGAGTTCAAGGGCAGCCCCTGCTACTTATCAAAAGTGAGGCCAGCGGGGCTACTACACTAGACCCCAACTCAAACAAACAACAAAGCAACAACAGCAGCAAAAAAGAAAGAGAGAAAGAGAAAAACATTTCAAAGAACTCCCAGATAAGGTTATCTTGTTAGAAGCTATTTAATAACCCAGGGTTCATTAAGCAATTACGTCTATTAACATCAAACTTTGACTGGTTTGCCAAAGGTGGGTAAACAAATCTCTGAGGAGAGTGAGATGTCGGAACTAGCACAGATGGACACGATCTGAAACACAGGCAGTGAGTCAGGGCAGGCTGAGTGGGGCCCTGTGGCTCCATCACCACTCCCACACTAACACCTGCATCCACACAGGTGTGAGGAGGAAGGGAAAGACAGTAGGAATTGTACAAGTCAGGAAGACAAGTGTCACCCGCTCACGCTTTTGCCTGGGGCTGCCCTAACTCTATACTGATAGATAGAGCCTGCCTAGTGTCTCCTGGGGGGACCGCTAGAGGGGTGATGCAGGAGGATTGCTGTAAATTTGAAGCCAGCCTGGGTTTCAAAACTACCAAAAGGAAGGGAATATATCCATCAGCCCCAGATCCCATCTGTCTCTTGGTAACACCTCCCTACGCCCCCCAACACCCCCCAACACCCCCAATACCCCACCCCCACCCCCTGCAGGCCAAGCCTCTTCTCCCAGGCCACCTCTGACCTGCGTTATCCCACTAAAGATAAGTTCACATACAATCTATGCTTTTTGTTGTTGTTTTGTTTTGTTTTTTTGTTTTTCGAGACAGGATCTCTTTGTGTAGCCTTTGCTGCAGATCAGGCTGGCCTCGAACTCACAGCAATCTACCTGCCTCTGCCTCCCGAGTGCTAGGATTAAAGGCGTGTGCCACCACTCCCGGTCTAACCTATGTGGTCTTTAGCCACCCCTCTCATTACATACTTGTATCTTTCCTTGCTCCCAGGCCCCAAATCTTTGCTCATAGAACCCCCTTAATCACCACCAGCTTGACTGGAACAAGACCTTTACAAACATGGGACTCAGCTTCAGTTTGGTCATTAGCAGGTGGTGGGGGGGGGGGCGGTGCCTGCTGTGTTAAGCCCATCACTCCTGCCCTGCAGATCTGTTAGCTCCTTGATTAGTGGCTTTAAGCACCATAAAAACAAAAACAAAAACAAACAAAACAAAACAAGGCACAACTTTGATTTAGCACTCATGGTGCTTCAAGGTGTGTGATGGGAACTGAGTCCTCTTATTGGCTGTCTCGCGTGTGCACATGTGTGCACACACACGGACAGACAGTAATAAAGAAAAAGAGGTATCGACTTGTGAGTAAGGGTGGGAGGGATATGGGTGAGCTCAAGGGAGGGTAGCTAGGAGGGGTTAACTGGAGGGAAGAAAGGGGAAATGTGATAAAATTCTATCTCAAGTAAAAACATATTAAAAAATAAGAGAAATAAGACCTTAAAAATAAAGATGTATGTTGGCGTTAATCATAAGCCTAGTACCCAAGTGGATCTCTGTGAGTTTCCAGGTCAGCCTGGTCTACTCGAACAGTTCCAGGCCAACCAAAGCTACCTAATGGAACATGGTCCCCAAAAATGCTGCAGTGGGGATGATGGATGGGTTCATGGTGGATATTTGGGAAAGGTCCTGGAATCAAATCACACTCTAAAGCAGGGTCTTGCTCTGAAATTCTGCTAGCCTCAAACTCAGGGCAATTCTCCTGCCTCAGCCTACCAAGTGCTGAGACTATAGGCATATGCTTTCACCATAGGACTCCTGACCTAAACATAGGAACTACGTAATTGTCAGTTTCCCTCCTTAGTGCCCTACATGCATTTTCTCGGCAGGATGTTTAGTCCTCCAGGAGCTGTTTTCCCTCTTCCCTCCCATCTCCCCAGCCCATGTTTCCTCCAGTACCTGCCCCGGATTAGAAACGCTGTGCTGTGGGGAGCCGCATGGAACAGCTGGCATTTCTCCCCCTTTATCTAAAATATGTGATATGCTCTTGCTTCTATTTAATGATTCTTTCTCCTTGAATACTTGGACACCGCTTGAGCTCAAAAATCACAAAACTCTACTTTGTGAAAACACCAGAGTGCGGGCAGCGTTTCTTTTTTAATTCTAAACAGGATCGATGTTTCCATTATTGTAAATGCACAGAGAACAAGACATGGTAATATGTAGTCCTACAAGTTCGAAGTCCAGACACTACTTAATCCAGATATTCATTCCCCCTTACACCAAACACAAAATATATATCTAAAACACTATTACGTTTGACTGGTAGATACAAAGCTGAGATGGAGAACGGCAGCTATTGGTATTTAAATGATGAAATAATAAATAACAGTCACGCGGGTGATGCAAATGGAAACAAACAGACAAAACCAGTAAAACAATAACAAACCTCTATCTGCTTCTTCTCCGCTCCAAACTCATCACAATCTGGCACACACTTTGGAAAAGACCTGGTGCCCAGCCCTACTCTGACCCCACGCAAGGCGGGGCGCGAGGGGGGTAAGCATTTTCTCTTTTGTTTCCCCTTTCACCTCCACTGTTTTCCAGCAGAAAAGCAAAGATCAAAAAAAATTTTTTTTTCATTCTAGCATTTTGAGCTCATCTCTAGACAAGTTCATTCTTCGCACTCAAGGGCGACCTTAGAAAGCTACTTACGTGGAAGACTGGGCGCGCTCTGGGGCTGGGAAACAGCGGGAAGCTGGTGCCTGCCGGCTTATATAGCCTGCTGGCTGATGCGGGTGCTGATTGCACGTTTATTTACGCCTGGGAGTGCACGCTCAAGCAAGGACCTGAAAAACCTGCAGCGTGGGCAGGCGGGAACCACTGAAAGTCGTCGGACCTTACGTCTGTCCTGGTTATTCAGGTTTGCTGCTCAGGCGGTGACTTTTCAGAGTCTTGGGGAGCTTTTCATTCAGCCCTGTCCTCTTAGCCACCAAGATCGCGTGGAAGGTGCGGCTGAGGGAAGTGGAAGAGCAGCAGCAGGCCCCTGGCTCTTTCCTCAGCTTCCTTATTTGGACCAGGCTTGGGTTAGATGTTGCCGCCTCTCAAAGCTTTGGTCTGCCAGGCTGAATTCACAGCTCTGCGGGCGGTGAGCCAAACCCAAGCACCTGGACCGATGCCCAATTAAATGAAAAGCTGTTTTCTTTCAGACACAGAATGTACAAACAAGGAACAACGAAAGCAGGGGGCCAGGCCGGTATGAGACAATTTTAGGTTCCTTTCGAACACTTTTCATTTATTTATTTTTTTTCTGCATTTGCTGTTTGTTAATGAAATTCCGATCGGAGGGTTGAAAGATTCCCCCGCTGAAGCTCATCTTAAAAGACAGTGTGTGAGTGAGGTGGGTGTGAGTGTTCAAAGGCTCCTATAACCGGTGATGGAAATGCCTGAGCGTGGATGTGGGTGTGAGGACTCCACTGCTCCAAATTTACTTTTGTTTTATTGGCTAGATAGGCCGTCGGCAGTGGCAGGGCTTAACATGTGAGGTTGTGATTTGGAGGGGAGGAAGAAAGAGGCTCGGGGCTACTGAGATCATCTACGGGAGTATCTGTGTATGTAGCGCAAAGCACAGCCCTGTGTGCCTCACCTGCCTGGAGAAAGGAAAACCCACTTGATTCACCTGGGAACTGCAGTCACCTGAAAGAACAGCAGAGATTGCTAGACCAAGAGAGATGATGGCTATAGTACATGTGTAGGAGCCGGCAGAGACCCAGACAGCCTGGTTCCCAGAGGAATTCTGCTTCCTGTCTCTTGGTTACTTCGCTTCTAGCTCTTCCATGACCACATCTGGATTGTTGCCTCCCAGATTTCTTCAGCAAAAGGTCGCCGGTCTTGTTGATCTCCTGGCAGCCAGTGCTATAGTAATGGTCACGGTATCGCAATCTAGGCAGGGGAGTGGAGCTCTTGCCCAGCGTGCCTAAGGCTCCACGTTTGATGCCCAGCAGGGCAAGGGAGAAACAAAACAAGGCTTCCTGCTGGATGATGTCAGAAGGGCTGTGTGCCAGGCACACAGAAACCCCACAGAGTTTCCTCACCTGTCAAATCCTCAGGACAACACTGTGAATTAAGTTCTTTCATTGTTTACCCTGTAGACGAGGAAACTGGTAGCCAGAAATATTAAGGACTTTTTTTTTTTTCAGGGCCACAGCACGTGGCAGGGATGAAATCTGAATCCAGATCTGATGTCAGAGTCTAGGTTTCGATGTAGGAATGATTCAGGTGGAATCTTTTCACTTATTTTCATTCGACTGCTCATGTGCCTTCCATGATCACGGTGCCCTTGTCTGCTCTGCCAATTCTCGCAGCCTTAGCACCTAAGCGTTGTACCTGGCACATAGTAGGTAGGTCCTCAACAAATATGTGTTATTTGCTCCATTTCTAAATTCTTTTGGGAACCATGCAACTGGACAGATAAGGGGTTGGCAGGCATGCTTGTTTAGTTCCTGTGGAATATATTGGCACCAAGCTATTTCTCTTGATGTCACTGCACATCATGGAGGTGAGCCTAGACATGGGTGACAGCAAGAAGCGGTTTTTATGTCATTTAAGAATTCTAAGGGCATGTGGTTTCCGTGCTCAGTGATGCAGTGATACTCCCAGGAACCCTAGATTTCTTCTCTTTCACCTTGTGGTTCCCCAGTGCAATGGTGTCGTCTCCTGTCACAGTGGTAAGGTGGGTTACAGTAGCTCTGTGCATGGTGTCTGCCAGAGCCCATAGGCAGAGTTCCACTTGTGACACCTGTGTAGCTAGCTGGTATTTGATATTTTATAAATTCTTCTTTTTTCACCCTTTATCCCCAACCCCCACCCCTACCCCATCCACCAAGTTCACCCTCTATCACTAGACAGAAGAGAAAGAAGGAAAGAGGAGAAAGAGATTCCCTGGATCTCATTTCTTTCTTTTTTCTTTCTTTGAGCATGACTACTAACAAACTGCAATCCACTTCCCCAAATGACCAACAGCTCCTCACCCCCATCCTCTTGGAGCCCTCACATTTATGTACCCTCTGAAAATTTCCCAGAATTCCGAACATCGCACAACCACAGAAATTATCTGCAGCTGGCAAAACCACACTCCTGCTGGAGCACGAGGCAAATCATAGTCCGCTATTGCAGACAGTCCCGAGCAACCCCATATCTCACACCGTGGGATTAAAATGAAAACACCTTCTTATAATATTTCTGTGCTTTTTTGTTTGTTTGTTTGTTTGTTTTTGGGTTTGGATTTTTGAGACAGGGTTTCTCTGTGTTAGCCTTGGCTGTCCTGGACTCGCTTTGTAGACCAGGCTGGACTCGAACTCACAGCGATCCGCCTGCCTCTGCCTCTGGAGTGCTGGGATTAAAGGCGTGCACCAATATTTCTGTGGTTTTTTGTTTTGTTTTGGCAACAACCTGGTATTATATCTGACTTCCACTTAGTCATTCAGTGTTGTCAGGTTGTGCCCTTCTGTGTTTTTAAAGAAACCCAAATTCCAAAATTCTCACTACACGCCTGGGTCAAACGGCTACCACAGCAACTAACTCCATCATGTGGAGAGAGGCAAGCAGGCAAGCTGTGACTCATGTCCTATGTCCAAAAGAAGCATCCTGCTATCTAGGCATGCTGTTCTGAAAGCTTATCACAAGCAGGACTCACAATCAGGGCTAGCAGGGATTATGGATACCAACGATTCTGTCAACCTCAGAGATGGTTTAAGGGACAATCCAATCTCTGTTCCTGCTTGGGCACCAGATCAGGCCAAGGAGAACAGTGTTCTTTCTATCTGGGATTTATTTAATTTTTTTTCTAATGAGGAAAACTTTCGTTGCCTCCCAGCAACCTAAGACTATTTCAGCAGCTCCCAGACAAGAGAAGCTTCTGGCTGCAGAGGTCCATCACATGCATATTTGGGTCTGGGTTTTGTATGAACATTGCTCCCCAGAGACCCGCACACAATTGGCCAGTGTTCTTGTCGGCCAGATGGGTGACTGGTGCTGCTGCTGGTGTGTTAAAATGGCTCTAGTACTCAACTGATTATAAGAAGATGGGGAAGCAGGCTCTGGTGCTCTGAGGGGCATCTTCCTATTCCCCCTCATCTCTTGTTTCAGGGGAATTTCAGAGACACCACTTCGCCTCTGTCTGTGGCCTTCAGCCACCACACCTGACACAGGTTCTCCTGGTTAGCAAATAGGCTGCTGGTGAACACAGGCAAGTAGGCTGTTGTTTTCCTTAGCTTTGCAGCTGTAGATCTTCTTGCCGTGGACACTGGGAACCCCTTTCTTCCTGGTCAAGGAGGAAAGGAAGGGGAGAAGAGTGGACTGAGAGTCAGGGTTCCAAAGAAGAGGAAGGACGCCTGGGAAGCAGTCGGTATTAGACGCATGTTTGCCGAGTTACTGGGAAGGTGGTTTCTGGGAAGGAAGAAGTAAGGACTTTTAAATGACACAGATTTGAGTTGAGTTCCACCACTTCTGTTTACCAACTGTGTGATGCAGGCAAACTTATAAAACTCCTCTCTGTCTATTTCCTTTTATGCAAAATAAGGATGATGCTATGTATTTCATGGATTTATTATAAATACTAATACTATATATGGAAAGTACTTAGCATGATTCAAGAATGTAATATAAGAGGTGTGTCAATAACAGATATTTACGACCTGTCCATAGTTGTTTCCATGGAATTGATGCAATGTAGTTAACTGTCAATTGCCCAGGGGCCATACCAAACATGACGGCAGAGCCACCTGGGAAACAAGAAAACCGCTCCCCTCGTTTTGCCAGAAGCTTGCAGACGCTGATTGTCAAGAATCCGGTTGATAAACGGAGAGCCTATAGAACCAAGCAGAGGGAGTGGGGTTACTTAGTTCTTGGGGGAACAGTTCATACAGCTCAGTGAGGGATGCAACCCTCTAGAAGCCCAGTATTGGCCTATGACCTACATTAGGAAGCATCTCTGTCCAGGAATGGAAGCGCACACCCTCTGGGTTGTACCTCCAAGCTGTAAACTTGAGCATGGAACGGCTGGTGACTCTGCTGCTGTGTGTCCATCTGATGTGAAGGCCCGTCTGCGTCTAACCTGGCTGGGATTGGGACAGTGTTAGGAGCAGAAGGCGAACTGGCAGTTGACATGGTACTGGGACAAAGAGAATAGAGACTGGCCAAGGAGGAGATATTCTCATCGGCTTCTGGAAGAAAAGTTTCCCACTTAGTTCCCTGGCGCAAGGAAAGGGAGTTCTAGCAGAGCCCCATGTTGACTATTGGTGGCTTGTGGCAGACCAAGGACAGTAAGTATCCTTTCTATGAGCAGCGTGTGCTCCATCCCAGGCCTGGGTTCCATCATCTTATCCCTACTCGTGACCTCCTTGTTGTCCAAAGTGTCCTAAGTCAGCTGATGCCTGGGGTGTTAGACATGACAGCCCCCATATGGTCACACAGTATGGTAGGAGAGGCTGTGCCACCCAGGGTGGCCTATGGTATGTTCATTTTCCCAGGTAAGTGTCGCGCCTCGCTTGACCGGCAAGAAAGACTAAGCGGCTTTATTCTGGCCTTTCTTCTTCTCTTCGGTGAAATCCCCCCAAGCCACTCCCCTCACACTCATTTATATCACTCAAACAGCCAATCACACCAAGACACGTCTCATACTCTGATAGGCTCGTGAGCAGCGGACCTTTTTCAAATAAGGGGTTGTTTAAATCGAGGCAGCTCCGGCTGCATGCCAGGCGCCATGTGGAGGCAGGGGTCCACAAAGGGCTCTGTGGCTCTCCACAGGTAAGAACCGGAGTTCCCCCGATTCCTGCCCGCCAGTGTTCAGTGCATGAGGAGGTCTTTATCGTATTATTAATGTGGCTGGTTGGAGGTGGCAATGAATGCGGAGAGCATCACCCCATTGATGAAGAAGGCACAAGGAGGCCTTGCTCTGCATAGCCAAAGCCCAGCTCCTCTCCTCGGTGCCAAGGTTGCCAGCTGCCGGCAGAAGCTGCTCAAGAAGCAGCCTGGTGACATTCTCCAGAGGGGCGGGGGTGGTGCCTCGCCTGGAGACCTCTTTCTCCATGAATGATGGGAGGATACAGCAGGTTGGGGCCACCCAGCCTGACTGTGATCTCCAGATGCCAGGGAGAGTATCCTCCACCCACTTCTGAAATGTCAGGGATGGGACTTTCTCAGAAAGCAATGGGGCTGGGAGCCGAGGAGAAGACACACTGGGCACCTAACCTGAGCGCTCTGGTTCCGCTGCCTGGCCCAGCCGGAGAAGCCACTTGTGTGTCTTACAGTGTCCAGGCTAGAGAGACAGGGCCCAGGGTGCCCCTGGCACCAAGCTGTACCCACCTAAGACATTTGATGTCTGTGAATGGTTTTATTTGGTGACGGAGAGGAAAAGAAAGAGAACTGAGCTAACAAAAACACCAAGTTTTGGAGCTCGAGCTAAAAGAAAACTAAAATGCTTGAATGCAGTAGAGAAAGGTGGGAAATTGTTTGAGTTCAAATTGTAGATGAACTGAACAAGGAAGGGTCCTGATTCAACGTCCTGGAGGCTTTTGTGTCACCCTTTTTCTCTACCCCAGAGGCACTAAGGTAGAGACTCTGCTGTGACTGCCAGAGACCTTCACCTGCCCTTTGCACTTTGGGATCTTTGCCTTACATTCCTATCCTCTGAAGGTGGTGAGCTTGTCAGGGATGAGTAAGTATGGGAGAGGATCTGGCTCTCCCACAGGGGAAGCGCTGAGCTGGAACAGGACTGAGAAGATGGCTCCCCAGCTTAGGACAGAGGAGAGACGACCAGTGGGCAGGTGCAGCCTTGTTGCGTATCTATAATCTCCTTGCAGGCTCCTGGGAGGAACTGCTCCCAACCCCCTGGTGCTCCCAACAATCTGGCCTTCCTGTTGGGCTCCCCGTACCCCCTAGGCTCCAGCAATAGAGGGTACTGCCTGGATGAGAGAAGACCCGGGGGAGCCTCTTAAGCAGGACTCTATCCCAACTGCATCCTCCAATCGTGAGTTTTGTTAGTACCTGGTTTCCCACTGGGTCCAAAGATGCATCCTGAAAGAGGGAGGAAACCTTGTGGTAAGGAAGATGGAGAGAAAGGAAGGTAAATTATTCTTGGATTCTGATTTCTGGTTTGGACAGGGTATGTTTGGTCAGACTACACGATGGTCAGATTTTGTTCACTAACTCAGTGCAATTCTGCTCCATCTATTACAGCAGAAGGTTGCCTCCTCTGCACTCATCTCTGAGTCTCTGGCACCAGCATCGCTATGGGTAAGGACTTATAGTCTCCTTTAGGATGGCTTTCCAGTGTGACGTGTTACATAAGTGGTGATGCATTTTAATACACCGAACTCCCACATCTCTTAAGAGTCAGCTTCTAGACTAGCCTTTCTGGTGAGCTCTGAGGAACCAGCAAGAGGGTTTGCTACCCTGAGGTGATCTTGGAAAGCTGACATGCCTAGCTTTGCCCTTGGAGTCAGAGATAATGGACTCCCCACTCTCCAGCATGCTCCAGTGGATGACCCTTCTATCCCTGAGCCGAGAGCGATTTAGGGAGGTGCTGGGGTCACGGGAAAGGGTTCAGAAATACCGGGCTTCAGTTAAGCCTAGAGTGATCACATCCTGGCTTTCCTACACCTCCCCTACAGCTTCTCCTGATTCCAGCACTGTAAGTCCTGTGTCAAGAGAGCCCTCACCCAGCAATGCAACTCTTTGAGCCTTAGTTTAATCATCTGTGAAATGAATATATTGATAACCTTAGTGTTTGGGGACTATGTTCGCTAGAATAATGGGACTTATAGGATGAACATACATATACAGAGAATTTATTAGAATGACTTACAGGCCACCACTCAGCTAATGCAGCAATGTCTGGCATGAATAAAAAGTCTAAGACTCTAGTAGTTGCTCACTCCACTAAGCTCAGCTGGTCCTCGGTGCATGCTGGAATCCTGAAGAAGCAGGCTGTAATGCCAGTGAGGGAATGGACTTGCCAGCAAGGTGAGGGCAAGAAGGCAAGGAACAAACGCCTCCTTCTTCCATGTTCTTCTACAGGCTTCCAGCAGAAGGTGTGGCCCAGATGGGAGGTTTGTGTTCCCTGTTGGAAATCTGGATTAAAGCCATGTCTTTTCCCAGTTCAAAAGATCTGGATCAAAGGACTGTCTTCCTGACTCAAAGATCCAGATTAGAAGCAGATCTTCCTGCTTCAAATAAAGCAAAAACCCTCACAGCTGTGGCCGCCATTTTAAATTCTAGATGTAGTCAAGAATAGTTGGCCCATCGCAAGTCCACCCCTTGTCAATGTGACACACAGTCACATCTCTTGATGTCATGACTCATTTCCAAATGAAAACAGTAACCAGGTCATAATAACGCCTAAACATGATATAACTGTACAACTGCAAACACATATTTTACCAGGTTATAACTACACCTAACATGAGGTAATTATCCCTCATACAACCACAAATATAAACTTAGAATAGGTGACAATGTCTCTTAAGGGACATTCTTTTAGTATCTCAAATATCAACCATTGATATTATCTTAGTTGATTTTAGATCATGTGATTAAAAGTTGAGAAAAGGAAACAGAAATATAGGTACAAATGTATTCTTAACAAAATACAACAGAAGCACCCGTGTCAGTTATAATCCTTGTTTCTGTAACTGGTCACATGACCTTAGTTGGTATTCATAGCTACTTTTCCTCTACCACCCACTCTGTATTTTCCCTGCCCTTGACAAGAACTTTAGCAGGTCTTGGCTTTTTCCCTAGAGAAGTGATCCACACTTGTATTCCTGACAGGGCTGTGTCCTTTGTCATTGTGGTGGTTTGAATAGCAATAGACCCCGTAGACTCATGTGTTTGAATGCTTGGCTCTTAAGGAGTGGCACCTAAGAAGTCCATTAGGAGGTGTAGCCTCATCGGAGAAAGTGTGTCACTGTAGAGGTGGGCTTCGAGGTCCATAGGCTCAAGTTAGACCTACTGTGGCAGTCTCCTGCTGCCTGCTGATCAAGATGTAGAGCTCTCAGCTCCATCTCCAGGACCATGTCTGCCTGCACGCCACGATGGAGGATAATAGCCTAAACCCCTGAACCTGTAAGCCAGCCCCAGTCACATGTTTTCCTTTATAAGAGCATCAGTGGTCAGGGTGTCTCCTCACAGCAATAGAGAACCTAAGACAGCCATCTTGCCTGGATTAGGCTGTTTCCCGTTGACTTTAATCACAGAACTTCACAGCACCAAGAGACACCTAGATCGCCTGCACTCGAGACATGAGCTTTCTTATTCCCGCTGTGGAGAAGCAATCCGAGTTCCCGTGGTAATCTGGACCAATCTGGGGATCAGAAGGCCAGAGTGGCCAGGGGGAAGTCTGAGCTTCCAGTTGAAGAGGATTGTTGCTGCGGCTCCTGGCAGGAGCACTCCCCTCTCTGGAATCAAACCTTCTAGGCCAGCAGAACTTAAGGTCACAGAAACAGGAAGCAAAAATTTCCCTAGTGGGTCAACTAGGGCTTCTAGGGAATGGCACTATTCCCTTTTCCATGTCTTGCCGATTGGATTCATGGCTCCTGGCCATGGAGGAAATCATGCCACATACTGGAAGCTGATTCAAAGCAATATCACCCTTCTGGAGAGCCCTCCCCCAGCCTTGCAGGCTGCTGCCACCTAATTTGTGATGTAATTGTGCCTATAAAAAGCCACTCCACCTTTCCATCAGGCCAGCTGCTTCAGAATGGTGGGGAGGACACTAAGGCCAGCGGATCCCGTGATCCCGGGCCCACCGTCACACTTCTCTGCCTGTGAAGTGAGTTCCTTGGTCACAAGCAATACTGTGTGGACTCCCATAATGGTGAGGTAAGGCATCCTGGAAGGCCACAGATGGTGGCTTTAGCAGAAACATTACGTGCAGAAAAGGCAAATCCATAGCCAGAATAAGTATCTGCTCCAGTAAGGACCAAGTATTTCCCTTTCCACAAAAAAGTGGTCCAATGTAGTCAACCTGCCAGCAGGTCACTGGCTGGTCACCCTGGGTGACCTGGTGCCATGTCTAACTCAGTGTTGGTGTCTGCTGTCAGCAGTAGCTGTGGCCAGGTCAGCTTTGGTGAGTGGAAGTCCATGGTGTTAAGCCCATGTATAACCACATCTCTGCCACCATGGCTACTTGGTTCACAGGACCATTGGGAAGTGACAGGAGTGGCTGGGGAAAGATGCTAACTGCTCATATAATGGGGCATCCTGTCTGTTTACTTGATTACTGAACTCCTCCTTGGCTCAAGTCACCTTTTGATGAGCAGTTACATGAGACACAAATATCTTTCATCCTTTGCCCGTTTGGGGAGATTCTACGCACATACTTCTTTCCCAGACGTCTTTCTTACTAATTTCCAGTCATGCTCTTTCTAAGTCCCTGCCCAACCAGCCAATCCACTGGCTACAGCTTATGAGTCAGTGAACACTTGCACGTCTGGCTTTTTCTCCTTCAAAGCAAAACATATGACCCTGTGTTCTCCCCCAAAGTCCTGACCACTGTGGATCTTTCCCTTCACCAGTGTCTTTGAAGGTTGTTCCAGAAAAGGGTTTGTAATGCTGCAGCTGTCCACTTCTGGCCTGCATAACATAAAGAACCATCAGCAAACCCGGCCGGACTCTTCTTTTCCTTAGTCATCATAGGGAGCACCCCAGGAGACTGTTAGTGCATACTTGGCAGCAGACAACATTGTGACAGGAGAGGAAAGCAGGCTTTTGGGTAACTTCATGCAATGTGCTTGTGTCTTCAGGCCTGATCGGTACATAGCACCTTCCATCTGATAATAGGTTGTTGCTGTGCATCTCCTACTTTATGACCCAGTGCCCAGCTCATGATGAGCAACTCAAGTTGAATGGTAAGCTAGTGGTCCATTGTCAAATGTTCAATTTCCACTAAGGCCCAATAGCAGACCAAGACCTGTCTCTCAAAGGGAGAAGAGTTGTCTGCAGATTATGGTAGAGCCTTGCTCCAGTATCCTAAAGGCCACTTCTTTGACTCACCTGTAGGGGCCTGACAAAGGCTCCAAACAGCATCCCTATCAGCCACTGGCAGCTCAAGTACCATGGAGTCTGCTGGATCATATGGTCCAAATGGTGGAGCAGCTTACGCAGCATCCTGGACCTGTTGAAGAGCCTTCTCCTGTCCCAGGCCCCATACAGAGCTAGCAGCTTTGCCAGTCACTTGGTATAAAGGCCAGAGCAACGCACCCAAGTGAGGAATGTCCTCTCTCCAGAATCCAAATAAGCCCACTAAACATTGTTCTTCTCTCTTGGGAGGGGCCAGGTGCAATAACTTATCCTTTATCTTCGAAGGAATATCTCTGTATGCCCCACACCACTGGACCCCTACCAATTTCACTGAGATAGAAGGCCCTTGAGTTTTGACTGGATTTATTTCCCTTCTTGTGATGCATATATGTGTTACCGATGAGTTCAGAGTGGTTGCTACCACCTGCTCACTTGGTCCAATCAGCACAGTGACATCAATATAGTGCACCAATGTAATATTTTGTGGAAGAGACAGACAAGAACTCTTTAAGTTATGACCCAGGGCAAGAGAGTTAACATATCCCCCCCCCCCAAGCCAAACTGTAAAGGCATACTGCTGGCCTTGCCAACTCAAAGCAAGTTGCTTCTGGTGGTCCTTATGAGCGAGCATGTACTAGAAAAGACATGTGCTAGATCAACAGTTGCATCCCATGTAGCAGGAGATGTATTCATCTGCTCAAATAAGGGCAGCACATCTGGCACAGCAGCTGCAGTTGGAGTCACTACCTTGATTGCATTTTGGACAGTCAGCTGTCATTCTCCATGATCCATCTGTCTTTTGCACTGGCCAGATAGGAGAGTTAAAGGGAGTTGTGGTAGGAACCACCACCTCCACTTCTTTGAAGTCTTTGATGGTGGCCTAAATCCTGCAGTTCCTCCAGGGATGTAATGCTGGGTTTTGTTCACTGTTTTCTTTGGCAGAGGCAACTCTAAAGGCTTCCGTTTAGCCTTTCCAACCATAATAGCCCTCACTCCACAGGTCGGGGAACCAGTGGGAGAATTCTGCCAACTCCTAAGTATATCCATCCCAATTATACCATCTGGACCTCAGGATGAGTTCAGGGACCCATTAGACCTACTATATGTCAGACTCCAGCCCAGACTCCACTAACCACCTGACCCCCATAAGACCCTGGAGGACTCCAGTGCTTTTTGGAATCTTCCAGAATCAGTGTTAATTCAGAACTGGTCTCCAGTAGACCCTGGAAAGTTTGATTGTTTCTTTTGCCCAGTGCACTGTTACCCTTGTGAAAGGCCATAGGTCTTTCAGGGAGGGGCTAGGGAAAGGCTAATAGTAAGACTTTTAGGTATTTTTTATCAAGGTCATTCCTCGGGGGAATGTTGCCGTGCCTTCATTCAAAGGGTTCTGGGTCTGCACACTGGGTCGAGTCTGGAATTTGACTCATGGGCTGAGAGTCCCCTTTGCCATGATCCAACATTGCCTTTCTTTCATTTGTTTGAGGCTTTTTGTTTTGTTTTGTTTTTCCAAACAAAACCACAGTAGGTTTCTTATCTATTTCATGCCTGGAAAGGCCATGATTGATTAGCCAATACCTAAGGTCCATGAGTCACACCACCATAGAATTCACTTGGCCTGTGTTAGGTCCTGTTGCAGAGCGTGGCTGGCATGGCTTGTGCTCTACCCAGGGATGGCGCTTCCCCTCCCCCACAGACGCACTGAATAAACCAGACATTTTGGTTCCATGGATCCCCTTTTCCCCAGCTCCCTACCCTCTCTTCTTCCCTCCCCCCTTCCCCAGTGTGTGCTCCCCCTTCCCCATCCCCAGTGTGTGCTCCCCTTCCCCCATCCCCAGTGTGTGCTCCCCCTCCCCTTCCCCTATCCCCAGTATGTGCTCCCTGTTTCGCTTCCCCATCCCCAGTGTGTGTTCCCCCTTCCCTTCCCATGCTGCTTCTAATAAACCTGCATTTATATATTACAGCTGCATCACCAATTATCTCATTCTGTTTATTTAATCAATCAGCCTGTGCTGACCATTACAGGTTGCTTTGTCTATGCTGTGCATTATTATAATTTCAATCACCTTGCTTTGGCCATTCAATACTGCTACTAGCCCCTGCAACCTCAAGGCCGGATTAAACTCATTGCATTTCATTCCTCCAGCTGAGCAGTGGCATCTCCAATCCTAAAGTCTGACACAAGAAAAAGAATGAGAACAAAGCTCTTCACATGTGCTGGTGACCCTCTTACCATTTTGCATCTTATAAGATTAGTGAAGAGCATGTCTTCTGGGCCTTTCCACTGCTAGGATTCTGCTTCCTTCTGCCTACTTGTGATGTCATTGCTTACCTGCCATGAGGGCATGGCCCTGCCCAGGGCCATATAAAAGGACAAACTGGTCCACATGCCCTCCCCTCTCTACCCTCTCTCTACTCCCTTTTACTCTCTCTACTCTCTCTCTTCTTCCCGTCTCTGTCTCTGTCTCTCTCTGGGGTACCCCTCCCCCCTTTCCTTCTCTCCCCATGATCATTTAATAAACCTCATATAACATAATGTCTGGAACCTTGTATCTATCATTAACTTATTTATATATATAAAGCCCATTGTGCAGGATTAGGTGTGTGCGCACTCTAGCATTGCAATTTCCCTGTGCCTTAAAATCTTTTCATCAATACTAAGCCAAGCGATAGCAGGCTGTGGTCCAGCTAATCCAACAATGGTTGACTATGAATGGAAAGTCCAAGAATACAGATGTTGCTCTGTCCACAAGACTAGGTGTCTCAGCTGGTCTTCGGCAAACACTGGAATCCTGAAGAAGTAGACTCTAAGGCCAGTGGACAAATGGACTTGCTAGCAAGGTGAGGACAAGCAGGCAGAGAACAAACGCTTTCTTCTTCCTTGTGCTTGTGTAGGCTTCCAGTAGAAAATATGGCCAAGAATAGCCATCACAAGGACTAAGGTTGTTATGTCACCAGATCGTTAAGGAAGGAAATGGAGGATCACAAACAAAACAAAAGTCTTTCTTCCTGTCTCTATTGGGAGGACTCAGGTCTCCTATCCCAAGTGCATTTTGACTTTTCCAAGCGGAGGTGTGTGGAAAGCCATGGAGGATTCTGGAAGCACTTCAGACAGCCTCAAAGGCCCCAGCTAATGCAGAAGAGTGGATTAAGGCCCTGTGATTATCTGATTAAGTGTTAATGGCAGAAGCAGCTGCCTGCTAGCAGAAGTCACTTCTAACAACGACAACTAAGGAGCCACAAATAAGAGATTATGAAGCCTTTTCTTTTCGGCTTCTTTGTTGCCCCTCAGCTGTTGTCCGCAGAGATTCTTAGCAAATAGCCCCATTCTAAATGACTGTTTCCCAGTAACTACTGTTTAGTGGCTGAACAAGAAAAAGAAGTCAGTGTTTTCTAAGAGCTCCCTCACAGGGCATTTGCCGCACAAGGGTGGATTTCACAGGCATCTTAATTCCTGGCTGGAAACGCTGGGAGCTAGCTGTCCTGGAGACCAGAAACGCCGGGCAAGAACTCGGTAAACAAAAGAGGAGCAAGAGGATTATTTATTCAAATGTCCTGATAGAAGAGGGCCTAATCAAAGATGCCATGGAAAACAAGCTGCAGGCTGCAAGGGAGTGTGTCAAAGGGATCCGGGCCTTTTCTAACTGAAAGGAAATGACCCAGGGTGTGGGGGTGAGGGGACACTGGTCTTCAGTTATTGAGCAGCGTCAAGTCCGAGCTGTACGCCAAGGGCTGGGGAATTATTCAAATTGCCAGCACCTTTACCATCATGGCCCTCCCACCCCATCACGAATCATTAGAGTTAGTGCCAGACCCCATTCAAACTGGGAGCCTTTGAAAGTTGGGAAACTGAACATCCAAGATGCTGGCGCCTCCGCCGATAATGAGCTTGTTCATGTCTGTGAGGCTTGATGACATAGTTTTGCATAATTAGAACACCTTTGGAAAGAGCCAAAGGAACGGGACTCTCTAATCTATGCAAATTCACTGATTTACATAGGCATTAATGTGGTTGGGGGCTTTCACTCCTAAGGTGCCCCATTGATGGTTGCATTTGAAATGAACCCTGTGGCTGAAGGCCAATGGGACAGCCTTTGCCGTCACAAAATCGCTCACCAGACTCTGGGGAAATCTACAAAAATAGATGTTTCTAGGTTACCAAATCACCTATTTTTTTTTTCTTGTGCTTCTTTTTCACCCTTTCCCAGGGAAAATCAAATTCTCAAACAGTTGATTTAAACATCAAGAAATTTAATTATCAGAGCAACACTAAGGAATGCCTTGGTACTGGCTCCTGCCAAAGAAGCTACCCCAACCCCAGAGACTTCAGTGAACAGTGGTCATTTTGTTGCCTCGGTTGGTCTCTGTGGGTCAACAATTTAGAGAGGGCTCAGTAGGGAGACTTGGGCTCTGGGGTCTCCAAAGTGACTGCAGTGAGACACTGGCTACAGACGGACTGCCGAGGAGGGCAGCCTTGCTCTGCATCTTCCTCTGTGCCTGCCTCCCAGGGCTTTTCCATGAGGGTTCCCTTAGACTTCCTTTGAGCTTCTTCACACTACGGTTGTTATTAAGAATGAGATGCCGCTCAACCCATATAATATGGAGAGATTTATTTGGGGAACAGAAGAGAGGAGTTAGGGCCTAAGTGGGCCATGAGGGTAGAGAGAGGCAGAGACAGAGAGACAGTGGGGAGGCGGGCGGCAGAGACTGGAAGGGGGCACCCCTTAGAGAGCACACAGGAGAGAGAGGTAAGAGAAAGAGATGAGGTGGCAGGTTTGTCCTTTTACAGCTGGTGCCTCTGGTGCACATTTGGGGGTGGGCGGCAGATGATGATGTCAGAAGTTGCTAAGCAACCTAGCAGCAGATCAGATCTGCTAGCGGGTTAGCAGTCTGGCTTGTGAACTAAACAGTGGTGACCTCAGGCAGTTAAATGTTCCAGTGCTTAAACGCTCCTGGGTCCATCCAGGCAGCAGGTGCATCAACACCTAGGGCCAGGCCTTAGAAACCATCTGGCATCACTTCTGCCACATTCTGTTGCTTACCAGCCATGCCCAAGTTACCTACCAACAAAAAGATGGTTCTAGAAGGGCAGTTCCAAAAAAAGAATGCAAACTGTTGTAGCCCTCTCTGGAAAAATGCAATATTGCCATAGGTGTGAATAGACAGAACTTTCTCAGGAAATATTTGTATTTGGAGAAATTGTGTCAACGTAGTAAATAAGGCATGTGTGGAAAAACCTGTGTCCACCGCTTTCAACTCCTTCTTGTCTGAGTTAGCTCTGACTCTTTGGTGCAGCGTGGCTAGGCACAGGGTGCTGTGTCAGCCTCCTAAGGCTGCTGTACTGAAGTGTTTGTTATACACCATCTGCTTAGGCAGCAGTAGAGCATCCTGCTGCATAGGTCTACTGGTTGGAGGTGTGAGATTCAGGTGTCTGTGTCAGCAGGATTGGCTGTTTCTGAGACCTGTGAGACTGACTCTGTTCTGTGCCTCTACTCTGGCTGCTGCTGGTTTGCTTGTGGGTATCAGAGTTCTGGGGTTGTAATGGAATCATTTAACCTTGGCCGTCATCTTCATATGTCACGGTCCCTGGTTGGTGTGTGCATGCATTTGCATGTATTTGCATGCATGTGCTTGTGTCTGTGTCTGTGTGTGTTGGGGACGGGCTACATGGCCAATGTTCAGCCATCTTGTCAGAACCTAGGTTCCTATTTCAGGGGGTCCCCCAAGCTACTCCTTTTCCGGTGGGACTACTGATAAGATCAGATTAAAGGCCAGCTGCCTGCGAACAGCAGTTCCGGGAGCTTTTTCCTGACCTTAACCAGATCCTTCATGACTTTCCTGGAATTTCTCTCCTGCAATTATAGCAGCTGTAAAGATAGATACCTACCTGCTGGAGCATTCCAGAGTTAGGTATCCACAGCAACCCTTGTTTATGCAAATACCCATGCCTCTGTGCCTATATAAACTCTGTAAAAATTCTCAATAAACAGGGTTTGATCAGAATGCAGACTTGCCCCCTTCTTCGTGTCTAGTGTTCTGCCTCCATACAGGAAAATTTTCCTCCCGAGGGTTAGTCGAACCCCGGCAGGCCGGGGCATGTATGAGTGCACACACACACACACACACACACACACACACACACACACACACACACACACACGCCTGCACATGTATAGTTTCCATTTTTGTAAGGAGAGCAGCTATAATGGTTTAGGAGCCTAGCCTACTGCACTATGACCATATCTTAACCAATTACACACACAATGATCCTATTTCCAAATAAGGTAACATCCTGGATTCTAAGTGTTAGGAATTCAACCTATGGATGGGCAGGGGTGCCATAAGGCCCAAACTGTGCCTCTTATGATTTGAGAATGTGAATGGAGGAGCCAGGATCAATCTCGTGTGAACATTTGGAATTTCTGTCTGCTTTTTCCTTCCATGTGGTCTGACCCCCTCCAACCTCCTTGAAGTGTAAGTAAATGTTTTTGTTGGCCATGTAATGGTTAATCCTCATTGTCAACCTGACAGACAACACTCTGGGTATGTTACCAGAGGTTGAAAAAGAAGAAAGAAGAGCCACCCAGAGCACACACAGAGCTATCCTGTCTGTGGGCTAAATTAAAAGGAGAAAAGAGATGAGCGCCAGCATTCATGTCTGCTTCTGACTGTGGCTGCAAAGTGTCCTTGCTCTCTTGCTGCTGTGCCTTCCCTGACATGACGTATGTACCTGTGAATTGTGGGATAAAACAAACTCTTTATTCCTTAGGTTGATTTTGTCACAGTGGTGGGGAAAACAATTAATACGGGCTCTTAATTACATCAGATTAGGAATGAGTATTCTTTTTAATAAATGTAGCTAGGCACTGGAGAAATGGCTCAGAGGTTAAGAGCACTGGCTGTTCTTCCAGAGGAATTCAGTTCCCAGGAACCACATGACAGCTTGCAACCATCTATACTAAGATCTGGTGCCCTATTCTGGTGTGCAGTTATACATGCAGATACAATAGCATATACATTACACAGAGAGAGAGAGAGAGAGAGAGAGAGAGAGAGAAAGAGAGAGAGAGAGAGAGAGAGAGAGAGAGAGAGCGCGCTATCAGGCCTGGAGTCATAGCACAGTGGCATTCATCCTTGGTTTAATTCCCAGCACCACAAGAATAAATACTACCAAATTGATTATTAGGCATTAGCCTCACTTCCTCTTACATTTAACAGTCACAATCTCTCTTGTTATGTAGCTTGAAGTTGCACACTCTTGTTCAAGGTTATGTTCCCCATCACTCACAGCTCAACAAAAATCTCACTTGTGAAAGAGGCCAAAGGGCCAGTTTACTGACTTGATGTCTGCTGGGAGTAGATCTGGTTGCTGCCCAAATAAGTGCCCCAAAATAATGTTTGTAACCTTGCCTCCCTGTTTGACCAATAAAAAGCTGATATCTGGGCAGGGCCGGAAGAAGGTGGGCATGGCAACGTTTCACAAGATAGGGGAGTGAAGGATCTTGGGAAGGAGGGAAAGAGAGAGGAAGAGAAGAAAAGAGACCACCGCCAGATCTTGGGGGCCACTGACTAGAATACATAGCATCAGACCAGCCCTCAACAGATTCCCTCTCTCTCTCTCTCTCTCTCTCTCTCTCTCTCTCTCTCTCTCTCTCTCCATTTTATTTATTTTTCTTTTGAAGCAAAGATAGAGTTAACTAAGAAAAGGTTCTAATACAGAGTTAAGTCTGAGCATTAAGAGAGAAAGATGCTTAAGAAAATTATAGTTGGTCAGGTGTGATGGCGTACACCTTTAACCCCAGCACTTAGGAGGCAGGAGCAGGCAGCTCTGTGAGTTCAAGGACAGCCTGGTCTACATAGTGAGTTCCAAGAAGCCAGGGATACATAGAAAGACCCTTTCTTGGGGAGAGAGAGAGAGAGAGAGAGAGAGAGAGAGAGAGAGAGAGAGACTCAGACCCAACTGCTGTGGGCACAAGCTTCTCAAAAGAGTGAAAGAATTGCCCAGATGTTGTAGAATTCATTTTCTTTTAATATTCAGAGTGAAAAGGAGAAAAGTCAGCAAGCACATCCAGCTACCTTCTTAGGGAAGCCACAAATCTTTGGTTTTCCTGTCCCAGCACTTGTGCTTGACAATTTCAAATTACCATCCAACCAGCAAACAGTCAGTTCCTGTTACATCTCATGAGATATGAGAATTCTTGCCATTTTTAGCAAAGACAAATAAAGCAAAAAAAAGCATCAAGGTGACTCTGCGTGAGGTGGAGAGCAGGGGCAGATCTAAGTGACAGGCACTTAGTGGACCGAAGTTGTCCTAGGACAGGCTGTCATGGCCACTTCCTCCTTCCTCGAGAAGCCACATGTTTATGCTCTTCTTTGCTTATGTCCTGAAGGAGCAGAAACGCATGGTCCCACGGATGTGGGACGTGGTCCCATGGACACCCTGGGAGAAGGGCACCAGTGCTGCTGGCACCCTAGAGAGTCCTAGAGCCTTCAGGGGGGACCCCTGCAGTTCAGGCTCTGAGTCAGCAGATGGGCACTCTAGTCTATGTGGGGGTGCTGAGATCTGGGCATGAGGTCACAGGCACAACAAAGAGAGGCAGAATTCATTCCTTCTAGTACATTAAAAACAAGCTGCCTGGCAGTCTCTGTCTTTGTCTTAATAGGTGTTAACAGTGACCTTTCCAGACTGTTCTCGGTCTTGCAAGGTGCTTAAGGAAAAAAAAATTCCCAGACTATGTATGTGGCTGCCTCTCCCCAAAAAGCTGGAAGGCCCCACAACCCTCTTTAGTACTTACAAAGTAGTTTGTTTTTGTCTGAGAAGCTCTCATTTCCACATTCTTCAGCTGCTTGAGTGCAGGGAAATCACTGGCGTGCAAATTATGTTAGGGAAAGTGTCTACCAAGACCAGCATTTTACACTTAGGCAGGCCCTTGAAGCAAAAAGCATTTTACACTTAGGCAGCCCCTTGAAACAAAAAGCATGCTCCAAAACATATTCCCCTCCTCTGAGGCCATGCTCGCACCTCTCCCTGCTTTCGTCTGTCAGTCGAAGCTCATTGGCTTTCCACTCGGCAGAAGCGGGCCACAGAGGTGTTTTTCCCTTTGATTGTAGGGTGCTCCTGTGGAGTGGCACAGGAGACCAACTTCTTTCTGAAGAAGAAAGCCTGTTGGTTTTATATCAAAATGCCATCTTATCCTCCCACTTAAATTATAAATATAGGGATTTAAGAATTTAGGTCACTTATAGAAACTAATTAAAGCTTGGGGATCATTTCAGAAGAGGGGGGGTCACAAAAAGTATAAGAGGAACAGGGTGTCTGCTGTGAGATTATATCTTCTAGAAATGCCAGAACCCACGAAACCTGCGTTTCATGGATGCCTAAATATGACCTGAACAAGGGCATCAGTAGACATGTTAACATGGAAATGGGAGAAGGGGGGCTTATAGGGCCTCAACCCTAGACAATGGAGCTGGCCTGCCTCCATCTTAGGCTTAAAGGCCATCTTACAGTAAAGACAAACTAGGTTCGTTCCTGCTTATGATTACATTTCTGTCTCTGTCTCTGTCTCTGTCTGTCTGTCTGTCTGTCTGTCTGTCTCTCTCTCTCTCTTTCTCTCTGTTTTTTGAGACAGAGTTTCTCTATGCAACAGCCCTGGCCACGCCTGGCTATTGAACCTCTGTTTCTCCTTAACTACAAGTTGTTCTGTACTGCCTGTTTCAAAAAGTTGTTTATAACCATCTTGCAATCCTACACTTGTTTCAAAGGGTTATTACTACTGTTATGACCACTTTGTTATGACTACCTTGCAATCATGTCTTTGACTCAGGAGGTAATTATGACTAGCTTGTTACGCTTATGTCCTGCTTCAGTAATCCTGGCAATCCCCCCCCCCCCCATTTGAAAACTCCCTATAAAAACCTTGTCTTCCTCATATACAAGGCTGACCTCTTGAATCTCACCTTAGGGGGAAACAGTTTGTATATATGAATAAAAAAGCTTGTTTTAATTAATTGCTTGCTTTCATTAATTTGGCCACAATTTGGGCTAGTGTTGTTGCTCCTCACATCTTTGGCATTAATTAAAGAACTACAGGAAACTAAGAAATGCTAAAATCAGGAGAAATAGTTTTCCCTCTGTATGTATACATGTATGTATGTGCAACATACATGTCAACAATTAGAATATTTTAAAAGGCCATAAATTTGTAAAGAGGACAAAGTGGGACACATGGGAGGGTTTGGATGGAGGAAAGGGAAAATGATATAATCTCACAAAGTAAAAATTATTTTAAAAATACTTTTTTGAAGAATTTAGATTAGACTTCATAATCAACATAAGGAAACCCTATTTCTCATTTTATCTTGGACAGTAGGCGTCAGAGTCAAATTTGCAGCTCAGATTTGCTGTCACTCAGTTTAACTTTTCAAATATAAAGCTGTCTTACCTGGTTCCAGATTTCTTAACAGAATTCTGTAGGCAAACAACAAACACATTTCTCTCAGCCTGGAGGCTAGAAAATCCAATTCAAGGTTCTGGGGGATGTAAAGGGAGAGTTCATGAATGTTTCCTCTGTTATCCTCCCGATGTCAAAGGAGGGTTGAGAGTTCTCCAGAGTCTCCATAAGGATGCTCCTCTTTATGACTGCATCACCATCTGAAGGCCCCATCTCCAGCACCAGCACACTGGAGGTTAGGATTTTAGCAGAGGAATTTTACATAGAAACAAAATATCCAGGGCATCACAAATACTTGTACACATGCAACATTGTGACTTATCTATATCCTGTGTGTGTGTGTGTGTGTGTGTGTGTGTGTGTGTGTGTGTGTGTGTGTTTGTGTGTGTAATGTTTTACTGGGGACCAAACCCAGGGCTTTATTCCTTCCAGGCAAACACTCCATCCACTGAGCTGGATACCCAGCCCTAGTTTCTCATATCTTAATTCTTTTATTTTTAAAGAACTTATTACTTAAGCTGCCTCAAAAAAATTTTTTAAACAACTTAAGCATAATTTTTATAATAAGATATGACTATAAGCCTAATGTATCTTGGGCAACCTAAGAATGTCCTTAATAGTCTCCGGTTTGTTTTTCCCCAAGGCTGTCCAGAGAACACTGATAAGTAGTGCTGTTATTTAGTAAGAACACGCTGTATCTCCGTGCTCAAAGTTAAGATAACAAAACAATTCTTTATTGATTGTTGAAAGCCACTCATCTGGGCCTCCGGAACCCTCCCTGTATACCCACCTCACCCCACTCCTGGAACTACTCTTTCCTGTACTCCTCCCAGGATCCAACAACCAAAAACGATGAAGGAGGCCAGCCCCAGGCTGGAGGCTTGAGGTCATAGCCATTCTCAAAAATGGAGCTTTTGCCACGCTGGTTAAGAATTTTAAGCTGAACCATGGTGGTACACGCCTTTAAGCCCAGCAGCAGATCTCCAAGTTTGGGGCTAACCTGGTCTACAGAGGACACTCTTCCCTGCTTCCCTACGGGCACCCACACTAGCTTTGCTTGTTGATGTAGGTGCAGGGTAGTGGTCGACAGTGCTGACTGTGATGATGGGTACATCCTCAGCTCAGCCTTATGTGCACCCTGTGACCTTAGCAAGCTCTGTATCTACAGTACGCCTCATTTCTTCTTGGGGTAAGAATGGAATTCTTATGGGATGGTCAAACGAATGAATGACTGAATGAATATAGTAGACTTCCATATCCTTAGAGTCTACATCTTCAAACTTAACTAATAACAAATAAAATGTTTTTATTTTATAGCACACTTTTGAAGATATGTGTATTTTATCTGTATCTGTATCTGTCTCTGCCTCTTGTCTCTGTCTGTCTCTGTCTTTCTCTGTGTCTGTTCTCTCTCTCTCCTCTCTCTCTCTCTCTCTCTCTCTCTCTCTCTCTCTCCCTTCTTTCTCTCTCTCTCTCTGTGCCCTTGAATATATGTGAGGGACAGAGAACAACTTACAGGAGTTGGTTCTCTTTTCACCCTGTGGGTCCTGAAATCCAACTCAGGTTTTCAGGCGGCAACACATTTACCCACAGAATCATCTCCCCTGACCTCAAAATATTTTTAGTTCTATCTCCCCTGAACATGCATATTTTCCTTGTCATTATCCCCTAAATAAATACAGCAACCATTTACAGAGCGTTCACATTATGTTAGGTTGTATAACTAATGCAGAGGTGGTTTAAAGTGCGCAGAATGGTAGCCCATGGTATATTCAAGTACTGTGCTACTTTACATTGGAGATGTGAGAGCACTCAGATTTTGGTACCTGTGAAGGTCTTAGCGCCCCCCACCTCCACCCCTGCCCACTGCAGATAGTGGGGACAGCGGTGTATGGAAATCACTTAGAGAGCTGTGTATAGTGAACACAACTTGTTAGTCCTCATTTTTGAGCATCCGATGTGTGTCAGGAGCAGTGCCAAATGCCCCCACCAAGTAGGTTGCACTTAAATTGGAAAAACAAAAAGCGTCCTTGGCTGCAGTGCTAGTAGTGGGCAGAGCAGATTTCATTTGATTTAGACAAAGACTGTGCTTTTCCCTCTACGCGAGGCTTCTCCAATAGAGGCAGC